>NC_092504.1:49832456-50466563 GCF_047511675.1 Marmota flaviventris | reverse complement strand
TCTGGGCCCAAACAAGTCTCTTGAGGATTTAGGTAGGAGCTGCTATCCTAGTGATTTATAATTACACAAATGGATGTGGTAGTAGACTACATTGCTTATAAGTAAATTCATTACAAAGAATTAGCTATTTGTAAACAATTTTGGTATATAATTTTTTTTTCAAAAATTATACGTTGTGAAATAAATTGTACTTGGAGAAGAGAAAATATCAGAATTCAAGTCTTTTGTCTGCACTGCCTCATTGTTCTTAATCTCCTTCAGTCCCAATTTTTCAATGTCTAAAACGAGGACATTATCGTTATGTTCTTTTTTAAAAAAATCAACATTATTATTCACTGTGTGTAAAACTGTCCATTTTTTATGTCATATATACACTATGTGAGACATCATTTGCATTTGTTCTTGTATTATTACAAATTATTTGTTAGGCAATGTACTTAATTCTCGTAAATTATTGGGGAAAAATATGATATGACATTATCCATTTATGATGGCTCATAAAAAGGCAACTAAGTTTAATTATAGTAAAATACTGATAATTAAGAAAAGTTTAATCCTTTTAGTGAAAAGTACAAATCATATATACTTCAAAATCTAAAATTACTTTCAATTATAAACCATGACATTTATATAGAGTATTAGTAGAATATTTGTTTTAAGAAATTTAACAATGTTGTGTTTGGTTTCATAAAATAATATCGTTTTAATATTTGAAGTCTTGCAACCATTAGAAATAAAATAAAATTTTGAAAAACTAAACTTTCAACAATCAAATATTTACTACAATATAAATATGCCATAAGAGGTTTTTGCAACTAATAAGCACCTCACTAAATTTACACTCTTTCTGAATTCTAATATATTCAAATATTATTTAAATAATATTTAAAGAATAATATTTACAAATGTATTTATTTTAAACAATATTTATAAGTATCTTAGTTTAGTGAGCCCCTATTATGTGGCCATATAATTTGTGATTGCATAAGTATTTTAAAGCAGTGTTTACCCAAATTTCTACTTTTTCTATGCTGCCTACCTCCATATTTAGGTTTTCAATTTTATAATTCTACTAAATAATTTCATGATATCTTGATGACACATATATAGCATCACTCCTTTCTCCCACTTTTTGGTTGATATCAATAATTAATGATGATAAAATTCTCTAATAATTGTATTTAATATAAGTAAATGGAGTTCTTTAATCCATTCCATTTATAGGGTTTTTTAAATTAATGTTGTGGATATACTTGATGTTGTGAATCACTGTGTTATATTCATATTTATATACATAAGAAATTTAGATCAGATCAATTTCATTGTTCTTTCCTTATCCTATACCTCAGCTTCAATCTCCTTTGCTACTTTACTGATCTTTCTTCTATTTTTTATTCCCTCTAAATATGTTTTTAAATTTCAGACTATTGCATGTTTACCAAAGAAAACCTAATTGAACACATAACTTACAAAAATATACAAATAAGAGAAATAAATAGTAAGCAATACGTGCATAGAAACATGATTCATAATTCTGGGTTTGATGCCAACCAAGAGGTAGGAAAAGTAGTGAAATCATAACTATCAAATATATGCCATCATGATATTGTCTAATTTATTTAGTAGAGCAATAAGAATGAAAGTCAAAAGCTCAAGGTAACTAACTGGCATAGAATAATTAGAAATTTGTGTTAATGGTACCTTAAAATATAGTTGTTATGGTTTGAATATGAGGTGTCCCCCCAAAGCTTCTGTGTTAAGGCAGAAGGGGAAATGGTTAGGTTATTAGAGTATAACATAAATAACCATCCTAATTTAAATGCACTGAGTGGTATCTGTAGGCAGTTGGAGTGTGATTAGAAGAGATGCACCTTGGAAGGGTTTATTTTCCCTGTATTCTCTTCTGCTAAATCTATCTGTCTATCTATCTATCTATCTATCTATCTATCTATCTATCTATCTATCTCCTTCCTGCTTATGATGAACACAGCAGCCCTCCTTTACCACATCTTTCTATCATGATTTCCACCATGATGTTCTGCCTCACCTCATGCCCAGAGCAATGGAGTCAATTGACCATGCACTGAGACATCTGAAACTGTAAACAAACATAACTTTACTTCTTTAAGCTGTCCTGGTCATATATTTTGGTCTCAATAGCAAACACAACTAACAGAGAAATTGATATCAAGAAATGAGGTCATTGCTGTGATAAAGATGGCCATGTAGTTTCAAAGCCTTTGAAACGGATGTATAAGTATTTGAAAGAGTTTAGCAATGCAGGATAGAGATGCCTTAGAATGTGGTAAGCAGAGCTTAATGGGAAATTTTTGTAGGAGCTCAGAAGAACAGAATGCTGATAGGAAAGCAGATAATAAGACTGAGCTCATGAAATGTCAGAGGGGAATTGGGAGTCTATTAGAAATTGGACTAGAGGCTATTCGTGTTACATTCTATCAAATAAGTTGTCTACATTTTATCCATGTCCTAAGACTTTCTCTGAAGCTGAATTTAAAATAATAAACTAATTAATCCCAAAATTCTAGGCAGCACAAACAATGGTATGAGTGATGCTAGCAGCTTTTAGCTAGGTTTACTATAATAATTTGGAGGGGAAAAGTGCAGAGAATATGTTTGAAAAACCTGTAATTTAGAGAAGCAGCACATATAATATTGGGGCCAAGGAAGGTATGATAGCTGAAGAAATTACTATCAATAAAGAGAAGAAAAGTACTTTGCACAATTACAATAGCAAAGATATCTTGGGGGGCATGACAGCAATCAGTAAGACCATACCAACTACAGGGTCAGATGTGTAGAAGGAAAAAATCTTTTAAGTGTCGTATGGAGCATACTGCTTGCACAGGTCTGCCTAGAAAGTTGTTTTGCCTGATTTATTTCATACTACTCAGGTGTCCATGCATTCAGAAGATGCTGCAGTCAAAGTCTAAGAGGTTCTATCTACTGCTTAAGCTAAGGCAGATCTTGTCATCCTCCATGTGTTGATTCCACAGGAATGCAAGATGCTGGAATTAAGGGATGATGGTTGCTGCCACCAAGATTTTGAAGAAAGACCTTGAATGCCAGCCAAATTGTAGCAGATGCAGAATGTAGTGAGCTGCAAGAATTAACGAATGACAGCAACAGGAACAGTCCACCAAGAAAAGCTATTTTTTGAGGAGGGATCCAGTCTAAGAAAGTGGCCATAGGAGTTGGACTGGACAAGTCCTTTGGAGATAATATTTTATTGCCATGCATCCCAAATGCTGGACATGAAAATATAAGACCTAATATTTGCCTGACTGGTTTTAGTCTGCTTTGCTCTCATCTTTTTTTTTCCTATGTCCATACTCCTCCATTTTGGAAAGGGAATGTTGATGCTGTTCCACACGTATTAGATATATGTAACTTGCTCTTGACCATTATAGGGTCCCACAGACAAGAGTTTGCCTTATTGGATTGCTCTTGGGGGCAATGCTAAAAGTTTTAAGACTATGGAAACCCTTGGACAGGGTCTAAATTCATTTTGTGTTATGAAATGGGACATGAGCTTTTGGATTTAAAGGGTGTTTTTTTATGGTTTAATAGGGAGTGGCCTTTAAAAGCTCCTGTGTTAATATGGGAGGTTAAAGGATTCGTTTTGAGAACTATACATAAATCAGCCCATTGAAGTTTGAATGGACTGTGTGGTAACTGTAAGGAGTGTGGCAGGATGAGGTCCATCACTGGTGACATACCCTAGAAGGGTTCACCTTCCTGGAGTACCTTTCCTTCTCTATCTGCTTTTTGGGCACTATGAACAGAGCAGCACTCATTTACCATTCCTTTTTGCCACGATGTTCTGTTTACCTTTGGCCCAGAGTAATGAAGATGGGAACTCTGAAACTGTGAACCCAAAACAAACTTTTCCTCCTCTAAGTGATTCTTTTCAGATATATAGTCACAGAGATATAAACTTTACTAACACAATAGCAAACAGACATTGTGGAGTGCCTTGGGGAAAAATATTTAATTTGTCTGTCAATAAATATATGAAAATATTTGAATAATGTAAAACATAAATGTGTATAACCAATTGTTTTGAATAGTCAGGATATTTAAATAAATGTTTCACTATTGCCAACAATGTAGAAACACCTAAATGTGTTTGCAGGAATGTAGGTCTATTAATGACTGACTCATTTCTTGCACTTTTGATTCACAATCATCAGGCAGACTATATCAAGAATTCAACATTCTGGGATAAGAAGGAAGTGTCCAGAACAGTTCACGTCCCTATTCCTTTGAGAACACGATGTTCTCCAGTGCTTGAGCTCAGTGAGCCCAATGATGCCCAGGGTATGAAGTCCAGAGTGGCCTTCTTTTGGAGTCCCTTAAATGTGGTGCTACATATGGTTTATATAGACAGGTCTCCATTCACTCTGGGTAGATTTTCTGAGCCCTGGAGACCATGGACTTCTGTTTGTCCTTCTTCCCTATTTTTAAGTAATAAATATGCTTTGCCTGACTTGTGAAAAATCTATCTTATCAGATTAGAGCTAAGAATCCTTGTCATATTCTTTGAGATAAATGTGTGTTTGCTTGTTCAAAAACAACAACAAAAAATTCTAAGCATCTCCTATGGATCACAAAAGTTTTAGGTACTAGATGTATAATGGTGAACAACATAATTGTAGACACTGTTTGGAGATTAAAATTTGTTCAAGAAGAAAGACAATTTACAAAGCATAAGTGCTGAAACACAGGGATTACAAGATATATAATAAGAATAGAAGCACAATTAGAACTACCGGGGCCTGGGAGCATCCTATAAATAAATAAATGTGTCAAAAGAATGTCTAAGAATTATCTACACAAGAAGAGAAGTGAGAAAATATTCCAAGTAATGATATCAGCATATGCAAAGTTCTGGAGGCCAAGAATACTTAGTTAGATGCAAAAATTAAAAATGTGAAAATTTCTGGAGATTCAAGTGAAGAGGTGAGTCTGGAGATTGTAGGCAAGAGACAGTCAGAAAAAGCCTAGGTGTTTAAAATTATTCAAACATTATTTTAAAAAAAATAAGAAAAAGAAAACTTGAAAGCTTTGCAAAAATCTACTTTTCATTTTAGAGGATCCACTCACTATTATTAATGGAGATTATATTGGGTAGGTAAAAACTGGAGGGTAGAAGAACATGTAGAGAGATGGGATGATGTTTGAACCAAAAAAATTTTGGTGACCTGGAGTCAGATATAATCATAATGGGGAGAGAAAAAAAGTGACTGTATCCTTATTTCCTTATTTTGTCAGGTAGCTATGAATTGTCAGAGTCAGAGACTGACATGAGAAGAGCAGGTTTTTGGAGTAAGATGGGGACAGGATAAGAACATGAGTTAGTTCAGTTTTGAAAATGTTGAATTTTGATATATTCTATAAATATATAAGGCTTGCAGTTTGAAATACAAAGTCCATCTGTGCTGTCTATATTTATATATTTTACATTGTTAATATATGTGTATATTTAAGAAGCATCATATAGATAAGAAATGAAGTTATGAGTGTGGCTCCAATTGCCAAAGTTAAAACAAAGGCCAGCAGAAGAATATTAGAATACAGTAGTAGAGAGACAAAAGAAAATCCCCCAAAGTAAAATATAATGACACTCCCCAGGAGAGAGAGAAAGAGACTATTTCATATTACTAAGGAGATAACTTTTATAAGGACTAGAAGAGACCTACTTGATTTTGTATTAGAAACATATGACATAGTTGGAGAAACTGGCTGACGTAGCATGATAAAAGAGTTTATTTTATTTCATATTCGATATTCAAATCAGAGTTTTCTTTTAACTCCAAAATGAAAATAACCAAAACAAAAATTTGAACTACCTATAAAAATAAAAGAAAGCCATGTGTATTGGGGCAAGATATCCACCATCAAGACTTGATGGGATACCCACCAACAAGACCTACTAGGACATGAATGACATATATGCAAGAGAATTGGAAGCTCCCAGAAGCAGAATAACAGGGAGGAAAATCACAGATCTGTGAGGAGAGACATTTTGTCAGCCTCTCCAACCAGTTAGTTTTACCTGTAATAATTTTTGTGATACTTCTCAACCCATAGTTATCACCTGGAATAGAAACTTTTAGCAGAATTTCCTATCTTAAATTCAATTTTCTTAAAAAAAAAAGAACAAATAAAATAACCTGGATTACTACTTGTTGATGTACCCTAAGAACACCATAGTTGAACAACATTAAAAACAATATAAAAATAAAAAAGAGAGCTGGATTTAGAAAAGTCCTTTAAGCAATTGTTAAAATTCTAATATAATTAAATATGTATTCCCCAAACATGGAAAAAATAACAGCAATACAACTTTTGAAAATTATAACAATAAATGTATTGTGAGTCCACATATAAATTTACTTCATTTTTATTGTTTTAATAACTTGTTCCTAAAATATTAAAATCAATAAAACTCCTTATTTTTAATCAGATGAGGCCAACATTAAATAAAACTTAGTAGGTGACCCCTCTACCTTTTATATAAAGAATGTCTTTCTTAGAGTAACTATTCAGGGAATTTATCAAATTTAAAAATATAAATTCTCCAATATGTCTGAGAAATATGTGTGTTTTAATATTTACATTCATATATCCATCTATCATACATAGCCATGTGAGACGTAATGGTACTTAGACAGTCAAGTAAATGAGACAAAGAAGACAAGGAAGAGAAAGAGAAACAGAGTAGGAGAAAAATATTAAACGTCTGTCAAATTGAGTGATGGGAAGCTGAGATAAAAGGCTAGAAATATTCATGCATGTATAGTCATATTTATTAGCCTACAAACAAAACACAAAATTATCACTCAACACATATTGTTTCTTAAATAATGATAATAAAAAGTGACCAGGTAATTGAGGATTTTGTAAAATTAAAACACACATATAATTAATATTCATGATAAAACTAACTAGTGTATTCTAATTTTTATTTTGGGGGACTGGCCTGTGAACATATCAGATACTCAGAAACCTTTACATTCATTCCATGTTCAAGAAAAGTCTGGGGTGCTCTATTTATCTCTTTTATCAAGATTACTGAGTATCTTGAAATGAGAATAAGAATGTGTTAAAGTTCAGAAAATATTCCATTAAATATTTCTCTAATGTAAAGAGTTATGTTATGTCCCAAAAATAAATGACATAAAAATAAAGGATAACACTCTAGGGATGTTTCTAAAAGAACAATAGCAAGTGAGATTGATTATTTTTGCTTGGGCTAACTAAATTACTAAATGCAATGCAACAAAATATAAGAAAAAAAATATAATGAATGTATATAAACGGTTTCCCCATGATCAATATCTGATCTGAGCAAATAGAGGTGATTTAATCCTATCAGGAATAATATCACACCCATTAGGAAAAGTGATCTTCTAGCATCTCATATTTGTTTTCCTCATATTCTTTCCCATCAAAACTCTAATTAATTCACCCTAACGTCCTTACACATGAAACTGAACCCAAGCCCCACTTGGGAGTTCAAATTCTGAGAAAAATACCCTGCTTTTATCCTACTTTAGAGATCTATACTCATACTCACTTCATCCTCTGCCATCTGATAGTTAGTACTGTGAATTCTACTCGTTCTTAATTCTTGAAACTTTTGGTGGACTTCAGATTTTCTGTTCTATGGCTCAAGAAATATACCAGATGGGAAAATCTTGGAAGATAACATAGTCATTGATGAAGAAGTTGCAAGGGATTATCCAAAATATACTTTCAATCTTCAGACCAAATTGGCATTTTTTAAATTGCTGTTGAGATTTATTGATCTACAGAAGCTTTTCTACTGTCAATATTTACAACTCTAAATGACAGAGTCAAAGTCAGTAGACACATCCAACTATTTTTAAGAGCAGTAAAATTAGCTGGAAGCAGGTTAATAATAAAAAAAAAATCCTACATTTTTATATTGATTCAACTTGAGAGTGAAGGATTTCATTTTTGGAAAGTGTCATAAATGCAAGTTAGAATATTTCTGGAAGTATAAGAAAACTGTTTTTTTTTTTCAAAGAAAAACATTTTTTATACAGATTTGTAAGAGAGTAGTACAGATTTAGAAAATAAACAAGAGCAAAATGTCATCTTTCCTTGATTTTAATTCATTCATTTTAATATGTAACTCTCATAGATTTATCTTTAAGCCTTTGTTTATTAAATATATTCTGTCAAGCAATGACTGTGTAGAGAAACTGTACCATTTCTCATTATAGCCTTTGCCTTAATATTTGCTTTAAAATTCATTGTGAAAATAAAACATAATAGAATAAAAGTAAAGGATTGTTTATTAAATTACTTTTAAGGTCAGTTTTCTGATTTCTATTCTTTGGAATTTCACTAGATTTTATGACTATTATTCTCTCAATCCTTTTTATTTGGTGGTGCTTAGGATAAAACCCTGGGTATTGTACATGCTAGGCAGATACTCTACCACTAAGCCACATCCACAGCCCCTCTCAGTTTATTCTTTAAGTAATAAAATACTTGAGGGGCAGTTAGAACCTTCAGCATCTTTTTCATTTACTATGCCACACCATTTTACACCAAGGAAGCTATTATCTTATATTATTTGCTTCTCATTTTCATACTTGTTTTTATACTTTTATTATAAATATGTGAATACACAAGTATAAAGTTTATATATATATATATATATATATGAACATTTCCATCTCTAAATTCCTATTTTTATTTGAGCAAATGAATTTTAATTTTTTAAAACATTGATTCATATCATCTTCATTCACTTTAAAAGTTACAAAATTCTTTGTGTGATTATGCTGCTATTGAAGTACTATCTTTTTGGCAGACATACAGAAAGTTTTCACAGTGTTGCTTTATAAGATCTCTTGTATTGACTGGTCATTTGCATGACACCTATTCATGTATGGATGGAATTTTCTGAGTTTTACATCTATGTGTGGAATTGCTAAAGTTTTGAATATATTGCATATTAAATTTTATCATGTATTCACAAGTTTCTATCAAAAGAATCAATTTAAAATCCAAATAGTAGTCTGTAAGCATTTTCAGTGGGTAAAAAATTCATGTCAATTTATCTAATGCAATTCAACATAACTAATGTCATTGATTTGAAAATATCTTAGAATTTGCTTTCTTATCTTTGAGTTAGTTTTACTAGTTATTAATTATTAATTTGATTAAAAATTGATGTAATTTTTTAATAAAATAATTGTCCACTGATTTAAAAACTATGAGAATAAATTTTGGTTGTTTAAGCCACTTAGTCTGTAGCATTTTGTTTAAGGCAGTTGTTTAATTAATATATTTTATAATTGCCATATTATCTATTCTTGTCCCATATATTATATAGGTGTATGTTTTGTTTCATTGCATTATTTAATGGGCACTAGTTTGAAAGAGCTGAGTTACTTGTTCCCCTTCATCATAGTATAGTTTCATAATTGATTTTTACACAGTCCCTCACTCAATTTTGAACCATTTATATTTATTGCACTCTTTCATTTCACATCCAAACCCCCTTTCTTCCTTACCATAAGCGTCTGCTTGGGTAGATTAGATTCACATCCTTGAAATACACTCATCTTCATAAAATAAACACTGCACCATTTATTTTGAAATATATAATCTGTTTAAATTGTGCAATTTTTTAAGAAAACTATACCTTTAAAGCCTCTGAAAATGCTCCTAAGGGTATAAAGATAATGAAGAACTATCTACTTAAGAAAATATGACCAAATTCATTAATGAAATAGAGTTTCTTGTTCTTTTAACCAAGTTCTGCTCTTTCCCTTACTTCTGTATCTGAGGAAAATGGTAGCACTCCATCAGACTGGTGCAGCCAAAGAATAAGGTTCTCACTCCTGTAGGTGCTAGCCAGAGGGCTATATTCCTGGAAGAATCAGTAAATATCAGCATTTTTCTTCCTATTCTTGTTACCTGTTCTTAAACTAAGTAATCCAGGGCAGCCAGGTGGTGGTAGCTCCTTCCTTCCATGCAGACTATACTCATGGGACAGAGGCTCAGGAGTTGTAGAGTTTTATTAATTATAAATCACCATGCAATAAATCTCATTGTTTCTTGACTTTTTAATTTTAATGTTCATCTTTGCTGCTCTGTGCATACTAGTTTTGCTTTCTAAGCTAGTTATCCATGGTACATATTTACCAGATGATATTTAGCTATTCTTCTAGCCATGAACTTCCAATTTCCCTGTAACCCTTCTTACACAGCACATCATCACAATGCACACCATGCAAATTTGGAAGAAAATCCATATGTGGGGACACTCTTTTGATTCCTTTTTTTTCTGGGGGTGGAAGGGTACCAGGGATTTAACACAGGGGCACTTGACCACTGAGCCACATCCTCAGTCCTATTTTGTATTTTATTTACAGACAAAGTCTCACTGAGTTGCTAAGTACCTTGCTTCTGCTGAGGTTGGCTTTGAACTCCCAATCTTCCTGTCTCAGCCACATGCTGGCTCCTTGATTTCTTAAAGATAACTTTTCACTGGAAATTCTAGTCACATGTCAAACTTTCCATTTTTTCATGCTGATAGAGAGTGGTGTTCTTGTTTTTGAATCTGAGTTAGACAAGCAGTACGTTCATGGATTTTGAATGTGCACATCATATGACTTCAACAGTAGGTTTCATCTCTTACAGAGAGTATTAAATATATAGACCTCTAAATACAGAGCCTGTCTTAGCATAAATTCCTCATACAGACCTACAAAATCGCCTTCATCTTAAATTTTGGCCTTCTTCTTTTCTTAATGTGGTGCTTTCTTTGGGATTATTTTTTTTTCATTTTTAATTGTTATAAACAGAAGTTCTTCCTGTAATGACAGAAGGGCACTGTGTATATCACCTGAGTTTGTCATTTGGCTAAAAGTTCTCCAAGCATTGCTTTTCAAAGTTTAATGCCTCTACATTGTTGGCAGTTGAGAATTTTGACTAATGAGAACATATGGTGCTGTCAGTACAACAATAGCATGCTATTTAGAATAAAATCAATTATCTATCAAAATTAATCATGTATCCTTTCAAGCAGAATCTGCACTACATGGCTTAGAATGCAATGTGAAATGCACCTCCTGGAGCTGCAAAATGTGGCAGGATGGCAGACAGACTGGACACCCATTGGCAAAACAGAAAATACTCATGACAAGCAAAGATTTCATAAATGCGGTTTTCCTTGTGATCAACTGGATCAGTATAAATCAGAACAAATATTACATTATAGCTTTGAGAAAAAGTAATGAGACTTTTTGTCATCACTGACTTTATTTTGGTTTCTGTTTCTTATTTACTTCATTCTAAAGTAAAATTACAATGTCAAACATTTCAAAATGAAAAAGTCCACATTATATGCCACGTATCCTAGCAGGTTCATTTTTGCTTTCATGATATTTTTATTATAACTTTTGGCATATATTTTGGGGAATGAGAGATTAGAGAAAGTTAGTAAATGTTTGAAAATTCTGCATTCTTCAGTAGGAATTATTTTAAAAGGTTTTAACAGCATTATTATTTTAATAATTTTATTTTTTCCAGTAATTGCTATTAGTAAGCAGAGTTAGGGGAAGCAGAGATAGTCATGGACTTTCCATTAGGCATTCTGATTTGTTGAGGGTGATGAAATAAATCTACAGATGATTTTTATGTCTAAGAGACTATTTGGGAGGTTCATTATTATATTTTTAATTCAGACTAAGAAATAAAACTTACGTGTTTATTATAATTCACAGAAATATTTTCACTCCCAATTGAGACTATGTACCTCACAATTGTTTAAAATGATTTCAAGTCTTGGCAATTCTAGATAAACAAGGTATTATTGAGAATTTCGATACTTAAGATGTTACCCATTCAAAATAAAACTAGGCTGAATCTGAAAGGCATTGATCCAAAATAGAGAAGTTGAGCTTTAGCAATACCAATTATGCCGAAAAGCAGTTATTGAAGGACATCATGGTAATAGCAGGATTTAAAGAATAGAGAATGATTGGATTTCCATGAATTTGATAGCAGGGTTTTATTTGTGGTTGAGGAATAATGATAAAACTTAAAAAATGAAAAAAAAATCGTTCTGTCTTTTTGAAACCTAGTTCTAAAGAACAAAGGATAGGCAGTTAGTGTGGACAGATGATGGGGTCTGGTAGGGAAGAAGGAAGGTGATTCTAAGGAAATGGAATGTTAACATCTTTGGGGCACTTTCTCCTCCTCCTCATTTATGAACAAGGTCCCCTGCCCTCCAGTGAACTGTTCCTCCCAGCAATGAGTTCTTTAAAAAAACTTTTATATATATATATATATATATATATATATATATATATATATATATATATATATTGGAGATGGACACAACACAATGCCTTCATTTTTATGTGATGCTGAGGATCCAACCCCCTCCTGCCTGTACTAGGCGAGCGCTGTACCCCTGAGCCACAATCCCAGCCCCAACAATGAGTTCTTAATGAGTACCCCCCTGGGTGGCTCCCTTCTTGTCTTTCTAGGCATATATGAAAAACTGGGAGAGGAATCCCCTGAAAGGCTCCTTTCCAGCCTTTTGGCCACATGGGCAGGATGGAAGGAGGGGGCATGAAAAGAAAGAAACCTGGAAACAAAGAGAGGACAAGATAAACCCTCTGCCATGGATCCCCAAGGAGAAGTCTGTCTCTGCTCTATCCTTTAAATAAAACTTCTTTTCCGCATTTGCCTTGTCATTTCTCTGGTGTTCAAACTTGGACACCAAGGGAAAGGGACCGATCCTGATTTTTAAGACCTGCATCAGTTCTAAAACTGGTGTGGTGGCGCAGGCTTGTAATCCTAATGACTTGGGAGACTGAGGCAGGAAGACTGCAATTTGAGGACAGCTTCAGCAATTTGCAAGGCCCTGAGCAACCCTGTTTCAAAATAAAAATAAAAGGTTTGGGGATGTGCTCAGTGGTTAAACACCTATGGGTACAATCCCTGGTACCAAAACAACAACAATAAAAATAAACAAACAACAACAACAAACTAGTTCTATACAAATAAGAATTTTCACTTACCTATAAATAGTGGAAAGAAAAATACCTTATCTCCAAATGTTATTTCTGTAATGGTATTTAATTTTATAATAAAAACAATATAGGAATAATTAATTGGCAATAGTGGGACAAATAGGTGTAGATCTTACATGTTTAAAATATACCCTTGTAGGGCATAATAAAGTGTGTGTGTGTGTGTGTGTGTGTGTGTGTGTGAGAGAGAGAGAGAGAGAGAGAGAGAGAGAGAGAGAGAGAGAGAGAGAGAGAGAGATGTTGGAATATGAGCAGTGAGCAATTTGCTGTTGTTTGTGGGAACATGAACAGAAGAGTCAATTCATACCATTGGATCATATAATTAGATCTGTGGCTCTGCAGCTTGTTGGTGACTCAGCTATCTTGAAGACATATTCTGTGTCACCATCTTAAAGACACCCATGGACACTGATTCTCATAATAGTAAAAAAAAAATATGTTTATTTCTATGTCTAGTTAACATGTCTTTGTCTGTGTTTTGTGGGAAGGGTGGAGAACTTATTAGTATTTTTAACTATTAAAGCTTAGACCCACAGCAAGCTAGTAGTGCTTGGTGTTAGCTATGCCTTCACTCTTTAGCTACTACTTTGTGTTCAGTGACATTTACCTTTATTGTTCTTATTTGTTTATTACTTAGTCACTAAGTTAAGATTTCTTGCTTTCATGAAAATCAAGATTTTATTTCATGAAAAAAAAATGAGTTGTTCTTCAAATAAGTTTGCCATTCTTCAGTGACCTTGAATATATCATTGACAGTCTTTAAATAAAGCAACCTCATGAGAAGGTCTAAAATCATTACAATACTAAAGTAGTCATCATTCTTTAAGAGCAGAGTATAACAACTTAATTTTATCTGATCCTACTTGTTAATTTCCTCTCTAATATGTTCTGATTTTATGGTTCTTTTTTCTCTTAATAATATGATTTTTCTAGTTGTTACAGAACTGTTAATGATATATGTCTCAAATCTTTTTCCAGCTTATTTTGTCTTTTTTCTTTATTCTTTATTACTTGTTATTTATAACTATATGCATCACATAACCTCATCATTTTACATTTCTATTAGACATTTTTTCAATAATTTTTACATAAATTTTAATAGATTACATAAGAATATGTATAGATTAGAAAAAAATGAAGTGTCTGGGAGAGAAACATTAGATCTGGTAGCTTCGGGGAAATGTAACTATAGAGGACAATAATAAGTATGCATACTTAAAACCATACAAAAATTTGGAAAAAATCATTTTTATTATACACATAGGCAAACTTTTTCAAATTTCTTATTGTGATAAAATATACATAACAAATTTGTTATAATAACTATTTTTAATCATGTAGTTCAGTTGTATTGTATGCATAATATTGTGCAGTTATTACCACTGTCTATCTCTATCTCTTTTCTTCTTGTAAAACTGAAACTCTTTACTCATTGAATAGTAAGTTTCTATGATCACTCCTCCTGTCTCTGGAAACCATTGTCCAACATTCCGCCTTTATGATTTTGTCTATTCTAAGTACTCTGCATATGTGGATCATACAATAGTTGTCTTTTTGTGACTGGCTTATTTCACTTAGTGCAACATTCTCAAGTTTCACCTACACTGCAGCATGACTGAATTTTGTAGCTTCTTAGGGATAAATCATATTTAATAATATACATATGCAAAAATTTGCTTGTTTATTTATCTGTTGTTTGAAATTAAGTTACTTCCATATTTTAATGCTATGAACATAAAGGTACAAATATCTCTTTGAGATCCTGATTTCAATTTGGGATGTATATAACTGGAAGTCCATCAATGGGAAAAGGACAGTATCTTCAACAAAAGATGTGAGGAAAGCTGGATATCCACATGCAAAGAATGAAGTAGGATGCTAAGCTAGCACCTACTACCTACACAAAAATGAACTCAAAACGGATCACAGACTCTAATGTAAGACCTTCCACTATAAAATTGTTGGAAGAAAACAGCACAAATGCTTTGTGACAAAGGAAATGATAATGATTTCTCAGGTATGACCTCAATGGCACAGGCAACAAAAACAAAAAATAGACAAATAGAAATTTATAAAAATTTAAATTTTGTGCCACAATAGGCAATATCAACAAATTAAAAAGGTACCCATCAAATGGTACAATATATTGGAAAATTATATGTCTGATAAAGTTTTATCAGCATCATGATGAAACGGGGATGCAAAAATTGGGCTAGAGGAATTTCCAGAATATGTAAGTAGATAGTGAAGAAATTTTTCTTTTTACTCTTCAAATATTTCTTTATGAAGATATAGGCAAATATTAATACATATTCTTTGTTCTCCTTTCTTATACAAAATTGTAATGGGTAACAATTTTTTAATGATCATTACATAACCAGTAGTGTTAATAAATCAATACTTCAAACCTAGGGGTAGGTACTATACAATTCCATTGATTAAAGAAACTGAAGTAAAGAACATTTTAGCCGATTTGCTTAAAATATCACTTCTAAGTATGGGACCTGGAGTTTGAATTCAGGAAATATTTGTCTCAGCTTGAAATCTTAATCAATTTTACCCATTACTAAGAATTATGGAAAAATGCCTTAGATGAGTGTTTACAACTTCCATTAGATGTGGTGATCAAACTGTCATCATATCAGTGCTCAATGGCATAAAAGTGTACAGTGAATTGAATAGTAAATGCTTGATAAATAAGTTCATAAGTGTTTATGAAAAATAATAAAAAATACTGTTGGAATTACCAAATTTACTCTGTTATATTTCCCTTGTGTAACTCTGTGATCTTTATCAAATTACTTAATTTGAATAAATGTGGATTTCCTGATCTGGACAAAAGGGAAAATCATATCACATGCCCACCTTGATTTGCAAGCTTAAAGATGCTTATCCATGTGTACACTGCTTAGTCTAGAGCCTGTCCTAATCTAAGTCCTCAATGAATGTTCATGTTCTCATTTTTATTATCAATAATACATGATGAATTAATTATTCTTTGGGAAATAAGGATTTAATTACTTATGACAAGTCAGACTGTATCAATGTTGTTAGATCACTGAAGTGGATGATGTGTCCCCAGGAATATCATAATTGAACAAAACATCATGTTATCTCTTCAATGTGATCCTAAACTATCAGTTATATGGGTCATTGCAATCACATACATCTAAGTTGCCTTAGTAAAAACTGACATCACTGGTTGAAATTATGGATATAGACTTTTTTCCCCTTTCTGGTCTTAACAGTGGACAATAATGCAAAATATAGGCCACCCAATAAATCTATGAATTTCTCTTGCAGCAATTCTGTTTCTTCAAATATTTGTAGAAATATGTTTGATTTTGTGTGCTCCAAACAAACTCATTTTCAGGCTGGATGCTACAGTTGGTGCCCTTTTTGACTTCCTAAATGTTTAGCTTCTGACCAGTAACTTGAGAATTATAGATAAAAAGTATATAATAAAATGAATTCTTTATAGTTGTGGGCTTTTTGAGGAGAGAAATGATGTTTTATTCTATTTTCAACTCTGGAACAGAGTAAATAAAATTAATAATTGCTTAAAATGTTATTAGAAGAATTTTTAAAGCATAGAATTTTTCTTAAGAATAGTCAGGAGGTGTGGATAATAAAATTCAAAAAAATCTTGACATTACATATGGTAATTTTTGAATGCAATTAAAATACAATTCTGAGATATGATTAACTGCAAAATGACTATCATAAAGTACATTATTTTATTTCCTATTGGGAATGAAAAATCACTTTCTACCTGAACTGGTTAGGAATATTGTCACATTTGAATTTGTGCTCCCTTAGAAAAAAGAAGTCTAATACTTAGAAGAGCTATGTGTATGTATGGACATTTGTTTTTTCATACCAGAATGTCATAGAACACTATTAATAATAAGAGTATTTTACTCTCCCTAAATTTTGCAAATATAAATTTATTCAATTTATCCCTACTTAAGATGAGCATATATCTACCACTAAGTAGATTAAAGACAGATATTTATTCTAGAGTAAATTTATGTTCTTTAATCAGAAACAATCCTAAAGTTGATTAATATATAATTCTAGATAACTGATAATATCTTAGGGAGAGATCCATTAAAAGTAAGCTGTTTTCAACTTCTGCCAAAAAGACAAAGAAATCCATTTTACAAATTTTGACTAAAATTCCCTAAATCAATTTTTATCCTTTCTCTCTTTGTATCTTTCTCTATGCCTGTCTGTCTGTCACACTCCCTGTTTCTTTCTCTGTGTGTCTCTGCATATATTTAGGGTTATAAATGTTTCTTAAAAATTACACTTAATGTGAAAGGAAATGGTTTACCAGTGATTACAAGTAAAGCTAAGTTACGATATGGTTCTTTATTTAGAGAAAGAGATAAAAGAAGCATAATCACTATAGATGCCAGGTCAAGCCCCCTCCCTTTGCTTACTAGTGATTTTTAGTGGGGCCATAACATAATTAGTTGGTCCTTTTCTCACATGAATGTTTGTGATATGTGAAATGGAGGCAGAATGGTGGGGAGAAGGCATAAAGTGTTTTGACATGTAAACAAATTTCACCCATCTGTGAGGAAAGTAGTTAATTTATGAGACCTGTCTCTTTATAATTAAAAATAACCTAAAAACCTTCTGCTGTTGCAAAAGACACAATGATTGGCCATCTTACAAAACTGTGAGGATGCATTGAGTTAAGACAAGTAAGGAAACTGGCAAGGTGTTTGGCATTTATTAATTAGGTAGCATGTTGCATAATTATAATTACAGATGCTACATTGATTTTTTTGAGTGTTTGTCTTTGAATTTGTTTTTTCTTTGAATTTTGTTCTTAGTCCGCTACTATTTTTAAGTTATCAATTAGAAGACATGACCAATGTTTTTGCTGTTTTTCTCATACCACCTGTACAATCTTCCTATGGTCTATAGCATGTGTATTACAAAGAACAAAGGCTTTACTTTCTTATACACTGCTGTCTGACTTCACAATTAATACTTGATATATTTAGGGGAAATATTGTTTCTTTTTTTTTTTCTTTTACCAGGAAATACAAAGATAACTTGGTCTGGCCATCCCAAGTTTTTATTGAACACTGAAGAGAGATGCAAATAAAAGAAAACCAATACAAGAGAAATACACATGGTAATGGGCTGAACTGTGACCTCTTAGATTTTACATGTTAAAGCCACTTTACTATGACTATATTTGAAAATAAGTGTCTTTAAATATCTGATTAAATTAAAATGAAGCCAATATGGAGGCCCTGCATTATCTTATTTTTGGAGGAAAATGGGCATATAAAAGGAGATGACAGAAATGCATGGGCACAGAAGAAAAACCATGTGAAGACACATTGAGTAGCCATCCTGCAAGTGAAGAAGAGCAGCCTCAAGTGGAACCAAACTTGGGGACACCTTGATCTTGGACTTAGTTTCCAGAACTGAGGAAAAGTAAATCTCTGTTGCTTAAGCCACACAGTGAGTGATATTTTGTTATGACAGGTTCAGCAAACTAAAACACACATTTTATTATCTTCTAAAGTCCAATGAGGTATTAAGTGAAATTCATATAATATTATCCAGTTTAAAGAAAACCATTAACATTTAGTAGATCCCCAATATTGGAAAACCACCACCTCTATCTGTCCCAAAAAATTTCTTTCACTCCAAAAATATACCCCTTATATATTAAACAGATTTTCTGCATTTTCCTCTGTTCTGTCAGAATGTGTGATCAGATCTTAAAAAAAACTCACTTTAACATTTCAATCTCTGTTTAACTTTACATATCTTCGATAGTATGTCAAGGAGGTTCTGAAATTTCACATAAATTTAATGTAGGGTATTATTTGAACCATATTTCAGTCAACAACCAAATTCTACCTTTTTCTAGCTCCTGAGTTTTAATATTGAATCTATAACGCCTTCACAACAAATAATAATTTAATGTTTTCCAATTTTATTTTCTTTTTATTGTAAATGTAAATTTATTTTAGCTAACAAATAAAAACACAAGAATTGTGCATACTTATGGAGTACCAAGTAAGATTTTAATGTATACATTGCATAATATTTAAGTCAGATTAAACATCTACTCAAATATTTATAATTCCTTTATTATAAAAGCCTTCAAAATTTTTCTTCTAATTTTTAAAAATATTCATTATGCTATCATTATGCTACTGTACCATTATATATCAGAAATTCTTGCTGCTATCCAACTATACATTATTACTTTTGTATCAGGCTCTCTCAGTCCTTCCTTCCTGTCTCCTCTCCCATCTCTAGTAAGCACATTCTATTATCAACTTTTATGATGTCAACTTTTTTTTTTTTTTTGAGTTCACATGTGAATTAGATCATGTGGTTTTTATCTTTCTGCACCTGGCTTATTTCAATTACCATAGCAATCTCCACTCATATCTATGTTGCTGTGAATGACAGAATTTCATTCTTTTTATATTGAATAGTTTTCATTTTGTATATATTCCACATTTTCTTTGTCTATTCATCAGTGGATGGACATTTAGGTTGTTTCTATATCTTGGTGATGTGAACAGTGCTGCAATATTATGGGAGAGCAGGTGTGCCTTTGTGGGTTAACTGGATTATTAGGCATATTTGTAACTTTTTGAGGAACTCTCATGCTGTTTTACATAATGATCTGTGCTACGTCTCCACAAACAGCATATAAGGTGTTTTTTTGTTTGTTTTTTTCTCACATCCTGCTCAATTCTCAATATTTTTTGTCATTTTGATAATTTTCATTCTTAGTGAAGTGAAAATTCCCAGATTGCTTTGAATTTTGCAGATTATTAGTGATATTGAACAATTTTTATATCCCTGTTCCTCATTTGTGTGCTTTCTTTTAAGAAATGTCTATTTAGCTTTATTGTCCATTTTAATCTGATTATTTGTTTACTATTAAGACTTAATTCCTTAGATAGTTTGAATGTTACCCCTTGTTAGATGCACCGTTTACAAATAAATTCTCCAGATTTTTAGGTTGTCTTTCACTCTGTGGATTGTTTCCTCTGCTGAGCAAAACCTTTTTACTTTGAGGTAATCCCATTTGTCTATTTTTGCTTGCAACCTTTATTTTCCTTGCACTATTATCTCATACACCTGTTATTAATTCTCACACAAATTCTCCATCCTGACTGTATAAATTGAGAAAACATGATGCTATTTTTGAATTATAGCATATATTTCCATGAGTCACATATGAACCTCACTTTTCCAGACTAGCTGATATTTTACACTAGTTAAAGATTTAAGAACAAAAGTACATGTTGGAGGTGGGTTCTGAGGAGAACAAAGAGGGTCTTGTAATTCAGTTTCCTCAGGGCCAAGCCATTACAGGATCCTCAGACAAAGTATGGTTAATATAAGGTGGGGCTTCTACTGTTCAAAAAAAAAAATCAGAATTTAGATATCTTCATTAAGATATTCCCATATTATTATATATTATTATATCCAATTTATAGGATCCTGTTTCTTCCTAGTAAACATCCTCACTTTAACAGTAGACACTCTACAAAGTGAAAAAATTAATTTGCATTGCAATTCAGCCATCTGAGGGATGAGATTATGTGTGGTTTTTCAGTGATCTCAGCTCTGGTCCTACAGGACATAACAGTGTCTTCTTAGGCAGAACTAGAAACTTTCAAATTCTATATGTGGTGCTTGAGTAGAGAATTTGAATCTCTGAGTTTAGTGGTTTGAGTGAATCACAGGGACCTATTGTGATTACAGGTTTGTTCCCTAGGGAGGTACTATTAGAAAGTACTTTGGAACCTTCCAGAGGAGGGAGACATTAGGAGGTTCTTGATTGTTGAGGGTATGAGCTCTTAAAGTAGTTCTTCAGAGGATTGTTATAAAAGCCTGAGTTTGTTCCTACCTACATGTTCTCAATCCTATTATCTGCTCTGATATTACACATTTGAGACCAAGCCAATGCAGGCACTATGCCCTTGAAAATTCCAAATTCTGAGATTAATAAGCTTTTTCTCTTGATATGTTAACTGTCTCAGGCATCCATTATAGCAGAGCAAATCTGACTAATACAAGGATTAAATATATGGTCACCTGGAATCTCTCTTGTTATGTGACAAGTATTTGGTCAGGAATATCCAAAAATAATATTTGATAAATATATATTTCATACTACTTTGAAAACTCCGGATGCCTTCTACTATTGGAAACAGAATCATTAGTGTTTTTTTTTAATTTAACTGAATTAGAGAATCAATTTCAAAAACACAACAACCAATTCAGAAAACTTATTCTTAAGATACTGTTCTTCTAAAAACATTCTCAATAACGAAAATTAGTTCTTCAAAGAAACATATGTGTGCAAGTATGTGTGTGAGTACATGGATAAAATTAATGTTAGCCATATTGCATTCTATTTTTATCACATTATATGTATGCCTTACCATGATCTTCTGTTCTCCCTTCTCTTTCCTTTTAAGAAAGATCCTTTCAATTATATACAGTTTAAAGCATTGCTATGTTAGATATTTACAGTGAATATAGCTAAAGTAATATTGTCTCTAAGATTCATATTTTATTCATCCCTTCTGAAGAGTTGGAATTGGGATACTCTCAGAACAACAATCTCCTACTTAGCAAGTTATTATTTTTTAAGGAAAATGTAGACCATAAGCATACTTTTTTTCCTTAGGTTTCTTGGAGTTACTACATGAGTTCCAGATAAATTCTATCATGTAAAAGTCCCCACATATTTGTATTGATGTTCTGAATCAAATGTAAAATTGTGAATTTAAATGTTTTGTGGAAGATGTGTGACATGGGGCTGAATTGTAAGTGGATAAACATAGTTTCACTCATGGTAAACTAGGCCTATATATCAACTGAAGTGACATTGTAAAATATTAGCTTAATTTGAGATAGAAGAGTAAATCAACCTTATTGTTGATGCCTGAGGGGTTAATGATTCCACATTTTCATTTTGATTCACTTATTTTGATCTTAAGTTGTTAGACTCAATTACCAGAGATAAATCCCATCTAGTCTCATTGCATAATTGGTTTTTGTAGAGTCCATTATCCCAATAATTGTACTCTAATTGGCATAAAAATGAAATATTCTGATAAGCAACATCAGGAAAAAAATAACATTAATTAATAGTAATTAAATTTCCTGCAGTCCATTGTGAAGCACAGAGGTCAGAGGTGATTTTAAAAGTAAATTTATGTAGTACTTAGCAGAAAACAAACTTAATATGTGTTGTTTTATTTTTAATTCATCCATACTAGCTTAAATATATTAAACTTGTCAATAGAGAATTTTCCTCCTACTTAAAACTATTCTGAGTGAAATGCAATGACTATATTTCATTAGGGTCCATGTTTTCATTTGTTCATTCAATTCAATATACCTAACCTATGTTGAGCATTGAGTTGAATACTGAGGGAAGAATACTTTATACAGGACACATTATGAGCACTAAATGTCATCAGAAATTCAAGTTATAAGATGAAGCCCCCAGTACTTAACAGATCTGTAGGCAGGATAAAATGTGATCTCTGTTGTTGTTAATAGTATGCATGGAAATTGGGAATATCCTTTCCACCTTCTTTATGTTTCTTGTGGAAAGACAACAAGGAGGTTGACAATCTTGTCTCTATTTCCTATGCTACTCTTTGTACCCTGAATCCCCTGGGAAAAAGGAGTTTGTTATCTTATTATGTTTGAGATATAAATTTGAGTTTACATGGCTAATCCCATCTCACATTCCTCCTTAAATATGGCAACATGAACAGGATGTATTCAGCTCATACCTCTCTACTGTAAGTTTCACATGTGACAGATGCAACATCAGTGAGGAGGGACTTCTAGTTGTCAGGCATTTTCCATAAATGTGTAAGGTATGACTATCTAATTCTGGAGCTCAGTTTAAGGGAGCCCATTTGTCTATGTCTCTAAGCTATGTTCTCCAAAAGCTCTGTTATTTGACCCACATTAATGTTTCAGTTACATATTGGTGAGTAACAAACCAGTCCAAAATTTATTGACTTAAAATAAAACATTGATTTTTTTTTCTCACTGTCCTTTGAGCTGACTGGATTTACTTTGGTAGTTTTGATCATTGTGGTTGTAAGGCCACTCATGTCTGCTGTATTCAAAGCAATTCTGAAGCAAGTTATTTGATCAAGTCTGAATTCAGTGGGGGAGAAAATCTTTAATTGGTGTGTCTGTTAAGACTGTGTTCTTTAAGGACTAACAGTTCATCACAATTTATTTGACCACTCCCTGTACCTCTCAATTGGTTTTAAACTTGGATGAGGAAGAGCATTGCCATAATTTAAAGTCCTGAAATAGTAACTCTCTTTTCAAATGTTTTTCCTCTATCAATGCTATTTTTTCCTTGAGTATCCTCTATTTCTCAGCAATATTTTCTTATAAAATATATTGATGATTTGAGCTTTACTTTATGTGTCCTTTTCATATCTACTCTTATTAAAACACATCATTTATAATTCAGTAGTCAGTCATTCTTCTCTGACATTAGCAAATTACATCCACATCATAGAGAGTTATTTAGTTTTACTTCCATGCTGGCTATAAGCAAAAGTTCTATCTCATTAAAGAATGGTTATTTTCCTTTATATTTATGATGATTTATTTTGTGTTATTTCTATAATTTTGAAGTTTTAAATGTGTTGATATGATGCTATGATTGCATGTGAAAGATTGAACAAAACTAATTTTATTTAAGTGTGATCCATCGGGTTCCAAGTATTGCAATGCTTCTGACACTTAGCTTTGTATCAGAATCACTAATAAAGTCACATCTTATGCACGTCGATGGGTATCATTTTGTTTGATTAAGGTGAATAGCTTCATATTTAAAAAGTAAGTATGTAAGTAAATAAATAAATACATATAAAAATGGGGACAGACTTAATAAAGCACATGTATGGCGCACAGGGTAAAAATATTGAACTCCACCCACAGAGTGGCCCATGTAAGCCTGAGATATTCTAAAGAGCTGAGATTTCATGAAGGATATGTTTTAAATATTCACTAAATTTTTTTATGGAGAAGGATTCTACAATAACTAAATGTTTTTTCAGTTGTACTTGTCAGATACAAACTACTGTATGTGGAATCATATGTTTAAATAACACTTCTGATTTATATTGTAGAATGCATATGCTTTGCATTATTTTTCTAGCCTTAGAAATGAATTTGAATGGATATATTCACCCTCCATTTTTCCATGATTATTCTATGAATTTAAGGAGATTGTCAGGAGGAGATAGAGTTCTACTTGGAGTAACAGAATTGAGTAAAGATAAATGGATTCTTGGAATTCTGGAAAACCATCATAAATAAGTAATATTTGAAGTATCTGGCTATGTTTAGCCTGAAATATGAAGAGGAAAATAACAAAAATAGCTGTGTTAAATTTTTGATAATTGTCCATATGAAAAACTTAAAAACTATTTTTTATTATTCTAGAAGAAATACTGTAAGACTGGTAAATGTTCGTTACTTGGAGGCAGATTTGACCTAAATGAAATAAGAAAGGTTTCTGGAAATTAGGGTTGTCAAAGAGAAAAATCCAATTGTAGATAAACTTACAGCTTTCCTTCATTAGAAATGTACAAGTAGGTATAATTTTAGTAATTATAGAAGAAATTTCTGCACGGGATGAAATTTGAACTAGAACAACAAAAGTGTTTCTGGTCATCAAATTTTATGATAGTTTCCTAAATTTTATCATGATAACCATTTTAAGAGTTGTTGTAATTAACTAAGTTAAATAAGAGAAATTAATGCCTATGTGTTTTCATTAAACTTGTCACATCTAGGTTTTCTGCTGATATTCTTTAGTATTACATGTGACCATTTCTCTCTGATTTTTCCACAATGTCACTGAAAATGAAATGTTTGCTTTAAAGTTTCCAGGCACTTTATACTTATAACTCAATTATCTTAGTGAATAATTCTATTCTCTTCCATACATTCTGTCTAATGAACTTCTATGGATCCAATCAAGGTGTAATGCACTGCCTTCTGGGAATCAGCAAGATATAAATAGTCACTTTTCCCTTTCTATTCTCCTAGCTTTCTAGTAAGTGCTACAAAATAAGTATACATGCAGAACTGTTACATTTCTGCTTAGCTTTCATGCTTCAACTTACATTCTTATCATAGGGAAGAAAATATATCTATAATTTGTTAGCCCCAATACTTCCCCCAATATCAGAAACTTTCATTTGAAAAGAATTCATGATTTATTTATTTAAAGAACATTAAAGGTGAAAACCTTGAACACATATTGAAGGATATATGACAAAGGACAGATAAAAGAAGCATATATTATAGCAAATCCAATAAATTTCCTCATTATATATAGTACCTGTTATAGAACAGAAGCTAATTTGGTTGTGTGCACTGAATATGGGCCATAGATTTTTTTTCTTTGTTTTGTTTTGAGATTGCATATATTTTTAAACTGCACCTACTACTGACATTTGAAATGGTATTTTATAAAATAATGTGAATCTAATTTATTGTTATCTTCATAATTGTCCTTGCATTTAATTAGAACTTCTCATTCAGATTAGACAAGTGTTTTTTTTTTTTTTTTTTTGATTTGTCATACTTCTCACCATTCCCTACTGTCTCCTGGTCACTGGAGTTAAAATACCAGATGAGATTTATCAGCCAATAATTAGGAACATAGCATTCATTTTGTTTTTAGTGCTATTCATCATTTGGGTTTGAAATTTTTTGTTAGAGATACTTCTTAAAATGAAATCTGGAGCTTTGCTCTTTAATAAAATAACCAAATGTACCCCATACCTACTTTATGGTGATGACTTGTACTTTTTAGAGGAATAGTACCAAGGAGTTTATAGTGGCAGAGTGAGAGATGTATGTAATGAATAAATGTTTATTAATAATGTTTTTTTTATTTACAGTGATAAATCTTTCCTTTGTTTTACAGGTATGCTAACATAAGTGATCATCCATATCCCATTCTTAACTCAAATACCTTTAGTTAATCTATAATTCTTAAACTAAAAAAAGGCTAAAATGTATTCATTTAAACAGTGGAATAATCAGTGGACAATATAAATTGAGTGACCATTTTTTAAAGAAAAATCAATGAAAAATATATAATACAGTGTTTGGTTATACAGGATCTTGTATCAGAATTCTAGCTATATATAGCTTGACTACTCTGGGGTCTTTGAATCTCTTTGTGCCTAGGTTTACTCATCTCTAAAACTGGCTGTATAATGTTAGCTTCTTAGTGTTTTTGAGACATAAATAAAAGCACATAGAAAAGTGTGAGATTCACAAAAGACCTGGTAGATATTACTTTCTGTCTATCTATCTAAAGGTTGAAACTAGAGAGGTGTACTCATTGTTCCAGTTTAATTTCAACTCTTCTTAGCAAAGTATTAAAATAACAAAATTTGAAAGGGTACATTTAAAACAAACCAATAAACCAAATGATAAGACCAATTGCTACAGGATTGATAAGTGCTTAATTTTCAATATTTATACAGTTACATTTCAGGGAAAAGTAGATTTTGTTGTTTAATAAAAATAAAGTAATTTCAAATGAAGCCCTTATATCTCAAACCATACTCCTCAGAGTCTAATTTCTAACTTTTAAAAGGAATTATTCTGGTTGCCTCTCAATCTACCTAGATGTGCAAATACCTGAGAAATGACTATTCTTGAGTGTTAGCAGAAGCTGCAAGTGTAATCTTCATGGTATCAGCCAAGAGCTTTCATAAACTCATTTCTTATGTTACCATGAGAGAAACTATAT
This sequence comes from Marmota flaviventris, assembly GCF_047511675.1. Taxonomy (NCBI): domain Eukaryota; kingdom Metazoa; phylum Chordata; class Mammalia; order Rodentia; family Sciuridae; genus Marmota; species Marmota flaviventris. The sequence continues at coordinate 50,439,623 of NC_092504.1, read as the reverse complement.
ATTTACTTTTCTTTAAAAAGAAAACTGGACTAAGTATTACCTGGAAATTTCTCTCCTTACTTGGCATTATTTTTTTCTTATTTTGTTTTCTCTTTCCACACTATTAAATTTTCTTTCGTATTAAAACCCAAGGTAAAAAGCTATTTTATTTGAACACTGGCAAAAGTTAGAAATCAGTTACCAAATCTAATAGTCTATATCCTACTCCAGATACTATCTGCACAACTCTGAGAGGGAGTGAGGGGGTTGACAAAGGGCATGCCAAGTGATTTTGAGTGAAGTTGATGGCCACAGATAGGATGTTATAAATTTTCTGTTACTTGATTTTGTGTGTAATTTAGATGTCCTCTGAGATTATACTTCTTTAAAAAAAGCCCTACTATTAATTCAGTAACAAAATTATTTTCAAACTATGAAGTTAACCAATGAAATATTGAATTTTCTATCTAAAAGTTTTTACAGACTTATTTCACTTAGACTGTTAAAAATTTGAATGTCATAAGATTTACTCTCCAAACTGGAACACTGTCGAGAATGACGCTAAGCCCTCTTAAAAATTTCACAAGGCTTATAGAGTAAATCATAGTGTTCAGGCAAATTAATATATATAGGTATATTGACCATGAGGCTACCTACTGATAATTTTCACTCTCAAATAAGCTGTGTGGGTCCACAGCTGAGTTGCGAAATAATTCCTAAGAGTTGCTTTTAAATTACATGGTGTAATGAGTGCTATTTAAAGAAAAACTGAGGGGAAAAAAAACACAGAAGAAAATATGTTATTTTAAACTGATAAATCATAATTCTATATATTTAAAGGGTACAATGTGATATTTTGATTTGTTGTAGAATGCGGTGTGATTAAATCAAGGCATTTAACATATTCATCATCTAACCTTTCACTTTTTACGTCAAGGCAGTTGAAATCTACTCTTCTAGTTTTTTTTTTTTTTTTTTTTTTAATAATATATGTTATTTTGTACTATGTTCACTCTGCATACATACACAATGGAATATCTTTCAGTTACAAAAAAAAAAAAAGAGGGGAAGTCCTGATGTTTGCGACAACATAAATGACTGTAGAGGTCATTATGTTAAATAAAATAATTCAGGCATAAAAAATATGTCAGGAATTCACTTATATCAAGAACCTAATAAAGTTGAGTTTATTGAACTAAGAGCAGAATAGTGGTTACTAGAGACTGCAGGAGTTTGAGAGACAGGTAAATTAGGTACAAAGTTTTGGATAGATTGAAGAAACATGTTTTAAGCCTATTGAGATCTGAAAGTGAAGATGAGAGTGAGGGTGATTATTATTATTTTTTCCATCAACATCAAGGCATCATTACAGGTGTCAAGCTGAGATCTTAGACTTAATCTGGACCTTGTTCCTTGTTTGATGTACAATAGCATTTCATAATCTTGTGTGGTGAGCCGTTCCTATAGACCGTGGCCGCCATTAGAAGATGGCGCCGGCTTCCACTGTGGCCTGTGATAAACAACTCCTTTTTTGGAGAGTTGGCACGTAATCCTTTATCACCCTATGAGAAAGCTCCACGTGGCAGCTTTGCATTGGGGCTTGAGATGCTTTATTAAGGCTGGGAGGGGCATCCAAGAGAGAGAAGAAGAAATATCAGGGACCTGAATAAACTGCTGAAAGAAGATTCCTGAGTTGCGTCTTCCTTGCGGGCAAGGGGTCGCGACAAGTGGTGCTGAGACCCGGGAACCAGAACTTTCAGCAGTCAGGGGTGGTGCACCGGTTAGTCCCAGGTAAGTGGGATCCGCGACCAAAGCGGGGTTAGTCCCTAGTAAGTGGGATCCGCGACCAAAGCGGGGCAGCTCCTCTGTAAAGAAAGAGAGAGCATTACATTTTATTGCAGCTGCACTGCGTACTTTCGCTTTTGTTTTCTGTGTTTCTTTTGTTGTGTCATTTCGCTTTTGTTTTTTGTGCTTCCTTTGTTGTTGTGTCATGGGTGCCGCATCTTCAAGTCCGCTTCTCCTGGCCCTAGATGGCCTGTTGCGTTCCAAGGGCCTGGAAGTGAAACATAGTACTTTACAGAGATTTTTACAGAAGATAGATATCGCTGCACCGTGGTTTGCATTTTCGGGCAGCCTTACTGTACCTAGTTGGGATAAATTAGGCAAAGATCTTGACTTTGCTTCTGAGCAGGGCATATTAGAGGGTGGGGTGATACCCCTTTGGAAAATGGTCCATAGTTGCCTTACAGATGGTAAATGCCAAGAAGCTGTGAGTGAGGGTCAGGCCGTTCTTGAACAACTACATGAGGAAAAATCTGAAGGATCACATAGTGAAGTGGCAGAGAGTATCAAAAGTAATAGTAGTGAGAAGGCAAAAGAGCCTAAAGATAAAAATAGGAGAAGGCTCTACCCAGACTTGACCGAATTCAAAACATCTGAGGACACAAGCAGCTCAGAGTGTTCTGAGGACCTTGATATATTGTTGCAACAACTACATAAGATAAAAATGAAAAAGAAGAAAAAGGAGACACAAGGCGCGCATGCCTACTGTAAGAAGGGGGAGGGATCTAATATTGGTCAACAGAATTCTGAGGAGGAGGAGGTTGAAAATTTAGAAGAAGATATGATGCCTGTTGCCCCACCCCCATATGTGGGGGGGAGCCAAGGTTCCGGGAGATCTTTTCATGCGCAAGTTTGGAGGACAGTTAATACAGATATGGGACTTGCATACCCTGTGTTTCAGGACAATAATAGAGGAAGATATCATGAGCCTTTAGACTTTAAGATAGTTAAAACCTTGGCAGAATCCGTCCGCACTTATGGCATAGATGCCGCTTTCACTCTCACTCAGGTGGAGGGACTTACTAGATTTTGTATGACTCCCTCAGATTGGGCTAGTCTAGTCCGCGCTTGTGTTTCCCCAGGGAAATATTAGGAGTCCAAAGTTGGCTGTTTAATGTTTCTGGCAGTACCCAAAACTCGGAGCGAGGTAGGAGGCTTAAAATTTTTGCAAATAATTCACAATTATCTAATGCTACATTACCCTCCGCAGCAGTCTGTCTCCAATCTCCGTTCCTGTTTCTTTTGGCTAATGTTACATTACAGGGGATGCTTAATTGTTCTAATGTTACTTGTTATTTGTCTGAGTGTTGGAATGGCTCCTGGACTATGGCATTGATTATGAAAATTCCAACCTTTGTCCCGATCCCAGTTACTGCAGATCCAGAATCCTTTCCTATTGTTGAATTGATTAGAACCCGTAGAGATTTTGGAATTACGGCAGCTATAGTGACAGCTGTGGCGGTATCTGCTGCTGCAGCAGTTACAGTTGGAGTAGCCATGGCCAGCCAGGTACAAACTGCTGCCACTATTAATCAGGTTATTCAACAAACATCCACCATACTTGAATCCCAAAGTAAAATTAATCAACACATTTTATCTGGGATTCTGGCTGCTAATCAAAGGATAGATCTGCTTCAAGCTCAAGTTGAGGAACTGTCTGACCTAGTACATTTGGGTTGTGTTGACCAACGTGCACATTTATGTATAACCTCTGTCAGATTTAATGATTCCAGGAATGCCTCCCGCATCATTGGCGAATATTTGGCCGGAAATTGGTCCATGGCAGCGGAAGACATGATCCAGTCTCAACTAACCCAGATAGCTGTCTTGAACAGTACCCGTGTCGAACCAGTGACTTTGGGTCGATTCACCGATTGGATATCTTCTGCTTTTTCCTTCTTCAAAGAGTGGGTGGGGGTAGGCATTTTTGGTGCAATGTGTTGCTTCGGTGTTGTACTTTGTTTGTGGCTTCTCTGTTGCCTTAAAGCTCGCCATGCGCAAGAGAAAGCTATGATCATACAAGCTCTTGCGGCCTTAGAAAATGGCATTTCTCCACAAATCTGGCTTGCACATCTTAAACAGTGATTTCTGGGCATGGCCATTGCACCCCAAGTTAATTTCACATTGCACTGGGATTGGTGTGCCCTCTTTCCTATGCTTTCTCAGTGCTGAATAGCCCTTGCACTCTGCAGGTCTTGTTACCATTGCACACAGATGGGTTTCAGGACTGGTCTTTCTTCTCGGCTACAGACTCTTTACCTTCCTCTGGGGCTTAGGGATTGTGTTGCCAACTTAAATTTTGTTATTATTACCAGGCTACCTGTGTTATCCTACTTCTCGCCGTCGTCACGATGCAGGATGCGAGGCAAGGCACTGCACTTGAGTGATCCCTCAACGGACCTCAAGGAAAGCATGTCCTATTGCATGCGGGTTTGATGTCCACGCCCCGCCCTACGAAAAAAGGCGTCGGCTGATATGGGATCAGGTCTGGGGAAGGCGCCTCCTTAGGACTGAACCATACATTGCAGCCACTTCTGCACAGTGGGATAGGACCTCTACTTTCGCCTGCATTGTTTTATAAAACAGAAGGGGGAACTGTGGTGAGCCGTTCCTATAGACCGTGGCCGCCATTAGAAGATGGCGCCGGCTTCCACTGTGGCCTGTGATAAACAACTCCTTTTTTGGAGAGTTGGCACGTAATCCTTTATCACCCTATGAGAAAGCTCCACGTGGCAGCTTTGCATTGGGGCTTGAGATGCTTTATTAAGGCTGGGAGGGGCATCCAAGAGAGAGAAGAAGAAATATCAGGGACCTGAATAAACTGCTGAAAGAAGATTCCTGAGTTGCGTCTTCCTTGCGGGCAAGGGGTCGCAACAATCTTGCAACAGTTGATCTGAGGCTAATACAAGTTTATCCTTCCTGACTAACACACAATATAAATTTACACATTATTTCAGTCCCCTGACTTTCAGGCAAATCAAACCAGGTATTGTAATATGTGTGTGTACATGTATTTATACATGCACACACATACACATACATCCATACACATCTATGAACATAGGCATATATATTAGTGTACCTGTCAATTTGTTCCATTGATCAATAAAATTTTGTATCCAAGAATGAATAAAAGCATCCTTGCTAAATGTTAAAAATTCTTCTTAGTAGTTTCTTGTTTTTATTTTGCTCAGGAATCTCATGATTCTATTTCTAAAACTTCTATTTCAGAAATTATTGGGAGGGATCCAAGGATTTTAATAGTTGCACAATGCCTTTGTTGAGTTCCACTTAGGTGGGCTATGGTTGGTCGTGTTGTGGAACAACTGTGCAACAGATCTTAAGAAAGAAGAATGCAGGCATACAGGTAAATATCCTACAAGCTATTCCAGCATCACTTCCTAAATACAGTTTATTAGTAGTACAACCAACAAAGCTTAATAGACTCTTGAGTCCATTCATATAACAGTAAATATCTACTAAGAATGCTGCCAATTAAATAGTAAACAGCAGAAATGGATGCTTTTTCTTTAAGAATCTAGTGGGATGGCTGAGCACAGTGGTCCATTTCTGTAATCTTAGCAGCTCGAGATGTTGAGGCAGGAGTATCTCAAATTCAAGCCAGCTTGAGAAACTTGGCAAGACCTTGCCTTAAAATTTAAAATAATAATAATAAATAAATAAAAATGCTAGGGATGTGGCTCAGCAATTAAGTGCCCCTATGCTTGATCCCCAGTCCAAAAAAAAAAAAAAAAAAAAAAAAACCTAATGGGATGAACATCTCAGGAAAAGATGAAAGGTTTATGATGGAACATGCAAAGTGGTATGGAAGCCACAGAAATATTCTTAACCAAACAGGAAACTCAGGGAAGTGGTGACATGGGAAGTATAATTTAAACTAAAAACCAAAGATTAATATGACCTGGTGAGATAAAAGGAAAATAAAGGAGAAAAATGGTCAGGCAAGCTAAGCTAGCTTAAGAAACTGAATCATCCCACTTCCTAGAGCAAAATTTGTACAGGGATGTCAGGAAGCAAGTATTGCAGGGGATGGGGAGTGAAAGGTAGGAGATACGACCCCTTTGAGAAAATTTTGTAGGACTTGGAATGACTTATATGCAATGTTACCAGCTCCGATTTGGTCATAATTATTATTCTCAACAACTTTCACTTAATCTAATGTCCTCATAAATCAAATTGGTACTGAATTATATCTTTTGATTAATATTTCCTTTGTGTCTGAATGATACCTGGGGGTTTTCTAATGCCTAGAAATACTTCAGTAGTCATTGGGATTGCTAAAATATTTAATATATTTTGTGTACTTTGCCATTCCAGTGCCTCTCTCTCTCTGTCTCCCCCCTCTCTTTCTCTTTCTCTGTTTAAGTAGCAGCATTTTCTTTTTTAAAAAATCAAGCAAGGTGCCTTAATCCAGATAAAAAGTCCTATGCCCATTTTTGTCAATAGTTGGTTTTATTGCAGGCATACTGCTTCTAATTGCATGAATTCCTCTTTGCTGTTTTCTTATTAAGGATAAATGCAACTGATGAGTTCAATACCCCAGCTGCTTTAAAGTCATCATTAATTTAATGTCACTCACTCTTCATTTATTAGTAGTCCTAATTTCTCATCAACCCTGAAATATTTGGATGAGTTGACCTATACAATTTGATCCCAGTTGCAAGCATTAATTAATCAAGCTCTCTGACTGCCCTTATGTTTCCCTGACAGCTTTAATGTTGATACAGTCTTTATTGGAAAATTTTATCTCCTTCATTTACAGGATTGTCTTCTTAGGTGTGTAAAATTTGGAAAGAGACCTTTAGAAAAGTGATGTGTGAACCATATCAGAATGCAAACAAAAACATTTAAAAATTTTTATACCAAAGTATTTATGAAAATCAAAATTTAATTTCTGACTAGACCTATAAAGCAATTTGGGCATGCCTGTTAGAGGTCATTCCAGAATATTTATTATCCAAATTAATTGTTGCTGGGTTTTGAATCTTGAATGTAAATTTAAACACTGCTATCAAATCTTTGATTTTTATAACCAATATACTTTATGTATTACCTTATTTTGTGAAAACACAAGTATAATTTTTAAAAACCTTTGGAAAGTTTATACTCTAGAAACAACTAAGCGTGCCATGTCATGAAATGGTGTTATAGTAACTGAGTTTTATCAGATTTACAACCTAGCTTTCGAAAAGGACACATCCATCACTTTTGGTAATCTCTTCTTTCCTGTGAGCCTTTAGCCCAGAGCCAAAGTGTGGATACGGTTCACTTTTTACACTAGTTTAGCCACTAAATATATTTGAACCTCCCTTGAGGACACCAGGAAAACCAAGGTCACACAAAGTGTTTTTCTCTTACTCTTACTCTCCTGTGTAATATGTAAATAAGACTTAAGAAAGGTATTTGAAATGAAGTTCTATCTTCTGAACAAAGAAGTAGTCATGGGGCTTTGTTGGAGTAGTACTTAAGAGCCTTTGAGTATTTATGTAATGAAGTTGAAATTTAGGCCTAATAATTACTTGCAAAAAAACTACTTGATATGCATTCTATAAGTTTATGAATACAGAAGGAAGCATTTTTGTTGTTCACATTAATCCAAACAATTAACTTGGGATAAACAAGTTATCTTTTTTTATTGTTGGCTGTTCAAAACATTACATAGTTCTTGATATATCATATTTCACACTTTGATTCAAGTGGGTTATGAGCTCCCATTTTTACCCCATATACAGATTGCAGAATCACATCAGTTACACATCCATTGATTTACATATTGCCATACTAGTGTCTGTTGTGTTCTGCTGCCTTTCCTATCCTCTACTATCCCCTCTCCCCTCCCCTCCCCTCCCCTCTTCTCTCTCTGTGCCCTCTACTGACATTCATTTGTCCCCCTTGTATTATTTTTCCCTTTCCCCTCACTTCCGCTTGTATGTACTTTTGTATAACTCTGAGGGTCTCCTTCCATTTCCATGCAATTTCCCTTCTCTCTCGCTTTCCCTCCCACCTCTCATCCCTGTTTAATGTTAATCTTCTTCTCATGCTCTTCGACCCTACTCTGTTCTTAGTTACTCTCCTTATATCAAAGAAGACATTTGGCATTTGTTTTTTAGGGATTGGCTAGCTTCACTTAGCATAATCTGCTCTAATGCCATCCATTTCCCTGCAAATTCTATGATTTTGTCATTTTTTAATGCAGAGTAATACTCCATTGTGTATAAATGCCACATTTTTTTATCCATTCATCTATTGAAGGGCATCTAGGTTGGTTCCACAGTCTTGCTATTGTGAATTGTGCTGCTATGAACATTGATGTAGCAGTGTCCCTGTAGCATGCTCTTTTTAGGTCTTTAGGGAATAGACCCAGAAGGGGAATAGCTGGGTCAAATGGTGGTTCCATTCCCAGCTTTCCAAGAAATCTCCATACTGCTTTCCAAATTGGCTGCACCAATTTGCAGTCCCACCAGCAATGTACAAGAGTACCCTTTTCCCCACATCCTCGCCAGCACTTGTTGTTGTTTGACTTCATAATGGCTGCCAATCTAACTGGAGTGAGATGGTATCTTAGGGTGGTTTTGATTTGCATTTCTCTGACTGCTAGAGATGGTGAGCATTTTTTCATGTACTTGTTGATTGATTGTATGTCCTCCTCTGAGAAGTGTCTGTTCAGGTCCTTGGTCCATTTGTTGATTGGGTTGTTTGTTCTCTTATTGTCTAATTTTTTGAGTTCTTTGTATACTCTGGATATTAGGGCTCTATCTGAAGTGTGAGGAGTAAAGATTTGTTCCCAGGATGTAGGCTCTCTATTTACCTCTCTTATTGTTTCTTTTGCTGAGAAAAAACTTTTTAGTTTGAGTAAGTCCCATTTGTTGATTCTAATTATTAACTTTTGTGCTATGGGTGTCCTATTGAGGAATTTGGAGCCCGACCCCACAGTATGTAGATCGTAGCAAACTTTTTCGTCTATCAGACGGCGTGTCTCTGATTTGATATCAAGCTCCTTGATCCATTTTGAATTAACTTTTGTGCATGGTGAGAGAAAGGGATTCAGTTTCATTTTGTTGCATATGGATTTCCAGTTTTCCCAGCACCATTTGTTGAAGATGCTATCCTTCCTCCATTGCATGCTTTTAGCCCCTTTATCAAATATAAAATAGTTGTAGTTTTGTGGATTGCTTTCTGTGTCCTCTATTCTGTACCATTGGTCCACCCGCCTGTTTTGGTACCAGTACCATGCTGTTTTTGTTACTATTGCTCTGTAGTATAGTTTGAAGTCTGGTATCGCTATACCGCCTGATTCACACTTCCTGCTTAGCATTGTTTTTGCTATTCTGGGTCTTTTATTTTTCCATATGAATTTCATGATTGCTTTCTCTATTTCTACAAGAAATGCCGTTGGGATTTTGATTGGCATTGCATTAAACCTATAGAGAACTTTTGGTGATATCGCCATTTTGATGATGTTAGTTCTGCCTATCCATGAACAGGGTATATTTTTCCATCTTCTAAGATCTTCTTCTATTTCTCTCTTTAGGGTTCTGTAGTTTTCATTGTATAAGTCTTTCACCTCTTTTGTTAGGTTGATTCCCAAGTATTTTATTTTTTTTGAAGATATTGTGAATGGAGTGGTTGTCCTCATTTCCATTTCAGAGGATTTGTCGCTGATATACAGGAATGCCTTTGATTTATGCGTGTTGATTTTATATCCTGCCACTTTGCTGAATTCATTTATTAGCTCTAATAGTTTCTTTGTAGAGCCTTTTGGGTCTGCTAGGTATAGAATCATGTCATCTGCAAATAGTGATAATTTAAGTTCTTCTTTTCCTATTTTGATGCCTTTAATTTCTTTTGTCTGTCTAATTGCTCTGGCCAGTGTTTCGAGAACTATGTTGAACAGAAGTGGTGAGAGAGGGCATCCCTGTCTTGTTCCAGATTTTAGAGGGAATGCCTTCAATTTTTCTCCATTCAGAATGATGCTAGCCTGAGGCTTAGCATAGATTGCTTTTAAAATATTGAGGTATGTTCCTGTTATTCCTAGTTTTTCTAGAGTTTTGAACATAAAGGGATGCTGTACTTTGTCGAATGCTTTTTCCGCATCCATCGAGATGATCATATGGTTCTTATTTTTAAATCAATTGATGTGGTGAATAACATTTATTGATTTCCATATATTGAACCAGCCTTGCATCCCAGGGATGAATCCTACTTGATCATGGTGCACAATTTTTTTGATATGTTTTTGTATCCGATTCGCCAGAATTTTATTGAGGATTTTTTCATCTAGGTTCATTAGAGATATTGGTCTGTAGTTTTCTTTCTTTGAAGTGTCTTTGTCTGGTTTAGGTATCAGGGTGATGTTGGCCTCGTAGAATGAATTTGGAAGTTCTCCCTCTTTTTCTATTTCCTGAAGTAGCTTGAAAAGTATTGGTATTAGTTCCTCTTTAAAGGTTTTGTAAAACTCTGCTGTATACCCATCCGGTCCTGGGCTTTTCTTAGTTGGTAGTCTTTTGATGGTTTCTTGTATTTCCTCAATTGATATTGGTCTGTTTAGGTTGTCTATATCCTCCTGACTCAATCTGGGCAGATCATATGACTTAAGAAATTTATCGATGCCTTCACTATCTTCTAATTTATTGGAGTATAAGGATTCAAAATAATTTTTGATTATCTTCTGTATATCTGAAGTGTCTGTGGTGATATTGCCTTTTTCATCCCGTATGCTAGTAATTTGAGTTCTCTCTCTTCTTCTCTTCGCTAGCATGGCTAAGGGTCTGTCGATTTTGTTTATTTTTTTCAAAGAACCAACTTTTAGTTTTGTCAATTTTTTCAATTGTTTCTTTTGTTTCGATTTCATTAATTTCAGCTCTGATTTTAATTATTTCTTGCCTTCTACTTCTTTTGCTGTTGTTTTGCTCTTCTTTTTCTAGGATTTTGAGATGAAGTATGAGATCATTTATTTGTTGGTTTTTTCTTTTTTTAAGGAATGAACTCCAAGCAATGAATTTTCCTCTTAGAACTGCTTTCAATGTGTCCCATAGATTCCGATATGTTGTGTCTGTGTTTTCATTAATCTCTAAGAATTTTTGAATTTCCTCCTTGATGTCTTCTATAACCCATTGATCATTCAGTAACCTATTGTTCATTCTCCAAGTGATGTATTCTTTTTCCTTCCTTCTTTTATAGTTGATTTTCAGTTCCATTCCATTATGATCAGATAGGATGCATGGTATTATCTCTACTCCTTTATATTGTCTAAGAGTTGCCCTGTGACATAATATATGATCTATTTTTGAGAAGGATCCATGTGCTACTGAGAAAAAAGTGTAACTGCTTGATGTTGGGTGGTATATTCTATATATGTCAATTAAGTCTAGGTTATTAATTGTGTTATTGAGTTCTATGGTTTCCTTATTCAACTTTTGTTTGGAACACCTGTCCAGTGGCGAGAGAGGTGTGTTGAAGTCTCCCATGATTATTGTATGGTGGTCTATTAGACTCTTGAACTTGAGAAGAGTTTGTTTGATGAACATAGCTGCACCATTGTTTGGGGCATATATATTTATGATTGTTATGTCTTGTTGGTGTATGGTTCCCTTAAGCAGTATGTAGTGTCCCTCTTTATCTCTTTTGATTAACTTTGGCTTGAAATCTATTTTATTTGATATGAGTATGGACACTCCTGCTTGTTTCCGAAGTCCATATGAGTGATATGATTTTTCCCAACCTTTCACCTTCAGCCTATGTATGTCTTTTCCTATCAAATTTTTCTCCTGTAGGCAGCATATTGTTGGGTCTTGTTTTGTGATCCATTCTACTAGCCTGTGTCTCTTGATTGGTGAGTTTAAGCCATTAACATTTAGGGTTATTATTGAGATATGGGTTGTTCTTCCAGCCATATTTGTTTATTTATGTTACTAGACATGGTTTGTTTTCCTCTTTGATTATTTTCCCCCCTTTACTGTCCTACCTCCCACTGTTGGTTTTCATTGTTATTTTCCATTTCCTCTTCCTGTAATGTTTTGCCAAGGATGTTTTGAAGAGATGGTTTTCTAGCTGCAAATTCTTTTAACTTTTGTTTATCGTGGAAGGTTTTAATTTCATCTTCCAACCTGAAGCTTAATTTCACTGGAAACACTATTCTTGGTTGGAACCCATTTTCTTTCAGTGTTTGAAATATGTTATTCCAGGATCTTCTAGCTTTCAGAGTCTGTGTTGAAAGATCAGCTGTTATCCTGATTGGCTTACCCCTAAATGTGATCTGCTTCCTTTCTCTTGTAGCTTTTAAAATTCTCTCCTTATTCTGTATGTTGGGCATCTTCATTATAATGTGTCTAGGTGTGGGTCTCTTATGATTTTGCACATTTGGCGTCCTGTAGGCTTCGAGGATTTGGGATTCTATCTCATTCTTCAAGTCTGGGAAGTTTTCTCCTATTATTTCATTGAATAGATTGCTCATTCCTTTGGTTTGAAACTCTATCCCTTCCTGTATCCCAATGACTCTTAAATTTGGTATCTTGATGTTATCCCATATTTCTTGGATGTTCTGCTCATGGTTTCTTAACAGTCTTGCTGAGCTGTCTATGTTCTTTTCAAGTTGAAATACTTTATCTTCATTGTCTGATGTTCTATCTTCTAAGTGTTCTACTCTGTTGGTAGTATTCTCAATTGAGTTTTTAAGTTGGTTTATTGCTTCCTGCATTTCTAGGATTTCTGTTTGTTTGTTTTTTATAACCTCTATCTCCCTGTATAGTTGATCTTTTGCTTCTTGGATTTGTTTATGTAATTCATTGTTGAAGTGATCTTTCATGGTCTGATTTTGCTGTCTGATGTCTTCCTTGAGACTCCAGATCATCTGAAGCATGTATATCCTGAATTCTTTATCTGACATTCCATCTGCTGCAGCTATTACCTCTTCTAACGTTGAGTTGACCTGCATTGCTTGTGGTCCTTTCTTTCCTTGTCTCTTCATACTGTTCGCGTTCCTTTCTACTTGGTGAAACTGTTGTGCTATTGAATTTTCCCCCTATATATTTATATTGGTCTTGTGTAGTTGCAAAGTCTCCCTCGCAGGCACGGGCGGCAGCTCTGCCCCTCCTCCAATTGGGGCAATGTGCCTACCACGCCGGCAGGCCGCTGGGCCTGCTCTGCCGGTCGGTAGCAGGTCCGCCTACCTTGCAGGCGCGGGCGGCGGCTCTGTCCCTCTGCGGGCCGCTAGGCTTGTTCTGTCAATGGTCACAGTTCTGCCTACTTTGCAGGCGCAGGCAGCGGCACTGCCCCTCTGCAGGCCTCTGGGGCTGTTCTGCCAGTGGGTCGCAGGTCCGCCTACCTTGCAGGCGCGGGGGGGGGGGCGGCTCTACCCTTCCTCAGGCCACTGGGCCTGTTCTGTCTGTCGGTTGCAGGTCTGGCTTATTCTGTTGGTGGTCACAGTTCCGTCTACCTTGCAGGCCCGGGGGGAGGGGGCGGCTCTGCCTCTCAGCAGGCCGCTGCTCCTCTTCTGCCGGTGGGTCTCAGGCCCGCCTACCTTGCAGGAGTGATTGGAAGCTCTGTCCCTCCGCGGGCCACTGGGCCTTTTCTGTTGTTGGTCACAGTTCCGCCTACCTGGCAGGCGCGTGGGGTGGGGGGCGGCTCTGCCCCTCAGCAGGCTGCTGGGCCTGCTCTGTGGGTGGTCACAGTTCTGTTGACCTTGCCGGCGCAGGGGGAGGGGGCAGCTCTGCCTCTCAGCAGGCCGCTGCTCCTCTTCTGCCGGTTGGTCACAGGCCCGCCTACCTTAGAGGAGTGATTGGAAGCTCTGCCCCTCCGCGGGCCACTGGGCCTTTTCTGTAGGTGGTCACAGTTCCGCCTACCTGGCAGGCGCGGGGGGTGGGGGGCGGCTCTGCCCCTCAGCAGGCTGCTGGGCCTGCTCTGTGCGTGGTCACAGATCTGTCTACCTTGCCGGCGCAGGGGGAGGGGGCGGCTTTCTAAACAAGTTATCTTAACAGTATAATAAATAAGGGACTTTATGCTCATTTTAGAAACTGGCATTGGACTGCTCAGAATTTTAGAACTAGTATTAAATTCAAATTATTTCAATTTACTTGCAAATACTCTAAGTAACAAATTTAGAACAAAAACTGGAGAACGGGTCCACAGATGAAAAAAATTGTCTATTCCACAATCTAAGTATGCATATTGATGTGCTCATTGAATTTGAAAGATATTCAATACTGATTATTACTATTAGTTTCTCTGTGATTTTAAAACTTAGATGATGTAATAAACAGAGTTTTTGCATTCCATTTGTTTGGGAACTAGAAATTTTGTTTTATTTTTTAATTTAAATATAGAACTGGGAAGAAAATGTATTCTCCCAACTAATTGCACATAGGAAAAAAATATCGAACAACTGAGGAATAGGTACATAAAGAAAGTGATCACTTGACAAAAATATAAAGGAATTATAGAAATAAACAGGAAATTTGTAGGCTTTTTCCACTGAGTTGTGTACATAAGGTGAAATCATTGAGCACAAACTTTTAGGTTTTCTGCTTTATATTTGACTCTTCCATTGATTGAAAGTTTTCTCCGTTAAGTAGTTGATATATGAGTTGCATTTAATAGAATCTGATATAAACAGATATTATAAAAACATAGAAATAATTTTTAAAAAACCAATGTGAATAAAGTTTCACTTACCACCTTAGTAAAAAGCCTTACATCTTAATTGGATGATTGCAATGAAAGATTCATTACCTAATCATCACTACTCATACTCAAGCAGTAGGGAGTCAAGACTTCTCTCAAAGTCTGTTTAAATACTCCCTTTTAATCAAAATAGCAGACAAGACCATGTTAACCCTCCCAGCTGCCATCTTGGCATGACTCTCATGGCCTTTCCTCTTACCTACTTCTTTTCTTGTTCTGGTTATTTGGTGTTTTATAGTTTTGCTTATTAAGTAATAACTCCTTGCTTCTAAATTTCTTCAGTTTCCTCAGAAATGTTGGACATGACTGATACTTAGAAAAACTGTTTCAGGCATGTCTCCCAAATGCACCCTTGTATTTGAAAACCATGTTAAACAATTCAATGCCAACCAAAATATTTTTCATGTTCTCTTAATTAATATATCTTGCAATAATTTTAACAATTTACCATCATTATTTTATGGAATAATAAGAACTTTTCCAATTGTATAATTCTTCAAACTTTGCTCTAGGTATTAATTGATAAAACTTCCAATAAGGGGAAATATTTTGAATACTTGCAACATCCTAAAGAGCTCAAAGCTTGCATATAATGAGTATAAATTATTTCTAAATTCTGAATTTAAATAGAAAATAAATTTTGGCATTGCTGCAAAATGTGAAATACAGAATAGCAGATCCACTAAAATATAGAGCCATACTATTGATGAGGTTTTTATCACATCAAGTGTAAGATGAGTTTTCATCTTACGCTTTCAAGTATTAAAAACTTTCATAAAGGACCTGAGAGAAGTTAAAACAGTCCTTAATCCATCAGAGGTTGTGCTTTTGTAAACATATAATTTCATAACTTTCAACATAGCCCCTTAGCCCAATTTAATTGGATATTTAACTACTTAAGCTGTTGTTACTATTTTTTTTTTTAATTTATGTTTTAGTTGTAGGTCAACACAGTATCTTTATTTCACTTTTATGTGGTGCTGAGGATCAAACCCAAGGTCTCACACATGCTAGGTGAGCACTCTACCACTGAGCCACAACCCTAGCCCCTGTTACTACTATTTTTAAAGGAACTGTAAGGTTAGAGGAATAGAAATCTGTGTGAATCTGTACTGTTTTCTTATTTTCTTTAAAGATCTTCTTAATACAAAGTAGTTGTCACAGAATGAATCACTTCCAATAATATTTGCAAATAGAGGAAATTGCTGACCATTCAGAAGCTGTTTCAGAATCAGCAGGATTTTTAGTGGCCTTTCAATTAAAAAGAATCATTCTATAGCTGTATTTGATATATCTCCTTTCCACACATTTTTTAAATGCGTTAGAATTTTCTTACAATTAATAGTAATGATTTTCAAAAAAAAACAGTAATGGTTTCCTTTCAAAATATCTAAGTTATGTATAAAAGGGGGTGGTTAAAATACCTGTCTGCTAACTGCTTTTACTTTGATATTATTGGCAAGAATTGAAATAAGAGCTCTAATAAACTTCAAATACACTTGGGACAAATATTTAGAGAATTCTAGATCAGAATTAATAAGAGAAGCAACAAAAATATATTTTCACTTTCTTACAAACTCTAGAGAATTATAGATTTGGGAAGAGTAATCTAATTTATCCCCATTCAGTTCTTATACTAGCAATAAATTTTTTTTCTCATTTTTTTCTATTGAATAAATTCTTTAGTGATAATTCTAATACTTGTAAAACATACTTTTAGAGAGTATTTAAGTGTTTATTTCTTACATCTTGTTACCACAACATCATCAGGAGTACAATGCAAATTTGTGTGAAGGGAAAAAAACAACAAAACTTTAGCACTGTTACCAAATTCAACAATTTGGTTTACAGATCCATGTTTGTGTATCTTCACACAGCCTCCAATCATAATTAAAAAATTATTTTAAATTGGCTGGGGTTGTGGCTCTGTGGTAGAGCGTTTGCCTAATGTTTGTGAGGCACTGGGTTTGATCCTAAGCATCACATAAAAAAAAGGAAATTAAATAAAGTTTTTAAAAAGTTTATGTTAAATTAAGTTTTCTGAAGAGCTGTGAGAATGATGTGAACTGCCATGGGTCAAGGTGGTCAGTTAGGAAAACAAGCCAAACTAAGAGGAAGAGTCAACCTCTGTTTACCTACTGCAATCATATAACCAAGGAGCTACAACAAAGCATTGCCAAGATACTCTGCTTTTCCTTCATGAAATTGCACCAGGTGAGGGTTGTAGTCTAACAGAGAGTTGGGTGGAAAGGATCATATAGATCATATTACCTGCAAAAAAAAAAAAAAAAATCCTGATTTTTATACAGCCAGGGACTGAGAAAGGGGGAGAAGCTAAGAGTGGACAAATACTGAGTAGTGGAGAAAATTATATTGACAGACACTGGATGAGGCGGGCTTTACACCGAAGAAGCTGAGACAGGCCTTGACCGAGGACCCCCCAAAAAAGGAGAACTCAGAACAGAGGCACCTTGTCCACACCTGCAGATCTGCCTAAGATCATGGCTAGCCAGGTATAATTGACAGCTGAGTCCTTGACTGCAGCTCCCATCAGGTACTGAAGTACTGGCTGTGCACTTGGTCTGGGAGAGCAGTTTTCCCCAATGAAACTGCCAGATTGTAACTGCCTATGGTTAGAACGAAAAAATAGTACAAAAGACTTGGGCCTGGAGCTTGCCTTTTTTGGGGTTACTTAACCAAAGGAGAATTTTTAACAACAAAAAGGAAACAAGAAGAATCTATATTCCATGTAAAACTACTGATATATCTCCTGTAGAGAGTTGATAGATTTAGATATAGGAAATGGGAAAAATAAAAACATTAGAATATGTGATTAATTAAAAATCATTAACCTAGTAAAAGAAACTCAATTAATTTCAGAGTGTTTAATTGATAGATTCTTGAATCAAATTATACTCTTTCCCCAGAATTGGTGACTTTCATTGAGCTTTTAATATCAGCATTCTTCAGACAAAATTTACATATAACAAACTCACTAATTTGATGTGTTACAGCAAATATACAGTTATATCATGATATAGTATATTTCAATACCATTCCCATGTATAATATTTTAGTCAAATTCTTTCCTCTCTTTGTATCCTATCAACCACAGATTTGCTTTTTTTACTATGATTTTTTTTTTTTTATTTTCTAGAATTCCCTATAAGTGAACTCATATGGTGAATAGTCTTTGGTATCTGATTACTTTCCTTTAGTATGATGTATCTGAGATTCATCTATGTTGTTGTGACTATCAGTAGTTAATTTAAATACTGATATTCAGTTGTACAAATATGCTGAGATACATGTATCCAACACCAGTTGATGAGCATTTATGTTGTTTTTAACTTGGAGCTATAATGAATGAAATAACCAAGAGAACAGTCATTAATCTTGATGATGATCAATGTATTCATTTTTCTAAGGTAAACACTTAGTAATGGGGTAGCTGTGTCATATAGTAAGTAAGTGTTTAACATGATCATAATAAACTGCCAAACTGTTTCAAAGTGGTTGTTCCATTTTGCATTATCATCAGCAGAATAGAAGAGTGCAGTTTCCTTATCAACATTTTTATTGTCAGTCTTCTTAATTTTAACCCTAAAATAAGTATGCAATGATTCTGTATTGTGGTTTTAATTTGCATATCCTTGATGAATATGATGTGCAATTTCCAAGTGCTTATTGAGCATTACTATACTTTCTTTGGTGAAGTACATACTCAGTACCTTAGCCCATTTTTCATTGGGTTGCTTGCAATCTTTTTAGAGAATTCATAGAAATATTTATGCATCTTTGTATGTATTTTTTATCATATGCATATTTTTTTATATTTTTTACATTGACTTTTCATTTCTTTAACATGTCTTTTGTAGAGAAGATGGTTTAAATCTTGAATAGTTCTAAAAAAAAACTATTTTATTTTCTTTTTTAGTTCATCATTTTGGGTAATATTTTAAAAATATTTATTTATCACAAGATACTAAGTATTTTTTTTCCTCTGTTTTCTTCTAGATTCTTCATAGTATTAGTTATGGCCTTAAGTCTATCACCCATAGGAATTTTATAATTGTGATTGTGGTTAATTTTTCTTTAAATCCATCTATCTGTGAAAATAATATCTTAACAATGTTGAGATTTCTGATTCAAGAATATTGTATACTTTTTCATTTGATTGACTTCTTTAGACTTTGGTGACCTAGTTTGGGAGGTCATGATGACCATTATGAATGTCATTCCTGTGAAAAAGTATGTTAAAAAATGAAAGACAATCAAAAACTTTATAGATATTTGTATAGAATTAGAATTTTGGGTTCTATAGCTCTTACTTTCTTTAAATATTGTAAATGTCATTACTTGCTCTGTGGGAATATTTCTTACTATCAAAAATCAAGAAGCTGTTGCTCAGAAAGTAAGCACATTGCTTCACAGCTAAAGATGTTTGAAGTATCTTGATATTTATGCAAAAAGCCATGAATTATAAATTTTAAAAATGATATGAAATTTGCAAATAGCACTTTGGAAGTCAATTTTACTTATCATAAAGTGTCTGGCTGTTTCTTTCAAAAAGAAAAAAAAACTTTAAATTACTGGAAAATAGAGTGTTCTGACCATGTCATGTCAAAATTTTTCTTTCTTTTCTTGGCCACTGAACCACCTAATATGAAATTTTATATGAAATCATGGATTAATTTGGAACCAAAGAAGAATTTCTTTTGAAACATTATTCAAGATGAATTTATTTGAGAGAAGAAGTGAAAATCATGAGCTAGTTGAAAATTAATGTGGAATGTATTCCTATACATGAAGAATATAAAGCATTTTCATTTCATTGATAAGTACTGTCTTTTAAAAGTTTTCTCTCTCTTTCTCTCTCTCTTTCTGTGTGTGTGTGTGTGTGTGTGTGTGTGTGTGTGTAAAACTCTTTTCACTTGGTAAGATAAGGATGTTTAATCAATGTCAAGTGCTTATACTTTTCCTGTGCTTGTAGTACCAAGTCACTACAGTTTAGAGAGTCCTACATGTAGAACCAACTGAACATAAACCATTATCAGCTAAGCCTATGCACTGTTTTAATAACATATTCCAGAAGACTGGGCACCTGTGCCCATTAGAGTGAATTTTGACCAGTAAAGAAGGGAGAAAAAGTAAAAGGGAGCAAATTGGTCATTTTTCTTCTTCTCCTCCAATAGTAAAGCCTATGGATTCGCTGAAGGCAGAAATGAACAAGCAATTGTATTTAAAAAGAAATTGTGTTCAGCTTAGTAATGTATCCACTTCTATTTCCCTCTCATTTTATGACTTGTATCCAAATCCATTCTGTGTACTTGAGTGCAGCAGTATATTAAAAGAAAGAGCCTGAATGTAAGCTTTTGAGTTGACTCTGTTCTCTAGGAAACTTTGCCTAAGAAACATGGCAAAGGTTGAAATAAACTTAAAATATTAACTTACACTTTTCAGTGGGTTTTACTTTATGGTGTTAGACATTTAGAAATTACTTTGTGAACGTTTCTATAATATAGACTACAACAAGTTTAAATTTGAGTCTATAATTTTTTTTTAATTTATGAAAGGCCCATATGGACCTGAAAACAGTATTTATAATCCCTCCTACTAATACTTAACATGAAACACACACACACACACACACACACACACACACACACACACCACTGTACAAGCAAGATATGAAATATAAAATAATTTGAACCAGTTTCCCAACAGCCAAACCAAAAGATGGTTTTGTAAGCCTCATTGTCAGTTTCCTGAGCACTTTATATGCCAAAGCTAGGGTTTTTGATACTTAATGTTATGTTGTTCTTATTCATTTCCCCTGCAAAACTGTCTTAAGATTATAAACTTTTTTCAGCAATCTATTTCATTAGTTTTATTATGTTTCTGTAATGCTCTTTACATTTGTTTGAACTGCTCAAAATAAATTGTTTCTTTTTCATCTTTATTTTTTTTCTCTCTCTCTTCCTCATTTTACATTAAGTAACATCCCTTTTTGGTACAAAAATATTAGAAGTAACAGGGACATGATATTTTGATTAGAAATAAAACATCTCTATTACTTGATTTTTAATAATGACACTTTCTAAATAAGTATCAAAACATAAATTAGAAAAAATTCAAAGATAAGGTGAAAAGTTACTACTTATATATCTCATAAAAACTAAAGTAAGTTAAAAATTTTTAACTTCCAAATTATATTCTTTTATTTAATTCATTTCTCACTGAAGAATTAGATATCTGAACATTTGATATTTTTAATGTTGTGATTATGCTTAAATTATTAGATTATCCATATAGTCAATAACCACATGAAATAGGCTTTAAGTGCTAAATCATTAACTAGGTGACATGACAGTTAAGGAAAACATAAAAAAGTATTAATCATTAAATAATATCTCCAAGTTGAACTACATTAACACTAAGAACTTCACAGGTTACTTTGGTAATTATTTTTAACGTCCCTATATATCTACAAACTACAACAAAATATTTTAGTAACTTACTTCAGTACTTCAGTTTCTACATAACAAATTGCAAAACTTAGTGACTTAAGATAAGACTATTTAGTTTTACCATGAGTCTGCAAGTTGGGCAGGGAAACATCATCTTTGCTGGCTCAATATTGCTGTGGCAGCCCAAACAGTGAGACCTGGAATCATCTGGAAGTTTGCTCACTGTATGTACAAATTAACATTGGATGCTGACTATCAGCTGAATCTTTAATTGGAGACGCCACTTGAAACACCTACAGGTAACTTTTCATGTGCTCTTTTATGTAATGTTTTCACAAAACACTGTCTATCTTCAAAGCATTTAAAAAATAATAAGAAGACAAAAAATAAATAGAGACAGAGAATATGAGATAGGAATAACTCATGCTGCC
Organism: Marmota flaviventris; assembly: GCF_047511675.1. Lineage (NCBI taxonomy): Eukaryota > Metazoa > Chordata > Mammalia > Rodentia > Sciuridae > Marmota > Marmota flaviventris. The sequence continues at coordinate 50,418,202 of NC_092504.1, read as the reverse complement.
TTTTATGACCTTGATTTGGAAGTCACATGGCACCATTTGGATGACAAGCTGTTTATTATGGTACTCACAATGTCCCAAAGTCAATGGAAGGAGAGGTAATAAATATGTACTCTACATTTTGATGGTACATGACAAGTTTTCTGAAAATGCATATGGGAAGATAAATACTCTGACCATTTGTAAAGTAGAATTACCACACATAGGAACCATAAAAGAAAAGAGGATGAAGCAAACAGAGGAAGGGTAGAGAAAGAAAAATGAGCTCAAAATATGAACAGACATCTTTACTAACTCAACAAACAAACAAACAAAAAAATGCGGTACCATCAATGGTGTGATAGGAAACAGAGTGTAAGCACATTTCTTCTAAGTAGTCTGAGTTTTGGGAGAACCAAGAAATGTAGTTTCTCTTTGAGGTATCTTACTAAATCACAAATGAAGTAATTCTCCCATTGGCAAAAACACAAATTGAGAAAGTTAAAAATGTGATTCAGAGTTGCTGTTTTATTCAGCTTTTTTCACTTCATGACCAAAAGACACAACTAGAACAATTTAGAGTAGTAAAAGTTTATCTGTCACTTATGGTTTCAGAGGTCTTAATCTATAGATGACCAACTCCATTGCTCTGAGCATGAGGTGATGCACAACATCATGGCGGAAGAATATGGCAGAGAAAAGCAGCTTGGGAAATGACAATGGGAAAACAGAGAGAGTACCACACACCAAGAACAAAATATAAACCCCAAAGTCACTGCCCCAATGACCCACCTCCATTGGGTGTGATCTACCTGCCTACAGTTATCACCCAGTTAATCTCTATCAGTAGTATAATGCACTGTTTAGGTTAAGGTTCTCATATCCCAATCATTTCACTTCTAAAGTTTCTTGCCTTGTCTCACACACAAGCTTTTGATGGACACCTTATATCTAAACCATGACAGTTGCTAAGGCTATAATTGCATGATTGCAAGAAAACAATACAAATTTTAGAAATGGTCTAAGTCCTCTGAAAACTAAAAATTAAATAACTGACACTTTCTTCTAAGATACAGTCCTGCTCTGATGAATATCTGTAGGATACAAGAAGCAAAAAATAGAGAAAATCTACAAAAAATGTGAACAAGGGAGCTAAAAAAGAGATCATAGGATTTGAAAGACAACAGTTTTTATTACTTTTACTTTACATATACAATAGCAAAGTTTTGAAACAAGGAAAGCTAGCTTAGCTTATTTATATCATTTTTTAATACAATTGTGACTGACAGATTTGGCTAAAAATTGTATTTTTAAAAATTGTGACAGTAGAGATGGTGTTAAAAATAGTTGAGGTGTTTTGGGCATTAGAGAGTCATCTATTTACAGATCTAATTGTTTTAACCATCAGAACTTTTCCTATCTACTGATTAAAACAATTATTATATAATTAATTAAGCTAGATTACTAATTATATAAATGATACATTTAGCATTCCTTTCATTAAGACTCATAACCAATTCAAATGAATAATTTTACAGATTATATCAACTTTTTTTCTGTTCAAGGTACCTAATTTTTAACTTGACTTATTTTTATGCAACCTTGTATATATCAAGTCTTGATTCCAACTAAAAGATCAAGAAGATATATATATATATATATATATATATATATATATATATATAGAGAGAGAGAGAGAGAGAGAGAGATATCACCTGAAGTTCATCTTACAAAGCTAATACCTGATGTGGCTATAGTTGCCCTATATTTGAGATGGATATTGCAACAAATTCTGAACATTTCCCATTGTTTTTTCATGTAGTTTTAAAATGCTTTTTTAATTTTACTTTACAAAATGCTACTGCTTATCTTTCTCCCACAGCCCCTGCCCTACTTATAGGTGAGAAATATTTATTGAAATGCCCCTGTAATTTCCCTGAGTTAAACAATTGAAATGTGTATGGTTATTAGCCCCACTGTTTAGGGAGACTCATTTTAACCTATGATAACCCCTTAATCCAGCAAGAAAATGTCAATTAGGCCTTATTTAAAGGAGCTTGACCTTTTCTACTCTTATTGGCAAGTGGAAAAGTTTAATTGATTTGAAATAATGCACAGATATGTGTTTGTTTACTCTGGGGAAAAATTTAAAACACAAATATTTATTTATTTCTCAAATCTGTAGCTTCATTAACATTAAAGCCCTATGGACACAGAGAACCACAGAGTGAAGGTAGGTTAACAATGCCAGAAGACTGTTAGCCATTGTCTTAAGTGGGGACATTATTTACCATTCTGCTAATTTAAAAGAGATGGAGAAAATGGGCAATAATGGGAAAAAAAGGTCATGTAGACAGTAACCTACATTTTATTTACCTTTGAATTTTCTTGGTATATGTTTATAATTAAAATGAAAGAATTAATTGCATCTAATAAATGTAATTAAAATTTCAATACGTAATTTATATGAAAAGTTACTCTATTTTTTATAGATCATGTTTTAAAATATATTAAGAGAAAAATAAGTTTCATAGTGAAGTGTGTCAAGATTGCTGAGTTGTTAGACATTGTAACCTTTAAGGTGCAATATGTTAATGGCTTGAAAATCAACTGACTAATGTTACTCTTGCTTTGATTATAACTAAATGAGCATTTATTTTATTTCTTCTCCCTCTTTATAGTTCCTCAAAAGACAATGTTTAAGTCTTGCCCCTCATTTTTCAAAAAAACCCTGAGATGGGCTTGAACACTGCGTGTCTTTGGTATCTTGCACTTCTCTATTCAGCGAAAGGCAGTAGAGGGTGTATGGATCTACAGGCAAGTATGTAGGGAAGGAAAGTATTTTCCTTAGGAGTAGGAGCATTGACCCAGCAATTGGTAAAAAGTAACTTTTCTTGAATTATTTTCTCTATAATCCAGAAGCTGAGTCATTCCTGGAAGAAGATGGCAGTATTTGTTTTGTGTATAAGACCTGAAGCTTATTTATTTCATTTTGAGAAAATTATGTGGCTGTCTTATCAATATAAATAATTATACCCTCTTTCTAATTGCAATTGTAAGTATTTCATTCTTGACACTTCTCTGCTGTTTTTCTACCTCTCTTTTTGGACCTAGACTCCAACTTTCATGACTCTGCTAAGACCTTCCGTACATTAATGTTACAATAGGCTATCATTTCTCACTCCTGCAGCTGTCTCTGTCTGGTTTATCTGCTTTACATTTCAAGACCTACACATATATTCTTCCATGCCAATAATTGTATCCCTGTTTCTTTTCATACTTATCAGGAAAATCTGTGATTAAAATCATCTCTCCGTGTACATTACCCTTGAACTCAAAAGCTAAATATAACTGGGGAAAAACTCATAACAATACTACATCCCAGCAAATAATTTTTGACAAACACCTCATAGTAAAAAGATCCCTTATGGTGAAACCTTTTAGATATTTCCCTTATTGAATGATGCACATGACATCGCTAATGAAAATGTCTGGCACAGAGGCTAAGGCAAAACTATCACAAATACAAGGCTAGTTTCAGCAACATATGTAAAACCCTGTATCAAAAATAAAATAAAATGGCTGGTGATGTAGCTCAGTCATAGAGTACTCCTGGGTTCAATCCCAAGTATTAGAAAGAAAAAAAAAATGGTTCTACTCTTGAGTGAGTCATACTGAAAGGGAGAAATTCAGTTTATTGTAACAATGTCTATAATCACTGATTGAAAGTTTACATCAATGCATTTTCTGAGACTGATCACCTGCATTAATATGTAAATGATACTACATTGATAATTCTCACAAAAAGACAATTGTAAGTGATTATAAAAGATGGAATATATTAATATTTAATCAAATGTAAAGCAAGCTTGGGTATCTGTATTACATTGCAAATAACTGAAAAAAAGCAGTGAACATATTTAATGTGAAATTTCTAAAACTCTTTATTCATTCAAATCTCTGGAAAGACAAATCAAATACAGCAGATATGCAGAATTATTTTTCTTTTTATCTTAAAATGGTCTGTAGAAACCAGTGCCCTTATCCAAATTAGATTCTTTGTTCTATGGTTTTTCTGAGATAATCTGTCTTTAGTCTCAAATCTTCAGTTTGTGAAGTTTAGTTACCCTTAGATACTAATTTGCCATAAATAATTTTACATATCATTTGCCATAATGGAGCTTCAACAAGTTAAGTTATACCTATATACTTCAATCTTTAAAGTTTCTATCAAAGATATGAAGGCATTTCTTTCAAAGTGTTTGTTCTGGTTTTTAACATGGGTTTGAGGCATTTGACTTGACATAAATTTTGAGATAAGAACTTCATAATTTTATGAAATGAAGTACATAGTACAATATTTGACGTAAGTACTTGCTTTGCAGTATTATTAAATGTATCATAGTCTAATACATTTAATATTACTCATTTGATAATTTTCTTTATTCATTCAACAAAAATGTATTGAATTATTTTAAAATAATTTCTATATCTGACAAAGTAATGACTAGATAAAAATGCTATATCTGATGGGGATTGCAATAAATAAAAAAATAGTAGAAGAATAAATTATGTAGCACGTAGACATTATAGCCATAAGTTAAATGCAATCTGTATACGAGGGAAAAATGGGAGTTCATAACCCACTTGAATCAAATGTATGAAATATGATATGTCAAGAGCTATGTAACGTTTTGAACAACTAATAAAAAAAAGAGGAAGAAGAGCAGGGTAAAGAGGGATACAAATTCAGGGAGATGGGTAATTTTTAAAAATAGAATAATTAGAATAAGGCAGAGATAAGTGATATTTGAACAAAGCCTGAAGGAGGTGAATAGTGAAAACACATGTCAGACTATGATACGTTTACACATAAATTAAGATTAAATCTTTTATTTAGCTAAAAAACATTTTGAAATGACATTATGGTTTAGTGCAAGAATCATATTTTACAAGAACTCTATGTTCTATGTTGAGCCCATTCCATGTGTGTAAACAGTACTTTACTAATTTTGATTCTGCTTAATTATTTTAATAACAAGCTGTTATTAGATTAGAAACTGTTCATTGTTAATTAATAATCAATTGATTTAATTGGTATCTGGGACTAAACTACTGACCCCAAACAATTATAGATAAAATTTCAGTTAAAACAAGATAATTTGTGGTGAATATCTGAACCCTATGTATTTCTGTTATTGTGAAATATATACAGTACTTTGCATTAGTTATATTTTCAAATGAAGAGAAAATCTCATAAAGCCTTTCTAGTCACTCAGTCATTTATTAATTAATGCCTTCATTCCTGCTTTTAAAATTATTTTCTGTTGTATTTGTGATGATTGCTAGTGTTCTGGGAAACACACTAATGGCTGAGCATTCAGTGGTGAGCAGGTCTCTGAGGATAGGCTATTTCTATCTTTTCTTTCTTTTTTCTTCTCTCTTGTTTTGCCTAGCTTTTCTTTCTTCTCCTTTTTAGTCACTATATAATGTGATAGCAATTTTACTATTTCTTTTTAAAAAAATATTTTTAGTTGTAGATAGACACAATACCTTTATTTTGTTTGTTTGTTTGTTTATTTATTTATTTATTTTAATGTGGTGCTGGGAATTGAACCCAGTGCCTCACATATGCTAGGCAAGTGTTCTACTACTAAGCTACAACTTCAGCCCAATTTTACTATTTTCAATAATTAATTTTTAAAGCTATTCAAGAACATTATTACAAGTTTATACCTGGATTAAAGGAATTGTGGAGAACAGTACCAACAATTTTTAATTTTGCCTAAGATTGATTAGTACATGACTTTGCTCTGAAGCAATTGTAGTAAATAGGTTTTAGTGTCTTTTCTCAAAACTGAGCTGATCCTGGGAACAGAAAAGAATACACACTGAGTGAAAGTATTAATACCTGGATATTCAATGACACTGGGCAAATCCCATACTATATAAACACACAATTTTATTTAGAGAGAGAAAAATATATGAAGTTTTAGAAGGAATGACTTCTAGGCAGAAGAATGACTGCCAATGTCTGGCTGGGCACAAATGCCGCAGTCTGGCTGGGCACACAATCACGAGCCACCACACAGCTTGTAGATTCAAACAGCAACTCTTTATTCCCGAACTCACACCAGCCGTCTACAATCACGTTCTGGGGAAATCCACGTTCTCTGCCCAAATCCACGTTCTCTGCCCAAATCCACCTCCACTGGGCTTCTATCTCCAAAATATACTGTCTGAATCCCGTGAGAACTCAAGGGGAACTCAGGCAGCAGGATACGCCCTATTCCCAGGAGGAATAATCTTAAACCTTAAACCTGGAACCTAAACTGGGAACGCCCTAAACACGATTATCTTAAACCGGGAACACCCTAATCTGCCTTGGTCCTTGAGCAAGGTCACCTACATTCAATGTCACTGCAACATGGGGTACGCTGGCAAGGAAATTATCATACCTACTTGGCTAATGGCTCCCAGCAAATGACAAGATTGTTCTATTCACTACAATGTGTTTCCCTAATATGGGTTTTTTCCTATACTATTCTTAGAGATATGGATATGAAAAAAAATTATCACCAAAATCTATATCCTACATTAAAAGAGTTTGCACTGTTTTAACAGTTTAACTCCTTTATTACATGTTGTTTTCTTTTCACCAGGTTCTTTAATTGTTACAATCATATTTTTAGTATGTACTATGAAAATGAATAATTTTGGTCAATAAAGCACTCACTTATTTTCAGCTGTCTAACATTCATTATTATGTTCCCAGATGCTCAATTTTATATCCAATTTTATCTCCTGCAATCATTTTCAATATAATGAATACAGGCAATAATAATTTCATACAATTAGCATCTCTTAGCAACTGCTAACAAATACCCCTGTTATGGTTTGAATCTGAAATGTCATCCAAAAGCTCATGTGTTGAAGGGTTAGTCCCTGGTACAGCAATGCTCAGATGTGGGGCCTTGGGTAGGTGATTGGATCATAAGGGCTCTGACCTCATGAATTAATTAATCCATTGATGAAATAATAATTTAGTGGGCTACTAGGTGGTGGTGGAAACTTAGCAAGTGGGGGCCTTGGGTAGGTTCTTGGAAATGTGACTTGAAGGCTGTATTTTGTCTCTAGCTCCTTCTTTCTCTTTGCTTCCTGACCACCTTAAGTGCTTTGTTTCAATACACACTTCTCACCATGATGTTTTACCTTGGCACAGACCGATAGCAATGGACCCAGTTGACTTTGGACTAAATAACCTCTGAAATCGTGAGTCAAAATAAGTCTTTTCTCTTTTTTTCATTGATGTTCATATGTATTTTTTCACAGTGATGGAAAGGGAACACACCCCCACTGGAGCTTCCATGCTACCAGTGATCTTTGTTTTCCAGTATTTATAAGAGATTCCTAAATATTTAAAATTTTTTATTTTAAACTTTGGCAACAAATTTTACCACTTGGAAAAATATTGGCATAAACTCACTCATGTCTAATATGTAGGTAATGACTTTTCTTAGGTTACTGACAATAAAAATGAAAGCTTAGAAAACAAAAAAAGGTTCAAAAATTTCTTTTATCATTCGGAAACAGGTGAAATTTATATGGATTTTAAATCCTTTTCAGATCTAGGATTCCGTGATTCTTTCCTTTTTATCATAAAGGTTTCCCCAATTATTTATTTATTCATTTATTTACTTTGGTCTGAGGAACTGACCCAGCTGTACCTAATCACTAAGCCACATCCCCAGCTCTGTTTTAAAATGTGTTTATTTTGAGAAAAGGTTTTGCTATGTTACTTAGGGCCTTGCTAAATTGTCGAGGCCAGCTTTAAACTTGTGATCTTCCTGGCTCAGTGTCCTGAGCCACTGGGATTATAAGAGCGTGTATGCCTGGTTATCTCCAATTATTTATAACACAAACATGGCTGTGAACAAAATTTTCAGATAAAAATAAATGTAATTCATTGGCCTATTAACTTGTTCAATAGATATCTATTGAAAACCATAAGTTGAAGAGTACAGATAAAATGAGTGCCACCCAGTTCTTTTCAAGAAACAGCTTGGGTAAAATTATGTAATGAAATCAGAGAGCACTTGTTTGGTATTGAACTAGACCTGAACAAATTCAAACATCCAACAAATTAAATTGAAACTTATTTTTAAAGGCTCTAAGAAACTACATTTTATCATCTTATCTGATTGATGGACTAATCCATTAAACAGAAATTTGAATACTTTATGAGAGCTACTATATTAATTTTTGGTAAACAAATATTTTTAAAATTGATAAAATTTAAAATGGCCTATTACTTTATTGTTTTCCCTTTTTCAAATGTCTTTCTCTGGCTCTTTATATGCCTCCCTCTCTCACTTAATTCTTCACCGCATTATAAGGTATCTGAAGAAAGGATGTGTTAAATGAAATATACAAAAATGTGAAGGACAACTCCTAGAACTTTTGCCTTAGTATAATGGGGATGATACTGCCTATTCTTTTTTAAATTAAATTGTTTATTTATTCCAATTTTTTATATATGACAGCAGAATGCATTCATTTCATGTTACACATATAGAGCACAATTTTTCAAGTCTCTAGTTGTACACAAAGTATTTTCACACCATTCAAGTATTCACACATGTACTTAGAGTAATGATGTCTACCTCATTCCACCCTCCCCTTTGCCCTATCTAAAGTTCCTCCATTCCTCCCATGCCCCACCCCCCATCACCATTATGAGTCAGCATCCTTATATCAAAGAAAACATTTGGCCTTTGATTTTTTGGGATTGGCTTACTTCACTTAGGCCAATTCTTGAAATGCTAAAAACTATAACACTCAGAGTTACAGGGAGGAATCCGAGATTTATATTTTGTGTTTAAAAAGCCAATTCTGTATGAAAGTAAGTATATATGGAGTTAGCAGTTGAATGTATGAATCTGAACTCCTGAGAATCAATTGGGACTGGAGATATAAATTTGAGATTATTCAACATACAGATGATATATAAGTCAGGAGACTTTAATAAAAATCACCTGGGGAGTTAAAATTGACAGAGAAAAGAAGAATTTTTAGTTATTTTGTGAGTTGAGACAGCACTGAATGTGCTATATATTTATAAAGATAACACATTTTAGGAAAAAATTGATTTGTTTAGATACTTGAGTCTGAATTGAAAGCTAAGATAAATTTTATTTTCTGTATATCTCTTATTTCTAAACCTCATGGAATAGAATGGAAACTACTTCAAAGAGGTAATAAAATAAAACGTGGGGAAAAAAGAATATAAGAATTAGTGCAGAGCAGGCAGTAAGGGAAAAAAAGAAGAAATTTATAGAACCAATATTATCTTTTATTTGCCTATTCATTTGCATTTAAGTGAAAACTTCAATCATTTAATTTCTTTCAAATCATATTTTCCCTTATTATTTTCTTTTAGCCATTGCCTCATGAAAAATTACTATGTAAAGATGAATAGTGTTTTAAGATTCTCTTTTTGCATCTGGTAGGAAAAAAGCTACTGGAAAATGATTTGTGTTTCACAATACAATTTAGAAATACTATCTAACTAGTTGAGCTGGATGCAATAGATATTTCTAAATCTGCACTATTGTACTATCGTTCTGTTGTATAAAAGAAGAATAATTTAAATTATGTTTCAGGTAATGATTAGGCATGAATCCAACTTGTGGAAAATAATCTCATGCTCCCACTAGTAACTGGGACCTCTGGCTATCTGTTTAAATGCTTCTAAGAAGATAATTTCAGTAATTTTTGTAACTAATTCTATTTACATAACCAAGATACTATTAAATGTTTTGTGTTGAAGCTCAAATCATCCATTTTTTTTCTGGAGCATCTTCCTACCCATAACATCTTAAATTTTTGTTTTAACACTTAAAAGAAGACACAAAAGCATATGTGGAGATTCTCAAAATCTTTAGCATAGAAAATGTGACCTGAGAAAAAGCATTACTTTATAGGTATTAGAAATAGGAGCAGTTGAACAGTGCTAGATGCTATCTAGTATAATTGTTGATAGGCAAATGGTTTAGCCATGCTTGAGAATCAATGTCTCAGCAATTGTTCTCTCAAATATCTTAAAGAAATTATCTCAGAGATCCACACCTGGTTACTCACTGCTACATTAATCCAGCAGTTCATGAGTTGAAGGTCAGATAGGTGGTTGCCACTTGAAGGGAAAGTAGGTGAAGGGTGGATGTCAGTGTTAGGTAGGCACATCAGAGCCACTGGACATAATAAAGCAGATGCACACAGAGAAAGAAATGTAGCTTTCAAAATGGTATGTAGGAGGAAGAAAGACAATGAGAAGAATAACACAGAATAAATTACTTAGAAATATACGTACATATTTTTTTTAAATAAAAAAGTGCATTTTAAACACAATTGAATTACCTATTGTTAGAGAAGGAATGAAGTGGAGAAAGAGGAGAATCTTTGTATAGACAAAAGATAATCATCTCCTATAAACTATGGCATAAAGTATTAACAAGAACATTTGGGTCATGAATGTATAGCAGGGATTTAAACTAGCACTTAACAAAGTCCTCAAGGGAGAATATAGAAAAAGAAGAGAAAATGTTAACCAATGTAACTGTGTAATGATTCAAAAGATTAGATGAAAGGCAATATGCAGCAAAGGAGACTGAGATGTGAATACAGAACTACTGATAAAAGTTAATATGGACCTACCCTGTACTGGTGGTCATTTTTCTAACTCATGATCATGATCAACTAATTTAATCAACCAAAAATGGAAGTTAACTAACATCATCTTCATCTTTGTACCTAATTTACAGAATGGGAAAACAGACAACAAAGAATTTTCCTTAGTCGCACAATGAGTGGAAAACATGGGCTTCAAATTCAAGGAGATTTATTTCAGAGTTGATGGTCCTAGCCACTGGCATAGTGTCTCAATATTTATAGAGAAAAATGCGTGTTTGCAGTCATTAATGCATAAAAAAGAAAACTCCCTAATCAAGATAATGGTCGTTTGGGCTTAGAGTTTTCTGTAACAAGGTGAGAAAAGCAAGAAAGGTGAGATGCTATAAGTAGCAAGGAAGGGAGGAAAATTAGATATATTTTTTTAATGCTCACTGTTCTGCATCTTCCCAATATATACATCACCCAAACTTCCTACAGTGTTGAGGATGAGGTTCAAATTCAAATTTTTACATCAAATTTAAGAGAAGGGAAGAGAAAATTAGTCAAAATAGAAAAAGAAAAAATTCTAGAGAAGAAGAAAAGTAAATATCAATGTAGATTACCACGTGCTCCGGTCACCTATTAAAGACCCTACCTTTCTCTGAACATCTATGCAATTGGGCAACAAAACATCAATATGAGTTTTTAGATGACATTTAAAATTCAAATTGTAACAGCCACGTGCTGAGAGGTGGCAGAGAAGACTAGAGGTATCAATGAAATCAGAGGAGAAATCTCTATTAAAGGAGCTATGATGTCATTCTTCATTGAAGTCATGTTGGCAACAAAGGCATTCCATGAATACTCAATGAGTTCTGTGGTACACTACAGAGATCATCTCCACTGTCTGCATGATATGTATTTCTTCAAGGTTCATAAATCATCATTCAATATAGCCCTGATTGAAACCATAAACAAAGAAAATATGTTACAAAAGTTATATGATATATAATAAGACAAAATGGTGCCATAAATTTAGGAAACAGTTATTTTGACACAATAGTAGAAGGGAAATATTCAGAATTTATAATTAAGTCTGAATAAGGATACACATAGTAACTAGTGTTTAGTTCTTTTACCAAATGCTTTGTTATATCTACTTTGATTATATTGATAGAAGGAATGTGAAACCTTACAAGGAAAGGTTATATCATAAACACAATCTCAGCAGTATTAGAAAAGAAAGATATGATAAATTGCAGGCTTCAGTTAGGAAAAGATACAAATTAATACATTAATAATTTAATTAATCTGAGTGAAGAGAAGTAGGAGTTACCTACAGAAAATTTATAGACATGACCAGATTATATAAAAATGAGTAATTATTTTGGTCTTATTGATAGGGAAATACTTCATCAAAATAAGTAGCTGTGGTCAGGTTAGAATTTATTTAAAACAGGGATTAAGAGATGTATCAACTAGAGTCAGATTACTTGGTTCTCAGCTCTGCAATTTATTAGAAATATAACATTGCTGATTTTCTTAATATTTTATGTCTCTATTTTTTCTGTAAAAATAGAATAGTAGCACATACCTTGTAGGGTTGTTATAAATAGTAAAATATCTACTCTAGGTGATACACATAGAACAATATCTAGCAGGTAATTATTACTATAAAATCAAATATGGAAAGCAAGTCAGATGATGACCGTTAATGTCATCATTGAAATGTATACATATGCCATTATATTTATCATTTGGATGGCTTATATTACACATATTTCACATAATTACTTTTTTTTTCCTTTATCAAAAATACTAAGAGAAGGCTGAGGGCTGGGGATGTGGCTCAAGCAGTAGCACGCTCGCCTGGCATGCGTGCAGCCCGGGTTCGATCCTCAGCACCACATACAGACAAAGATGTTGTGCCCGCCGATAACTAAAAAAAATCATTAATAAATAAATATTTTTTTTTTAAAAAAAGAGAAGGCTGAGGTTGTGGCTCAGAGGTAGAGCCCTTGCCTAACAAGCATAAGGCACTGGGTTTGATCCTCAGCACCACATAAAAGAAAATAAAGATACTGTGTCCACCTATAACTAAAAAATAAATATAAAAAATTTAAAAAATACTAAGAGAAATTAAATATCACCCTATCAGAAAGTAATTTTAAAAATGAGTGATCTTTAAAAATTAGGGTAGTTATAAAAGGGAAGGAAAAATCAACAACAAAAACAACAACTAGTTCTAAAACAAATACATTAAGTGAAAACCAAAAAAATCATATCTATGTCACATAGTTCAAGGGAAACTATGTGACATAGTTTATGATGATAGATATAATATTTTAAAATCAAGTCCATGAATGCTGGGTATTACTAAATCTCTTCTAAATTTGATCAAATATAGAGTCTATGACTGCACTCATACTGCATGGGTAGATTAAATAGCTACATAGATGGACAGAAACTGAATGAAAGAGAAGGCATGATAGAAAAAAAAATTGTTCTTAATAAGAATATTTGTATCAATTTTTAAATATATTTTGACACAGAAATACTATGTCATCAAATAAATTGTTATAAATATAAAACTTGAAAACATTTTTTGTCATGTTAATTTTAATGACAAAATTCTCAAAAATTTCCATTATTATTGTTTTAAGTAGTTGTAAATATTCTATAAAAGGAGGTGCCTGAGGAATCTCAGAAGACCAGAAAAAGAAATCCTAGTTGTAGTTTTTACTAATCTTTGTTTTAAAGTAAAATTACTGCCTGCATAATGAACCATCAATCACAAGTTCAAAAATCATAATTTGGGGGTTAGAAATTCTGAAAATATTCTCTACTTAACCCATAAGGGAACAACAGTAAAGTATGTGTTATAATGATACAAACAATGAATTTATTAAAAAATAAAATAAAAGATGCAAGCTAATATCCAACTCAAGGCAGACCTTGGCCAATTCATTTCAACTCCATCTCAATTTATTTTGCTATAAAAGAAGACAAGAGAAATGTGCTCTGCCTTCTGCAGAGTTGTGGAGGCCACATCAAGGAGTGTGTAGACTGCTTAAATATACTAGAGATGAAAGGTACTGTTGTTAAATAGCATACCGGAACTCAATATAATTCTGGAGTAATCTATAATAATTATGTAATCAATATTTTCTATTGACTAATCAACTTTTGTTGGTTTTTTAAACAACAGTGTGATAAAACAGAATAAAACATTTTTAAGATACACTGATAACTAGTTTATAGATAAAGGTCTTGTAAAACACATTTGTATGAGAGCTATAACTGTTGTTTTCATTATGTGTCTCTCATGTCATACTGAATGAATCAATTCTGAAGTCTAATTCATTCCAGAGGAACAGGAGTATATACTGCTATTGCAGGAAAAATATAATTAATCATACAAACCAAGATTCTTTTGATAGTGAAAGAAAGAATAAAATATAATTATGATTATATTTTAAAATATTTACTTGAATTATTAATTATTAATTCAAATATTATTTGAATTATTAATAATTGTTTTATTATGTTGGTGTACTTATGAAATATTTCTATTTGAAATTATTTTTAAGTTTAATTTTAAAAATTGTAAGATTGTATATTCATATATTTATATGAAAGTATAATTTATACTGATTCATTATTGGCACATAAACCTGCATCTTAATCATTTTCTTACGCACAAATGTCTCATACTATACGGATAATCTTGAAACATTTTTTTCTAATACAGTCTTATTGCTATTATTTTTATATATGTTATTAGTCTATACATGGCCTGAATTTTTAAATAAAACTGAAAGCAGTATTCTTTAATCCTTAAATGCGGGACTAATTGACTCTTCTTTGTAGATCATATTTTAATTTAAATACTCCTAATATAGATATTGACATACTTGTGAAGAGAGAATTAAGGATAGGCAGTTAGTGTAGAATAGGTGATGGGGTTGGATTGAGAAAATGGAGGCCAATTTGAGTCCGGGAAAGGGCAAGGGAAACAGTCCATGGGAGATTGGAATGTTCATGTCTCCAGAGCCCTTTGATACTAACCCTTCCCCAGAGGTTGTTAATTAAGCAAATCAGGAGGAGACAGAATGCCCCTGGGCTGCTGAGCCCTTCCTACTTAGCATTCCTCCTTGGCCCATCCAGCCCACCTGTTCTCCAGCTGGCCATTCCACCAACACCTCCCAGTCACTATGCAGGATGAAAGAAAATGAACAAGGGAGAAGAATGCAGGAGAACAAGGGAAACTTAAGACATATAAAAGGTACACGACTTCCTCCTACCACAGATTCTGCCTTGTCTGTTTCACTATCCTTTAATGAAGCTTCTTACTTTGTACTTGCTTGCCTTGTGCTTCTCTGGTGTTATACATCAACCTTGAAGAAAAAGGAAGAGTAGGTAACTGGTAACCGGCGGTATCCCTTGGTAAGCTTGGGAAAGATTCTACCAAATGGAGGATATCTCAAGCCCAAGTTTTTCATTTTAAAAAATATGTAAATATATCAGCTTTATTTCTTTTGTTTGTTTGTTTAAGGTATTCTGTTTTTCTCCCATTGTTGAATTCATACCTTCATGGGCTATTGGGAAATGGTAGAAACTTTAGGAGTCTGGGCTCAGTTAGAAGAAGGATGTCACTGGACAAACCTTTGGAGATTATGATTTGTCTGAGCTTCTTCCTTCCTTTCTGCTTCCTGGCCACCCTTAAGTGAGAAGCTCTGTTGTACCACATGCTTCCTGCCATGATGTTCTCCCTCCTCATAGGCCCAGAAACAATCACTCTTCAAATTTAACGTTTCATTTTGATATCACAAATTTTATTTTGTACCAGGCAATGATTTTAAACTTATTTTCAGTAGAGTTTATGCTTTAGATGAGTCTTTTTCTTAAGTTTTAAATTTATTCATTTTTTTCTGTGTATCTTTACTTTTACTGTATTCACTTATGGTTTCTGCTTCTATTTTCACCTGGAGAAAGTCTTCTAAATAAATTATCTGCTGATATTTTTGTAGTATTCTTTATCCTTTTTTCATGTAAGAAAGAATTTACCAGGAAGTTTGGTATAGTGTGTGAGGTCTCTATTTTACTTCTTAAAAATTATCAGCTAAATATTTCACTGTGGCTATATTTATCATTTACTTTCAGATATATTATTGTATATTAATTTTATGATCATATATATTTTGTTCTATTGTAGCTTATTGATTTGTTTGCATATGACTGTGATCACAATGTGTAGTTTTCACCACTGGATATTCTCTAAACCACCTGAGTTAAGAATGAAATAATACTAAGATTTTGAAGGGGAGATATAAAAAAGTTATTTCCAAAGGTGTGATTAGAGGAATCTTCTAGTGATATGGACATGACAGCTATTAATGTGAGATCAGTTGACTCCTTAAGTGGGGGTTATTGAGAGGGTGGTAGAATTGAATGCATACTTTATTTAGTTACTAGTTAAATTTACATTTTGTAGTCATAATCCTGAATAGATCATTCATATATTAGAGCTTGAAGGTTAAGGTAAGGTGAAATGAATCCAATCATTGCCCAGGAAATTTTATATCTAATTTTATGTTGTAGTTAGGTAATAAGTAATCAAACAGAAAATTCCAAGTGGGAGAGAAGGAGCTAATTCTGAACTTTAATTAAAGTAAAACCTCAAAAATTAAAAATTGACTGTGCTAAGATTTAGTATAGTTTTAAAAAGGGCCATGTCTTTAGCTCAAGATAACATGTGAGCAAGCAGGATTACCCACTAAAACTAATCTCATGTTTCTTTTATATGAAAGCAAATCCTAAATCAATTCTGTTTTAAAAGAATTGATCTGGGATCAGGATTAAATATAAATGCTGAATCAACATTCAAGATAACAAACTATATTGGAGACCTTCCTAATGCAGATTGACAGTCAGTAAATGAATGTGACATGATTGATCCTAGTACTTGTTCCAAGAATTATTCATTGATGACAAAAGAACATCCATAGAAGAATTCTTTCTCCTTTTCCTTCTATCTTAAAATTATTTCTACTGTTCTAAAATTTATGTTTTCTAAAGGTTCCATTTTTTTTAATCTAAGTACAATTCCTAGAATCCTGAGAGTTTAGAGAAATCTGTAAATTTAATTATCTGAAAAAAAAAATTTCCTGGGAAGTAAGCAAACTAGAAATGATTAATGTTAGAGAATATTATTTTGGAGATATCCTCTTAATGATTTTATAGGGTAATATTGGAAAATTTTTCTTTCAAATCTGAAGTTTAAAATAGTTTTATGTTTATAATTTATTCTCTCTCTCTCTCTCTCTCTCTCTCTCTCTCCCTCCCTCCCTCCCTCTCCCTCTACCAGGGATTGAACCCAGGACTACTCAACCACTGAGCCACATCCCCAGTGTTTTTAATATTTTAATTTGAGACAGGGCTTTGCTCATTTGATCAGGACATAAACTAAACTGCTGAGACTGGCCTTGAAATTTTGATCTTCCTGCCTCAGCCTCAGGAGCTACTGTAATTACAGGTATGTCTCACTGCTGGGCTCTTATTGCCTTTTAAGACTAACACTTTTATTTTTGGTTCCACTGCTACTCATTTACAATTTCCCTATCTTCAAGCAAGTATAATTTTAATTGTGTTTCCAGAATGCACTTGTTTCCCAAATAACATTGATAGTTCTATAGAACTTTTCATTTCAGCTCTTCAGTGATCTCTGACCTTGCAAAGGGAGTTTCCCAAATAACACTCATAATTCTATAGAACTTTTCATTTTCGCTCCTCAGCGATCTCTGACCTTGCCTTTATTAAGTCAGCAATCTGTGTACCTTGACTGGTATGCAGATTGCTGACTTAATAGAGCAGGCCTCCTTCCACCCACTCATTTGAAGCTGAATTTATGTCTTATACAGACTTGACATTCAGGCTTACTGGTGTTTGCTAGTCTGAACTTGGGCTTGCCTTGTTCCCTCTGTGGTGTAAGGTCATCTTATTCCTTTAAAATTGGTTTTGTGTAGGCCCAAACTTGTATTGGAAAGGTAAACATCCTACAATGTTTTATATTGTGTTGTTCTATTTCAAAGAAAGGATATCATATCTAGTTAAAAATAATCTTATTTCTTTTCCTCTTTTCTCTCTTTCAATTTCTTTGTGGGTTTTCAATATGAAAGACTAATGTTTCTACTAGGCTACTTCTTCCATAGGATTAGAAGTGTTACCAAAAACTCAGTCCTTGTTCCCAGTGCCAATCCAATAATGAGGACATGGTTTTGAGAAAAAGGGTAAAGATGTTTTATTACTTTGTGAGCAAAGGAGAATCAGAGGTGACTCTTCTCCAAGGCTGGGATTCTGTCCATCCAGGGGAGCAGGCTCTACTTAGAGAGGTGAATCAAAGGCTATATTCCATGTGTGTTCTCTGTCAGAATTTTAATTTACTTGTTAATTTGGAAGATGGTCATTTCTGAGCTCTTCTGTTATATCCGAAAAGTCTGACTTACTTTCTTCCTGTTTTGAGTGTGCACAAGGACAGATAACTCCTGCAGGTGATGGGGAAGAAAGGTTTCCCCCAGATTAGGGAGGGGCGAGATGAGGGAGGAGGAGGGAGAGAGAAAGAGAAAGAACATGACTTTCTAATAAAAACTTTCAGTGGCAGAGTAGCAAGGGATATATTCAAAGCATAGAATGGATCACTGTTACAGAAACTTACATTCTGACACCTTCTAGATGTAAGTTTGGAAGTCTATTTTTGTCTGCCTTTCCCAAGTTATGCAAACCTAAGAATGAAATGATTTTCATGCTGGGTACTTTTTCTCTGTATATAGAAGATCTCTTTGATTTGTATAGTCAGTAGTATAGAATCATTTTATCATTAATAAATTTTAAGAATACCTGACCATGGCCAATTTTTAATCCAATATTTTCCAATCTTATTTTTATTGGTATTAATTCACTGGAATTTTACTGTTAATACCAATTGCACCAATTATTAGTACCATTAATACCAATGCTTGGCTATTCCTTTCTTCGACTCCATCATTTCATTTCTCAGTTAGTTCTTGATGTAATGGGATGTTATATTGTCACTAATAAATTACCACTAATAAATCCCAATATGAAAAAATAACCCTCAATCTCACAGATTTATAGCCTTATAACCATGTTAACATATTTTCTTTCTTAACCTATTATTTGAGATGACTATAATTGAACATGTTAATACAAAAATGCATATATTATATTCTATTCCTTCAATTTTCAAAATGTGTATGGAGATATTCATTACCTCAATGTAGCTTAAAAATTGTAGAGTGACCAATCTTCAGCTTTTCTGATAGGAGGAAGAAGAATTGAAAGACATAAGATATGTAAAGAAAAAAATAAATAAAAATAAATCAATTTATAGAAGATATAATATATTGAAAAACTTTTCAGGATTTTATTTACAAACTTGGTTTGAACTGAATCTATGCTGTTAGATTCCTTATATCTGTACCCAATTTCTCTACTTAAGTAAAGTATAAATACCTTGAAACAAATATGGAATTATAGAAATAATTCTGCTCATACCAGATACTGTCTTGTTAACAAATTCCCAAGCTCTTACCTTCTTGTCTGCATCTACTATAGATGAATTGTTTAATATTTTCCTCCCTAGCTCTGCTAGAAGCAGTACATTGTACAAGTCAAAATCTACTTGGGACTTCTATGAAACTTTTAAAAGTTAAAGTAAAAATAGCAAACATGAAATCTAACTTCTTAACAAAAATTTAAGTGCACAAAACAATATAAAAACTGTAAGCACGCTTGTAATCCCAACTGCTGGGAGGCTGAGAGAGGAGGATCCCGAGTTTAAAGCCAGTTCAGCAAAGGTGAGGCACTAAGCAACTTATTGAGACCCTGTCTCTAAATAAAAATACAAATTAGGGTTGGGGATGTGGCTCAGTGATTGAGTGCCCCTGAGTTCAATCCCGTTACCCGCCACCCCCACTCCTCACCTCTGCAAAAAAAGAAAACTGTGCACACAATGTTGTACAGAAGATATCTATAACTTATTCATCTTTTGTAACTAATATTTTATATTCAGTGGATATCCACTTCCCATTTTCTGTTTCTCCATCCCTTGGAAACTATTCAAATGATTAGTAGTTGCAGTTATAAAGTACTAATGATTCTTTCTGTATCTATAAGCTTAACTATTTCAGTTACCTCATATATGTGGTTTCATGCAGTATTTGCATTTTATTACTTCACAAGCACAATTTCCTTAAAGTTTATTCATGTTGAAGAATATGGCAGGATTTCCTTTGTTATGGATGAGTACTTTTCCTTGGTATGTGTGTATGTGTATGTGTATTTCTTAAATCACCCTGGACAGTCTGGAGTTCTCACATCTGAGAAATGCTGCAATGCCCATGGAGCTACCTCATAATGATGACTTGGTTTGAACTGAATCTATGCTGTTGGATTCCTTATATCTGTACCCAATTTCTCTACTTAAGTTAGGTATAAATACCTTGAAACAAATATGGAATTACAGAAATAATTCTGCTCATGCCAGATACTGTCTTGTTAACAATCTAAATATCCACAAGTGAGAGTCCTAGATAATAAAGTAATTGTGTTGTTAATTGTTTTGAGAAAACTCCAATGATTACTGGTTCCACTGGTTTAAATTACCACCAACAATAGACAAGGGTTCCAGTTTCTCAACACTTTCTGTTACATTTCTGTTACCAATGAGTTTTTCTTTTTTATTCTTTTGTTTATTTATTTGCTTATTGTTACTGGGGATTAAACCCAGGAGTGCTTAACAACTGAGCTACATCTCCAGCTCCTCTTTCTTTCTTTTTTTTTTCTAAATTTTGAGACAGTCTCACTAAGCTGCTTAGGGCCTCACTAAGTTGCTGGTACGGCCTTGAAACTTGTCATACTCCTACATTATCCTACCAAGTCATTAAGACTACAAGCCTGTGCCTCATGTTTAGTGATTCTTTTTTTTTTTTTTTTATGACCAAAGCCATTTTATTTTTTCCTACATAAATTTAAAATACTTTAATGGAAAACACTGAGTACCCATCATGTCACCCTGAATACCACAGTACCTCGGCTTCTACACACATGGCAGCCGGGTCAAGGCCCAGCCAGCAGCATACACTTCTTCATGGTCCTTCAGTAGTTTTGCATGTATAGAATCTCCTGTTTTGCTTTAGCAAACAGCAACATGATTTAAAACTCTCACATTTCCTGTATGACACCTAAAATCCAGTCCTATATTTATTAATAGAGTTAGAAAAATAAAAGTCTTAAAAATTGCATAGAATGAGTTCATGTATTAATCACATAATCTCTTTAACATAAGATTATTTTTAAGACTCGTTTACATAACAACCTCGGGGTTAATTTGAAAGACATGACTTGAAATCTAGTGAGATCTTTAGGTCAATGTACATGTATGTCATTTACCTGACTTAATTTTTACTGGCTGGGGAGAGTTAATTCCCACTGTGCACTGGATGAATGCCTTAAATAAGATTCTTTTTCTTTCTTTATTTTCTTTTTTTTCTCTAACTAGTGACCATCCTAAAATGGATGAGAAGATACCTTGTGTTTTTAATTGGCATTTCCCTTTTATTGGTCATACTAGGCATATTTTCAAATGATTTTGGGCAATTTCTATGCCCTTTTTGAAGAAATGTTTATTCAAGTCCTTTGTTGATTATTTGATTTTTGTTATAGTAATACGTCACATACTTCTGATATAACACTTTGTCAAATAGACAGTTTGCAAGTATTTTTTTTCTCATTTTTTTTTGTTGTTGTTATTGTTCCTACAGAGCTTTTTACTTTGCTATAGTCTTACTTATGTATTTTTACCTCATGTACTTTTGATGTTGCAGTCAAGAAATCATTTCCAAGACCAGTGTCATAAGAGTTGTACCCTGTGTTTTTGTGTAGGAATTTTCCATTTCCATTTCTGAAGATTAAGTTTTTGGTATATTTTTAGGTGAAAATCTAATTCCATTGCATGTTTAAGTTGTTTTCCCAACACTTTTGTTGAAGAGACTATGCTCTTTCCATTTTGTTCTTGGCATTGTTGTTGAAGATCTGTTGTACATGTATTGGGTAGGTTATTTCTGAGCTCTCTATTCTGTTCTCTTAGATTATTTATCAGTCTTTTGGGCAACACCATATTGTCTTCTTAAATACAGTTATGAAACATGTTTTGAAATCAGGAAGTGTAATGTTCTCCAACTGTACCTTTGTTGTACACTTACAATTTGTTTAAGAAAAAAAGAAAGAAATAGGGGAGCCTAATATGTTGAAAGCTGATTTCCAATATAATAATACTCAAAGGTAGGTCCTTCATGAGGTGAATAGGTTGTGAGGGTGGAACCTTTATAAATGGGATTAGTGCCCTCATAAAAGTGACACAAAGGAGCTTCCTGTCCCTTCCAGTCAGTATGTGAGGACACAGCAAGAAGATGCCTACATATTAACTAGGAATTGGGTCCTCACAAGACCGAGTCTCCCAGTACTTTGATTTAGGACTTTCCAGCCTTAATAACTATGGGAAATATATTACTTGTTTGTAAGTCATGCAATAGTTTGTGCGAAGACATGGGGAAAAGATAGTAACAAATACCCCCAAAATATGAAAGAAGTTTTGGAACTGGGTAATAGGTACAGGCTGGAAGATTATTGAAGTGTGTGCCAGAATATAACCTACATTTCCATGAATTGATCTTTAATGATGATTCTGGTATGAACTTGAAAAGAAAAAAGGAATGATATAAATAAAGCCTTAAACTTAATAGGAAAGCCTATTCTTGTTTTAAAATGACATAAAATTGAGTTGAACTGTGTTCCTGTTCTTGTATTTTGTGGAAGGTAGAACTTGTTATTTAAGTGAAATTATTTCTAACCAAGTGCATCTTGGCTTTTTCTGTTTATGGTGAAATGTGAGAATAGAAATATCACTTAAAGACAGAATCATTAAAAAAATTAAAAAGGAAGCAGAACTTAAAGATTTGGAATGTTCTCAGCCTGTCCATATTGGAAAAAAAAATGAGAAAGGCAGTTTGGGAGAGAACACTAAGGGTGTGGCCACGCCACTGTTTGAGAAAAGGATTTGTATAGAGCACTTATCTCAGCAAAAGCCAGGTGATATTCTTCATTATAATCAAAGAATGATCCTAAAGGTAATGCACATATCAACAGAACTGCCCATCCCATTACAGTGTACAAGGATCCAGGTGGCAGAGTAGTTTCAAAGGAGAAGCTGAGGGCATCAATTGAACCTCAGTCTACACTAACTCATGCCTGCTGATATCATAGGCTCCATCCTTTGCTCTCTAGCTCCATGTATCTTTGATGCCCCGGTGAAACTCTGGCAGGGCCCAGTATATCACAGGTCCTAATGAATGTCCCTCAAAAAGGAACAAACTTTGTCAGTGACCATACAGTGATGCGTTTTCCAGTTGACAAAAACTATACCATGTAATGTACTCAGCAGAGCAGTAGCTACTGGCATGTCTGCCTCCATCTAGAAAATATGGTACAATGACTAAGAACCCCTGTGAGAGTGATGCCCAGTGAAATCATGGGAGTGGGGGCTTTCTGAAGCTGTGGATGCAGAAATACCTGGAGCCTTGGGGGCCCAATGTTTCCCGAATAGCTGTGGGGACAGCAATACCATTTTACTGAGGCAGTAACCTAGTTCTGGTATATCAGAGAAAAGAGAATAGGGTAAAAGAAGATTATTCTCAATATTTTAAGCTTAATCTTTGCCTTATTTGATTTTGAACTTACCTGGGATTTGTTGTTCCTTTCTTCCTATTTTTTGCCTATGGAATGTGAATGTCTATACTCTGTCTTGCTAATGTAACTTGGAAGTAAACAATTTGTATTTGCAAATTGACAATTGGAAGAGAAAACTCCTCAAGAGGTCTCTTACCTTGAATTTGACCCATATCTTTAGAGTTCATGATGCAATGATTTAAGACTTTTGATGCTAGTGAAACTGAATAAATATATTTTCATATAAGGACCAGCAATAGAACACTATAGAAGGAAAGTTTGTGTTCTCCCAAAATGCAAATGTTGTAACTTGATTACCAATAACAGAGCTCCCATGAATAAAATTAATGCCCTTTCAAAAATGCACCCAAAGTCCTTTGTGATATTGTCTGCCATCTTTGAAACTGGAAGCAGCTCCTCAGGAGACTCAGGCACTGAAGCTGACAGCACTAGCTTCCAGAAATGTGAGAAATAAATTCCTGTTTACAAACCACTGCATCTACATACTTTTTAAATATAACAACATAAACAGACTATGACATTCTTCTTAAGATGGATTTGTATTTTGGTCTTATATGAATTTAAAGATTTTTTTTCTATTTCTATAAAAATGGCCATTGAAATTTTAATTGGGATTTCATTGAATGTGTGAATTATGTTTGTCAGCACTGATTTTGTTGAGATTCTTGCACTCATGCTAATTGGAGACCTGTAGTTTTATTTCCTTCTAGTGTCTTTTTCTTTGATAACGGAATTATGTTGGTCTCATAAAATAAGTTTGGAAGTGCTTTCTCTCCTTCATTTTTTTTTGGAAAAGTTTGATAAATATTGACTTTAATTCTTATATAGATGTTTAGTAGAATTTGCCAGTCAATTCTTGGGCTTTTCTTTTAGAAGTTTTTCAATACTAATTCAATCCCTTACTGTATGTGTGTGTGTGTGTGTGTGTGTGTGTATGCATAAATATACACATATTCCACTCCCCCCATACTTCAGTCTTGATAGAGGTTTGTTTTTAGAGATTTGTCCATTTTTTCTAGGTTATCCAATGTGTTGTTGTGTAGTTGATCATAATGGTCTCATGATCTTTTTGGTTTATGTGGCTTTAGATACAAGGACACCACTTTCATTTCTTACTTTACTTATTTAGAATTTATCTTTTCTTGTAAAGCAGATGCAGATGTGATGAATTTTCTGTTCTTGATTATCTAAAGAAGTCTCTTCTGCTTCTTTTGCTGGGTATACTATTCTTGGTTGACTGTCTTCACTAGCATTTTTAATATGTCATCTCATTCATTTCTGTCTTACCAGGTTTATCTTTATGAGGCAATTTTTCTCTTGCTATTTTGAAAATCTCTTTGGTTTGAATTTTGACAATGTGATTATTAGATATCTTGGATGTCTATTTTATTTTCAAGATTTTGGAGGTATTATTTCTCCCATAATTGTTCCAATTAATGGTACAAATGAGGAGTCTTAAAATATCCTTCCTCTCTTTCATTGTTTTCCTTTTTTGTTCCTCAGCCGAGTAGTTTTCAATTACCTGTCTTTGAGTTTGTTGATTTTCTTCTGCTTGATAATATCTGTTGTTGAACCTCTCCTGTTACTGTTTTCTTGGTTACAGATTTCTGATTGCTATTATTTTTTTCATCTTTGCTAACATTATCACTTTGTTCCTCTATTAGTAATCCTGACCTCATTGAGTATCTTTTTGATAGTTATTTGAATTTTCTTCCAGATAAATCATTCATCTACATTTCATGTCAGTTGTTGGAGATTTGGCTTCTTCCCTTGTTTAGGGTGAGTTTTCCTGTTTTTTCATTGTCCTTGACCCTTTGTGTTGGTATTTGCTTATTAGAGACATTAGAAGCAATGTCCATCTTTCCTAGACTTCATAGATTTTTATAATACAAAAGAAATCCTTTGCCAATAAGTTCACCCAGAATTTCTGGTGACCTCTAAAATCTTCTTTGTGAATGCTTCTTCTCTGGACTGATGTTTTAAATTCTCAAAGGAATTTTACTATATCTTTTTCAGTTGTTTATGAATCTTGTTCCCTCTGGTGTCCATTGGCTGTACCATTAGTTTGGTCATGTAAGTTTTGAGTTAATTCAAAGCCTTTGTAGTTGTTCTCAATGATCCTTAGGCATCTAAAGTATATGGGATCCATAGATTAAGACCAAAACAGATGAGATAAGTACTAGTCCTTTGGAAAGCCCCCACAAATTTGAAATATTGGATGACTTGTGCCCCAGTTTCCCTTTAATTGTGTAGTGATTTGTGAGTTTTTGCACATTTACTGTTCATTGACTCAGGTAGGAGTTGTGTCAAGTGAGTGCCTACATGGTACTTTAAACCACAATCTCTGTTATCACTCAATAGTGATATCCTTCCTGTCAGCACTTAGATTTAGAGAAAGTATAAATCAGTTCCTAGAGAAGCTCTAGAAAAGTCAGAATGTTGGACATATAGCCCAGTTCTTTCCTTTAGTCCTGATAAAGAAGTTGGAACTGGAAATTCCTTCTCAATATTGTGGAGTTGTTCTTAACAGGGATTATGGTGAGAATGGGTATCAAATTATCTTACTAGCTTTCATGTGTCTGGTTTATTACTTGCATAAGATGAAGAAACCTCTCAATTTATTTCTAGATTACTTATAAAGGGAATTGTTCTATGTACTGATGTTTAAATAGTTGTATACATTGAGGGAAGGAGAGTAGAGAGTTTCCTATTTTTGCCATCTTTCTGGTGTCATCTCTATAGGAATATTTTGCATTTCTCATCATAATTACTGAGAGATCTGGCAACAAGAATTCCCCTAGTTTTATTTCATTAAACCAAAATTGGTATAAAGAGCTATGGCAGCAATTGTATAGCATTCATTATAGATAGTTTAGAGAAATTTAACCATGTAAGTCTTAATGAAATTGAGATAGTTAATTGAGATGTATACTAGCAGATGTACTATTTGATTCTTCATTATGAGAAAAGAAGATATGTGTGTATCTTATGGCTTATAAGCATGAAATCTGAATAACTGATTTCTGATCTTAATTTCCTTATTCCTAGTAACATAATTCAGAAATGTTTGTTGTATAAACTACAGAAATATTGAAAACAAAAGCATGAAGAACACACTTAATCCACAGAGAACCATGCACTCTTCCTATATTTTACATTTCCTAGCTCTGAGATTAATGAGAAGCATGACATATAGGTTCTTGGTTTTCAGCATGTATCAAAACAGGACTGTTACCCCAGTGATTTTGCCAGAGCAATGATTTTTACCCTAAGGTACATGTAGTAAATTCTGGAGACATTTTTGGTTGTCACAACTTAGAGTTTTGTAAGTTAATAGCATATAGTAGTTGATAACCAGAGATACTGCTAAACATCTTATAATGCACAAAACAGCATCTACAACAAGAATTATCTAGTCTCAAATATTTATAGCATTGAAGTTGAGAAACCATGCTTTAGCCTAATGACAATAAATCTTGGACTGAAGGGGAGAAACTGAAATTTCACAAGTTCTAATGTGACTTCCACTAAGATTTGTCATCTGCAAATGCCATGTCTGCATTTAGGTAGCTGGTAAACTTTAATCTCTGTTACTGGCTACTGCTATTGACCTGTTTGCTATGTAACTTTCAAATACTGGTTGCATTCTGCATCTTTTATCTAAATAAACTTCTGCTTTGCAAGGATTTTTTTTCTGGGTCTAGTCATCATGTCAATCTGAAACTAGTATTAATGCTTTTCAATATGGTGAAAATTGGTGTCCACAGTGAAATTTAGTCCCTGTCCCTGAGTCAATTATAGTTAAATGAGAAAAGATACAAGGTAAAAAATTGGAACCAAAAAAAAAAAGATATTTTAAAATCCATATGGTTTGTGAACCATTCAGAGTCTGAGATGCAAAATCATAGAATGTGTAATGTGAGCAGGAATATTTTTCAGTATAAAGCCTATAATACATCAAGATAATAAACAGAAAGAGTATTACAATAGAAAGGAAAAACAAACAAAAATTTACAATTTTCTGACTACTCTTATCTGCTCTAGAGGGAAAACATTTAACAACAAAAAAAAGGCATTGATACAGCTCTCTTTATAGTCCATAAAATTTATGCATTCTGTAATTTATGGCATGATATTCCTAGACACTGTGATAAGGGACCATTAATGAATAACTTTTTGTTTATTTATTTATTTATTTTGTGTGTGTGTGTGTGTGTGAAGTATATAGAAGCATATGAGTTTGCAGTGATGAAAGGGGAAGTGTTGATAATATAAATATTTTAACATGACTTTATTTGGGAGAAATGTTATTATTCAAGTATCTAAAGCTGTTATGAACATTATGAGTACATGGAATACACTGGCATATTCCAGAAACTAGAGTTGAGAATGCATATTTTACAGTATTAGGAAACTCTGTATTTTACAAAGCCAAGAACTGTGGTAAAAGTGAATCGATTCAGGATCCCTAAACAATAAGATGATATTATATTTTTATGTTAATATATGGTTTCTTGGAAACTACTCTTGTATAATACTGTCAATTGACTGATAGGAAAGGTATACAGGAGCTGCAAATTTAAGGATTTTCCTATTATTTATGCTGCCAGTCTTTGGGATGGACCAACATAAAGTATTTTCTGTGAGCTGAAGGAGAAACTGAGGCAATTATTTGCCTTTTTTGTATCAATCACTAAGGATGGTCATGGGAGAAAAGAGAAAGATAAATTACTCTTTTGAATGCAAAGAAAGAGCTTCTGCCAGAAACTCAAAATGTATACCACAGTTGTCATTACCAATCTTCATAATCTTATGACTCATGATGTTATATATGTCAGCTACGAAAACATTTTCTGACTGGAGATTTTGGCACAACTCAGAAGCTGAGCCTCAGTGCCAATTTTGGTCTTTAAAAGCAATTAATATCTGATAAAGCTACTCTGCTCATGATTCCATTTTATAATTAAAAACCTTCTACTGGGCAGAGGTTAAAAATGCAATCACTACTGAAGAACATCAATTCCCTTCAAGATCTGTGATTTTAATAATATTCTGGATGATATAAAAAATTCGAATATGAACTCAGTAAATTTAAAATTGATTAAATATAACTGGAAAATGCAAAATTATGTAAATCAGAACCATATTAACAGAATTAATTTTATCTATGAAAACATCACAAATTTTATATAATTTGTATATAGAATACAGAATACTATATCCTATACATATTATATTCCACTTTTTTATGTTTACAGTGTATGTTATATCTATTCACTGGATTATTGGAAAGAATTTCACTGATATTATAACTTATTTTAAATAATTCTGAATGTGTTTCTTAAAAAATCTTATTTAACTGCAAATTGTCAAATTAATTTAAAACTCATAAAATTATTACCTAATATGTATCAATAATTTAAAATCACCAATGGTCCAAGTACTGACCATTTCTGTTCCAGGATCCACACAAAACCATGAATTGAGTTACTGATTTCTTAATGTGTACTTGGACAAAGAATTGTAAATGATAAGAGGTGGAATTCCTAGGAAGTCATATTTATTTTATTTTATTAGAGAAAGCTGTATTTATATGCAACAATTTCTATAATTAAGAGTTATGGTAGTTTCTTTTTCAATGTGTATTGTTATAATTTTTCATGAGCAAAATACTAGTCCCCAATGCATGATCCCAAGTATTGGACAGATAGTAACTCTTGTTCCATACATAAAATAAACACTTTGCAAAAATATTTGAAAAGTATCCATAAGTACCAAAGCTACTTTTTTAAAAAAATATTTTTCAGCTGTAGAAAGACACAATACCTTTATTTTTATGTGGTGCTGAGGATCAAACCCAATGCCTCACATGTGCCAGGAAAGTGCTCTAACACTGAGCCACAATCCCAGCCCCGCTCCCGCCAAAGCTACTCTTGACCCTGGAAAAAATACAGACATACCAGTGTTTCTGAGTAAGTAATCTGTACCCCAGATGAATCAAAGGCATCAACATCATGCTGTCAAAAAAATGTATGATCAATTAACCAGCATTTGGTTGATAATATTTAAATGAGATCTGTATGTTTTATATGCTCAAAGAGTATTGAATCAGTTAGAATTGGCTTCTGTAAATGAGGGATACAACAAACAAAATGTGTTTTTGGAAGAACATGAAATGCTTTACTTTCAATAATACATCCAGATGTGGAAGTCAGCTTTGCATTAAAAATAGGCTTTTCAAAGTTATGCAAGCCAAACCCTAAAATTCTTACCCTATTGAATGCACTTATATTTTAATTGGAGAGGGATTTCTAATTATCTTATGGTGTTATTCTATTTTTGTTACTAAAATAAGTAATAAAATCCTTGAGGACACTAACTTTATAAAGAAAAGAAATTTATTTGGTTTATAATTTTGGAGCCTGAAATTTGAAAAAACATGGTACAGGCTCTTTCAGGGGCTCCCTTGACTCTCCCACTCTGTGGGAGATGACTACAGCAGGAGCATATGTAATAGTGAGAGAAAAAGAAAAAGTCAAGAAGACTGGGAAAGGCCAGGCTCAGGTTTTTGTAACTCATGAGAACTAACTTGTTTTCCAGAGGAAATAATTTAATCCATATTCAGGAAAATACCCTCAATGGTCAAAGTAAAAGTTCCTCAAACGGGGCTGTCAGGCTACTTCTTCAAGGTCCCACTTCCTCCCACATTGCTACATCAGAGCCCAAGATCTGAGCAGGTAACCTTTGGGAGAAAAACAGTATCCAAATTTATTGATGATGACAGTGTCCAGGAACTTTCTTTTTAATCACATGTCAAAAGAGTCCCTAAGAGTCCCTAATGTAAAATATATGTGGTAGGACACTACTATAGTGTATGTCCTGGGATGCTATTTTCTAAAGGCTAAGAAGGTATGATGTTAGCACAATGTCTAATGGAAACTTGGTAAAGTGTGAATAAATATAATTGTACACATCCTTGAGAGACTTTCACTTTTGATCATACACATATAAAGAAACATAATTTACAAAATTTACATGGTCTCCACCTTGATCCATGCACCACATGTATTCTCCATTTCTTTATTTGGAGACTCTTTATAGCCATTGTTCAGTAAAGACATTCAGAATTCCTTTCTAAGTTCAGATTGTAGACATTATCTTTGCCACTACCATCATTCAATTACTTATTATGTAGATGTAATGCAAACAGTGTTGTGTTATATGTTACCGTCTTTTAATGTAAAATTAAATGTTTATAACAGACATCTTAGACATGATGCATTTATATCAGATTTAACCAGTAACTCTTATCAGGTGATTTATATCAGACTCATATTGAAACTATCAATTTAATATTGTTCTCTGTCACCCAGTATTTACAAAAGTATTTACTCAATGAGTTTTTAAAACATCTTTAGTTAAAAACAAACAAACAAACAAAAACTAAAAAATAAAACTTCTTTGTTCTACAACCAGGTTGGATTTTTCTATAATTTATCATCCCAAGAAAAATTACTCATTAATAATCACTTAATGTAGGACAATAGAAAGTATTGTGTCAGACAAAGTGGGTCCTTACATGATTTTATGTAATTTCTCTAAATTTTGATTTCAAGGTTACCTCTATGAGGTTTCATAGTGCTCGATTATAACGATTCAAAGATGAAATTGTAAGTTGGCACAACCATTCTGAGAATGGCAGTGCTAGGAAAGATAAAGGTTTTAGGACTAGAGCTTAAATCACTATCACTGGGACCAGTGTT
Source organism: Marmota flaviventris (assembly GCF_047511675.1). Classification (NCBI taxonomy): domain Eukaryota; kingdom Metazoa; phylum Chordata; class Mammalia; order Rodentia; family Sciuridae; genus Marmota; species Marmota flaviventris. The sequence goes on along the minus strand of NC_092504.1, from coordinate 50,386,970 downwards.
TAATTAGTTTTAGATATCTTCTACTTAAGACTGATATATTAACTTGCTGGAGCTTTATTTTTCATTATCAAAGTCCTAGGTTGATTAACTTGCTCTATGATCTGTGTAATCAATTGTTTATCATGAATTGGACCAACAGCTGCTGAACACAGTTGGAAATAACCCTAGAGCAAAGGATGACATGATTTCAGGAAGAGGAAATCAAAATATAAGGAATCAAGCCAACTAAAATATAACTTATGCAAAGATGAGTCTAAAGGTGTCTCTGGTGTGCTATTTCTTATGTGTTAACAGGAAAGTCTTAGCCCTCAGGTCCTGAAGTAAAAACACTGACACAATGTAGGAAGGAAATTACATATGAGCATAATTGAAAGGTTAGAAATCCTGTTTTTATAATAAGCAGTTCAATTATGTTACCAAAAATTATGTTCTTCTGAATTTTGTTATTTTTCTTCTAACTTTATACATCTATGAATTTGTTATTTTGGTCCATTAAATACATTTTTTGTTTTATTTTTAAATCATGTTAAGAAATGTCTGTTCATAATAGATTTACAATTTATTAATCCTTCATAACTAAAATTGTGTTGTAACTCATTAGTGTGAGCAGAACAACATTGCATTATATAGCAGAGAATATTTGTGTTATATTTATTTATTTATTTTTGATTAATTAATGTATTTCATTGTATTTGACACTAAATTAAATTAGTCAAAAAATTAAAAATATTTTGACGCTGAATTATAAAAATCAGAAGTTTTCAAAGAAAAGATGGAATGCAATGAAAGAAATGAATTAAATTGAATGTTTTTATGATAATTCAAATTTAAATTATTTTCTACTTTTCTTTCTGCTGAATGTTTTAATTATTTGAACAACTTGAATTGTTTCCTTTCACGGTACTTGATTTCTACAAAAAATTTTGCTAACCGGTTTCTTCCTCAGCATCTGCTTATGTAGACCTTTAATGTGTGACAATACCCTATATGTAAATCAGAATTAATTTGATAGTATTGTCTTTTAATCAGTGTTAGTCTTATTATTTGAGTCTATTCCATTTTTCTTTCTTGATACAATTTTAATGACTTGGAGAGAGTATAAAATTACTTTATATAAAATGACTGATCTTATTAGCTTTAGCAGCTTCATTTAAGAGAATTAATAATATGTATTCCTAAACAGCTCATTGACTATCTCCATGATAACAAATCCTATTTGCATCAGAAATAAGAGAATGAGATCAGAAGCAACCTGTTTTTGGACTTTCTTAGATTTGCTTTGATATATTTCTATCTCTCGAATTAATTTATTATTTTTTGTGTGTGAGGAAAGGGGAAAAATTTTATTAGAACTATTTAAAAAATATTACAGAAACATTTTGATTTTTTAAATTTCAATGCCAGTTTCCACCAGAGTTTTGTAATCAATTAAATCATTGTTAATATTAAGCATGTATGAATTCACCACTGTATTCAAAAATGAAATTTATTACATATATTTTATTGCAGTTATATTTTAAGTTTCAGATGTAATTCCATTTTGTTTTAAATAAACAACTGTGATTCAAACATAAGAAAACACTAATGTAATCAACCTTTCATATATCTTTAAGTATTTATTGAGATTCATTTTAAGAAAGATATTCTGATATATACAGAAGATGCAAAGATAATTGACAAATTAAGTCCTTCAAAGGGTTTACAACATATTAAGAGACATAGAAATATCAATGTACGTATACTGTGTAGTATTAATAAATGCTGACAAAGGAAATACAATAAAGATAATCATATGTACTCTAAGGAAGACAAAATCAAACTTGAATATAAGTGGAGAATGGAATGGAAAGAGATCAGGGAATGAAAACACACACACACACACACACACACACTTACCATCACCACCACAGATTCCTTCCATCCTCCCATACTGTAAAATTACCTAACTATATTCCAGTTTTAGGCAATATTATGATGTATTTTAATATAATTTTTGACTCTGTAAATACTAATTCAGGCAGAGATGCATAGTGTATGGGTCAACTTTCTTTTGTTATTTTACAGTGTTTTGCTGTCCCTAAAGTTATTTCATGTGTTTCATATTTTTTACCTACTTATCACATTTTTTACTCAGTTCTTGGCCAGGTCATTTTTTGAGTTGTTCCCCTTCATCCTTGGAGCTTTTCATCATTCTCTCCAGTCAGCACTAGTGCTTTCTAGTAATTTCCATCCTTACTTTATTCTTACATTTATTTCCTCATCATCCTCAGAAATCCCTTATCTCCATCATGGCTAGATGCAAAATTATGGATTCCAAATTTCATTTTTTAAACCTTTTTTTTTTGATTCTTTTCTTTTTATAGTTATATTCTCTAGTGATGTAGCTTCTTAGGAAAAAATAAGTTTTTTTTTTTTTTTTTTTTTTTTTTTTTACAATTCATTACATCAAGTGTTTTTTTTTTTTTTTTTAATTTTTTATTGTTGGCTGTTCAAAACATTACATAGTTCTTGATATATCATACTTCACAATTTGATTCAAGTGGGTTATGAGCTCCCATTTTACCCCATATACAGATTGAAGAATCACATCAGTTATACATCCATTGATTTACATATTGCCATACTAGTGTCTGTTGTATTCTGCTGCCTTTCCTATCCTCTACTATCCCCCCTCCCCTCCCCTCCCCTCCCCTCTTCTCTCTCTGCCCCCTCTACTGACATTCGTTTGTCCCCCTTGTATTATTTTCCCCCTTCCCCTCACTTCCTCTTGTATGTACTTTTGTATAACTCTGAGGGTCTCCTTCCATTTCCATGCATTTTCCCTTCTCTCTCCCTTTCCCTCCCACCTCTCATCCCTGTTTAATGTTAATCTTCTTCTCATGCTCTTCGACCCTACTCTGTTCTTAGTTACTCTCCTTATATCAAAGAAGACATTTGGCATTTGTTTTTTAGGTATTGGCTAGCTTCACTTAGCATAATCTGCTCTAATGCCATCCATTTCCCTGCAAATTCTATGATTTTGTCATTTTTTAATGCAGAGTAATACTCCATTGTGTATAAATGCCACATTTTTTTTATCCATTCATCCATTGAAGGGCATCTAGGTTGGTTCCACAGTCTAGCTATTGTGAATTGTGCTGCTATGAACATCAATGTAGCAGTGTCCCTGTAGCATGCTCTTTTTAGGTCTTTAGGGAATAGACCGAGAAGGGGAATAGCTGGGTCAAATGGTGGCTCCATTCCCAGCTTTCCAAGAAATCTCCATACTGCTTTCCAAATTGGCTGCACCAATTTGCAGTCCCACCAGCAATGTACAAGTTTACCCTTTTCCCCACATCCTCGCCAGCACTTGTTGTTGTTTGACTTCATAATGGCTGCCAATCTAACTGGAGTGAGATGGTATCTTAGGGTGGTTTTGATTTGCATTTCTCTGACTGCTAGAGATGGTGAGCATTTTTTCATGTACTTGTTGATTGATTGTATGTCCTCCTCTGAGAAGTGTCTGTTCAGGTCCTTGGCCCATTTGTTGATTGGGTTGTTTGTTCTCTTATTGTCTAATTTTTTTGAGTTCTTTGTATACTCTGGATATTAGGGCTCTATCTGAAGTGTGAGGAGTAAAGATTTGTTCCCAGGATGTAGGCTCTCTATTTACCTCTCTTATTGTATCTTTTGCCGAGAAAAAACTTTTTAGTTTGAGTAAGTCCCATTTGTTGATTCTAGTTATTAACTTTTGTGCTATGGGTGTCCTATTGAGGAATTTGGAGCCCGACCCCACAGTATGTAGATCGTAGCCAACTTTTTCTTCTATCAGACGGCGTGTCTCTGATTTATACAATGAAAACTACAGAACCCTAAAGAGAGAAATAGAAGAAGATCTTAGAAGATGGAAAAATATACCCTGTTCATGGATAGGCAGAACTAACATCATCAAAATGGCGATATTACCAAAAGTTCTCTATAGGTTTAATGCAATGCCAATCAAAATCCCAACGGCATTTCTTGTAGAAATAGAGAAAGCAATCATGAAATTCATATGGAAAAATAAAAGACCCAGAATAGCAAAAACAATGCTAAGCAGGAAGTGTGAATCAGGCGGTATAGCGATACCAGACTTCAAACTATACTACAGAGCAATAGTAACAAAAACAGCATGGTACTGGTACCAAAACAGGCGGGTGGACCAATGGTACAGAATAGAGGACACAGAAACCAATCCACAAAACTACAACTACCTTATATTTGATAAAGGGGCTAAAAGCATGCAATGGAGGAAGGATAGCATCTTCAACAAATGGTGCTGGGAAAACTGGAAATCCATATGCAACAAAATGAAACTGAATCCCTTTCTCTCGCCATGCACAAAAGTTAATTCAAAATGGATCAAGGAGCTTGATATCAAAGATAAGTTTTAAAGTTTAGAATCTGCAAATAGAATTATTCTATTTAATGCCTTGATTGCTATTGAACTGGGAATAGAAATACTTTTCTTTCAAACTTTTAAGTCATTGCTCCATAGTTTTTGCTTTTCCATTATTCACATTCTGAGTTCTGGCACTCTTTCTTGTTTTTTGTCACATCATTATCCTCTGAGGATCTTTCAAGTTTTATGCATTAATTTGAGTACTCTAAACATTCATGAAAATGTGTCCTGATTAAGAAGATTTTTCATTATTTTTCATAGCTTCTGAGTAATTGTTTGAGGTAAAATTCTTATATTATTTCTTTAACTATTGCTTTCTCTCTTTTTTCTATGTTCTGAATGCATATGACCCATTATCCTGAATATAAGACACACATAAAGACCTATAAGATACCCTAGAATGCCTTTAAAGTTGCTCCATTTAAGTTTTTATAGGTCTCTTATGTATAAGAACTGGTACATAATTTCTGGATTTCTTATTGATATTGGATCCTCTATATTATAAGTAATATTTTATAATATGTATTCTTTTTTTCTGCCTTTAGAATAATTTCCTATGCCATATATTTACTAATTCTTTTATTTCTTTGAACCCGAACATTTATTTCTATGAAATGTTTCTTGCTCTCTGAATATTTATTCTTTATAACATCCTAGTATATTTCTCAACTAAGATCTCCTTTTATCTCTGGATAATTTCCTAAGCCTTTTTTTCCCCTGACCTCCTTGATCATCTCTCTCTACGTTCAGTTCAGTTTTGTTTCTATTGATATTAGTGCCTTGTGTTAGAGACTTTTCTCAAGTGACCACTATTCTTAAGACCTGCAGATAACAAGGCATAGCTTGGTCTTATGAACATGTGACTCCCCTGTGGAGGATATGACCTAGCCAGTCCTAAAACCTCAGTCCTGCTTTATTCCCTTTATTGAAGAAATATGTATCTCTGGAGAAAATGTCAATGCTTTGGTCTAATCTTTTTGCTAACATGAACAATGAATAAACTAATAATCTTTGTTAGGAATAAGAAACTCTTACTAGGAAATTTTCTTAGCGGTATGGTCCTTGTAAAAGTTTATCTAGAGTAAATAATAAATGTATTAAGCATTGTATGTCTGAAGCATTGTATATAAGTATGAAGCAATGCTACTTGGAGAGTGTCACACAAACCATATAGGTTGTACCCAGTTGGAGACAGGTGATCATTTTTATACTGGATCTGTGTCATGAACTTGTGAATTTTACACAGTACCTCAAAAGTTCTGAGCCTGAATGTCAAATGTAGAGGAGAAGGTGCTATTCTTGATTGATATCTCAGGCATTTCTTTGCCTTGTCTAAGCTTTCTGGTGGCTGATAATATTCATTTTCTCTAACAAATCTTGATATAAGACAAGCTCTTTGATTTGTATGTGTCTGATCTGAGGAATTGGTCCTACATGTTAGCTCATCTGATTTCTATCACTCTTGAGAGCTAAGCATAATAAGAAAGCTAGAATTATTCCTTTTTTGCCTAAAGGTTCATGTTTACCTCAATATTTTTTTATTTACAAATACTGTGCCTGATATCCTGGTGTTTGGAAATTCTGCAGTTTAACTTTTCCCTAGAAAATTAGCTTCTTTTTCCTTCCTACAAAAGGGAAAGTGTCTGGATATCTGGATAGGTAACAAAGGGGAAACAATTGTTTACCTTGGCTTTTTGAATACTTTCAAGTAACTTGTCCATGTCAGCTCCACCACTGTCTGACATTTATAAACTACTTGGATTTGCCAATGTCTGTACGTTTTGAGATAGTTTAGCTCATTTTTAAACATTCTTATCTGTAGTCATAATTTTTCAGTTACCTTTTAACCATCTGCTTTATATTTTTCAGAATTATATGAAAAACTTTTATGTTGTTATTCTCATTTTGTGATATTGCATGTATATAAAATATATTCATTTAATCTTATTTAGTAGAGTTTGGAATAGGATTGGACATCAAATGTATGTCAAAACCTTCTTTTTTTGGGGGGGGGGTGTCAGGGATTGAACTCAGGGTCACTCAACCACTAAGTTACATTCACAGCCCTATTTTGTATTATATTTAGAGACAGGGACTCACTGCCTTGTTTAGCACCTCACTTTTGCTAAGGCTGGCTTTGAACTCGTAATCTTCCTGCCTCAGCTTCCCAAGCCGCTGGGATTATAAGGGTGTGCCACCACACCTGGCTCAAACTATCTTTTTTAAGGACAAAACTTACTGGAGTATATTTCAAACCTCAGTTACACCTCCGATATCACTTTCAACACATCTATAGAGATTTCTACTGAAAAGTCAAGTCATCTAAATAGATTATTCACCATCTGTGATCCTAAAGGAAGTTCTGTTTCTGATAATAGCCAAATATGCTTCTATTTGAATTGTATGCTGCAGAAAATAAATATAAATTCTGAAAAAAATGTAAAAAAGAAAAAAAAAGACCACCCAAATATACTGAAAATGACCCAAAGGAGGTGTATTCTGGAGGTATATTCTAAGTTCACACTAGGAAATAGGGAATGACATTTATTCTGGCTATTAGACTGAAGGTAGTTTAAGATTGTGCCATGGATGGCAGCTAAACCTCCAATAAACAACACACAGCTTTTGTAATTTGAAAGACAGATCAAAGAGGGAGTTTGGGATAATCACCCTACCAGAATGTATTTGTCTATATTGTACAAAAAAGACCCAGAAGGAATGAAGATTCCCCAAAATTAAGTTTATAGACTGTGTCCATGTTTCTGGAACAGAGACTTAATGGAACAAACTTCAAGCAATTTACCTCAGGATAAAGTAATTGAACAGATACTTCAGCTGCCATACAAAAACAAAATTTTCAGTGTAAGTTACAAAAATTAAATTATAAAATAAAGTTCAGATGAAATTATAAAAATCAAGATCTTCAAAATATGACATCATAATCTCCAACATACATTCTAAATTACTTCAAAACCTAAATGAAAAAAAAAATATTTCCCATTCTCACAAAAATCAATAATTATAGAGACTGAAACCAAGATGACCCAGATGTTGGAATTAGCATAGAATAATATCAAAGGAGTTATGCTGAATGATGGAAAGGGAAATATATTTGGAATGAGCAAAAAGGAAATTACAACAGAGATAGAAAAACTATAAAAAAATGACTACATGGAGAACTTAAGAAGGTGATTTTCCAATTTATATGGAAATGCAAAGTCATACAGTATTCAAACCAATCCTGAAAAACAACAGCTTAGTTGAATGACTTATAACTGATTTCAGTTCTATAAATCTGCAGGAATCAAAATAGTGTGATATTGGTATAAAGATTGACAAACAGAGCAAGAGAACAGAAGTTCACAAATAGACTCACGTATACAGTTGTCATTTTACTTTTTACAAAGAGAGTAAAGTAATCCAATGGATGAATAAGCAGAAAAGGGTTAATATACAGATGTAGATTGCTCAAATTCTGCACCTTGTCTGTAAGCATGTCTTTAGGCCTGGCCCTTGGTAAGCACCTGAGAAATAAGCTGAGTCCTTGGAATATTCTGCCTGAGTAGAGTTATTTGTATGCCCAATACCTTGGGTCATGTGGTACATATTTATTTCATCAAATAATTTAAATGAACAATGTGATTTATGATGAACACCTGCTATTGTATGCCTAAGACTTAGGGAGATTTAGGACCTCATAGTACAAAGTAAATCAAATGGTTTATGCTAACAAGTGAGACACACAGTGAATGCTTACCTCAACTCTAGAGGACTGGAGCCTCAATAGGTGAGATCAGTCATACAGGTATTGAATATCTATGTGAATGACCATTAATAAAATCTCTGGAGAAGCTCAGGTGATCTTCCTGACTGGTAATACTTTGAATATATTGCCACATATCATTGCTTAGACAATTGAGAACATTTATGGAGCTGCACTGTAAAAGGGAAGCTTAAAATTAGTGCCGGGCATTTTTTTTTTTTTTTTCAGAGTGTGAGGCAGTTGATATCCAAGAGTTGGTGAAAGGCATTTGGAGGCAGTTATTTCCAGTCAGGGAATCAGTGCCTGGCATTCTCACTGCCTCTACCTGCCATGATCAAGTGCTTGTCAGTTGAAGTACAAGTCAAATTGCATTCTCATTTGGCTACAAGCTCCTTAGGCCAATGTGTTAAGGAACTTGCCCTCAACAATATTAATGCTGAAGCAAACTGTGTGGCCATCAGGGTGAATATGGAGATCTTCCAAGTTCAAGGAATAGACAATGGATTTGGGATGGGGAGTGATGATGTGGACAAGGTGGGAAATCATTATTTCACTAGTAAATGCAACTTGGTAGAGGACTTGGAGAACCCCAGGTTTTATGGGAGGCTTTGGCAAGCTTGACTAAGATGGCCATTGCTGTGGAAATTTCATCCAAGAAAAACAGGACAATGAAAACTTCTGTGGAACTGTTCAGAATGGAAAAAGCCTTAAAAGTTTGTGAAGCTGACTTGACTAGACCAAGTGTAGGGACAGCCATAACAGTACATACCCTATTTTACCACTTACCCATGAGGGGGAAATGCATGGATCCTAAACTGGAGTTTGAGAAGGTTAGTAAGTGAGAGGGTAGAGGCTCTCTCACTCATGCACTCTTCCATTTTTTATTTTTTCTGTTTGAGAAATGATGTTTCTGGTTCTATGGTTCTTCAACTCCTTAAAACCAAAGACATGTTCCCAGTTTTGTCAAATTTATGGATTGGGCAAGTCCCCAAAGTTAAAAGAAATACATTTTAAATATAAGGAGTTTGAGTTTAGTGGCTATATCAGCTCTGAAGCATACTATGATAAGAATATGCAGTTTTTGTTTGCAAACAGAAGACTAGTATTGACTTTTTATTAAGAAAAGGAAGTACTACATACAAGCCAAAAAATGGTTCTGCCAATAGAAAAATGACTTCAAGTCCTCAGCATCAGTGTAGCCCAGAACTCTGTGGGATTTATATCATCAACATGCAGTGCCAGTCTGTCAGTATGACATGTACATGGAGCCAGCAAAAACTCTGATTGAGTTTCAGAGCAGGAATACTTTCTAGATTTGTATTCAGGAAGGAGTGAAAATGTTTTTAAAGCAAGAAAAAAATATTTTGAATTATCAAGTGAGGACATTAAGAATTCAGTGAAGATAATGATTTTGATTTATTTGGTGCTACTCTTTAGAAACATGTGTCCTTAGATGAGAAGCATGACTAAAGTGGTTTCCAGGATGCATGTAATAATATTTTGGATTCCTATGAAATGCTTGATTTGCAGTCAAAAGCTGGGAGAAGAAAAGCTACTATAGAAAACATAAACATACAGAATTCTAGGGAGTCAGAAGCTATCAGAAGAAAGAAATTACTCATTTTTGTACACTTAAGAATCAGATGACCACAGCCACACTAAAATGACAGAGTTGTCATTACATAACAAAGATAGCTGTTTCTTAGAATCAAGGATGTTAGAATAAGAGACAGTTGAAGTATCAGAATCAGGAGAAAATGAGAAACACAAAAAAATCTTGCTTGGAACATAACCCTGTAGAAAGTCCATGTGGAACCAGTTCAGAAATATTTTCAAGTCCTTTTCAGACATAAGATCACTTTGAGGAAAGTGGGGTAGATTTAGAAACACAAAAAGAAAGTACTACTGTTAGTGGCATGGCTGCCAACATCTTGAAAAGTAAAATAATTCAGAATCAACTAGAGAGATTTGAAGATGCTACTGAAATGGGATGCCAATCCCTGCCTTTTGAGACAGGATTACTGAGCATGCATAGTGCTCAGAGAGAAAAAAGAACCCAGTAATTGTGGAAGAAAAAATGTTTTTATTATGGACAAGTAAAATTGTGTTCTACTGGCTTTATAAATCATGTGCTACAAAAATGACCAAACTAAATCAACTGAAGCAGAACATTCATTCAAAAATTATGTTCAATCTGGTCCTACAAGTGCCCCCAAAATATTTAGAAGTAGAACATGTCATAGTTGAGACTCCAGACATCGAAGGTTTAACCAGCACTCTAAGTAAAGAATCTGCCCCAAATTTTTTTTGAGCAAAAAAAAAAAAATTTGAGGACAAAATACAAGTTATGGGCTAGAAAACAAACCTATAGGAAAATGTAAAATTGTTACTGTTTTTCAGGAAGCTGATAAAGAATCACACACAGGTTGCTTACTTCTTGATACATCCTCTTCCTTTCCTTGGTGTAGACATGTTTCAAATGATATTAAGAAAACATAAATTGATTGGTTTATCCAAACTTTTAGGCCATAAGAAGCTAAGCTTGACTTCACAACTAGGATCTTTAGAGAAGTTTAAAAGGCACTACGGAAAAAATCCTCTAGATACAGAAATGGAAGAAACTGATATTGAAATCATTACCAATCTTAGTCCTCAAGAAGAGCCTGACAATTGACTGAAAAAGACAAGAAACACTTAGAAAATTCTGACTGTAAAATCACTATTACAAAGTGTACTGATTCAAATGGTCATTGTCAACCAGTAAATCACATCCTGTGCTCAGAGAAGTTTCCACTTTCCAAAGAAGATTGTTTGGAACAATAGGTGCCTTATTTGAAAGAAACTCATATAACTCTAAGAAAGTTATCGCCCTATAAAACAAAACCTTCAGATATTGAGAAATCACCTGAATCACTGGGCTCTAAATTATCCAGACTGAAAAGTTCTGAAAAACAAGCTCAAACAATAGAGATTAGGAGTCATTTTAATGAACTTTAAAATTCAGATTCCAGTAGGGAAGATAGTAATTGTACAGTAGGTTAAACCTAGAATAAAAAAAAAAAAAAATGGTTCCTGGTTTCTTTTGGACTTTTTCCCCATATTTCTTTATTATTTGATGATTTTAACCTGCATCTTTTCATTGGAATGTACAGTAATCATAAGTAAAACAGCTTTTTTTCTGATACTAGAGAATCATTAAGACTATGGAGGCTCCTCATCCCATGAAAAGAATTTATTTAATGAATGGTACTGGAATAACATTAAACAAAACAAAACAAAACAAAATTTCCACTTATGCCTCACAATGCAATGAAAAGTTACTTCACCATGAATTTTAGATGTAAACATAACTGTTCATACATATTTCTAGAATAAAATAAGAAGGAATGTCTATTTTACATGGAGGCAAAGGTTTCTTATGAGCGGACAAGACCTAGGACAAGGAATGATATGTGAAATAATAATAAATTAGACTTGACCAAAATAAAGTCTTCTGTACATCAAAATATTTGCAAAACTCTTACAATTCAATACCAACAATCCTTCAAAAATCTACAAAATTTTTGAAAATACATTTTATATAGTAAAATGTATATGAAAAACAAGCATATAAAAGCTATTCAACATCACTAGTTATCAGTGAAAAATGAAATAAAATATATATGGTATCACTGTACCCTATAGGAATGACTAACATTAATAACACTGACAATATCAAATTTTGGAAAGATTAGGTTGAGTACAGTTGTCAAACATTGTTAGCAAAAAAGTAAAGTCTTAACAACTACAATGGAAAAATTTCTTGAATTCTACAACTACATAACCCAATAATTCTAATCCTAGACATATACTCAAGGGTATTGTTCTATACCTCAAAGGGGACTTGGTTTGCATAGGTGTAGTCATTTGTCAGAACTTATCAAATGCTCCACTTACATATACATTTTATTGCTTCCAAATTTTATCTTAAATTATTGTAGACAAAGAGAATAATCCATTCAGTTAATTATATTATTGCTGAAAATTTTATGATAACCTATGTAAATATCTGCTACTTTTTTAAATGCCTCAAAAAGAAAAGTAAAATCATAAATGAAAATATGTATAGATAAATGGGAGATCTGTGCATAAAGCAAGTCCAAGAAAACATTCTTAACATTTAAATCTAGTTGATAAGAATAGTAGTAGAATTTAGTGTTAAATTCTTTTAATGAAAATTTTCATTAAAGAACATTTAAAAATTTAAAAACTGGAATAACAAGCATAGCATTTTTATTGAGTTTGGAACTGGAGTATTAATCTCAATAAAGTTTTCTCAAGAAAGTTATTTTTAAAATAATTTTAGTTTTGAAAATTCTCATTATTCTATTTGTTATCTTAAAAACATCTTGAGAAAAGCCAAGATATTTTTACAGTATATGTGACAGCAAGTGGATATCTTCTATTGTTTCCATTACTTTGATTCTGATTGCTGAATAATTAAAATATGCTGGTATTAAAGCAACAGTCTATTCTCCAAACTTGGAGTACATTTTAGTATTGTTCTAATTAATCATACATGACAATAGAATGTACCTTGACACCTTATTCATAAATGGAGTACAATTTCTCATTCTTCTCATTTTGCATGATGTAGATTAACACCAGTTGTGTAATCATATATGTGCACAGGCTAATAATGTTAGATTCATTTTACTACCTTTCCTACCCCCAAACCCCATCCCTCCCCTCTACTAAAGTACCTATATTCTTCCCTAGCCCCCCTGCCTCTTATGAATTAGCATCCTCATATCAGAGAAAAATTTTGGCCTTTAGTTTTTGGGGATTGACTTATTTCACTTAGCAGGACATTCTCCAGTTCCACACATTTACCAGCAAATGCCATCATTTCATTCTTCTTTAAGGCTGAGTAATATTCAGCATGATTTTTGATATAGAAATCCAAAATAAATGCCAAAACCTCTGCCAAATTAATATAACATTTTAAAAGAAATGTTAAAATTGTCAGAATACAAATGGATAAATTTATGTCAAATTTAACGACAAAAAAAAATAAGTGAATTTGGGAGGTGATAAAGGAACATTTTTAAACATCATTGCCTAATAGTAACTGTCACAAAAGATTCTTACAGAACCCCAATCTTGCATAGAGGCCACCACAGTCTTATGCAAGAAATACTTTGACAAAGATATTTGCCTCATGACTATTCAACTACAGACTAATGAAGCTCTTAGTAATAATCACTGTGCCTGAGGATTTTTGTTTCAGAGTCTCTTATGAAATTCTCCTTATTTTTGTATTTAAAAGGCTCTCCTGAGTTCAACCTCCTTGAGTGTGCCCCTAGTTTATCACATAATCCATATTCCCATTGCAATGCCCTGTGATTCCTAAATAAATACCATTATTCTTTGGAGAAACTCTGATTAAAAAAGAAAATATTTAGGTTGACAGAATGAAGCAACTGAAAATTAAAATAAGATACTATTAAGTACCTATTAAGATAGGAAACCCCATGAAACACGTGATACTACTTGCTGAAAAGAACATAGAAGAATAGGAAATCTCATCTACTGTGCTGGCAATGGTTCTAATAATTAGCAGGAACTTTAGCATTTTCTTTTTTTTTTAATTTTTATTGTTGGTTGTTCAAAACATTACATAGTTCTTGATATATCATATTTCACACTTTGATTCAAGTGGGTTATGAACTCCCATTTTTACACCATATACAGATTGCAGAATTACATCAGTTACACATCCATTGATTTACATATTGCCATACTAGTGTCTGTTGTATTCTGCTGCCTTTCCTATCCTCTACTATCCCCCCTCCCCTCCCCTCCCCTCCCCTCTTCTCTCTCTACCCCCTCTACTGTCATTCATTTCTCCCCCGTGTATTATTTTTCCCTTTCCCCTCACTTCCTCTTGTATGTAATTTTGTATAACCCTGAGGGTCTCTTTCCATTTCCATGCAATTTCCCTTCTTTCTCCCTTTCCCTCCCACCTCTTATCCCTGTTTAATGTTAATCTTCTTCTCATGCTCTTCGACCCTACTCTGTTCTTAGTTACTCTCCTTATATCAAAGAAGACATTTGGCATTTGTTTTTTAGGGATTGGCTAGCTTCACTTAGCAAAATCTGCTCTAATGCCATCCATTTCCCTGCAAATTCAATGATTTTGTCATATTTTAATGCAGAGTAATACTCCATTGTGTATAAATGCCACATTTTTTTTTATCCATTCGTCTATTGAAGGCCATCTATGTTGGTTCCACAGTCTTGCTATTGTGAATTGTGCTGCTATGAACATCGATGTAGCAGTGTCCCTGAAGCATGCTCTTTTTAGGTTTTTAGGGAATAGACCGAGAAGGGGAATAGCTGGGTCAAATGGTGGTTCCATTCCCAGCTTTCCAAGAAATCTCTATACTGCTTTCTAAATTGGCTGCACCAATTTGCAGTCCCACCAGCAATGTACAAGTGGACCCTTTTCCCCACATCCTCGCCAGCACTTGTTGTTGTTTGACTTCATAATGGCTGCCAATCTTACTGGAGTGAGATGGTATCTTAGGGTGGTTTTGATTTGCATTTCTCTGACTGCTAGAGATGGTGAGCATTTTTTCATGTACTTGTTGATTGATTGTATGTCCTCCTCTGAGAAGTGTCTGTTCAGGTCCTTGTCCCATTAGTTGATTGGGCTATTTGTTATCTTATTGTCTAATTTTTTTGAGTTCTTTGTATACTCTGGATATTAGGGCTCTATCTGAAGTATGAGGAGTAAAGATTTGTTCCCAGGATGTAGGCTCCCTATTTACCTCTCTTATTGTTTCTTTTGCTGAGAAAAAACTTTTTAGTTTGAGTAAGTCCCATTTGTTGATTCTAGTTATTAACTTTTGTGCTATGGGTGTCCTATTGAGGAATTTGGAGCCCGACCCCACAGTATGTAGATCGTAGCCAACTTTTTCTTCTATCAGACGCCACGTCTCTGATTTGATATCAAGCTCCTTGATCCATTTTGAGTTAACTTTTGTGCATGGTGAGAGAAAGGGATTCAGTTTCATTTTGTTGCATATGGATTTCCAGTTTTCCCAGCACCATTTGTTGAAGATGCTATCCTTCCTCCATTGCATGCTTTTAGCCCCTTTATCAAATATAAGATAGTTGTAGTTTTGTGGATTGGTTTCTGTGTCCTCTATTCTGTACCATTGGTCCACCCGCCTTTTTTGGTACCAGTACCATTCTGTTTTTTTTACTATTGTTCTGTAGTATAGTTTGAAGTCTGGTATCGCTATACCGCCTGATTCACACTTCCTGCTTAGCATTGTTTTTGCTATTCTGGGTCTTTTATTTTTCCATATGAATTTCATGATTGCTTTCTCTATTTCTACAAGAAATGCCGTTGGGATTTTTGATTGGCATTGCATTAAACCTATAGAGAACTTTTGGTAATATTGCCATTTTGATGCTTTTAGTTCTGCCTATCCATGAACAGGGTATATTTTTCCATCTTCTAAGATCTTCTTCTATTTCTCTCTTTAGGGTTCTGTAGTTTTCATTGTATAAGTCTTTCACCTCTTTTGTTAGGTTGATTCCCAAGTATTTTATTTTTTTTTTTTTTTTGAGGATATTGTGAATGGAGTGATTGTCCTAATTTCCATTTCAGAGGATTTGTCGCTGATATACAGGAATGCCTTTGATTTATGCGTGTTGATTTTATATCCTGCCACTTTGCTGAATTAATTTATTAGCTCTAATAGTTTCTTTGTAGAGCCTTTTGGGTCTGCTAGGTATAGAATCATGTCATCTGCAAATAGTGATAATTTAAGTTCTTCTTTTCCTATTTTGATGCCTTTAATTTCTTTCGTCTGTCTAATTGCTCTGGCCAGTGTTTTGAGAACTATGTTGAACAGAAGTGGTGAGAGAGGGCATCCCTGTCTTGTTCCAGATTTTAGAGGGAATGCCTTCAATTTTTCTCCATTCAGAATGATGCTAGCCTGAGGCTTAGCATAGATTGCTTTTACAATATTGAGGTATGTTCCTGTTATCCCTAGTTTTTCTAGAGTTTTGAACATAAAGGGATGCTGTACTTTGTCGAATGCTTTTTCCACATCTATCGAGATGATCATATGGTTCTTATATTTAAGTCTATTGATGTGGTGAATAACATTTATTGATTTCCGTATATTGAACCAGCCTTACATCCCAGGGATGAATCCTACTTGATCATGGTGCACAATTTTTTTGATATGTTTTTCTATCTGATTCTCCAGAATTTTATTGAGGATTTTTGCATCTAGGTTCATTAGAGATATTGGTCTGTAATTTTCTTTCTTTGAAGTGTCTTTGGTTTAGGAATCAGGATGATGTTGGCCTCGTAGAATGAATTTGGAAGTTCTCCCTCTTTTTCTATTTCCTGAAGTAGCTTGAAAAGTATTGGTATTAGTTCCTCTTTAAAGGTTTTGTAAAACTCTGCTGTATATCCATCCGGTCCTGGGCTTTTCTTAGTTGGTATTCTTTTGATGGTTTCTTCTATTTCCTCAATTGATATTGGTCTGTTTAGGTTGTCTATATCCTCCTGACTCAATCTGGGCAGATCATATGACTTAAGAAATTTATCGATGCCTTCACTATCTTCTATTTTATTGGAGTATAAGGATTTAAAATAATTTCTGATTATCTTCTGTATTTCTGAAGTGTCTGTTGTGATATTGCCTTTTTCATCCTGCATGCTTGTAATTTGAGTTCTCTCTCTTCTTCTCTTCTTTAGCATGGCTAAGGGTCTGTCGATTTTATTTATTTTTTCAAAGAACCAACTTTTAGTTTTATCAATTTTTTCAGTTGTTTCTTTTGTTTCGATTTCATTAATTTCAGCTCTGATTTTAATTATTTCTTGCCTTCTACTTCTTTTGCTATTGTTTTGCTCTTCTTTTTCTAGGATTTTGAGATGAAGTATGAGATCATTTATTTGTTGGTTTTTTTCTTTTTTTAAGGAATGAACTCCAAGCAATGAATTTTCCTTTTAGAACTGCTTTCAATGTGTCCCATAGATTATGATATGTTGTGTCTGTGTTTTCATTTATCTCTAAGAATTTTTGAATTTCCTCCTTGATGTCTTCTATAACCCATTGATCATTCAGTCTCCTATTTTTCATTCTCCAAGTGATGAATGATTTTTCCTTCCTTCTTTTATCGTTGATTTTCAGTTTCATTCCTTTATGATCAGATAAGATGCATGGTATTATCTTTACTCCTTTATATTGTCTAAGAGTTGCCCTGTGACATAATATATGATCTATTTTTGAGAAGGATCCATGTGCTGCTGAGAAAAAAGTGTAACTGCTTGATGTTGGGTGGTATATTCTATATATGTCAATTAAGTCTAGGTTGTTAATTGTGTTATTGAGTTCTATAGTTTCCTTATTCAACTTTTGTTTGGAAGATCTGTCCAGTGGTGAGAGAGGTGTGTTGAAGTCTCCCATGATTATTGTATGGTGGTCTATTAGACTCTTGAACTTGAGAAGAGTTTGTTTGATGAACATAGCTGCACCATTGTTTGGGGCATATATATTTATGATTGTTATGTCTTGTTGGTGTATGGTTCCCTTGAGCAGTATGTAGTGTCCCTCTTTATCCCTTTTGATTAACTTTGGCTTGAAATCTATTTTATTTGATATGAGTACGGACACTCCTGCTTGTTTCCGAAGCCCATATGAATGATATGATTTTTCCCAGCCTTTCAACTTCAGTCTATGTATGTCTTTTCCTATCAAATGTGTCTACTGTAGGCAGCATATTGTTGGGTCTTGTTTTGTGATCCATTCTACTAGCCTGTGTCTCTTAATTGGTGAGTTTAAGCCATTAACATTTAGGGTTATTATTGAGATATGGGTTGTTCTTCCAGCCATATTTGTTTATTTATGTTACTAAACCTGGTTTGTTTTACTCTTTGATTATTCCCCCCCCCCTTTACTGTCCTACCTCCCACTGTTGGTTTTCATTGTTATTTTCCATTTCCTCTTCCTGTAATATTTTGCCCAGGATGTTTTGAAGAGATGGTTTTCTAGCTGCAAATTCTTTTAACTTTTGTTTATCATGGAAGGTTTTAATTTCATCTTCCATCCTGAAGCTTAATTTCGCTGAATACACAATTCTTGGTTGGAACCCCTTTTCTTTCAGTGTTTGAAATATGTTATTCCAGGATCTTCTAGCTTTCAGAGTCTGTGTTGAAAGATCAGCTGTTATCCTGATTGGCTTACCCCTAAATGTAATCTGCTTCCTTTCTCTTGTAGCTTTTAAAATTCTCTCCTTATTCTGTATGTTGGACATCTTCATTATAATGTGTCTAGGTGTGGATCTCTTATGATTTTGCACATTCGGCGTCCTGTAGGCTTCTAGGATTTGGGATTCTGTCTCATTCTTCAAGTCTGGGAAGTTTTCTCATATTATTTCATCGAATAGATTGCTCATTCCTTTGGTTTGAAACTCTGTCCCTTCCTGTATCCCAATGACTCTTAAGTTCTGTCTCTTAATGTTATCCCATATTTCTTGGATGTTCTGCTCATGGTTTCTTAACAGTCTTGCTGAGCTGTCTATGTTCTTTTCAAGTTGAAATACTTTGTCTTCATTGTCTGATGTTCTATCTTCTAAGTGTTCTACTCTGCTGGTAGTATTCTCAATTGAGTTTTTAAGTTGGTTTATTGCTTTCTGCATTTCTAGGATTTCTGTTTGTTAGTTTTTTATAACCTCTATCTCCCTGTATAGTTGATCTTTTGCTTCCTGGATTTGTTTATGTAATTCATTGTTGAAGTGATCTTTCATTGTCTGATTTTGCTGTCTGATGTCTTCCTTGAGACTCCAGATCATCTGAAGCATGTATATCCTGAATTCTTTTTCTGACATTCCATCTGCTGCAGCTATTACCTCTTCTAAAGTTGAGTTGACCTGCATTGCTTGTGGTCCTTTCTTTCTTTGTCTTTTCATACTGCTCGCGTTTCTTTCTGCTTGGTGAAACTGTTGTGTTTTTGAAATTTTCCCCCTATATATTTATATTGCTAACTAATAAAATACTGAAAAATAAATAAATATACCACAGTGAAACCAGTATGTGACACCCAGAACCCAATTCAAATAATTTTCAATGGCTAACATTGGAATGATCCAGGAATAAAATAAAGTGGTATTTGATTAAAAAAAAAATTCCAAAGTGTAATATAGCTATTCATGAGTTCATACCTATATAAGTAAATAAATGAGTAAATAAGTAAATGAGGAGAGATGAATCTTCAATATATAAAAATTCTAAATAATTTACACAGATATTGCCATCCTAAAGTATAGACTGTACCTTGTTATGTCTTTACAAAGAATATAGTATGTGAAGGAGATAAAAGTGTACAGACTACAGTGGAGAAACCTAAAAAATGTACCTCAGCCAGGTGATCAAGGTCAACATCACAGTGAAGACCATGATGACCATATGTACCCTTTGTTTAATATGAGGAAATGGCACTTTACCTCAGTGGGCCTTCTTTCAAAGATCCATAACAAGATGCATCACAAGGGAAAAAAATCTGAAAAATCCAAACTGAAGGACTTTACAAAAACTCCTCCCGAGTACTCCAGAAAACTATCAAGGACATCAAAAGAAAGAAAATTCCAAGGCACTGTTGCAACCAAAACTAGTCTTAGCTTAGAGACAGGATAACTAAGGGCAAAACAGTATCCTCAGTGAAATGTTTAAAACTAAAAATGATGCAAAGTGAAAAACAAAGAATTATAAAAAATTATGGTCTTTAACAAATAATAATGTATTCATATTTGTTCATCAATTGTACAAATATACAGTACTGAATAAGATATTAGTACTAGGAGACATTTGGTGCTGGGTACAGGGGAACACTAAGCTTGAGATTTTTCTTTCTCTAAACCTAAAAATATTCCAAGATAAAAGTTTACTTAAAAAGAACAATAATTATAAAAAGAGTAGACAAACTATAGAGTGTGAGATAGTATTTTAAAATGATTTGATGGCCAGATGTTTTGGTGTATGTCTATAATTTCAGCAATTCTGGAACCTGAGGCAGGAAGATCATAAGTTCAAAGCCAGTCTCAACAATTTAGCAAGGTCCTAAGCAACTGAGATTCTGCCTTAAAGTAAGTAAGTAAGTAAGTAAGTAAGTAAATAAATAAATAAATAAATAAGTATATTGGCTAGCGATGTAACTCAGTGATACATTTTGAGTTCAATCCACAGTACCCAAACAAAACAAAATGAAAAAAATAAGATTTGATGAAGGACTTATATTTAGCAGACATAAAAAATTAAGACTAAACAAATAAAAAGCCAAAAAAAGATGAAAATGGAAAAAAGGTTATGATCTTTAGTTATTTTTAGATGAAATGTCAACTGAAACACTTTTGCTGACTAAATATTTTGGTGAGAAAATCAAAATAATCTCTCTTTTCTTAAATAAATGATAACATATTAAGAGAAACCCAATTTACCCAGAGAAACCAAGAGTGTATCATATTTTTATACATAGTGAATATTTGCTCTATAAAATGATGTGGCATTGCTTCATGCATTGCATATTTTTGATGGTGAAACAGAGACAGAAATAAAGTTTTAACTCATGAGACTCAGCTAAGAATTTAAACTGCACAGTCTTAACAGCTGAGAAAGTGAATTGCATAATCTGCTAGTGTTTTCTATTGACTAAACTTTTTCTTAAATAAAAAAGTACTATGTTTCTCAACTATCCAACCTCATAGAATATATTGCTTATAAAATTTGTTTCAGTTTATTTATTACTCTACTTTGAGAGAACAGTTATATGTTCTAATTACCCAACATTACCTTTTGAAATGTTTACTGTTTTTATAATGAACAAGAAGAAGTGGTAAGAGCTGATCAGATTTTTTTCCTAAATGAATACATAGGTATTTTTAAAAGGATAAAATTTGAAGGTTTTGGACAGAGTGCTTTGTCTTAGATATAAATTGTTAGATTTTAAGTTCACAGTAGGAACCTCTTCATTTAAAAGTTAAATGGAATGAGCCAGATACTGAAGCTGTTGCTTTCTTCAAAATTAGCTATTCAATTAATGAGAGATGTTGGCAAGGATTAAGGATCAAGGACTTGGCATTATTCATTCATGTATTTATTATGTATTTCATGCCACAGTGTATTACCTAGAATCCATGTCTTATAAATAAGAATTGGAATCTTTGTAACACACTGAATACCAATGTATCTTAGCTGTGTAGAAATATATTACATCTCCATGCATTTCAATAATAGCATATTAGATCTAGGACCTTACAGGTCATTGAGTTCAATTTTATAATTTTTCAAATGATGTGGGATGGGTATGGAAACTGTTTTGCAAAACCCAGAGAAAGATTATGTTACATACTTTACTCAAAAGATATGTATACTTAGTTTCTGAACTAGAATTAGAATCCAGACATCTTCATTTTCACTGTAATGTACCCTCCACTTCATTAGGTTAATAATCTAAAAAAATGTGAGAAATTATGTTATATTAACTTTATGTGAAAATGTAGGAGCTCTGGTAAAATTAGGTAAAATAGAGATAATCTGTGCATTTATTTCAACAATTATTTTCAAACACTAGAAATTTCAAACAGTAAATATAATTTATTGTTTTATATCTTGGTGAAGTTAACAGAAAATTATGAAGTAATGGTAATCAGACACTTACCATTCTGCATTTCAAGATGTTTAAGATCTTTTCCTCTCATCATTTGTATATTCAGAGTGTACGTTTTTTTTAACCTAAAAAAAAATTTGGCAATAGCTGATGTGATTTCATATTGTATGTGTATAGTTTCACTCTTCCTAAATGTAAAAATGTAAGAAATGTAGGTCATTAAATTTAGAAGTTTCCCATATGAAATTTATTTTAACGAGCTTTAAATATTTGCCAAAATATAAAAGAATAGGAATGTTTGTTAACAATATGCTATTTGAGACTGCTGCTGTCATTCATTCCAGAGTGTTACTATCCATTACTTCAAGTTCTTCTTTTTCCCCTAAGAACAGGGATAAATAATCTAAAAGCTAATTTAAATAAAGTGAATAAGGGCTAATACTGAATAAAGGTGAAGCTTAGAAGTATCTTAGGAATAAAAATAAATGGCAGCTCATGAGCCATAGACATATGTAGCATTGCCAGTGATCTGTTTTATTGAACAAATGTTTTGTCCTCGGTTTCCTTAGTCTTGTGGAACAAAAAGATAAATAACACATCTTTGTTGCTGTTCTATTTATCATGATTTCCATATATAATTTTTACTATGAAAAAATGTCAGGTTTTGGTCTTACATTATATAAGCTGAAGTTTTTAAATGACAATTAAAACTAAATAGGTTCACTGAGAATAAATAACTCAGAGAACTCACTACTTATTAAATGAATATACACCTTAAATCAGCTATGTAAGTTACTACAGTTTAACTAAGTACTACAAAAAGTGCCATTTACTAATTTTTCTTCAACTCTTCAAGGTAAATAATTATTCTCCTGTATTTTGTAGAACCAGTTCTTCAAAACTTTAGTGGAGGTTCTGAAATAAAATTTGATTTGTGGAAAAAATAAAGAAACAACTTGGATTTATTTGATTGTGTTTTTGCTTGTTTTTACCAGATATGCTATATTAGGGTAAAATAATAAAACTTTCAGAATAATCTATACAGTTAATTAGTGATCATTAGTCAGAAAGCCAACTGGGTTTGAAGAATTTTTACATCATAATCCATGTACTTAATTTCTATTCCATTTATCTGTAGAAGCTCATATGGAGGTTTCTGTTTCTGACAATGTGGCAGATTCCAGGACTTGAGTGGCTTTTGCGATACATAATTGATATCACAGAAGGATACCCCCAAATCCCTATTGACCAAAAAAATAAAGCACTGAGAAAAAAACACTGAAAATGTGAACTGAAATTATAGCAGTCCTGGGAGGGGTGATGACCGCCGTTAACAGTAACCCTAGTCCTTTGGTTTTAATACCTAGAACTAGAAATGAAGGCTGTGAAACTAGACCACATGAAGTAAGGTTTGAGAGCTATGTCCTCCACAAAATACCGGAGTCTGTGCTATATGTACTTTCCATGAAATAAAATAAATCAGAAAAAAAAAATTATCTACTTGATTTAGACTTTAAATGCTAGAACTTTCCATTTTAAATATTGTTACATTAGTGCCATTTCTATTATTGATTTTTCTGGAAAATATTCATTTATTGTGGATTTCTGTCAAAATATACCAGGTCATTCAATTCCAAATATTCTTGATAAGAGAGAATTTTGGAAGTGTACACATAAAAAAGAATTTATAAAAAGTAAAAGTAAATATAAGATTTCAAATCATTTTACATATTTATGCCATTTTTCATATAATAATTAGACATGCAGAATAGCAATTCATGATGTTTTTATAGTCAGTAGTGGGAGGAATCTCTTTTTACATATGATGACAATAAGCTATACTTTTGATTGAAAGAATGGCTATTGTACATAATGCATCTGGAGCTTTTCACTTAGAAGTCAGATGTTTCATTCATGAATATTGCAGTCAGTGAATTTTAAAAGAAGGCAATGATTCTAGATTGGTGAGGCTGTACTAGCGTATTATTTTGCAGGGCATCTGTAATAGCTCTATAATTATAGGGGAATTACATGTTCCTACAAATTACTTGATAATTATACTTGATATTACCAAGTAATTCAAAGATTAGTTACTATGTAACTTGCAATTTTGCAACATTTTTTTAAAGGTTTACTAAATAGTGAATATTCAAAATGTATTTCTAATTATTTTAGGTTAGTTTTGTGCACCAATTTTGTTAGTAAAGCAAATATTTCTCAGAAAAAAAATGTGAAAGTTTATGAATTATTTGTCTTGATATATAATTTCGGTTCATAATACATTTCATAATTATATTTTCTTTAATATGATTCTGTGAATTCTGATACAAGTGACTTTTGGACCAAAATAGTTACAAAAATTGATATAATAAAAAGGTTCTCTTTTATCCAAGCAATTATAACTATATTATGTTCACAGTTATATCAAAGACTCAACAATATTTATATATTAATTGACATAGGGCAATTATAAGATTTTAGAGACAATATAAAAAATTGGTGTAACTATAGGGAAATCGAAACAAAGATTTTAACAAAAAATGTAAAAGAAAAATAATTATGGAATATGTCTTTGATATTCTATGCCAGTTAATTGCCAATGTTTCATGCTGTGATTTTCTGATGTATAGATATTTGATTACCCAATGAGTAGGAACTTGGTCCTGACAATACACCTCCTGTAAAATATGAAACAAAAATCACGTTGTTCAAAGAACAAGATAAGTTTAACAAGGAAGTATAACTCTAATTAAAACTCTGTAAAACCTCTCAAAAGAAAATTAGGACCTCTTGTTCAAAAATATTAAGAAATTCAAGATAGTAATAGCTGTGTATTAAATGAAACATGAGGGCTCTTTGAGTGTGGGGGTCTTTGCTTCTGCATAAGTTGCATACTCTTATGGTTTCCTTGGTTCGAGGTATGAAATGTTTGTGCTTTGAGTTGAAATAGTTCTTTAATATTTTCCTTGAATCTGGAAATTTCAAGAAATTTAATTTTATTTTTTGTTAATTAAAAAGATGGCATTCAGAATTGATGATACTAAAAAGCTAGCAATTTGAAATTAGAAATAAAAAAAAAAGATACAGAATCCAAATGAGCAACTATATAGAAGATAATAAAATACCTGGGACACAGATTAAACTTGCACCAGGAAAAAACTGACCATATGTGCTTTATTTAGTAAAAAGAAAACACTGGAGATACATGTCCTAGGTATCCCTATCAAGAACTCAGGAAAAGACTAAGTCACATACCAAAATTTTAAAGGATATATTGTAGCTATATTTAGGAAGACAAATTTTAGCTACTAATTATTATAAAAATCATCTTCTTCTGAGAAATATGGACAGGGGACTCTTTGTTTATTTTTTTAATAAGGGCATTAATCTCAGTTTATGAGAGTTCTGGCCATAGGTCCTTATTGCCTCCCAAAGGCCTCATATCCAAATGCCATCACATTGAACATTAGGTTTCAAGTTATAAAGTTCAGGGGGAAAAATCATTTAGTTTATATCAGCATATAAACAGAAGTCAAAAGTTGTACTGGTATTTTAATTATCATAATTATTTAATTATGTTGCAAATTATGTTCCCATTTAAAAACTACACCACTCCTAAAGTATTCTGCATTTTCTTTGGGCACTGAGGGGGACAAATGTCTGAGAACAGCAAGACACTTAACAATTTGAGGAGACTCAAAAGACAGTGAGAAAACTGTCACTCTAGGCTGACAAAAGGTGACACACATTATGAAGTGCCAGGATATTTGCACCATGCTTACCTATGGTAATATGAACAGTTAAAAATTTTATCTAATGAGCCTGTGAAAGAGGCTATGGAGATTTCCAGGAAAAATGTAAAAAAAGTGTCAAATGCCTCTTTTCACTGTCTGTAATAAAGTTTGGAGAGACAGAAATATACTGAAGAAAGAATTTTCCAGATTCAAGGGAAATTTAAAAAACTATTTCAACTAAAAGACTTACAGGGTTTGAAAATAAATCTGTAACTTCTTTCAAGATTCTGTATCTGGAAAAAAATGTTCTCAAAGTATGCAATTGTTATAAGGCCAAGAAGGAACTGAGGGTAAAGATTTTTGTCTGTGGTGATATGACTGTTAATATCAGTAAGGCTTAAGACAATGCCTTCTAGATCCTCTTCTAAACCAAAGTACTTCTAAAAACTTAAGGACCTTGGTCCCCAGCACTTTAAGTGACATTCCTAGCAAAGTACTGAGCAACATGACTTGAAGATTTTGTCTGATAGAGTAAATCTGAGTAAGGTCCATGGAAATCTTCAAAGTTTCAAATAGTTTCAAGGTGACCAAAGCACCAGGGGCTTAGAATTTAAAAAAAAAAAAGAAGATGTGAAAGTAAAAAAAAAAAATCCCTGGATTCCTAAACCTCTATAAGCACAAAGCAGTGTCATAATGCTACTCACCTAGAAACAGGAACTGTTTCTTAAGAATAAGTAAGAAGGACTCAAGAGAGTGGGACCAAAAGCTCAGAGAGTAGTACAGAGAACCAAGGAGTATCAATCCTTGGGAGCAAAACACATCTTACTCCTCATACAAATCTTGCTCCTGAGCAAAGGAAATTGGTGACATGTTCTGGGCAAGATCATTCTGTTCTAATTGTTCTATAGCATCACCCTTATTCTACTACTTCTGTTATTATATAACAATTGTCATCCTTGTAAATCTATGTCTTTTTATACTCAAACCTGAAAACTTTACCTTGTTAATTAGTTTATTGCCCAAGTGTTTTACACAGATAGAAAATCATTGCAGTTCTGTTGTAAATGAGGTTATTTGTTAAGGTAAGACTTGGTAACTTTAAGACATTATTCAGGTATTAACAAATATGAGTAATGAATCAATTATGAAAGAAGTAGAGTTATGTTGGAGTTAATATGAAGTTAATATGTGGCCTAAACACAATACTCAAAACATATGAATATAGTATTTTAAATAGTGATTACACACTTTCCTGTATTCATGCATGATAAAATTAAATTGCCATCATGAACACTTTAAAGTAGCCATAAGATCTGTGTTCAAAAGCTAAAATTGAGAAATTATTTTTTCTTAACACTTTTTAAATAGTTGGTTTGGTTTCTGGAAGGCCAAATGGTATTGTATCTATCTTTATATAAGGAAAATTCACACCACACATGGTAACTACACTTTTCACAACTCAAGAGGAAGAAAACAGAACAACAATGTAGGGATCCTAAAAAAATCACTGGTTATGTTATAAATCCTTAGTTTTGGAAAGATATGTTTAAAAAGAGAAACTTCAAAAATTGATAATTTTATGGCAGTAGAATTATCATTCAATGAAAAGTAAATTGGTGAGCTACATTGTAAGCTTAATACAGTATGGTTTTCAGTCTACATAAATTATACAAATTCATATACAGAAATATAGCATGTCAAATAAATCATTGCCAAAATCTGAAAATATTTTTCAAATTTATAGTCAGACTAGCACATTATAATGTAGTGGCTCTTTTGAGGGAAATTGTATTACATTATCATTTTTATGTCTTTACACAATACTGCTTTGTAATTATAAGTGTTTTTCAATCATTTTCTTCTATATCCATCTGTATTTTTTGATAGGTCTTTCAGGCAATTTCTGTTTACTTCTAAAATGTGATTTTCTTATACTACATTTGAATGCAACTTTATGTGAGAAAGTTAGTTCTGAAATTTCCCCTCAGTTTGGAGTAAACGTTTCATAATTCAAAAGCTTAAATTGCTATATATTCTGTAAAAGCACCCGTGACAATTTGCAAAGACTTCTGACCTTGTATTAAACATCTTGTTTTATGAAACTGATTTTTGAATAGTTTCACCTATTTCTTCTCTGTACTCATGTAGAAATGTTTGAAATTCTTTCTAAAATGTTAAAAATAATGCCTCATAGACATTCAGCTACCATCAAGGGGAGAGAATATATATAGCCAGGCGCCATCATCTAACATCCTTCTAAAGACTTGTCAAATCTGTACATAACGAAGAGATCATTTCTGCATTATGGGCATGAAAATGGTTATAATTAACTTCTCAAACCCAACAGCATGGTGAGAGGGATAATTATAAAAGAACTCAAACCAATCTCAGCTTAATTATTCTTCACAGAGATGGAGTGGGGCATTTCCAATGCCTCCTGTTGTGCTATTGGAAGCAAAGCAAGCTTGATTAGGAAAAATTGTCAGGTTTCGCCTCATTCAAATAGTTTTCTATAGTCTCAAAGTAAAAGGCCAGTGATAACTTTTATCAACATATAGAAAATTGCAGAAAACTTAGTTTAAGGTGTTAGAAAGAGGAGGGTATGTTATAGATTAACTTGAGGTCATACGCCTTGAAGAAGAAAGTTATTCAGGCAAAGATTCGAGTCAGATACGACAACAATGGCAATAAATTAAAGCACGTCACTGTTTTTGACATATTTGATACTAAAAGTCTCCTCTTACTTGATATGTTTCATTATAGTCTTTAGTGTGAAGGGAAGCACTATAATTTCTATTAACGGAAACATTACATAAGTGCTATTACTGTTATTATTATTAGTCTGAATATCAACACATCTCTCTTGTTTATATTTCTAATGTATATATCGTTTTTAAAAAATAGCTTTATTTATTTATTTATCTATCTATTTATTTATTTTTATGTCGTGCTGAGGATCATGCCTAGTGCCTCATGCATGTAAGGCAAGCTCTTTACCACTGAGCCACAACCCCAGCTCTAATGTATTTATCTTAAGAAACTAATAAAAACTTCTGTTTTATTGCTTCTTTTAAAACAAAATAAAAACAGTCATTCCAATGTTATTAATTTATGTGTTCAAATAATTACAGTGAATGAAGCATATGGCATGAAATGACAGGTATTGCAAAGAACTTTACTGAAGTTCTAATTAATATTATATAAGTACTCTTATGACATGCCTGGTCCTGACTATCTAATGGATATTGCTTAGGTCCCTTATATAAATATTTATTTCTGAGCACCAAAACATTAAAACAAAGATACCAAAATAGGCCAAGTAGAGGAATCCTTTGGTATAACTACTGACTACATTAAAGATATTTCTACAAAAAACAAAACAAAAACTCAAATACATATCTGAGCTTTCTGGAAGTCTAGTGAAGAGTAAAATAAGTAACATGACCCTCATTGGCTAATAGATATTGGTATGTCAACTATTTGCAAAACATAGTTCTAAGAAGGAATTAAATGGAGTACTAAGCAGCCTGGCCTTATGTCAACTTTCATTTAAAGAGTATAGGCATAGATAATAATTATCACTTGATTTAATCATTGTTACATAAATAATGGAATATTTATGGAAATTTGTTATACAGAAAATATATCATTTTAATATATTTTATTTCTGTTTTATGCTTTCATTCAGTCTTAAGTTAAAATTTCAATCCCATTTTCATAATTTTTTTTTATTTCATTTGCTATACATTCTTTTAGTACCAATGAAATTAAGTGTATATTAAAAGAAAACTACATGATCATCTGAAAATATTTTAAAGAAAATGAATTACTTCATGATTGTGTAGATACATGGCATATGTGGAACATTTTAAATGATAAAGCTTGATTGATTGAAATTAAGCCAGTCTGACTTATTTTTAAGTCTCTATATAAGTAAGTTTCTGTAATTAGCTAATACATTGGCAGTCTCCATGGGATTCATTCTTTATAGTTATTTTAAGGATTGATATCTGAACTATTATTATTAGTTATCTCCTCTCATTCTCAATAATTTTGCCACTGATTTCATTGAGTACTCCAAAATTAGTTTGCCCTAAAGTGTATTAATAAAGAGTTAAAAAAAAACACACTAAAAATAAGCAAAAATTCTAATATTAGTTCTTGTGCTAGTGAACTTTCTATCACTAACCTACTCATAAGAAAAAAAGTTTATTTTGGCTCACAGTTTTGGAGTCCATGATGATTTGGCTCTATAGTTTGGGGCCTATGGCAGGTGGCATACCATTGTAGGAGTATGTTGTGGAAGAAAACAACTCACTCATCTCAAGGACAGAAGGCAAATAAAGGAGAGGACATTGGTCAAGTTCCTACAAACCCCGGAACTAGCATGGCCCCATTGACCTGAAGATCTTCCACTACCTCTGACTTTTTAAAGATCTACTACCTCCTAATAACACTACCCTGTGCACTAGCCCTTTAACACAAATGGCTTTGTGTTGTGGATAGCAGCAAGTAGCAAGTGATCATTTATTTTAAACTATTGTCTCATAGTGGCCTACAAGGGAAATGACTAATATTTTGCTCAAAAAATTTATGAATTTCACTTTGGGTAGACACAAGATAAAGGGAAAAAAGGAAGACTTGCTTCATATGCTATTTCAGTAGCAAAAGAAAAATTCAATACTTTTGTTTTACACCAAAATCTCTAGAAATAATCAAGGAATGATGACTGTATTCCTAAATTCACACACTGTAAATTACTTCATAGTCACTTTAATTAATTTTTTTTTCTAATTAAGTTTGTTAAAGAACAGAACTATTACTAGTATTGTGGAAACTTACACTTGAGGAATTCTAAAGTTAAGTGGTAGCTTATAAATATTCAATGCAAACTACTTCCCTTTGTAGGGATTCCTTCTATCAACTCTGCCAAGTTGAATATTCTAGAATATTCAATAAAAAGAAATAGCTGTACTTACTTTTAGGAAAATGTAAGACTTCTGCAAGTAGCAAATTCAAATGATATTTTGTAAGTATACTTTTTATTAAAAGTCTTATAAAGCAACAGTAGATTACTAAGTTGAAAAGTTGGCTCTGCATATGTTTATGTCCATGCATGCATGCATGTGTATGTGTAAATGTGTTTTAGGAAAACTCCTAGATTTATGACAAGGCAGGTCTTAAATCTGTATCTTTTAACAGAATCATACTTCAGTTTTTCACTGTAGTACAATTTTGCTTCACAATAAGAACTTGACCAAATGGCATTAGTTATTACCTTATTTGATTCAGAAAGTTATTTGAGAATGTACTGTTATTGTGATAACTATTAAATTAATCTCCATCTGTATTTGAACCAGAATCCTTCACACCATGTCTTTCTTTTCTCCCTATGCATAGATGTGGCTTATGCTTCTGAGAATCACTGAGATGATATTAAAGTGTGCAGGACTGTGAGAGAAAGCTTGAGATTTGTTTTGCCTCTTCTCTCTACATTAATGGCATCTTGGGAAATGACTCTGTCAGTTCTGTAGCCTTTGCTTCCACCAGCAGATTCATTGTAGTTGGTTCTGCTCTCTGTTTCCAGATCCTGAGCTTGAGTCACCTTATCCTTTCCATCCCCCAGATGCTGTTGATTTCTCGTCTTGCTAATCTTGAATTTCCTCAACATCTATTGCTTGTACTTTTAGCATTTTTAGTTGTATATGCACTTAAATCCTTTTCTTAAATTCCTTTATTGAATTATGTTGTATCCTTTATGGCAACTGATGTTAGCCAATATTCTTCTTTGGTGATAGATAAGTGAATAGCAATATGGAGGGAGAAAAGCATTGCATTAATACTATTTACTCCAATAAATCATGCAAAACAAACAAACAAACAAAAAAGGGATTAGCAACAATGGTTAATGTGTCTATGACACTTCTAACTATTACATTAGTGTTTACTAGTCTTGGATGGAGAGATCTGAGTTGGTACTATCACCGTTTTCCTGAAAAGTAACAAAAAGTTTTTAATAAAAAATGTAATGTACAATGAGAATGATGTAATGTACAAAACCAGTTTTTCAAATTTGATCATACTTTGTTTCTTAATAATAGTAAAAAACAATTCAAAATACTATATTCAGTGCGCTAAAGATTTTTGAATTTCCCCATATGAATATATCCAATAACATCCATTCATTAATCAACATTCATGAGCTTATTTAAGTTAAACATATAATGTTACATTATACAAGGAAATAAATGTGACATACCTTCAGCTTTTGCTACATTGACATACAACCTCCTAGACCTTTCTGGTATAAAATCTAGCTCATTTTTCTTTGTTATTAAATGTGACTTCCTGCAAATAGCAGATTTTGTCATTTTGATTTTATGAACTATCTCTATTAAAAGTAATTTTTTTAAAAAAATGAACAAGGAATACTTCTTTTAAAGGTGCTTTATCATTTAATCCATTTTCTCTAACAGTATTTTTTTTTTCCTTTGTGGCAGAAGAAAGTAAGATAGAATGTTTTCTCCTGTATTCATGTTGCCTAGAAGTGGATCATATTTAAAGTTTATTCTTTTCACCTTGGACAATCTGACAAGGACAAATGATTCATATATCAGGAAATATCCCGAACTGGGAGGTGAGGCTCTCACACTTTGTGTACATAGTGTCCTACAGAGGTGACTATAATGACTGTAATACATCATCTGGAAATGGGGCTGCAGAAACAGGGTGAATCCTCATCCCAGGAACAAAGGTTATTTATTTCTACTGTTTTCATACGAGCTGCTAGAAGCATTTTTCTAATGGTCCTAATGAGTCTCTGAAGACCTTGCTTCTTGTCTTGTTTCTAACAGTACCTAAAAATAGAAGTCAGTATTTGGCAGTAATAGAGCTAGATAAATAGATTCAGGAACATTCAACAAAGCACTTGAAAATACTGTTTCCTGGATCAACTGTAGGAAAGTTTAAACTTGTATTCTATAATTATTTTTCATCTCCTTAGGCAACACCAACAGTGAAAATAAAATGTATGAAAGATTGACCTGCATCTTTTGGGCCTTAAAGGTGTAATACTTCTCAGCCATGTTCCAAATAATTCAAATATACTTGAATTATATCTGACTATGTATTCAATGCATTCACTACTGTGATGTCTGAATATAAGACATACAAACTGCTCCTTCTCATGAGAGATAGTTTTGTTTACTTCAAGAGTATTACATCAATAACTTCCCTGTCAATTTTATAATTTCTGAAATGCACAGCAGTACTTCAGACAAGTGATCATATTTAGAATCTACTATTAGCTAGAAATTACACTTTATAATTTTTAAATTAGTGGAAAAAATTCCTCGGACTGAAATAACATTGGACTGATATAGGCACATTACACTGGATGGTTGTAATGTGCCTGGACTTCATCAATATGGCAACCTAGTGGAAACTAGGAATGCCAGGCTGGTCATTTATCACCATAGGTCAGAGACTAGAAAATCTCAAAAGTCTGAAAAATTTGCTTAAATCTCCAAATTTATTCAAATGTAATTTTAAACAAAGATAATCTCATGAAGATTTTTCAGAAAATAAATAAGTAAATAGCTTATATTTACAGTTTATATTTAGTCTTACACTGACTAGTTTATAGGGTGGATAAAAATACATGCATTCATATAAACTTTAGTAGTGCAGTACCTATTGAATTACTTGAATTTCTTATGTTCCTTTTCAAACATGAAAGGACATGTCACTAGACACACTTTCCCACCTTTTTATTTTTCCTTTTTACCTACCCAATTGCTTACCTCTTCCCATTTTTTCTTTGTTTTTCCCTACTGAAGAAAATTTTCTTACATTTTAACAATGTGAAATAAGTTCATGCTTGTCTAAAAAATATGCTATCGATATTAGCTTAATTTGGTTTAATTTAGTCTAGGCATAATGGTTTTCTTTCCTTTCTTTCTCTTTTTTTTTTTTTTTTTTTTTGCAAAGTACAGATTAAACCAAAGGGTGTATTATTACTGAGCTAAATTTCTTTTTTTTTCTAGTTTTGAAGATAGTCTGTTCTTGAGAATGTGAGACTGGCCCCCAACTTGAAACCCCCCCACCTCAGCCTCCAGTATAGGTAGGATTACAGAAGTATGTTACCACAGCTGGTTTAACATAATATTTTAAGTGAAATAAAATATGCCTTATTTTTTCAAGTAACCAAAGAAAAATTGAAATTGTGTTAAAATTAATAACCAAAATGTGAAAGTTGCTTCCTACTCCTCAAAAAATTAAAACTCAGAGTTTAGGAGCTATTAGCTCTTTATGTAATTGCCTATTTTAAATTTTCTAGCAGTCTGGTAGTGATGTTCCAATTTGCTGGGATTCTTTTTTTTTTTTATTGGTAATTTTTGGAACTGGGGTTGAACCCAGTGCTTTGTGAATGGAAGGCAGGTGCTTTGCCACTGCACTACATCCCAGCCCCAGACATGTTCCAATTTAATCCCTATCTAAATATATTAAAATTTATAAAAACTCATGGGAAACAGAAGATTTTTTTTGAAATGTTATATATATACCTTATAAAGAAACAAATATTTCTTTATTTTGAGTTAAATAAATCCATTGTCTTGACTCACAATGACATCTTATTGAAATTTGAAAGTGAGAAGATAGTAGAAAAGTGTTTATCTGAAGATTTAGAAATTTACATCTGTTAAGTTAATTATTTTTGAATCTTTCCCTCAGGTATATAATTTGAGAACAGGAATTAAATTATGAATCTTTTAAATTTTCTTTAAAATTTTATCTATCATTGAAACATTGAAACTCTGCAAGTTAATTCCCAGGAGAAAATGATTACCATAAATCATTTGTATTGCCTCATTTTGGTGAACAGGACCATTTATTTTATTTAACATGGGTGAATAACTCACTCTCATGGACTATATTATCTAAAAGAAGTTCATGTTCAAAAACAATGATGATTATTATTCTTATTGCCTATTATGCTGTGAGTAGTGTGTAACTATCTCATAATTCTTTTATTTTTAATCCATTTTCATATAAAATACACATACGTGTAATTTGTTAAAAGAATTTTAAAACATGCCAGTTTCTAACCCCTCCAAATCTATCAAGTTTGCTAATAAATCTGCAATAAATTTGATAATATTTTCATTTTATTGTGTCATTTTTAATAATTGTACACTCTCTTCACTATCATTTATATAGAGACCAGATATTTTCCCTCAAAAATCTAAATGACATTGTACATTATTGGCTACTTTGTTACTTTACAATAAAATATTAGACATATACCTATTCAAATAACACAGTGGAAAATCAATTCAAATATTTATTTTAAAAATGTTCCAGTTTATTTAAAACAAATGAACAAAATTAGTAAGATTTATATTTAGAGGACAATGACCACTGTAAGGAAGAGAATCACCAAGTCCAAAACTGATTTCATTGTCAAAATTTTAAGGAGTGTATGATCTTAGTAACAGTGATATGTTTAAGATCATGGAAAATATCTTGAGAGAGTTTTAATTTTAAAATACAGTGGAAGTTGATGAAAAAAATCACAAATATAGTGTAAATGGCCACATACTTAAGTTTTTATATTTTATTTGTTAAAAACTTACTGTCTTCCTTTTGGACAGAAGTGGTTCATGTAATAATGAATAGCTGCATTTTGCATCCATACTAAGACTATATCCTTCTTCATAAGTGCAAATAAAACCATCCTTGGTGTTCTTTTGGGATGGTAGCCAGAAAAAGTGTTGTAATGAATGGAGAAGGGAAGGGAATTGTTTAGGGTGACCCAAGGGTGTATAACTAGGAGTAATGGCTTGAATTGAAGCAAAAGGAAAACCTAGCCTGATCTTAGGATGGATGTCCTGAGTGAAGTTTATTAGGCTACACCATTCTATCCCAAGGGAACTGGTGAAAACACCATTATTTCAGTCCCTTAAAATTAACCAGGCAGAATATTTCAGGATAAAATGCAAAAAGTAATCCTTTATTGTCAGAATCAGATGAAGAGATGATCTAACAGGTCTTTTCCATCATTAATTTCCATGGTCTATGAACTAATGATTGTGGCTGCAATTAGCACTGTTGAAATGAAAGAGCTATTTCAATATCACAACTAGCTTCCCTGCAGCTAAAAAGCTTGGCCCTAATTCAAAGTAAAAACAGAGAGGAGAACTGGAGCCAAACCAAACGACAATAAATATACTTAGAAAGGACAAAAGAAGGAAATTCTAATGTTGTCAGTGCTACTATACATGAATGTTTCGTCTTTTTATTTATTTTTTTTCTTTTACAAAGGAAACTTTGGTGGCAGTCCCAGTATTATCCTTTTTCACTCGTGCATTATCTTGATTCATTGATTTGTTTTCAAGTTCTGGGATATTGAGTTTGCAGAATGTTAAGGGCAGAATGTTAAGGCTTGGCTCTGTAGTTAGCCACTTGAAATTTGTCCATGTCTTTATTCTCACTATTTGCATGCTATTTTTAAAGCAAATTCTAAAAGGGTCAAAATGCATAAATCACATATGTAAAATTTGACTGTCCATAGTGACAGAGCATAAGATGTTAAACTCAGTTGACTCTTTTGATGATAACTTTTTGTGATAGCTGTTTGTATAACTTTTCTTTTTCCAGGTATCAGTGAATGATTTATTCTTTTCATAATATAAAAAAATAGAAGAAATGAAACAGTTCCAAAGACCAAAAAAAAAAAAAAAAAAAAACAACCAAAAAACAATTGCAAAAGAGTTCTCCAAAGGAAAGGGAAACTATTACCATATCGATAGTGATAATCATAGAAGTTTACATATATTTGTGAAAAGGCAGAAATAGCTTAGCTGATTATTCTTTTATTAAAAGAGACTGGCCATTCCCCCCCTAATTCTGCAAAGAAAACTGCCCTTATATTTTTTTAATTTTGCAGTCATTGATAATACACAGTCTTTGCACCCCAAAATTTCATAGTGGAAAGAGGGAAAAACATGTACTGAGCATGGTACAAATTGTAATTGAATAGTATAGCAAACAGTACTACAGATAACAAAGAGATTAATTATGCCCTACTGGTTCAAGAACTGTCAGTTCTTATTACCATGACTGTGCGTGCATATTGTGAATACATGAAAAGGCATTTGTGGAAGTTGGGAAAGAATGAACAATAGCATGGAAATATGTATTATATAATGTGTGTGTGGGGAGAATTAACTTTGTATGTGGTTGGAAATAGGAAGTCTAGAAAAAAGTGGTGAGAGAAGAAGAACGTGAATTATGAGTATTATGGACTGCATTCATTACAAGAGAAAGTCAATAATATGTTTTGCTTCTTTGTTCATTTGTTTATTTGACCATCTGGAGACTACTGTGGTCAGATATGCATACTTCAAACATTACATTGATGGACAGAATGGAAGGAAGAGGTTGCTGAACCCAAGCAGATCAGGTAAAAGGCTAAGGCACAAATGCAAACAAAAATGTAGTATTTTTCTTTTCCCAAAATTCCTTCAGATTTGTCCTCCTTTACCTGCTCAAAATAAGGTAATATTGCCAGATCTTTCTAATATAATATAGAGAATAGCAAATGTAATTAAGCTGAAAGAGATAAAAGAAAGTTTAGCCATCTCCTGTGTGGGAAGTCAAACAGCCGAAAACCTTGCCAGAATCTGTGCATGGAGCTGCAAGTTGAATTCTGAAAGGTTAATAAACAGAAGCAGTAATGACTCTGTGGTTTAAACTAAGGTACTATATACAAAACTGTCCTTAGGAATTTCTGCTGCCTTGTGAACTTCTCTAACTAAGAAACACAGGGAGTTGGTGCTACCAGTCAGGAGACTGGTATTATTATTCATATTAGCTTAGGGAGCTAAAAAGTCAACATTTCAAAGGCCATGAAGGAGTGATGGGCTTTTACTAAAAGCAGCATCACTCATTATCAAAAAGGAGCCCCATTATAAATTTTCTATGAAAGAAAAATAATGTCATTCTTTATTATTACCTTTAGAAATGTCTTTTTTTTTTCAGTCATGTCTTCTCTGATAGCAGTAACATGAATATAATAGCATGAATGTTCATCTTAGAGGGATCATGTGACTGGGGGAACCTTTAAACTTACACTATTTGAATCATATTAAAACCACCTCTATTGAATTGAGTATTATCTGGATATAAACTTTGAAAATGTTTTGGTGGATTGCAGTATACATGGATGATTTTAAACTTTTCAACTCATCTCTATCACAAACACTAAAAACATTACCTAATCCTATTACTACAGAATAAAATTTAGGGGAAGCTTGGACCTTATCATTGGAGGTATTTTCACCCATCAGATGTCTTCTCTGATTGCTATCAAACAAGTTATAGTGTGTTAAATGCTACCAATTATTTTGTGTAACCTAGCTTTGTATATCCAAATGTACATATACATTATCTTAAGGGTCCTCTGGAAACAACTGGCATTCCATTCACCAAAGGCAACCTTATATCCCAACATCATAAGGATGTTGAAAAGATAAAGTACAGGGACTCTTGCAAGTTTCTCAACTTCTCCATATAAACTTTCTTTCATTTACAATCATCTTCCTCTGCTTCATTAGGTATACACCTCTGTGTTTATGTAGAGAGTATTAAATGACAACATAAGCTAGACAAAAATGAGAAGAAAGTAAAGGTTCGTCTAAATACAGACCTTTCCACATCATGGGTAGCACAAATTTTGTATCTAACTTAATGATGATTAATGACACAATTTGTATCTAACTTAATGATGACTATTGACCCTATCTCTTGACATGTGTAACTTTAAAGTATGAAAGATAACTGAATGTGTAACAAAATTGTAAAATATTGCACCTGAGAAAGGTGTTTCTTAAGTCATATGTTTCTTGATGTAAAATGTTTCCAATTGACAGTAGAGTAGAGAAAAAGAACCTGGGAGAGAGAAGAGGAGGGAATGGAGAAGTATTAGGGACCGAATTAGAACAAATTATATTCCATGCTTTTATAATTATGTGAAAAAGAATCCTAATGTTATGTGTAACTAAAAAGAACCAATTTCAAAGAAAATGAAAGAAATGAAAACAAATAAATAAAAAGTCACCATTTAAAATGGATTTGTTAAAGCACAATGTCTTTCTTCTTTGTACTTCCATTATACATCTTCTTATAACATCTTCTGGAATGAAAATCATTATTATCTTTGTCAATACTAAGTTACCTTTGTCAATACAGGGAACCTGATTATCAACATATAGTGTTAATACCAACCTTACTTGGCAAAGCATGGAAATTTTGACCATTTTATGGATGAGAAAAGTAATTATTAGGGATTAAGTAGCTTATCTATGGTATCATAATTCCATGTTTTGCAAAAACAAACGCACACCAAAAAAATTAGTCTGATTGATCCTGGAAGTGAAATGTGTCCAGTAAAGCCCTGAATAGATTGACTTTCATAAGCTCCATTAATGTCACCATACTGTGGGGCTGCAGACATGGCAATGAGTTTTATTCATCATCTCAGTGATTGAGAAATGAGGAAGGAAGACCCAATTGCTACACACCATTCTATCTCTGTCTATATCAGAAAGCTGATCCTACACCTAAGATGAGGTACAGGGAAAGTAGAACGCTAGTAACCTCAAAGCCACAGCATCATCCACTGTGTCTCTTATAAGAAATATGTAAGATATGTTTAAGTGATTGAGAGTAGGAAAGATGTTTAAATGTAGCAGACTTCCATAAAGATGATAAACAGGAAGGAATTCTGTGGTAAAGAAGGAAGAAAAACTATGGCGTTTGGACTTGTTAAGGAGGATTGGATACAGAGGCAGCAGATGTTATAGGTGGCATTCCATTGCCAGAGTGTAAACATAAAGCAAATCAGGGCCATCATAGATATTAATCACTAAGTTACTTATAGAAACATCAAAATAGAGTTTGCTCCTTGAAAAAACCCAGTAATGCCCTCCTTACTGCAAGTGGTGATGATTATTACCTTATAGAAAGACACTATGGCCCTCAATCATGACATATCAAGCTTCCCTAGGCTAAAAGCCAAGACAGCCATGTTTAGAGTTCAGTAAGTAGACCAATGAAATGAAATTTGCACTTGGCTTGCAGATGATCACTTTAGAGGGCCTCTTAACCAATGCCAGCTTAACGAGAATATAATTACAAAGGATAAAAGTCCAGAAAATATCTTCCCTCAATTTTGATTTCTCTAAACCTTCAATTAGCGATTCAGATACTCAAAACACTCTAAACTGTGAAATTAGAAAGAGAAGGAATATAGCACATCAATCACCTGAAACAGTTCATTAGCTAGAAAACCCCAAACCCTTGCTACTCAAAGTATGGTACAGGGAATAGGAGAATCATCTTCTCCTACTACCTTATTAGACATACAGAAATGCAAGTCCCACTTCAGACCATCTAAATCAGAATCAGCATTTTAATAAGATTCTGTGTTATATACAGATTATGTTTTTAGAAACTTTGCTTTAAATTACAAGAAGACAGCTATGGACTGAATACTTGTGTCCCACCAACATTTATGATGAAATCCTAACCCCCAAATTGATGGTATTAGGAGATGTGGCCATGAGAAGAAAATTAGATTATGAAGTAGGGCCCTGAGGAAGGGAATTAGTGCCCTTATAAAAAGACATGAGGGAGTTCACTTTTTCTGTCTGCTGTCTGCCACATGAGGAAACACTGAGAAAGAAGGCAGTCATCAGCAAATAAGGTACTGAACCCTAACCAGACACTGAGTCTGT
The DNA here is from genome assembly GCF_047511675.1 of Marmota flaviventris. Taxonomy (NCBI): domain Eukaryota; kingdom Metazoa; phylum Chordata; class Mammalia; order Rodentia; family Sciuridae; genus Marmota; species Marmota flaviventris. The sequence continues at coordinate 50,346,585 of NC_092504.1, read as the reverse complement.
CTGCATCTTCAATTTTGAACTTCCCAGATACCAGACTTGTGAGAAATAACTTCATTGGTTATTAACTTCCCAGTCTATGGCATTTTGTTAGAGTAGAACCAAATAAGACACAGGCAGGAAAATGAGCACTAGCAGATGATCAAACAGATGAACAAAATTATCTGCTCTAAAGATGTGCAAGGGCTTACTTATTGATCACTGCCTTAGCAACACTACCCACTGTTTAGTTATACAACTAGAAGTAATTTACAAGAAATTACAATTATAAGATTAGAATCAAAGGAGGTAGAAAGAGCTCAGACATTAGAACACACTTAAAATGTGTAAAATTATAAAGTTTACTGTCTTCAAAACTTTTCAGCAGATTTGAACTATCTTAAAATTTTCAGTAATATAGTAACAATACACATGGCCAAAATAAGAAAATTAAAAACCACATTCACTCAAAAGAAAAAAGTGAATTCAAATGAATAATTATTTTGTTATGCTTCTGTCTTGGCCCACTACTGATACTATAACAAGTACCTTAGACTGTGTCATTTATAAGCAACATGAATTTTACTACTCATAGTTCTAGAGGCTAGGCTGGAAATCCAAACTCAAGGTGCCAGCAGATTTGGTATCTGGTAAGGGCTCTCTGTATAATAGATATCACCTTGTCACTGCATTCTCATGTGAAAAAAGGGCAAAGATGTAAACTGGCTCCCTGAGTCTTCTTTGGTAAATGTACTAACTTCATTTAAGAGGATGTTATCCTCATGATCTAATCACCTTTCAAATGTCCCATTTATTAATACCAACACATTGATGATTAGATTTAAACTTACAAGTGTAGGAGGAACACAATCATTCACATCATAACTTTGTATCATGGGTCCACAAAAATTCACATTCTCTCAGATGCAAAACGTGCTCTCTCCATTCCAGTAATCAAACCTTGTTCAGCATCAACTTCAAAACCCAATTCCAAAGTTTCATATAAAAATCATATAATTCTCATATTAGTGAGATGCAAAGGGACTCATCCTGAGACAAATTTTCCTCCAACTGTGATATTGCAGAATCAAACCAGTCATGTACTATCAAAATACTATGATAGGGCAGGGATAAGATAGATTATTCCACTCCAAAAGGGAGAAATAGTGGTAATTGTTTCTAAGTAAAAATCTAAACAGGAAAAACAACATTAAATTTTAGACCTTAAGAATCATTTTCTTTATCTCATGTCCTTTCTGAACACATGGGGCTTTGGGTAGAGCCCTCTGAGAACTGGGTGGACTTTTCCCCATTTTTTTATGAATGCATCCCATGCAGCAGCTTTCACAGGTTGCAGTCTTCCTTTGACTGGCCCAGGCTGGAGTTGTATGTTATTGGCTCTATTATTCTGGAATCTCAGAGTCAGTTGTGTTATGTTATGTGTTAAGTTGTGTTTATGTTAAAGTACTTGGGTTGCAAATAAGCATGACTTCTTCAACTTACTCTCAAATGTTTAAGCAAAATAATAATAATAATAATAACAATAAACATAATAACATGAGTATACATCTAAATCTATCAACCTAGATATATTGATAGGTATGTACAGGCAGACAGGAAAAGCAAATGTCTCAAGAGACACTACTCCCAAGACTCTACTTAGACTTTGCTCTACTAGGTGCTCTATGCAAAGCACCAACTATGTGTCATTTCTCTACTTGCATTCCAAGACTCTTGGGCGGATTATTCCTCTGCAATCCAGTCTCTGCATATCTATGGAGATTGCATTGTACTGCCTGTGCATTCCAAATGCACCTAATGCACATGGGCCTGCTTGAATCATGGTTGTTTGGGTGGCCACAGTGCTACACTAAATGCAGAAAATGAAGGCTTCAAACTGTTCTATATGTAAGGCCGTGACATTTTGGGTCTGTGGTTAGTGGGACAGCCCCAAGATCTCTGAAACACCTAGCCAATTGTTTTTCCACTGTCTTGATGAAAAGTACCAAGCATTTATAGAAGCAAAGCAATCTCATCAAAGGTTGTGTTGTCCAATCTATTGACATTCTTTCCAGAATATGTTACTTTATTCTTTCAAGTTGTTCAAGTTTGAGAATTATTCAAACATTTAATTGTTTCCATTTTCTTTATAAACTGTCTTTAATTAATTAATTTATTATTGCATTTACTGCAAGCAGTTAAGAGTAGCCATGACATAATCTCAAACTTTGGTTTAGATATTTCTTGCACTATCTTTTTTTTGTGGCTCATAAGATTGACCACCTGCAAAAACTAGAACATGAACACAATTCAGTCAAGTTCTTTGCTACCATATAGCAAGAATCACCTTTCCTCCAGTTTCCAGTAATATGTTCCACATTTAGATGGAGACCTCATCAGAATAGGCTTTACCATCTGTATTTTACCCATGATCTTTTATGTAATCTAGAAGAACACTGAGGTTTTCTCTATAGCTCTCTTCTTCTGAGCCCACACAAGAAAAACTCTTCATTCTGTGTTCATGGCAAAGTAGGCTCTTCCTAACACATACTTCCAAATTAATGCCCAAGCTGCTTCCACATTTTTAAATATTGGTTACAGCAGCACTACCTTCTCAGTACCAAGTTTTCTTTGTCCATTTGTTCTGCTAAAACAAATACTTTAGAATGGGTACTTTATAACAGCATATATTTACTGCTCCCAATTCTAGAGGCTGGAATATAGCAGATCAAGGCACCAGCAGATTCCATGTCTGGTTGAGACACTCTACTTCGTAGATGATGCTTTTGCAGCCTCACATGATGAAAAAACAGACACAAGCCAGCTTCCCTAGATCTCTTTTAAGAAATTCCAATAATTAGTTTAAAACTTTCAATACTTACTCTCCTTCTAAAGGTACCACTTAATACCAACACATTAGGAATTAGGTTTTGATATGAGTTTTGTAGGGACACAAACATTCAGACCATGCCACCTTGTAACCAAATTTTTCATGTAGAAGGCTGAAGCTATAGTTGCTTAAAGTAAGAAATTGTGTTAAAAACAAATTGAACTCAGAAATTTGAATAAAATATTTTTTTGAATTTGTGATTCATAATGTTAAATTGTAAAATTTCTTAGATATTCCAACTACATGCCATATGTAATTCTGGTTTGAATCTTGGGTTGGAAAATTTGCTTGACAGGGCAAGTTGACAAGTGTTTAATATTGAATATAAAATAGAATAATATGATAACCTTCTGTTAAAAAGTTCAATATTTCTAATGTGGTTATCTCACTGAATATCCTTGTTCCTAAAAGATTTATGTTAAAGTACTTGGGTTGCAAATAAGCATGACTTCCTCAACTTACTCTCAAGTGCTTAAGCAAAATAATAACAATAATAATGATAATAAAAAACAACAATAAATATAATAATATGGGTATACATCTAAATCTATCAATATAGATAGATTGATAGGTATGCACATGTAGACAGGAAAAGCAAATGACACAAACTATTAAGATATGGTGAATCTAGGGAAAGTGTTTTTACTATTTTTGAAATTTTTCTACATGTTTGCAATTTTTAAATTTTAAAATAATACTTTGAAAAATATTTCTCAGTTATGACCACAGTGGCATAAACAATGATTTGTCTTATTAAGATGGATAAATTCATTACCCAGTGAATATTCTATAAATACCATTTGACAATAAAAGAAACTAAGCCTCCTGAAAACTAACTCACTTCTAACCTGAGATATAAAATGTACACAATTTATTGTTATTTGTGAAAATCTGAATGCTATCAAAGACTGCTGGGTCAAAGGTGGAAAAAATTGGGGTTAGCAATAATAGCAATTAAGTATGACATAATATGCCTAATTCTATGCATTTATTAAAGCATTAAAGTAATTTTTAAATGTCTTTTGTTATTTTTTAAAAAGGTCTAGAGCTAATTTGTTTGGGAACTGGTAAGTAAAAGAAATTAAACATTTATCTTGATTTTTTTTTACAATTCCACTACAGGCATCCAACAATTCTCTAGCAGACGTTTCTCTATGTAAAATTATAATAGCTAATGGTAAAATAAGGCATCATAGGAAAGTACCAATTTACAAACTCCTAATAAAATTTTTGATTTAGGTAATGATAACCAATATCCAGTAATATCACAAAAAAGAGCTAATTTGTACTGTCTAATGGAATATCACAAACCATCTATAAAGTATTCTTGCACAAACATATCTAAGAATGAACATGGGTACAATGATGTTAGCATTAATGCAGGAGAAAAAGAGGATGAGGGAAAAGTGGAAGGAAGGAAATGATAAAAGTGATGGAGGGAGGGAGAAAAGTAAGGTGAAAGGGAGCTTGAAGAACATCCCAAAGATTTAAAACCACTAGAAGAAGGCAGACTCAGGGGGAAAAATCCCACTAAAGTACATTCAGAACAGACAAATATCCAATAAGGAGAATGAAACACATAGTAGAATATTTGTTTTAGAATTCTAATGATTAGCTTTTCCTTCTTAACTAAACAAGGGTTGTCAAATGAAGAACAATTAATTTCGTGGCATCTATAAGATATAGTGACACACTGAAATTTAAAGCCTACCAGCATACTCCTGTCTATTCTTAAACAAGGATTTGTAGCAGTGAGTGTCCGCACAATAAGAACAACAGATTTTCCCTGAGTGTGTTCATGGATGCATAATAGTATAATGTACTTGATGCTTCTTTCTGTTAACACACCTTCAGGTATGAACTGCTCAATCCCTACGTGTTTCAGACTGTCAGCCTCAACAATCAAAACAATTGTGATGTTTCTGCAATCCATCTTCCTCTGCTTAGTACCTTTATTATCTGCTGCACTCAAGAGTTTAACTCCTAGTAGTACATTTCTGTTGTTACCTAACCCTCAGCTATGTTCCTAAAATAGCTTTTCCTGAATACTTCACTGATCTGAACACACAGAACATTTCTCAATAGAAGTAGACACCTTTTAATTCAGGTAAACATCACAAATCCAAGCTCCTTTACAGTTCAGCAAGGCAACTGTGATTTACTAAGGAACAGACCGTACAGAAATATTTTTTCAAGGAAAGTACATAAAGTAGGAGGATGAATACACTGGCAAGATGTTTTCATTTACTCAAGAGATAACCTTGAAATAAACTAAAACTGTATCCTCCCCAACTGATCTAAACTGAGGACTGTCACCGGAACCCTGTGGTTATGAATCACCTTTCCATCATATGCTATGACAGAGAATGTGTGTACCTGAAAACCTGCTTAACACAATGAGAAAAAAAGTCTTATCTCTTCTTGTCTATTTAAAACTATTTCTCTACAAGTTTATATATTGGAACAATTTTCATTTGAAAATGCATTTGTAATTTTCAGCAAGAAGAAATCATACTAAATCCTTGTCAAAATGGAGCAATTTAACTTTTCCTTTTTTATGTTACTTTCTATGTGGCTAAAATTTAACTTTAGGTATCTTTAAAATAGTCTTTGTAAATTTTAAAATCCCTGTTAGAAATCTATACAATGTGTCATAAGCGTATCCAATAATCCTTTTTCCTTAGAACATTATAAAGTTTCTTGATAATTAATTACTTTATAGTTAATGTAATTAATTTGTAATTAATGGTTCCAGAGTGCTCTTAAGAAAACAATACTGAGTTTTACTTGTTTTATTTCTCTTTATAACAAATCAATAAACAAATATTTATGTTATTCTACATAAATGCCTTATTTTCCTTGTTAATATATATTTTTAAAATAACACACTGGGGACAATTTTCATCTTGATTATTTTAAAACCTCAGATAACTTTTGCTTCTGGTTGTAAGAAGCAACAGCCAACTTATTCCTACTGCATTTTATAAAGTTATCGGTCCATAACATGTTGAAAAAAAGAAATGTGGCCCTTTATTATACATCAATTAAGAAGCATGTGTCTATTCCACTGCAACCTGGATGAGAAGAAGGTTCCAAGGAATTCTCCCTTGCTCCCATATTTTTAGGGCTGTTTCCCTTTTCATTCTATCGTGTACAAGAATGTCCAATTCCTCTCAACCTCTGTTCTTTTAACTTGGAGGATTCATCTAATTTTTAATGCCCACAAGAAAACATCTCCCAAACTAGAAATTTGTTATTCCAAACTGAATCATCAGTAGGCAGTTGGTTGGGTGTTGGCAAGAGAATGGTAACACAATGTATATATTGACTGAGTTTCCACACAGATTCCTAGAACTTAAACCTAACCATTCACATCTAGTTCCCCACCCATTTCATTCCCTAAAGGTAAAGGACTAGGTTTTTGTTATTGTTCATTTTTCTCTTCAGTTCCCGAGAACTTGAATATCCAAGGTCCTGGAGTTCCTTCTAATTTTCTATTTCTTCATCAAATAAATGTTTGTTGAATGGAAAGAATTGGAGTCTTTTTGATTTGGGCTGAATCCACTGCCCTCGGTTCTGGGTTTAATATAGAGTTTAAATTCAACTATATAGCATAGAAAAAAGAAAGACACAGAATGGAAAGAAAATGGGAAAATAAAAACACAAGAACTCTGATATGCTATCACATTCAGGTTTGATACATTGTTAAGGTTTTACTACAAAAACTAACCATCCTTATTTTATAGACTTTGAGCTAAAGCTAAGAATTCATTTGTCAAAGGCAGAACACAGTTAATAAATATAGAGCCAGCTCAGTTTTAATTTCAAAATTCTTTATAATAAATCCATTTACATTAATCAACCAATTCATTTCACTGTCAAAACAACAATATGAGTATTATTTTCATTTTTAATTATTATTTTCTTTTTTATATTTCATTAAAGTTTTTTTTGCATAGAATTTTATGCACTCTTTGTAAAAACCTTCGCTATTTTAATTGTAGCCATCACAATCATAATAAAACATGTATACAGCAAATACATTGTGTGCTAGTCAGAGTCCTAAATGCTTTACTCATATTAATGTATGTCATCTCTTAACAATCCTTTGAAGTAAGTATTAGTATTACTACTCCCCTATAACAGAAGAGAAAAATAGGCCCGAGAGGTTAGATGACACACTCAAAGTCACATAGAAAGAGAGCATCAGTGTGGAATTTTAAGTTCCAGCTGAAGTTTGTGATCTTCAACATATTCTGCTTTTGTTCTCTGAACAATCACATTGGTCTTTCCATGGATAATACCTAAATATGAATTTGATGACTGTGCAATACTCTTATCCAGAAACCTGGCTGGACTCTTCTGTTTATTACAATTACTTACCTATGGATTTTCTGTGGTTTTCTCTATCAATAATTTTACCAGCTATGAACAGTGACCATTTTTCTTCTCCATTTTCAATTTCTTCTTTATTTTATGATGCTTGTCAACCTTCTGGAACCATTTTATAAATGGTCTCCATGAAACACTTTAACCTGATGCTATAACTAGATTAGAAAACACAGGCTAATCTCACAAATAAACATGCAAAAACCCTAAATAAAATGTGCAAATCAAGCCTTATGATGTATAAAAATAACTACCACATCATGGTAAATTTTATCTCAGTACCACAAATGTGGTGAAACATTTGAAAGAAACGATAACACAAGTGATCAGAATAAACACAGAATTCTTCATATTGAAAAGTCTTCAACAAAACACCATATTCATCCATAATTAAAAAAAAAATAACTCTTGAAATTTGGGAGATCAAGGGTCCACAAATCTTCATGAGTAGTTGTGCAATATTAGAAGTCTTCCATTTAATTTTGTGAGTAAGACAAATTGTTATTATTTTCTATTAGCTAGCTGGAATAAATGGAAATTGTAAATGTCATATATCAGAACTAACATATTGAAAGTAATCTACATGAACTTCTAAGCTTTAGATTAAAACAATCTTAAATGAACTTTATAAATGAAAATTATTATATGGTTTACTCAGAAAAAAAAGTTGTGAGACTTCAGATTTAAAATAAAATCAGTCTTTAGGTGGCATTCCTACAAAAGGAAAGGGAATTCAGAATATTTCAAAATAAGATTTAAGATGTGGAATATCGAAATGATTTTATAAACATTAATTTTTCTAATATATTAAATGAAAGTGAATATAAAAACTGTTTAAATAAGTATAAAACCTCACAATGTCATTTTCCCCTTATTTTCCACATTCCACTCTTTTCCTTTTTACAATAAGAAGTGGATTGGATGAAAAGAATGAATTTTCATACCAAGTACTTTAACTTGGCTGAGTGCAAATGACTTAGAATGACATTTTATCTTATTAATCTAAATAGCATTCGGGAGGGGACAAAAAATGAAGAGACGAAAATGTACAATTCTGATTTCTGAGTCTGCAAATGGAAATACTTATCAGAGTATAGTCAAAACATGCAATCTTTTAAATGTAAATAGAAAAATGCTCATGATTTCTTAATCAGGTTTTTCCTATAAAGTATAATAATATTATTGTTCTACATCAAATAGAAGTGCGATGATTCACCCAGCTATTTAATTATAATCTATGAAGTGTCCTAATTTTCTTTTATTTCTTCTATTTATTTATGTTATTTTGTTTAATATTAGTGACAAGAGTTCTTATGTTAAAGAAAGAAAAAAATTACCTTAAATTTTGTTTATAATAAAACCAGTTTTAGTCGCCTGCTGAGAGGCTGAGCCGCCCCCTCCCACTGCGCCGGCATAGTAGAGGGAACTGGGACCAAAGACAGAGCAGGCCCAGCGGCCTGCTGAGGGGCAGAGCCGCCCCCCACCCCCCTCGCCTGCCAGGTAGGGGAAGGGTGACCACCGACAGAAAAGGCCCAGTGGCCCAGGGCGGGACAGAGCTTCCAATCACTCCTGCAAGGTAGGCGGGCCTGCGACCCACCGGCAGAAGAGGAGCAGCCGCCTGCTGAGAGGCTGAGCCGCCCCCTCCCCCTGCGCCAGCATAGTAGAGGGAACTGGGACCAAACACAGAGCAGGCCCAGCGGCCTGCTGAGGGGCAGAGCCGCCCCCCACCCCCCTCGCCTGCCAGGTAGGGGAAGGGTGACCACCGACAGAAAAGGCCCAGTGGCCCAGGGCGGGACAGAGCTTCCAATCACTCCTGCAAGGTAGGCGGGCCTGCGACCCACCGGCAGAAGAGGAGCAGCCGCCTGCTGAGAGGCTGAGCCGCCCCCTCCCCCTGCGCCGGCATAGTAGAGGGAACTGGGACCAAACACAGAGCGGGCCCAGCGGCCTGCTGAGGGGCAGAGCCGCCCCCCACCCCCCTCGCCTGCCAGGTAGGGGAAGGGTGACCACAGACAGAAAAGGCCCAGTCGCCCGCGGCGGGACAGAGCTTCCAATCACTCCTGCAAGGTAGGCGGGCCTGCGACCCACCGGCAGAAGAGGAGCAGCCGCCTGCTGAGAGGCTGAGCTGCCCCCTCCCCCTGCGCTGGCATAGTAGAGGGAACTGGGACCAAACACAGAGCAGGCCCAGCGGCCTGCTGAGGGGCAGAGCCGCCCCCCACCCCCCTCGCCTGCCAGGTAGGGGAAGGGTGACCACCGACAGAAAAGGCCCAGTGGCCCGCGGCGGGACAGAGCTTCCAATCACTCCTGCAAGGTAGGCGGGCCTGCGACCCACCGGCAGAAGAGGAGCAGCGGCCTGCTGAGAGGCAGAGCCGCCCCCTCCCCCCCGCGCCTGCAAGGTAGTCGGAACTGAGACCACCATCAGAACAGGTCAGACCTGCAACTGAGAGACAGAACAGGCCCAGTGGCCTGAGGAAGGGTAGAGCCGCCCCCCCCCACGCCTGCAAAGTAGGCGGACCTGCGACCCACTGGCAGTACAGCCCCAGAGGCCTGCAGAGGGGCAGTGCCGCTGCCTGCGCCTGCAAAGTAGGCAGAACGGCGACCACCGACAGAACAAGCCTAGCGGCCCGCAGAGGGACAGAGCCGCCACCCGCGCCTGCAAGGACGGCGGACCTGCTACCGACTGGCAGAGCAGGCCCAGCGGCCTGCCGGCGTGGTAGGCACATTGCCCCAATTGGCGGAGGGGCAGAGCCGCCGCCCGTGCCTGCGAGGGAGACTTTGCAACTATACAAGACCAATATAAATATATAGGGGGAAAATTCAATAGCACAACAGTTTCACCAAGAAGAAAGGAACGCGAACAGTATGAAGAGACAAGGAAAGAAAGGACCACAAGCATTGCAGGTCAACTCAACTTTAGAAGAGGTAATAGCTGCAGCTGATGGAATGTCAGATAAAGAATTCAGGATATACATGCTTCAGATGATCTGGAGTCTCAAGGAAGACATCAGACAGCAAAATCAGACAATGAAAGATCACTTCAACAATGAATTACATAAACAAATCCAAGAAGCAAAAGATCAACTATACAGGGAAATAGAGGTTATAAAAAACAAACAAACAGAAATCCTAGAAATGCAGGAAGCAATAAGCCAACTTAAAAACTCAATTGAGAATACTACCAGCAGAGTAGAACACTTAGAAGACAGAACATCAGACAATGAAGATAAAGTATTTCAACTTGAAAAGAACATAGACAGCTCAGCAAGACTGTTAAGAAACCATGAGCAGAACATCCAAGAAATATGGGATAACATCAAGAGACCAAATTTAAGAGTCATTGGGATACAGGAAAGAACAGAGTTTCAAACCAAAGGAATGAGCAATCTATTCAATGAAATAATTCGAGAAAACTTCCCAGACTTGAAGAATGAGACAGAACCCCAAATCCTAGAAGCCTACAGGACGCCGAATGTGCAAAATCATAAGAGACCCACACCTAGACACATTATAATGAAGATGCCCAACATACAGAACAAGGAGAGAATTTTAAAAGCTACAAGAGAAAGGAAGCAGATCACATTTAGGGGTAAGCCAATCAGGATAACAGCTGATCTTTCAACACAGACTCTGAAAGCTAGAAGATCCTGGAATAACATATTTCAAACACTGAAAGAAAATGGGTTCCAACCAAGAATTGTGTATTCAGCGAAATTAAGCTTCAGGATGGAAGATGAAATTAAAACCTTCCACGATAAACAAAAGTTAAAAGAATTTGCAGCTAGAAAACCATCTCTTCAAAACATCCTTGGCAAAACATTACAGGAAGAGGAAATGGAAAATAACAATGAAAACCAACAGTGGGAGGTAGGACACTAAAGGGGGGAAAATAATCAAAGTGGAAAACAAACCATGTTTAGTAACATAATAAACAAATATGGCTGGAAGAACAACCCATATCTCAATAATAACCCTAAATGTTAATGGCTTAAACTCAACAATCAAGAGACACAGGCTAGTAGAATGGATCACAAAACAAGACCCAACAATATGCTGCCTACAGGAGACGCATTTGATAGGAAAAGACATACATAGGCTGAAGGTGAAAGGTTGGGAAAAATCATATCACTCATATGGACTTCGGAAACAAGCAGGAGTATCCATACTCATATCAAATAAAATAGATTTTAAGCCAAAGTTAATCAAAAGGGATAAAGAGGGACACTACATACTGCTCAAGGGAACCATACACCAACAAGACATAACAATCATAAATATATATGCCCCAAACAATGGTGCAGCTATGTTCATCAAACAAACTCTTCTCAAGTTCAAGAGTCTAATAGACCACCATACAATAATCATGGGAGACTTCAACACACCTCTCTCACCACTGGACAGATCTTCCAAACAAAAGTTGAATAAGGAAACCATAGAACTCAATAACACAATTAATAACCTAGACTTAATTGACATATATAGAATATACCACCCAACATCAAACAGTTACACTTTTTTCTCAGCAGCACATGGATCCTTCTCAAAAATAGATCATATATTATGTCACAGGGAAACTCTTAGACAATACAAAGGAGTAGAGATAATACCATGCATCCTATCTGATCATAATGGAATGGAACTGAAAATCAACGATAAAAGAAGGAAGGAAAAAGAATATATCACTTGGAGAATGAACAATAGGTTACTGAATGATCAATGGGTTATAGAAGACATCAAGGAGGAAATTAAAAAATTCTTAGAGATTAATGAAAACACAGACACAACATATCGGAATCTATGGGACACATTGAAAGCAGTTCTAAGAGGAAAATTCATTGCTTGGAGTTCATTCCTTAAAAAAAGAAAAAACCAACAAATAAATGATCTCATACTTCATCTCAAAATCCTAGAAAAAGAAGAGCAAAACAACAGCAAAAGAAGTAGAAGGCAAGAAATAATTAAAATCAGAGCTGAAATCAATGAAATCGAAACAAAAGAAACAATTGAAAAAATTGACAAAACTAAAAGTTGGTTCTTTGAAAAAATAAACAAAATCGACAGACCCTTAGCCATGCTAGCGAAGAGAAGAAGAGAGAGAACTCAAATCACTAACATACGGGATGAAAGAGGCAATATCACAACAGACACTTCAGAAATACAGAAGATAATCAAAAATTATTTTGAATCCTTATACTCCAATAAATTAGAAGATAGTGAAGGCATAGATAAATTTCTTAAGTCATATGATCTGCCCAGATTGAGTCAGGAGGATATAGACAACCTAAACAGACCAATATCAATTGAGGAAATAGAAGAAACCATCAAAGGACTACCAACTAAGAAAAGCCCAGGACCAGATGGGTATACAGCAGAGTTTTACAAAACCTTTAAAGAGGAACTAATACCAATACTTTTCAAACTACTTCGGGAAATAGAAAAAGAGGGAGAACTTCCAAATTCATTCTACGAGACCAACATCACCCTGATACCTAAACCAGACAAAGACACTTCAAAGAAAGAAAACTACAGACCAATATCTCTAATGAACCTAGATGCAAAAATCCTCAATAAAATTCTGGCCACTCGGATACAAAGGCACATCAAAAAAATTGTGCACCATGATCAAGTAGGATTCATCCCTGGGATGCAAGGCTGGTTCAATATAAGGAAATCAATAAATGTTATTCACCACATCAATAGACTTAAAAATAAGAACCATATGATCATCTCGATAGATGCGGAAAAAGCATTCGACAAAGTACAGCATCCCTTTATGTTCAAAACTCTAGAAAAACTAGGGATAACAGGAACATACCTCAATATTGTAAAAGCAATCTATGCTAAGCCTCAGGCTAGCATCATTCTGAATGGAGAAAAATTGAAGGCATTCCCTCTAAAATCTGGAACAAGACAGGGATGCCCTCTCTCACCACTTCTGTTCAACATAGTTCTCGAAACACTGGCCAGAGCAATTAGACAGACGAAAGAAATTAAAGGCATCAAAACAGGAAAAGAAGAACTTAAATTATCACTATTTGCAGATGACATGATTCTATACCTAGCAGACCCAAAAGGGTTTACAAAGAAACTATTAGAGCTAATAAATGAATTCAGCAAAGTGGCAGGATATAAAATCAACACGCATAAATCAAAGGCACTCCTGTATATCAGCGACAAATCCTCTGAAATGGAAATGAGGACAACCACTCCATTCACAATATCTTCCAAAAAAATAAAATACTTGGGAATCAACCTAACAAAAGAGGTGAAAGACTTATACAATGAAAACTACAGAACCCTAAAGAGAGAAATAGAAGAAGATCTTAGAAGATGGAAAAATATACCCTGTTCATGGATAGGCAGAAGTAACATCATCAAAATGGCGATATTACCAAAAGTTCTCTATAGGTTTAATGCAATGCCAATCAAAATCCCAACGGCATTTCTTGTAGAAATAGAGAAAGCAATCATGAAATTCATATGGAAAAATAAAAGACCCAGAATAGCAAAAACAATGCTAAGCAGGAAGTGTGAATCAGGCGGTATAGCGATACCAGACTTCAAACTATATTACAGAGCAATAGTAACAAAAACAGCATGGTACTGGTACCAAAACAGGCGGGTGGACCAATGGTACAGAATAGAGGACACAGAAACCAATCCACAAAACTACAACTATCTTATATTTGATAAAGGGTCTAAAAGCATGCAATGGAGGAAGGATAGCATCTTCAACAAATGGTGCTGGGAAAACTGGAAATCCATATGCAACAAAATGAAACTGAATCCCTTTCTCTCGCCATGCACAAAAGTTAATTCAAAATGGATCAAGGAGCTTGATATCAAATCAGAGACGCGCCGTCTGATAGAAGAAAAAGTTGGCTACGATCTACAGTCGGTGGGGTCAGGCTCCAAATTCCTCAATAGGACACCCATAGCACAAAAGTTAATAACTAGAATCAACAAATGGGACTTACTCAAACTAAAAAGTTTTTTCTCAGCAAAAGATACAATAAGAGAGGTAAATAGGGAGCCTACATCCTGGGAACAAATCTTTACTCCTCACACTTCAGATAGAGCCCTAATATCCAGAGTATACAAAGAGCTCAAAAAATTAGACAATAAGAGAACAAACAACCCAATCAACAAATGGGCCAAGGACCTGAACAGACACTTCTCAGAGGAGGACATACAGTCAATCAACAAGTACATGAAAAAATGCTCACCATCTCTAGCAGTCAGAGAAATGCAAATCAAAACCACCCTAAGATACCATCTCACTCCAGTTAGATTGGCAGCCATTATGAAGTCAAACAACAACAAGTGCTGGCGAGGATGTGGGGAAAAGGGTACACTTGTACATTGCTGGTGGGACTGCAAATTGGTGCAGCCAATTTGGAAAGCAGTATGGAGATTTCTTGGAAAGCTGGGAATGGAGCCACCATTTGACCCAGCTATTCCCCTTCTCGGTCTATTCCCTAAAGACCTAAAAAGAGCATGCTATAGGGACACTGCTACATCGATGTTCATAGCAGCACAATTCACAATAGCTAGACTGTGGAACCAACCTAGATGCCCTTCAATGGATGAATGGATAAAAAAAATGTGGCATTTATACACAATGGAGTATTACTCTGCATTAAAAAATGACAAAATCATTGAATTTACAGGGAAATGGATGACATTAGAGCAGATTATGCTAAGTGAAGCTAGCCAATCCCTAAAAAACAAATGTCAAATGTCTTCTTTGATATAAGGAGAGTAGCTAAGAACAGAGTAGGGTCGAAGAGCATGAGAAGAAGATTAACATTAAACAGGGATGAGAGGTGGGAGGGAAAGGGAGAGAGAAGGGAAAATGCATGGAAATGGAAGGAGACCCTCAGAGGTATACAAAAGTACATACAAGAGGAAGTGAGGGGAAGGGGAAAAATAATACAAGGGGGACAAACGAATGTCAGTAAAGGGGGCAGAGAGAGAAGAGGGGAGGGGAGGGGAGGGGAGGGGAGGGGAGGGGGGATAGTAGAGGATAGGAAAGACAGCAGAATACAACAGACACTAGTATGGCAATATGTAAATCAATGGATGTGTAACTGATGTGATTCTGCAATCTGTATATGGGGTAAAAATGGGAGCTCATAACCCACTTGAATCAAATTGTGAAATATGATATATCAAGAACTATGTAATGTTTTGAACAGCCAACAATAAAAAATAAAAAAAAAAAAAAAAAAAAAAAAAAAAAAAACCAGTTTTAATGAGGAACTATTAAATGGACTTAGAGTGTGTTTATTCTTAACCAGACAAATAAACATTTCAATGCAACGTGATATTTTATTCTTAGGTATACATAAAAACTAAGCAATGCTATCTATATTGTGGTATGCTTCCCAATTTTTATATCCTTGAGACAGCTTAATTAAATGGGCCCTGTATAATTTTTGGTTGTGGTAAGCTTGAGGCAGGCGATGAATTCACCTGTCTGATTTACTACTATGAAAGGAATAGCGCACACTGCTGGCCAACAAGAGTGGTTAGCTCACAGGTCTTGGATGGGTTAATTAGCATTTAACCCAGTTTCTGCCTGAGTAAAATTTTTTTAAAAAAAATAATAGGTTTTAGGTATCATTTGGGATATAGAAAATCTGTGATTTGCCCTTTGAACATATAAATGTGAAAAAAAAACTATATGCTATACTCTACTCTCTCTTTGAGATTCCCAAAGTATATTAAATTAATATGTTAGGGTCTCATAGATGTCTTCAAATATACACACAAAAAACCCTGTTGATTCTTTAATGCAACATTCTCAAAATTTCAATTTAAACACATCTCATTTTCCAATCCACATAATCCCAACAGATATTCCTATTAACTTATGTATTGGTGATTTTACATTCACATAGAGATTCCCTAGGTTTCCGAGATAACTTTAAATTAAAATAAATTTAGAAACCTAGATGGATGAATATTTAGAAAATAATATAACCCAAAGGATGAATTAGTTAAAAGCATGATTACCAGTACTTAACCAAGCTAAACATTGAATATAGCCAAGCTAAATATGCAAATCTACATAACTGTATGTATCTGTAAAAGTCTCTAAAATTTTTACCTGGAGCAGGTCTAAGAATAAATACATAAAAAAATCTTGAAAAAAAATTTCAATACAGAAATTTCTCTTGCAAAAAATTCCAAGTAGTATAAGTAGATACCTAAAACCTAAATAGGTAGAACATAACTTGCCGCAGTCTGGCTGGGCACAAAATCACGAGCCACTCACAGCCTTGTAGATTCAAACAGCAATTCTTTATTCCTGAACTCACACGGGCACCCTACAAGCACGTTCTGTGCCAAATCCACACACTCCACCGGGCTCTGAATCCCAAAAAACTCTCTGAATCCTGCGAGAACTGGGAACTCAAGGCGCCTGAGGCAGCAGGATACGCCCTATTCTCAGCAGGAATCACTTTAAACCTGGAACCGCCCTAAACCCTGAACTCCCTAAACCCGGATCCGCCCTGGTCCTTGAGCAAGGTCACCTTTCATGCAAAGTCACTGCAAATGCCCTGGGCCCAAGGCAAGCCCATTTCCACAATGGAGAGTCCTCCCTCTAAGCAACATGGGGTAGGCTGACAAAGAAATTGCCATACGTCATTCTTACTTAGCTATGGCTCTCAGCAATAACTCTCCACTAAATACATGGTAGCCATGTAGTGTGACTTTGTTCCACAAAATACAGTATGAAAAGGGGAAAGGGCAGAACTTTAAGTGGAGAAAACTTTTAAACATTACATTAGCTAAATGATCAAGTTTAATGTTAACAGTGAAAATCATGTTAGTACTATTCATCTTTGGTATGATGTGATGAAAATACACTATAATTCTGATCTTCTTCACAATGCATAATAAGTCTCATTATGAGAAAAAAAAATAAGACAAATCCCAGTTATGGGACACTTTACAAAATTCTCTACCAGCTTTCCTCAGAATCGTCAAGGTCATCAAAGACGAGTAAAGTCCAAGAAATTGTCACTGGATTCTAAGCTTTGGGATATTATGACTAAACAGTATCTTGTATGGTATGTTGGTAAAAAAATGATATTAGTTCAAAGCTGAAGAAATTTAAATAAATCATGACTTAATATCATATTAATATTTATCCATTAATTGTAACAAACGTACCATTTTGGGTAAGAGTTCTGCAAATCTAAAACTATTTTAAAATAAATAGATGGTTTAAAAAGAAACAATTTTACAGTCAAATGATCAATTATACATACATACTTATCGATTTAATTCAATAAAACAAATAAATATATATTGCTTTACCTTTGTGAAAATATATTTCACTAATGATTTGTGCTAGGGTCTTAATGTATGTCCCTGAAAATTTCTGATACTGGAACCTAAGACCCAATATGATAGTACTAAAAGTTAGGACATTTTGGGATTTGACCAATAATGGGGGTACAATCCTCACAAATGAGATTATTACCCCATAAAAGAGGTTGAAGTGTCCTAGTCCACTTTCCCCTTTCATGCCTTCTGTCATGAAGCACAGCAAGAAGTATTACCTATAAAACAGAGAATGAGTATTCGACATGTATCAGATTTGTTATCATCTTAATCTTGTATTTCCCACCCTCTAGAACTGTTAAAAATAAGTTTCTATTGTTTATAGATTACTCAGTTTAAGTCATTTTATTATATAAGCCTGAATGGTCTAAAATAATTTCTTATTTAGATGGTTTATGAAGGTATCACAATTATAGAACAGAGAAGGGTGGAGAAGCACAGAGTGGATCTAGATAGGCAGAATATCTCCAGCCCCAGTCCCAAGGGAAAAGAAAATTGAGTGTTTTCCAGGAAGCTGAAATGTGCATGTGTGAATAGAGAATATTAAAGAAGAGGGAGAGTAGGAGGGGAAGAAGGAGGGCTATGGGAGAAGGCAGGCATATCACATCAAGATAAGAGTGAATTTGAAAATTTTGTTGGGTCCATTTTGGTGTGCACGTAACTATCAGTTAATTTTACGAAGTTTCCACTCTTACTTATTTATATTTTACATGAGAAGTTTATACTTCTAATTCAAAGAATTTCCAGAATTCAATTGCTCTTTGGATATAAAGTAAGCAAGGAATTCTCTAAAAACAACAGCAAATATATATCAACATTTAAAATTACTTAAATAAATAAAAAATTGCTCATAATTAATACAAGCAAATGTATGTTGAAATTTGCAGTTTCTACTTTCATATTGCATGATTTAGAATAACGAAGGTTTTTCTAATCAGCAATTTTATCATCCCTAAATTAAGGATAGAAATAAAATGTTTCTTATAATATTGCTATAAGGATCAACTTAATGTACATATGAAACAAAATGCCTAACCTATTCTAGTTTTTGGTCTTATAAGTCTAAAAGAAATCATTAGTTTGTAGTTAAAATATTTTTCCTAATCTTACTCCAAAGCTCTTACTTCTATTTTTTAGAAATCTATTAATAATGCCCATGAAGTTCTCCATCCATGCCATGCCTAGTGGTATATATGGTAAAATTCAGGATAGAGAAGATAGTAACTCTTCTCTACCAGTTTGCTAAATATTTTACAACAATATTGATGTGCAGAAAAAACTTGAATGAGTAGAAAATCATTGTGAATGAATTGTAGTTTTACTGATGCCACATAATAATTAAAATGAATAAAATTTAAACAAGTTCACATTAATATGTGCCTTTAGGGACTTCCAAGAATTGACACAAATCCTGGCCTATAACTTAGTATTTCCTCTATTCAAGCATAAAGTTACTGTGTAGAATTAAGTATCAGGAACTGTCTAAGTGGAATTATTCATTAAAGTGTGGATTGTCTCTATTTTATTGTTTTTTCAATTAAGAAACTAAGAGTCTTTGAAGTAATCCCCTCTGACAACTCATTTTGACATAGGGCTGCTAGACATCATCCACTCCAGTAAGAAGTGACAGTCCTAAGATTAAACTATCATTTCCTTACAAAGACTGTGAAGGTGCATTTATTTATAATTAGTATGCATGTATGATGGACTAGACACTTGCAGCACTCTCTTATAAAAAGACTAATTAGCTGTAAGTTAATATTTATAAGGCCATCTAGTTTCTGAATTTGATTATATGTATAGAAAGATGATTCCAAAAAGAAAAACAGTAAACTAGATTATCTGATGCCTTTCAGGCAAGCAGGGGAAAGTCCAAAATAACATCTGAACTGTTAATTTTTTCAGGTTTGAAGTCTTATTTTAAACTTTAAAACTACTCTTCAGAAAATGCCTTCTAAACCAATACAGGTTTTTGATGTAGATGGTGCATTGGCAGACAATTCGTGTCTAGTTAAAAAAGATTTCAGTGTGAAATGCTGATAGAGTTCATTTGTATATGGAAGATGTATTTGGATTTCCTTCTTTAGGTAGGTAAGTAGACAGTTAGGTACATAGATTAGATAGATAAATAGATAGATAGATACATAGATAGATAGATAGATAGGCAGGCAAAGGAAATGCAATTAAGAAGACTACTTGGAAACCAGATAACACCTGCCTTCATGTTGAAGTAGAGAACAACTTTACATGTTCCCCTTTTTCTTTTATATTTTATATAGGAATAGAGCATGAAAATTACAATTGAATAACATATTTTTAAGTCTCAAAGTGTCCTATCATAATCACCCTATGCAATTAAACAACCCACTCTCCTAGAATCAATCACTCCTCGAGAATCTCCTCCGCCCATAATGTATACTACTTATTTTTTCCAAAACACTGTTAGAAATGAAATATAATATATAATTTACTACTTTTTGGTTTTCTTATGTATAGTTTCCTCCAATATTCTCAGAGAGCCTCATGAAGAATATTTTTTTTACTTACATTTTCCTACTACATAATAGGTCTAAACAAATATTTCTTAAATAAATTAATGGGTGAATTTGGAGACAATCAAAAAATTTGATAAGTTCTTGTTTTGTTCAGATTCATGTTGCTTCAGCAGAAAAGGGATTTTAGGTATTATCTCTGCTTTATTTTTCTTCTGGAGCCTGTAGCACACAGCATTTCCATTATTTTCTAGGAGTTGTGGAAAGCATCTTAAAATAATAAAATTTAAGGTCACATATCATTGCAATTATTATTATTATTAATATTATTTTTTGGTACTGGGGATTGAACCCAAGGGCACTCAACCACTGAACCACATCCCAGCCCCACCCCCACCCCCCCTTTTTTTTTTTTTCCTTCAGAGACAGCACCTTGCTGAGTTGTTTAGGGCCTTTCTAAGTTGCTAAAGGCTCTCTTTGAACTCAGGATCCAACTGCCTCAGCCTTCTGAGCCTCAGGCTGCAAACATTTTTAATTCTGTCTTGGCAAATATTTTTAACTAACAAATTAAATGTTAATATTAAATATTAAGAAAGACCTTTAACTCTCTTTAATGCATTTTTTAAAAGTAGGTAGATATTCTACATTATATAAGTTCAAACCTTGTCTTTTGTGGTTAATGTTTGAAAATAGTGTCTATGCATTGGAGTAAGGAGTATGAAGAGTTTGTTTCCCTGGCTTATTTATTGGCTGTCTACATCAGCAGGGTGACTGGTTCAAGAAACCACCTCTGCAATATTACAAATATAAAATGTAAAATATAGAATCATAATTTGAATTATGATTATGGAAAGCTGTCCTGAAGAAGTGTTCATGAATAGTCAAACGTAAGTATTAAGACTGCAAGAGCCATGTACATACTTCAGTTCACAATAAAACATATCTACCTGTGGTGATATGTAAATTTTAACATTCTATTTTATCTTGAGACATATTCTAGTACTAGGATGGACTGAAGTAATCAAGAGAAAAGATAAGAAACAAATGGCAACAAACATTCCCAGGTTTATATTTTCCTTCTAAACACAGCTTTTGAAAGTTGGACTTAAACTTTCCTAAACATGAGCATGAGTTTAAGGAAATGCCTTCAGCAGCACATTCAGTCATTTTACAGTCACACCTCGGGGGGAATCCAACCCATGTTTAATTAATTTAATTAGAAACAATTTTGTCAATTAACCTGATAAAATGGAGTTACCTATGGGCTGTCTGGTTGTGTGCTCCAGAGCTGCTGCTTGGCTCCTATCTTTTGAAAAGCCAGCTGCTTATTTGCCATATTTGCAGGCAGTGCTTCTGTTAAAGGTAGTGCATTTGTTGAAACTTTAACATGTTTTCAGCTGATGATAGCATTCTAGTATGTTCTGTCAAGCTGTAACCGCTGCAAGCCTTAATTTTCACACACTCGTGTGACATGTTAGACTTGGTATATTGTGTCTGAAAGATTTTCTAAAGATAATTAGAACTAATAAATATCAGTCATACCATGTCAGAAAGAGATTGTTCTTCTGCCAATTTAGACACAAACACGGGCTCCTGTTGCAATGTTCATATTGCTTAGCTATCGCTGTGTATGAAAAACTTTGTTACACTTTTGCTATTCTATACCATATAGCAGATAAAGTATTTGAAACAAATATTTAACTACTGACAAAATTGACAGGACCTGTTTTGTTTTTGTTTTTGTTTTGTTTTGTGTTTTACAAATTACTTGACAGGTAGAATGAGAGGAGCAATACAATAGAATCAAATATCTTCAATGTTAAAGACACCACTTTAGCTGTCATGTTTTTACCACTGACCTTTGACGAGTACCTGAATATTTATTTAGTGACTGTAGGATGAAGCAACAAGGACCAGCAAGCATGACCTAACCGATAAAAAAGCAAAAACAAGATCTAGACCAAAGCCTTTTTTTCTAGAAGACACTATATTTGAGCTAGTTGATTTTCTATGAATACTAGAACACTTCGACGGAAGGAAAGTAATAGCAATTCAACTCAAACTTTATGTGTGGAAAAGCAAAGTGCCAATTTTATGCATATATATTTTCTTCTAATAGTCCTCAGGATCCTAGGAATAGGAAGGATGTATATATAGACACAGCTTATAACATCCCTCACAATATTTTAAAATTTAATTGCAAAATTGAGTGCCCCAAATAATTAGGAAACAATACTGTGTTTCAAAATTCCTAGGAACATAGTCAAAAATTCTGTGACAACATTTGAAAATGTCAAATGACCTATCAATTGAATAACTTGCCTTGTATTTTATATTTTATTGTATGTTTACAATAAGCATATTATTTATATGTATATTTACATACATATATATGTAAACACACATATGTTTATACAGGTATTTTAATTGTAGAGCATAACATTATAACACAGTTGATGGAAGGCTGATAATCTCTTGAAGAAAAAAAAAATCACCCATCTGATTCAAGTAAGAATAGTACTCAAGAATGTTTTAAAACAGACTTTGAGGATAAAATGTACAGATATTGAGTCCTAACAAGCAGGGGATATGGTGAAAATAGAGGGGAAGAAGAGGAAAAAGAGGGTGGCAAGCAAAAGACAAACTGAGACAGCTGCTTGAAACAGCTGGGACAGATGCTTTAAACAAAAGTGATTGAGATTGGCAGAATTGGGTAACAGCTTTTCAATGGAATTATGCAAAATGGGTAAATTGGACCAAAAGCTTTTATGTTGGCAAAAATAAATTCTTTCAATTACTTCTTGATCTAAAAGCCTAATATGCTCAAGATCTCAAAGCTACATAATGGATGAGTAACAAATAACAAAAAAAGAATATGAAAAAATTTCCCAAAACCTGATTACATGGAAGTAAAAAGCTATGAATTCATCAATCTTATCAATTATTGTTGATTCTAGGACAAGATTTATAAACTGCTCACTATATAATAAAATCATAAAGAGTCATGTGGGGAAATAAAAGAAACAATGATGAAAATCACTGAGCCTAATGTAAAAGAGTGTTTAAATGCATACTTAACGATCTTGACAACCAACAATCATGGAATCTTGACATCCATATTAAATAAGTTTATACATCCTAGGTTCCACCATTACATTCTAAAAATTTCTATGATTAGAAACAACTAATCTAAAAACTTGAATTATATCACAGCCAATAAATTTATAATAAATGAACAGTTAATAATGCCTTTTAGGACATTTGCTGCTTTTTACTCTAATTTTACTACAATTTTTTACGATAATTGTTTAATTTGAATTAAGAGTATTTAGAAAAAAATTATTGCTTTTAACTAAAAGAACCCACTAATCTTATTTTTAATTTTAATTAACAATTGCTTAGGGTCAATAAGAAATAGTGCTTTATATATTTTTCAGTTCTAATGTAGAGCATTTCAGTTCTTATAAAGATCCTTATGAGTGTTTTGAATTCCCTCCCTTATTATAATTCTACAGTCTACAAATTTTAGACTACAAGTTCTTAAAATTTATTTGGTAATGTGGAGCCACTAAAAATATAACCTCTTTAACCCACCTATTAATTCAATGAAAGTGAGGTCTGGCCCAAGAACCTGAAATTTTTAAGATGTCCTAGGACATTGTATACGTGTTTTTCACTGATCATTGCTAAAACAAAGTCAGTCTCCCTCTGAAGGCTTAGTTTTCCTTAGTACTTTGGCCTTGAAAGAAACCACCATGATGACAAAATACTCCATTCCCTGCTCCCAGATCAAATTAATATTCCACTTTCTGGGTCTCCACTCATCTTTTGGTTTCTTCTCTTAGAATCCTACTCCAGTTTTGTTTTATATCAGAGTTAACTAAGACAGTCTTTGTGTCTCCTCAAATTGACTAAACTTCAGATAAGTTTCTTACTGACTCTGGGCTTCTCACTTTCCTGTATTAGATCATTTATCTAAGAAAATCTGTAATTGTAAATCTTTTGTTTGCCCCTCTGCCAAAAAGCATCTGGCTAATTTTATACCTCAAGTGTATCTTTTCTTAAGAATAAAATTTGGGGAGTAAATGTATTAAAAGGAAAAGGCAGACTTAAATGACAAAAGTTACGAATTCAACATGAACTAATTAATTTTTTTAAAAAGTATGCATTGGAGGGTTGGGATTGTAGCACAGTGGTAGAGTGCTTGCCTAGAAAGTGTGAAGCACTGGGCTCAATCCTCAGCAAAATCAATCAATCAATCAATCAATCAATCTCCATCAATGACTAAAAAAAAAAAGAATAAATAAAAAATATGCATTATAAAAGGGAACATATCCCCTAATTATCTCTTCACAACAGAAAGAGGAGCACCCTGATTTCAATCTTCACTCTAATGATAGACATGTGAGCACACACAGCGTCTCTAGGAACTATGGATAACTGCTTACTCCTAAGTATCCATCAGGAATTCTGTAAGAATTCTTGATAACTCAAGCTACTTCTAACTACAGGAGGCACTACCTCACTTGCTCCTCCTCCTTCGTTATATTTTCTGTTTTTTCTTTCCTAGTGAGTTTTGGATTTCATATTTATGCCACTATTATTTTCTTATTTGCTATTTCAGTGAAAACCTCCTGCAACTCATAGCATTATTTGTTGATATTTAACATTATTTCATTGGAAATATATAATCTTGTTGCTAATTAGAGTTCCTAACAGTAGTAGTAAGTCTTGCTAGTATGTGTAGGCAGTATTATTGGCAATTTATATGTCAATTCCTTTCAGGTTCATAATAAATCTTTCTGCTGGTGCTGGAGCTTGTGATTTACACACAACCCTTGATGCATACCTGTGATGAAGTAGTTTGTCTTAATCACTTTGGGCTGCAGTAACAGAATACTACAAGTGGCTTAAACAGCAGAAATGTATTTGTTCATCTGGAGACCCGAAGTCTGAAACCAGGGTGTCTACATAATTGAGTTTTTGCTGAAGATTGTCTTTCTGATTACACTTCCATGTGGCCTTCCTTCATGTGTGGAGAAAAAGAAAGAAAAAGAGAGAGGGGGACAGAGAAAGAGAAAATGAATACCTTGCATCTTTTCTTCCTTTTATAAGGATATTTATTCTAAGACAGTAGCTCTACCCTCATAACCTCACCCAAACCCAATTACCTTCTAAAGGTTACTCTTTAAGTACCAGATCATGCTGCAGATTAAGGCTTCAACCTAAGCATTTCAGAGGAACACAAATTAAGCACACAGCATTGACCAATTGCTGGACCAAGAGTTTACATTTATTCTCAGGCTTCCCCAATTAAAAACTACCTTTGATTAATTTGCAACTAGTGTCATATAATACAGATATCATGATAAACAGTCTGTAAATACATTACATTTTTGAACCCAGCTAATGTCCATTCAGCCAAATCTGACTTAAGACACCTTTAGATAGGAAAGGTATTCTAACATACATGAAAATCACAGGGAATTAACATATGTAAAGAAACTAATATACATAATTGCAGAAGCATGTTCTGCCATTTTGTTTTTTTTCTGGTTAAATTCCATTTAGTCAAATTTAGCCAGGCACAGGGGCTTTCAATACCCCAAATGTCTTCAATATTATAAGCCTCTACCTTCAATTCTTAAATATTTCCAAATATTGTGGATTATCTATCCAAAGTGTGATACAAAGGGAAAGAAAAAAGACCAAATAATATGCTGGTAGCTGTGCTGTTGACTGCTCCTTAATTTGGAAGTACAGTGAAGATGATTCTGGTTTCAGGGAATTCTTTGGTGCTAGAAAGGGCTATGCTTGATTTGATCCAGAGAAGTCTTGTGGTCTCTTGAGAATATAGTGCTCCTACATATATGTGGTCCTTCATTTCTCATTCTTGTATAATAAATGGAGTTTGAAGAGACTGGACAGAATGTTGATCAAGCAGGAGTACAAATTTTTCAGTCTAATAAATAATGGGCCACATTTAAATTTTACTTACCAAAAAATATTTCAGAGCTGGGGTTGTAGCTCAGTAGAATTTGAATCAAATGTATGAAATATGATATGTCAAGAACTTTATAATGTTTTGAACAACTAACAATAAAAAAAAAAGAGCTTGTCAGCATGTGTGAGGCACTGGGTTTGATTCTCAGCACCATATACAAACAAATAGAATAAATGTTCATCAACAACTAAAAAATATCCTTAAAATTTTTAAATGTTTTATAATTTTCCTTTCCCCAAATTAGTATATAATTGATTGATGCCTGGTAATTTAGGGGCTAGGAAAAATGGTCGAGAAATCTTCCAGTTCACAATTGAATATAAAGATAGAGGATTCTATTGTAATTAGTGTTTAAAAATATTTTTGTCACAAAAATATAAAAAATAAAATATTTTAGGGAAGTTTTAGCCATATATACATACACATGCCAAATGTACACTGGGAACCATTTATGTACATGGTTACAGTTGAACACAAAGATTACAGGGCAAAAGTTATCTTACCTCTCGGTAGTGGAAGTGAGAGATGATATAACTTTTTTTGTGTGAGAGTTGGCAGTATCAGAGATAAAGAGTGTTTTTCATTTCAGGTCCATTAGTTCTATAATTAGCTGACATATTTCCCAGATCTTTTTTTTTTCTTTGTTCTGTTTTGGCTGTTGTCATCAGAGTTGTTAGAAGATTTATTTTCAACAAGTTAGCACTAATGAGACAGACACTACACTATTTTTTTAAATTATAAATATTGGGTAATGTGTATTTAAATCCAATAAATGGGTTAGAAATTAAATAGTAGATCATTTGATCTTCAGTAAGCTTTTCATCACTGATATAAAGTCTTGACAAGAAGAACTTGAAGGAGCAAAAGTTTATTTTCGCTCAAGAGTTTAGAGGTTCAGTCCATGGTTAACCAACTCCATTGCTCTAGGAATAGGGCAGAACATAATGGCAGAAGAATACAGTGGAGGTGGAGGACAACTGCTCAGTCATGAGAGTCAGAGAACAAAGAGAGCTTGAATGGAAGGAGCCAGAGATAATATAATCCCCAAGGACATGCTCCCAGTTACTCCCTCTAGCCACATGCTACCTACCTACATTAACAACCCATTAATCCCTTCAAATCATTCTACTGCTTAGGTCATATCTCATAATCTAATCAATTCTCCTCTTAATTTCCTGCATTGTTTCACACATTAACCTTTAGGGGACACCTCATATTCAAACTATAACAAATTATAATGTTTTAGTTTCACAGGCATTTAAAAATGTACATAGAGAGCATATGTCAGGTGGATAAGGTTCAAGGCCAACCTCAGCAACTTAATGTGATTCTAACTGAGATCCTTTCTCAAAATAAAAAATAAAAATAATTGGGGGATGTAGCTCATGGTGGTAAAGCACCTCTGGTGTTAATCAATCCCCAGCACCAAGAGAGGAATGAAAGAAGGAAGGAAGGGAGAGAGACAGGGAGGGAAGGAAGAAGGCAAGAAGGGAATGAAGAAAGGCAGGGAGGGAGGGAAGGAGGGAGAGAGGGAAGGAGGGAAGGAGGAAGGAAGGAAGGAAGGAAGGAAGGAAGGAAGGAAGGAAGGAAGGAAACATGGAAAGTGTAAATTCTGAAAAATCAATTTACTTTTAGGAAAATATATTAGTAGATGCTAAAATTTCAAGTATTATTCCTTCTTTTAAATGCCATTTTAAGAAATGACTTTTCTACAGTGTAGAATTTAGCCCTTAACCGAGTTATTCTGATCAGAGGTTTTATCTCCCTGAGCACATTTGTCAATGGTGGGAAATATTTTTTTCATGTTCGATGAAGGGATGCATTGGCATCTAGTGAGTAGAGGCTAGAGATGTTGAAAATATTTTATATTGCACAACTAAATTTGGTGAAAATATCAATCATGCAGAAAGTGAAAATCCCTGCCTTAACCTAAAATTGAATCTCTAATATTAGAAATATTCTGCTACTAAAAACAGATTAAAAAGATAATTTGGGTCAGAAGCTTGAGATTCCTATAAGTAGTTGTCTCTTATGCATATATATTATTCTGGATTAATTACTTAGAAATAGTTTATTGGAAAAGAATGCCACACCTAACCGTGCCAGCCCCATTTCCAGAGCAGATAGTCATCCAGCATCTAAAAACAGAAACACTTTGATAATAGAATAATTCTTTAGCTGAGCACAGTCGAAATTGCACACCCATCAAATCTTGAGTTAAATAAAGTTATTTTGTTAAATCATGTTGTTTAGGGTATTTTTATGTCATCAAAAGATAATTTTCATGCAATTAATTAAAAATGTAAAAGTTAAAGGTCATTTTCCTTAGATATTAGGGTTCCTGAAACAAAAACTATCTCCCTTTTCAATTACTCTAACTAGAAAATGTCTACCTGTTGCTACTGCCATTAGTGGAACTGGGTATCTATTTTAGTCCCATATTGTAAAGTGGATATTTTTTTTGAGAGCACAAGACTCAGCAAATATAGGCCAACAATCAAAAGCCATTAGACTGTAGATATTATCAAGGGGGAAATAGGATGCCTCCACTACTCAGATAAGTGCTAAGCTAAAACTCAAAAGACTGATTATGGCAAAAGTTTTGAGGGTGTATTTTTGATACCATTTATTATTTTACACTATTTGACACAGTGTAGTATATTGCAACTATAAATCAGTTGCAACAAATTATTTAATGATGCATTAACTGTAGAATTTCATATATATTCCTGTTCTTTAGCCAATGTTGAGAGCTTTTTCAATAGCTTAATCCATCCCTGAAGAACTGGAGGAAACATTGTCATCCATCATTGCAGAACACATAGTTTGAACTGCAGATTTCTTATATTCTTTTATTCTGTATAAAAATTACCCTATCAATTATAGACTAGAGAATTAATGAGAACACCAATATACCCTTATATGTCGATGTACAAAACTATGTCCTTAATCCTTCTTTGAACTTCTTGTTTATTTATTGAATTATTTTTTCCCATTCTTATCTAACAAACTTACTTTAAAGACAGAAATTTAAGGAAAATAAAACTGAGCAATAAGTTTAAAAAGATGAATTGGAAAAAGTTGAACCTTGTTGTAAGGTATGTTCAGGTAGAAATAATGAAATTACTTGAATAAAACTAAATATCAATTTTTTGCTGGAAAACTTTGCATCATTAATTCTGTTGTTTGTTTTAATTGAATAAATTCTATACATGCCCTAGGTAAGTAGTGTGTAGAAAATGGATTAATAGAGCTTTCATTAAACAGAGAAAACTGAATATACTTATTTATCCCTTCTCCCTCCTGAAATTCAACTCAAATGATGGTAATTAAATATGAAAGTTATGAATCCACAAGGAATCTTCAAAATTAAATTTGGGATTAGAGTTTTAATTTGAAAGACTAGGGGCATGTATATTGAATTCCTTCAAAAGCTTACTGAAAAGTCCTGCTTCCTTAACTATTCTTGCTTGCAGACCTTACATAAAAACCATCAGAAAATCATATCAGCTTAAGCTTTAGACTATCTCACTTTTCAGCATACCTACTATTGCCCAAAGCACTGTTATCTTTCACCTAAGTTTTTATAGTAGCTTTCTAATTATTTCTCTTCACATACCCTATTTTTTTCCTGTAAAGGCAACAGTGAATCTAAAATGAAAGTTAGATTATTTCAGCTATCTGCTTAAGAACTTTCCAATGTAAAGAAATTCCACTGGGCAAGGAAGCAGTATTCTTAAGTAACTAATACCATTTCTTTTTATGTGATCCTCTTCTTTCTATTCTTCTCTCACTCCTCCAAGACCTAGGGCTCACTCTACTCCAGTTCCTAGAACACAATGTTATGGTTTAGATGTGAGGTGTCCCCCCAAAACTCATGTGTGAGACAATGCAAAAAGCTTACATCTGAAAGGATTGGATTGAGAGCCTTAACCTAATTGTGTATCAATCCCCTGATATGGATTAACTGAGTAATAACTCAAGGCAAATAAGGTGTAGCTGGAGGAGGTGGGTCATTGGGGTAAGCCTTTGGGGTTTATATTGTCAAGGGAAGGAGAGTCTTTCTTTCTTTGCTTCTCAGTGGCAATGACCTGACCTGCTTTCCTCCATTACTCCCTTCTGCTATGATGTTCTGCCTTACCTTGAGCCCTGAGGAATGGAGTTGACCATCTATGAACTGAGACCTATGAAACTGTGAACTCCAAAATAAACTTTTTTGTCCTTTAATTTGTTTTTGTCAGATCTTTTGATTGCAACAATAAAAAAAGGCTAAAACATACAAAACGTGAGGTTCTGCCCTAAAGCCTTTGAATTTCTTCATTCTGAATTATTCCTCCCTCAGAATGGATCATCTTTTCCTCTGTTCAGTTTTTCCTAATTATCACTATTGCAGCAAGACCATATCTGTTCACCCAACATGAAATAACAAAGAGTCACTCCACTGACTCCTTAACTCTTTGTTAACAGTATTTTCCTCCATATACTTATGATCATTTGATATTGTTTTCAACTGTTTGTTATTTTCAATTATTTATCTCTCCACATTATAATTTAACCTTTTTGAAGTAGTGGGATCATTTCAGTTTTTCTCTATAACTAGGGTACATAAGAACGTCTGGAATTTCATAGTAGATGTGAATATAGTTTAGTTAAGGATAATTTGTTAAGTTATCAAATGAATGATTGCCATTAGAGTACAAAATTTTGAATTCTGGAAATCCTTACATTGAATTAAGTCCTATTTTTGTCAATTTTTTAAGTTACTCCCTTCAGTCTGAAAAACAAAAACAAAAACAAAAACAAAAAACATCTGCCTACTCTAAAAACTCAACATTCCCTGTCCATGAGTAAATAAACTTTAGCTTTATCCTCATCTCTTATTACCCCATGGTTAGCCTTTTCATTGGTGTATGGTCAGCATATTAGTACTGTACTCCTATGTCAACTTGTGTCATGCTCTGTTAACAATGATCAGACTTGCAAAACACCACTCTGCTTTCTCTGCTTTTATTGTCAAGTTACTTTTTATTACTGCAAAATTTCACAAAGTGAGACTCTTAGATTTAGAACCAATCAAATGTGTACTGTTGTCTGGCTCATTGATTTTCCCTGAATTTCACTTATTTCTCCATATGGAGCTACATTATCGCAGACTGTAGCTCTCTATCTTGTCATTGACATGGTAGAAAAATTGCATTATACTGTGGGAGAATAGGAAACATCTTAGATTATTAATGGTCATAAAAAATGAGAATTGCTACAATTTTACTTTGATTGAGGATCTCCAGTCCATGATTTCTAGCCTTGTTTTGCTAATCTCACTCCAGTTTTAGAAAATGTTTCCCTATCATGTTTCCTAATGGCTGAGATTTCTGTCTAGAGCTACTAGTTTATCTGAGATCCAATCCCGTCTCCCTTTTTCTAGTATTCCATTGACTAGATATTGTCATAAATTTAAATTTCTATTATTGTTTATACTACCTTTTTCAAAACCAATTCAGTGACAAATATTTGCTTATCTGTTCTCTGATAATTGCTTCATTAAATATCTTCCTGCTCTTGCTTGGCTCCCTGGCTTTTTAGGTGTTGTCTGATCTTCAGGATTTATTCACTCCTGAACAAACCATTCTGTAGCCAGTTCTGTTTAATATCTGTCCATATTGTAATAATTTAAGCTTTGTAACATTTTCAGGGAAAAATTATTTTCCATTTTCCCCTTCTTTTTCTCTCATATGTGTCTTTCCATATCTTAATGGGTGTTTTTTCACCTACTATCAGATTTCTGTTAGGGAATTACATTCCCCTATTTTCTTTTATTACTTTCTTTCTCCCCTAAAAATAAAATAATAGTCACTTCATCTCTAAATTAAATTGAATATAATTTCTCAAATTAAATTACCTAATATGAACTACTAACCATCTATTGTGTTTATGTAATTGACGAACTCTTTAAAAGGACAGTCTATACTTCTTATTTTTACTTTCTTCAGAAATATTAACCCAATCTGTTCTTAATTCATCACACAAAGCTAGTCTCAACATCTCATTTCACTTTTCAACAAATAAAACTCCTAGTAATTAATACCTTTTCTCCCATCAAATTATCAATGGGTGTTTTTAGTTCTGACTTAGTCCTCTAGTATTTAATCTCTTACTTATAATTTTAATTTTTTTCTTTGTTTGTCTACATGATTCTATTTTTCCCATTTCTTAGATCTACTTTTTAAATTTCTCTATTGGAAGTCTCTATTTGTTATGACATCCTTTTCCTAATCTAATATAGGTTCTCTCAGGTTTTGTTCTAAGTCAACATTATTCTTTTTACAAATTCTCTCATATAATTCATAATAATATCTGTAATGCCAGATTCATGGGACCCCAATAGATCTTCAGGAGCCAAATCCAATGCAATCACACAAGAGTCTTTATTGCAAGCTCGAGCCTGGACTCACAACCGTTTCCGACACAGTGGTACCAGGGAGTGAGTCCCAGTCCTTTGTTCAGTGAGATTTTATAGGTTTTGGGGGGATACTCTATGCTTCATAACATCTCACAGCAAATCATTCCATACCATTGGAAAATCAAACAACTCTTATCATTGATTAGCACATTCACTGGCGGGAACAAGTTGGGTAGGGGTAATTGGTTAGTATAAGAGGGGAATTTCTTTGAACTGATTGGTTTAGGCCACTAGGGGTGTATAGGCTAAACTACATGGTTTCCCAACATGTTATCAACCACCATAAACTACTGGGGGGGTCATCTGGCATCCAGGGTATTTTCCCTGTCTCATGCTGATTGGTGGTTGCTAGGATGTTGCTATGGGTCCTCACCTAGTCTGACTGAGTCAGGGACACCTGGCACCACAGATGTCTCCTATTATTTAAAGACAACTCACCAGGGTGGGTATGTGCCTAGAAAGGCTCTGTTGATTTTCCCAAGGACAAGGGTCATGCCCCCTTCCTTAGGACAGGACTTAAAGTAGAAGCTGCTGTTATTTACTTATTTTCAAAAATGGAGTCACATCAGTTTCTCATATCAGCATAAATTATTGTTGACAGTAACCAGCAAATGTATGTATATATGTCAATTAATTCGTCAAGTTGTAAGAGTGGGTTTCATAGCCCATAGAAGACAATATCCTTGAATATATATAATAGCATATAAGAAAATCTAGTTTACACAAATAACATTTGAGACCAGGGAAATTTATATATTAATTGCTTCAATGAGCTTTCCAGGGGAAAAATAACATATGAGAAAACTCTCAGAAAAAGTCAGACAGCTTAACTCATCTGAGTAACTTGTACACCATAAGATCAGAGAGAGAAAACAGGACATGATTTTATTCCAAGAGCATTGAGTAAGCAGTACAAAATTTAAAAATAAAATAAACAGCAGTAATCAGATTCACATTTAAAAATATCACTCTATCTATTCAGACAGAATGGATTAGAGGAAAATAGGGTAAAGGTTAAAACACTGTTTAATGGCCTATATAACTCTTCATGTGGAGGAGATGTTGGATTATGTTAATATAGTTGTGTTACAACATGAAGAAAAGTTAAAGGCCATCATGTTTTTTGTTTGTTTGTTTGTTGTTTTTAAGTATATAAATGAAATTTTTAAAGGATATTAAACATTCAACCCTTGACTTTCTTGGTCTCCAGTATGTACTTGCTTAACTATCATCATATCTGATAATTTTATTTCCAGGTTATTTGTTGATATCTAATATAGTACCTGAAATATTTCAGGTTTTGGGAAATAATCTCTGATTAGTCTGTATGACACAACGATTCTCATTACATGCCTGAATGAGATTTCTGCCACGTCAAGATGCTTATAAAAAAAAAAGTGTTAAGGTATCAAACAGTGAAAACTCAAGAACTACTGAGTAAACAAGGAACTCCCTATAACTTCATAGATAATAACAGCTACATAAAAGGGCTGGGGCTGGGGCTCAGTGACAGAGCGCTCGCCTAGCATATATGAGGCACTGGGTTCGATCCTCAGCACCACATAATGTAAAATAAGAGATTGTGTCCACCTAAAACTTAAGAATAAATATTAAAAAATAATTGCTACAAAAGATATCACCTCTTGAGATCTTCTGTCTGGGATGAAACTTTCTACTCATGAGAAACACCAATTTTAAATTACAGGAGTTAAAGTCTCTCATTGCTGTGAATGTTTCAGAGGCTGCTGATGTTGGAGACCTTTGTTGATGAGACCAAGTGTCTGGAGGTCATTTGGAGAAATAGCAGCTACTCCAGCTACCCCAGTCACTCCAGGGAATTGGAACCTATGAACAAATACTGTCAATTTATTCTGGGAAGAAACTGGTTGTAACACAATAGATTCACACCAATTTGGACTTTAATCCTTGCTCTGACACATATTCACAGTACAATATTGAAAATCCATTTATTCTTGGAGACTAAATTTCCTCACAGATGAAAGGGGAATTATAGTCTTCATTTTGCAGAATGTTAATAAAGGTTAGAGATAACATTGCAAACATGCAAAAATGTGTGTGTGTGTGCATGTGCAGGTTATCATTGTTGTTGTTTCTGTATACATAGTCATTTTTATGGGTTGAATTATCATCCTAAAAGCTAAGTTGATGTTGCAGTTCTGATATCTGTGAATGTCACTATATATGGAAATAGAGTTTTTGCAGATTCGATTAAGCTAAGATACTGACACTAAAATGGACTGTAATTTTATTTAGTGAGTATCCTTATAAGAGGAGTAAGAAAGCAGAAACACAGGATAGAAAGCAATGTGAAGGCAGCAACAGAAACTAAAGTTATGTGTCTATAAGACATGGAATTCCACAGGTTGGTGGGCCCATTTCCTGAAATTTTGCAAAGGGTTATAGGAGACAGTTTGGTTCTCCTGACACTTTTGAACTTCTGAAACAGTGTCTGTTTTCATAAGCCACTTGCTTGTGCGCCTTTGTTCCAACAGCCCTAGGAGAACCTAATGCAGTAATTGTCATCATGTCCTGAGCAGTTTTGTTGTTGCTGATGACAGCTGAAGTCTCTGTGCTGAATTGATGTTATTTGAACTGCTTCCAAAGGCTCCCATAAGGACAAAAACTCCAAGCATGTCAGATTTGAGGAATGGCAGGTGGTATCCTAATATAGTTTCATCTTTTTATAGGAGAATATATAGAAAAGATATTGTGTTCAGGAACATGTAGATGTGTAGTCCTCAAAACTCAGTATTATAGTTGATATGAGCTGAAGATCTTTGCTAGGTCTGCAGATTTCCAAGAATCTGGCTTAGAAAAAGAGGGAAGAAATTCCTTATCTAATTACTGTGTCAAGATATACTATTTCCAGCCAGATGTGGTAGAGTACACCTGTAATCCCTGTTCCTTGACAGGCTGAAGCAGGATGATCTCTAGTCCAAGGCTATCCTCTGCAATTTAGCAAGACCCTGTCTCAAAATAAAAAGGTAGAAAGGGCTAGGAATGTATCTCAGTAGCAAAGCACCCTTGTACACATGGATTCAATCCCTAGTATTACAAATTAAAAATAAAAGAAAGAATGAACAAACAAAGGGAAAGAAAGAGAAAGGAAGAAAAAAAAGAAAGAAAACAAACTATTTCAATGCCTACTGTTTAGATAGACCGTATTTAGGTATTAAAAAAGAAAATTTTAAATATTAAGTTATGGACTGTGTTGTTTTTCAATATGGATAGATTCATTAATCACTTATCATCATTGTTATTAATATAAAATTAGAATCAAATATACTAAGCAATCATAGAACCTTAAATAAGCACATGTGAATAAGCAGTATAAAACCAAAATATTGAAAAAATGTCTTCTTTGACTCTCCACATGGAAATGTTCGAGTCTTATTTAACCTCATTTGATTGTAGTGTGGCCCATAAAAATATGGGGCAAGCTTTTAAATGGCACCTATTTAAAATGACATACCAATGAAACATGGCAAAATGAATCTCAGGGGAAGACAACTTAATAAGACTATAAATTTCTCAATATAAATTTAAATGAAATGCCTTATGAGATTGTGAAGGATTGCTGGTTAGCCTCTGGCTATAAGGGAAATGGTGGAAAGGTCCCATGAGAACAAGAGCTTCTGAGAAAGAAAGGTTTTCTTTAAAAGGGGGATGTTATTTTGGGAAATTAATCTCAGCAGGAAAACCTAAAAGGGTCAAATTTAATGGGTTTTTGATAACCCTTATGTATATATGTGGTATTACCTGGCTTTGAAGAACATTCTCTTTGTGTAATGGGCTTTGATATAATTTACAACCCTTACTCATTTTTGAGTAGTAAGTGGTATATTTTCCTAACCACCTGGAACTGACATGCTGTGTGTCAAATCAGAAAATGTTTCATTTCATATAAAAAGAAAATGCTTTCATCAAAAACTGTTTCTTTCCAGAGAAATACTTGCAACACATATTTTTGACATACATTTGGAGGAAAAATTTCATTTTTATTATCACAGAAAGTCACTTCAGGCTGTGCTGAGGTCCTGATTAATGCTTGCCTGGGTTACAGTGAAGGTGATCATGTTTCACTGTGCTCTGGGGACAGGCATTAATCGCATCCAACATTCCATGTTGTCACTTTTTTTTTTTCTCCCAGGTTGAAAGCACTTAAAAAAAAAAAGAAAAGAAAAAAGAAAAACTTTAAACATGGTCTACATAACACAGTAAAAAAAAAAATGAGATGAAGTTTAAATGAATATCATACTCAATGCCTCGTTTGTGTTACCTAATGTATTTAAATTGTTACTGAATTACAAGACCATACTAAAAAGCCAACAGACGAGGGAAAACCTATTTTCAATCTTTCATCTTGTAAATAAATGTAAAATAGAAATTTAAGTTTAGATTAATATAGCTTTGCTTGCTCTTACATTTTGTTTCCTGGTTATAATTTGTGGGTACATTTTATGTCTTGAGTATTCCTTCATTTGAGCTGAGTGAGTTGTTTGATGTTGGATATAGACATTGATTAGGGAATGACAGCCTTTAGCCATGAGCCCTGCTAGTGCTAGCTGAAAAAACACAGTTGTTCAGGCAAAATTTTTCAGGCATTTTTCCTTGAATTCCCCTGAATCAGCTAATAAACTTCTTTTATATGATCTTGTCAACATGACTAATAATAATACCAGTAAAAAATACACAACTAAAAATAATGACTACAGGTAGAGTTTTTTTTTAATGCCCCAGACACTATAATGAACGTCTTACACATATCAACTTAATTTAAGTCTTAGAAAAATCTTGAAGTATATTCTAATATTGTTGTCACTTTACAAACTTTGACAAATTAAGGCACAATGAAATTAGATGAGTTTTGGAAAATTATCAGTCAGTAGAAAAGCTAGAATTTAAACTGAGTTATATCTGACTGTTTTTGTTGCAAAATTAACCACTACTTTGAAATACCCCACTGAAGGCATTTTGATCTCTAACTTCTCCTTAAAAAATAATAAAAGACTATGGTCTATAAGCTTTACAAATTTGCTAATAAAAATTTACTTGTTGACTAAATATGTTGGGATGACACCTAGGAAAGCCTTTCATATGCTTTGAAGTCTTGAATTATGCTTAAAATAAAATAATTCTTAAACAAACAAACAAAGATCCTTTTTAGATGAAGAGCAATTTCAACTAGATTCCCCATGAATATGTCTCTCAGTCAAGTCCATATTTCAATTATCATCCCTTAAATTTCTTACAGTGAGATGAAGTAATGATTTTACTTATTGCCAAATAAAAAATAAAGAAACAAAACAAAATTGATCAAATAATATAACCAGATAAGCTTGTTCATGATAATTATCATTGAGCTTTATTGCTTTAATAAGCCAGTAATAGATTATTTTTCTTAACTAATAGATGACTATGTGGTTTGGTTAAATTTATATTAAGGAATGCTTTTGAACTAGAATGGGACTGCAATTTGGTGCAGCCAATCTGGAAAGCAATTTGGAGATTCCTTGGGAAACTTGGAATGGAACCACCATTCCACCCAGCTATCCCACTCCTCAGTTTATACCCTAAGGACTTAAAAATAGCTTACTACGGGGACACAGCCACATCAATGTTTATAGCAGCTTACAATTCACAATAGCTAAATTGTGGAACCAACCTAGATGCCCTTCAGGAGATGAATGGATAGGGAAAATGTGGTATATGTACACAATGGAATATTACTCAGTAGTAAAAGAGAACAAAATCATGACATTTGCAGTTAAATGGATGGAATTGGAGAATATTATGCTAAGTGAAGTAAGCCAATCCAAAATAGCCAAAAGCTGAATATTTTCTCTGATATGAGAATGCTGACTCATAAAGGGGATGGGAGGAGCATGAGAGAAATGGAGGAAATTTAGATAGGGCAAAGGGGAGGGAGGGAATGGGAGGGGGCAAGGGATTAGGAAAGATGGTGGGATGAGATGGTCATCATTACCCTAAGTACATGTATGAAGACACAAATGTTGTGCATCTACTTTTTGTACAACTGGAGACATGAAAAATTGTGCTGTATATGTTTAATATGAATTGAATTACATTCTGCTGCCATATATAACAAATTAAAATAAATAAATAAATAGTTTAAATTAAAAAATGGAATATAGAGTGTAAATTGGAGAAATGTTTACCTTTTTCTTTAAGCCTAGCCAAATTATTGTAACATCTTTACTGCTTTTAAAACTCACTCTGATCTTCCTCTGTAACTATACCTTTTCAGTTTTTCTGTTTTATCTTGAAGTTAACTTATCATGAGAAAACCTTTTTACTTTATAGTAATTATACTGTAACAATAACACCATAAAACTGTAATACAATAATCCATATATATGCTATGAAAATATTTTTGTAATATGCAATATATCATATATTATGATATATATTACAGTATATGTATGAGAGTACATTTAACAATGGTCCATGGGGTTTAGGTGTATTCATAAAGATTAAGATACATCATCTTGTGTGGGTATAGTCTGTGGATTTGTCCACTATGGTTTGAGTATTCAATATCTTCCAAAGGCCAATGGCTAAACGTTGTTTCCAGCCTGTGGCACTACTAGGAGATACTAAAACTTTTAGAAGATGGGACCTAGTGGAAAGAAGTTAGGTCATTAGGAGAATTCCTTTGAAGGGGCTATGCAACCCTATCCCCTTCCTCTCTCTTTTTACTCTCTGAACACTATGAGATGAACAGGCCTTCCTCTACCACATACTTAGCCATGATGTGCTACCTCTCCATAAGTGCCCCCAAAACAAACCTATCTGGCTGTGTGCTGAAACCTCTGAAAGAAAACCAAACCATTTCTTTTTTTTTTTTTTAAGGTTATTTTCTCAGATATTTTGTCACAGTGACAAAACCAGTAAAATGATACCAAGAGTATGGCCATTGTTCTGATTATACCTGATGCTATGATTTAATGCATTTGGAATATATTCATAAGAAGAAATTGTAAGTTCACAGAAGGCTAGAGAAAGCCTAGAATGTTTTAAGCAGAGCTTGATGGGCAATTCTGTTGAGGGGTCACAAGACCAGAATGCTGAGAATATGACAGAGCTCAAGAGGTTTCAGATGGAAATGAGAACACTATTGGGAATTAGACTGGTCCTCACTTTTTATATTCTGGCAAAGGACTTGTCTACATTTTGTCCATGCCTAGATACTTTGTGTAGTAGTGAATTCAAAGGTGATGGACAAGTTAATCAGATGGAGTAAATTTTATGTCAGCACAGCATTTGGGCAATGGCATGGTTATTTTAGCCAGATTTATACTGAGAATCAGGAGTGGTAAGCATAGCATAAATAGTTTAAAGTTTGAGTTTGGGTAGAAAAGGAGTGGTTTAAAGTTATAGCCT
Organism: Marmota flaviventris; assembly: GCF_047511675.1. Classification (NCBI taxonomy): domain Eukaryota; kingdom Metazoa; phylum Chordata; class Mammalia; order Rodentia; family Sciuridae; genus Marmota; species Marmota flaviventris. The sequence continues at coordinate 50,306,599 of NC_092504.1, read as the reverse complement.
TAGAGGGAGCAGTTGCTAAAGAGATCTGGGCCATTAAAAAGAAGCCACATTCTATGGTGCTATTGGGAGTTGGTGGAAAATTTAGGAAATGGGGTCTGGTGAAAGGAATTTTGGTTATTCAGGGCATGCCCTTGAAGGGTATATTTAGAAAGTGGTCCCTTTCTCCTCATTTCCTAGCCACCACAAGGATCCCTAAAAGATTATTAGTGATACAGTATTCAATATCAACACAGTCCTATTGAACCCAAATTCAACAATATTTCCACATGATTCACATGTACATTGTATTTTGAGGACATTTTCAGATTATAAAAATAGGGACATTTTCTTCATGAAGGATGCAAATATGAAAAAATACAAACAATAGAGATATACCATATCCCAATGTACTCTAATATTTTGTGTACATTAACATGAAACAGGAGGAGAAAATAAGTTAGCTACTGAATTAGATTAAATATTGGCTACTGAATTAGATGAAATATTGAGATTATATTTTGCTTACATATTGACTACTTTTAATTCTAATCTGGAAAATTACAGTCTTAGTTCAAACTCCATTCAGAATAAATATCATGTACTTTGACTATTGGTAAAGTTCTGATGTGCATTGCCCAGTGATGTGTCTATAAAAAATGATAATGCACTGTTAAAAAAAAACTAGAAAAAAAGGATTTTGAATGTTTTCACCACAAAAAATAATACAAGTTGGATGATATGCATTCACTAAACCTGATTTAAACCTTATACTATATATATATATATATATATATATATATATATATATATATATATGTATTAAAATACTACATGACACTTCCTAAATATGTACAACTTTCATGTTTCTGTGTATCAGTTAAAAATAATTTAAATAAAAACAGTATCTTAGAGAGATAACCCAATAAGTCACCTAAATCCTCCTTAAAATGAACTCTGTTTTTACTGAATATGTTGGGGAAATCCAGGATAACTCCTAACACTGTCATTAAATGTAAGGCATGGAGTTTTCTGTTTCTTTTCTCATGTTTTTAAATATTTAAGTGGGGTCATTTTTAACTTGACAATCAGACACCTCCTCTCTCCTGAGCATATTTTCTAACATGTCACTGAGATAGTTATTTATGTGTCCTTGTCCCTTATCACTATGTATGAAATATTTAATAATTGACATCTTTGCACAATCTGTATTAAATCATTTTGTCAGAAGCATTTCATTTATTGGACTCCACACAATAATAGTTCTTGCTCTCTTTGGTTTAAAAAGAAGAAACCCATATTGTCATGATCAACATCACTTTTGTCAATTGCAAAAGTGTTCAATAACCATCATGTTTGTTTTTTAGTGAGTTTCAAAAAACTTGAGAAAATAGAGATGTAAAATATCTTGCATTTCTGGATACACCAATCAATATAGGAAACTAAGTACTATGATTAGATGAAAATTTGCCATCTATTTGGAAGAGTCAAACAACTCTCTAATTTAATGACCTTGAGCAAAACTTTCCCTTAGCATCTATTTCTTATCTTTAAGTGGAAAGATTGCACCAGATGAGCATAAATCTCCATTCTAGCTCTACCTTACACAATTCTGTGCAAAGAAACTTTTACCTCTTTGAAAATAAAATGCTTGTAAAAATCTGTTTTATAAATTCCATACAAGCATGTCAAACAAAATGTAAATATTGATTATCTCTTACTTTTTTTTTTTTTGCCATGAATCAGTGAGGCCAGTGATGGAATTTGAAATACCTTAGGCCATAATGACATTACAATATCTAAACCAAAATAAGTTTTCAATACCTTTTAACATCATGACAAAGATGGGCACACAGACAATTTTTGCCATCATTTCTAAATGGGCATAGTCATATCATCATATAACTAAAAATGACTAGAATCTAGTAAATTTTAGTATTGTAAACACTATTTTAAAATATTCTGATTAATCAGTGCACTTCTAAATAAACATGAATCAAATAAGAAATTTGAAAATATTGCTTGAGTGAAATAAAAATCATACATTAATGAAATTTGTTGGATATAGTATAAACAGTACTAAGAAGGAAATTCATAATATCCATGCATGTTTTCGGAAAGGAAAAAGATCTAAAATTAATCATGTGAGCTTCAATCTTAGAAGAATATCACATTCAATCTAACATAAGCAGGAAAAATAAATGGCAAAAATTAAAGCAAAGATCAATGATAAAGAAAATGGGAAATGAATAGAGAAAAGTTTGTGAAATAAAACCTGATTCTTTACAAATATTAGTATAACTGGTAAGCCTCTGGCCAGGCTAAGATAAAAGGAAGACACAAAGTATAAATATTAAAATGAAAGAGAAGACATTATTACAAATAATGTATATTATTTGTAAAATATATTAAAAGTATAATCAAGGATTACTGAGAACAAATATATTTTCAAAAATTGATGACACAGATGAAGTGGATCAATTCCTTGGAAGTTACAATTTATCAATACACATGAAGGAAGAAACAGAAAATTTCCACTTGTTAAAGAACATGTACAAAACCCTACAGTTAACAGTATAGTCAGTGGTGAAAAACGTGATATTTCCCCACTGAAATCAGCAACAAAGCAAGGATGTCCTCTTTTATCACTGAAAATAAGGCAAGATAGAGGAAAAAGTACACAGACAGTGAAGGAAAAATTCAATTGCATTTCTTAGCAGAGCACATAACTATGTAGAAAATTCAAAAGAATCAATAACAATAAAAAAAAATCTGGAACTTATAAAAGATTGCCAGATTGTAAGACACTAGGTTAATACACTAAGCAAGCAAAGAACAAATAGAAATTCAAATAAAAAATACAATATCATTACATTAGCACCATCAAATATTAATTACATAGGTATAATTTTAATGAAATGTGTACCATATCTATACAAGAAAATATCTAAAATATTGATTAAAGGAATCTGAAAACAACAAAATAAGTGGAGGGCTAATTTATTCATGGATAAAAAGATTATACAAACTTAGTTTGTATAATCACAATCCTAATCAAAACCATAGCGAGTAATTTTTATGGACATTGTTAAGCTAATTCTAAAGGTTGTATGAAGAAGGAAAAGAAAATCAGGAGATCCAATATAATACTGAAGGAAAATAATAATGATGAAGGATTGGTACTATCTCACCACAAGACTCATTGAAAAGCTACAGTAATCAACATAGCATGATATCAATGAAATAATAAGCAAATAGATCAATGGAACAAAGTAGAAAGGACTTCATTCTTTATGGACACCCACTGAAATATATTTCACTGACCTTGACCAAAGAGTAGAGGCAAAAATTGGAATAGAGTTATTCTTTCAAAAAAAAAAATAATGTGGTAACAACAGGATGTTGATGTGAAAAGAAGGAGGAGGTTGAAAAGCAAAGAAAGAAAAAAAAAAGTATCAAAAAACAGGCCTTACAAACTTCAGAAAAAATTAATTCAAAATGAATCAAAGATAGAAGTTAAAACACAAATCTGTCTGCACAATGGCAGCAGATACCTGTGATCCCAGCCTCTCAGGAGGCTGAGGCAGGAGGATCCTAAGTTTCAGGTAAGTTTGGGCAAATTAGCATTATCTAGTCTAAAAATAACAAACAAACAAAGGCTTAGGGCACCAGTAAGTAGTAGTGTGCCTCTGGGTTGGTGCAATCTTCAGTACCAGAAAAAAATGACAACAAGAACAAGAACAAAAATAAATCCTACAAATCTATAGATAATGCATGAGAAAAATCTATGACTTTGGATTTAAGGGGGACTTTTTAGATAAAACAACAAAATCATGATTCATGAAAAAAAGAAGTGATAAATGAGACTTCTTTAGAACATTAAATTTCTGCTTTTTGAAAGACACTGTTCAAAAAATTTAGAACAAAACAATACAAAATGCAGATTAAGAGAGAACACTTGCAAAAAAACACGTATGTTAAATGTCCGCTATACAAAATGTAACAATTCAAAAATAAGAAAACAACCTATTTGCTTCATAGTGGGTATCTTAATATTTAATCTTTAGAAAGTGAATATTCTGGCGAATAAATTAATATTAGAAATAATTTGCTCTATATTTTTTCCCAAATTAAAATATATATGCAATTAATAATAAAAAATCAAAATTATTTATTTTGATGAAATCTTCTTAGATACAAAATTCATAGTCCATCCATTTGGGAAAATAGTGAATTCTAAAATTATAATTTATAAACTGCAAAACTTTATCCATAACTCCCTAGAAAATTGTGTTTCCAAAAATTTGGATGTAGACTGAATAATTTCCATCAAATTAGGCCAATATATGATCTTGATAAATGAACTCTGCTTCCAATTAATGCTGGTCCAGCTTTTTGAGTGGATTTTCATTCTTACAAGGTGATTTTCACTGGCAAAAACAGTTCATTCAGTTTAGAAAGAGTTCATCTCCCTTTCTCTCCTAACATACAATTGCCTTATTTCAGATGGACATATGGTACAGAGCTGTTTCCATTTTTTGAATCTGGTGTAATTATTCCTTTATGTTGTTTCTTTAATTCAGTCCTACAACTCTTTTTGAATTTTTTTTTTTGGTGGGGGTGTGGCAGGGATTGAACTCAGGGCCACTCAACCACTGAGCCACATACCCAGTCCAGTTTTGTATTTTATTAGAGACAGGGTCTCACTGAGTTGCTTAGCACCTTGTCATTGCCAAGGCTGGCTTTGAACTTGAGATCCTCCTGTCTCAACCTCCCAAGCTACTGGGATTATATGTGTGTGCCACCACGCCCAGCAGTCCTAGAACTCTTGATGTTATTTTCCTTCTGAATGAATAAATAAATAAATAGGGGAAAAAGGCGTGTTCTTTCATTTTTAATATGTTGCTAATAAATAAATGTTTCTTGATCATTAATATGGGGGAAACACAGAATCAGAATACTTTGTCACATGTTTGTCAAGGATGACTGTTCAAACTTTTTTGTATGTGTATTCTGGGACTTTCTTGTCTACTTCTGGAGAACCTACAGGAGTGTATTTCAAAATCACAGACCTGAAAATTAATGTGAGGAAACTTGGAGTAGTGTTAAGTAGAATTGAGTTAGTTGATTTCTATTAGAAAGACTAGAAAAGGCAGGGATTACTAGAGGCACCCTCCATTAACTCCTCACCCATACTTATCCACTTTGTTTTAAACAAGGAAAATATCTCGCACTTTCCAGAATATAATTAAAATGTCAAATAAGAATTCTGTTTTTTATTAGCAAACTTATAAATTGTACATGATGCACCAACAATCCACTCCTGGTTTCCTGTTACAGAAGAAGTAATCAAGCTTTCTTTGGAGCTTAATTTCTCTAACTGTGCTCTGAATTCAATCCTTCTGTGTTCCTGGGAGTCCATGACATAGCCATGTTCTTCTCTAGGTCTCTGACAATGAAGAAGAAAACAGAATTATTTATTTTTCCCTCTGTCCAAAAACAGTGAAGCAAGTAAGCAAACAAACAGAAACCCAGCAACAACAACAAAAACCCTGAGAACTTGAGTTTTCAATTAACATAAGTGATGGGTTTACTATGCTGTGCTGTGTTATTATTTCAGTTCCATCTTTAAAATGAATAGGAGAAGGCTATAATTACTTAGTAAATGAGCTAGGGATGTAGCTTGGTAGTAGAGTGCTGGTTTAACATATGTGAGACCCTGGGTCGAATCTCCAGCACTGAAAAAAAAAAAGTAAAAACAAAAACAACAAACAAGCAAAAAACAGTTAAAAAAAAAAAAGCTACACAGGGAACTTCATAAAATAAACAAAAAATATTGGTGTACTTTTTCTTTTGCAAATGAAAATTTAAAATACTTTTATAAAATAAATTTACAACAAAGGCATACCACAACTTAATGCATTCAAATTCTGCGCTCAAAAATTCCTTATTCATACATATTTAGCATTACTGAGGAGTTTAATTCCAAGCTAGAAAGAGAATGTATTCACTTTGCTGGATCAAAGCTGACTCTATATTCATATTCTCAAGGAAGGAATCACATTTTTATATTAAAGTTTTTTCCTATAATACAGAGTCACATCTAACACATTTATTTTAAAGTGTCTCTTTTCCCCTTTCTTTTGATTCTACTCCATATTATTTGGGGGTCTAGAATTACTGTTAAATTTAATCATTAGGAAAAAAAATTGTGAATGCTTTTGCTTTTAGCATTTTTTATTATATACATTGTGGAATAAATTTTGAAATGAAATTAGCTGGGACTCTCCTGCAACCTCCCTAGAACTATCTCATCAGAGATATACCTATCTTTAATAGTTTTTTTTTTTTTTTTTTTCTGGGCTATTTCATAAATCTATAAGTTGCTGATAGTAGTGAAAACAATTCTTCTCCCAAAGAAATATATATTTAAAAAAAGCTCTAGGAGAGATGTAAAAATATTATTCAAAGTATTTACATCTTATTGCTGAATAGAATGTTTTTCATTTAGTAGCAAATTTTTCATTTATTAGCAAAGTCATACCAACATGACTAATTGTCTCTATATGGATAAATACACATTCTACAGATTCACTTTTGAGCTTGTTTACTAACCACAGCCACCTCCCTGTCTTTTTATTTGTTAATTGATGAGTTAAGGAAACTATTGGTTATGGTGTCATAACTTTACTTTTTGAAAATTTTGCTTTATAAACAAAAACAACAAACAAGCAAAAAAAAAAAAAACAGTAAAAAAGCTACAGAGGGAACTTCATAAAATAAACAAAAAATATTGGTGTATTTTTTCTTTTGCAAATGAAATAAAAAGTGTTCAAGCCAGGCCAGGTGACACAGCTGTAATCCCCTACAGGAGACTGAACACTGAGTATCACAAAATTAAGAATAGTCTCTTGGCAGTTTAGGGAGACTTTGTCTCAGAAGAAAAAAATAAGAAGTTTGGTGAATATAGCTCAGGATTAGAGTACCCAAGGGCTCAATCCTCAGTACTGCAATGAATAAATTTTTAAAAATCTATATTTTTTTTCAGATAAAATTATATATAAATAGTGTCTGAATAAAATTTAGCTTTTTGGTTATGACAGGAAATGAGCATTGCATAGTACCCTGACAAGTATTGTATCACTCACTGATGTGAATGGTACAGGGAATATTGAGATCATTGTAATTACTGTCAATTCTATTTCAAAAGTAAAATAATAAACATGACCAGATAATTAATGAATACTTTGCATAATTTGCATTTACCTTTGTGATTTATTTCTTTTCATATAAATGATGAATTATTTGCATATGGGGTGGGATTATCATTAACATAAAGTCAATGACTAAAGATCAGAAGTCTTAAAATAAATTATGGGACAAAACAGAAGTATCTTGGAGATTAAAATGAAACTGAAAATGGATCAGTTGTAAAACAAATTCTGAATAACAATTCCTTGGGCATTATAAACCTTCTCAATGCTAGTTAGATACTCAGGTAAAGGTAAGGCTGACTCTGACTTTTATCTGCTTTGGATATTTTTAAAATTAACCACACATTTATATAGTTATCTTCTGAGGATATCTGCTTGTGGAAGAACAAGGTAGAATCATGCAATTCTTTAGATAAGTCTTACATCTAAGTGTTTAGACTCTGAAATTAAAACCTTCTGGGACTGGAGTTGTAGCTCAATGGTAGAGTGCTTTCCTATTATGTGTGAGGCACTGGGTTCGATTCTCACCTCTGCATACAAATAAATAAATAAAATAAAGGTCCATCAACGACTGAAACAACAACCACCACCACAAAAAACCCTAACCTTCTTCCATGTAAGTGAAAGTGCTTCCTTTGCAGATTTATATTTCATCTTTCCACAGGCTTTTCCTTAAAGAACCATCCAGGGCTGTATCAGGAGTCCCTCTTACTGAGATTCCCTTCCTTTGTGCCATCACATCACAGTGATGTAAATTCCAAGGAAGATGTTTTTCTCCACCTTGTTAATAAGAAGGCCTAAAAGTTAAGCTCCAGAAACTTTTCCACAAAATATCCTCTATTATGGTTTGGATATGAATTGCTCCCAAAAGCTTCTGTTAATGCAGGAATAATCAGAGGTAAAATGTTTTAGATTATGAGATTTGTAATTTAGTCAGTATACCCTTAGTTTAAATGGACTGGGTGTAAGTGTAGGCAGGTGGGTTGTGGCTGGAGAAAGTAGGTCACTGGGGGTGTGCTGTGGAGGTACATCTTCCCTACAGCCACTCCCTGATTCCTGAAAGCTACAAGAACTGAACAACTTACCCTAATTCCTGTGCCCATCCACGTGAAGTTCTGCACCATCTGGGGCCCAGAGCAATGGAGTCAGATATATATGGACTGAGAATTCTGATACCATGAACCCACTGGACTTTCCTTCTTTTAAATTGTTTTTGCCAGATATTTTGATCACAGTACCACAAAAGCTGACTAAAACACCTTCTTCGATGATCTTCAAAATTGGGTAGATACCAACTGCTACCTAAAAGATTATTAAAATGGGTGGCTTTGTTTCTTTAATTTCTATTACATTTTCAATACTGTGACATTTTATGAAAAATAAAGGAAAATAATCAGATGAGATGGTTATTTATTTTTACTCATTTTTTTAAAAGAATTGTGACTCACAATGTTGATCCATAGATCAGGATGCCAGTATCACTTGTGAGTAGATATTCAAAGTCTTGGAAATTCTAGAAATGTTGAGTCAGAATGTCAGGAGGTAGGCCTCCAAACTGTTTCAGCAGCCTCTCACATTGAATTTTTTTACTGATTCTTTTTAGTTATACATAACATAATCTGTTTTGATAAAATTATGCATGCATATTTATATCTATTGTAATTAGAACCACATTCTTGTGGAAGTACATAATGGTGGAATTTGCTTATTTTTTTAAAATTATATGTACATAGGAAAATTATGTCAGATTCAATCCACTGTCTTTCCTATTTCCATCCCACTCCCTTACTTTAATTCCCCTTTGTCTATAGCACTGAACTTCTCTTTTCTCCTACCCCCTTATTGTGATTTAGCTTCCACAAATAACCGAACTTTCAAACTTTGATCTTTTGGAATTTGTATATTTCAGTTAGCATGATAGTATCCAGATCCACCTATTTAATAAATGTCATAAAGTTAATGGCTTTCATTAACTTTCAGTTCATTTCTAAAGTTTAGGTTACATCTTAAGTTCTTTGTGGCTGAGTAATATTCCATTGTGTATTTATATTACATTTTTTTAACCCATTAATCTGTTGATGGGCACCTAGATTGGCTCCATAGCTTAGATATTGTGAAATGTGCTGCTATAAACATTGATAAGGCTGCATAACTGAAGCATGATGACTTAAAATAATTTGGGATAACTGGTCAAATGATATTTTCATTCCTAGTTTTCTGAAGAATTTCCAAAGGGCTTTCCAGAATGGTTGTAATAATTTGCAATCACACCAACAATGTATGAGCATTCCGTTTTCCTCACATCCTCACCAAAATTTATCATTGCTCGTACCCTTGATCATTGCCATTCTGACTGCAGTGAGATGAAATCTCAGTGTAGTTTTGATTTGTATTTTCTAATTGCTACATATGTTGAACATTTTTTCATATATTTGTTGACCATTCATATTTCTTCTTTTGAGAAGGGTCTTCTTGGTTCCTTCTCTACTTATTGATTGGGTTATTTGCTTTTTTGGTGTCAAGTTTTTTGAGATTTTTTTATATCTTGGAAATTAATGCCATATCTGAGGTGCAGATGGCAAAGATTTTGTGGGCTCCATCTTCATACACTTGATTGTTTCCCTTGCTGTGAAGATTTTAAGTTTTTGTTGTTTGTTTGTTTTTTTTACCATATCATTTACTGACTGATTTTACTTCCTTTGCTTTAGGAGTCTTGTGAAGGAACTCAGTTCCTGAGCAAATTGAATTTTGATAAGCACAGCATTAGAGTAGTTGGAAGTCTTATTAACATACAGAGTTTAATTCAGTAAATCTGAGACTGGCTGATTGGTTTGTGATCCTGATTTTCAATAGCAGCAACCTTTGGAACCATAGTTAGCATTAGAAAATGATCTGATCCTGGATGCTGCCTTGAATACACTTATTTGCTATGTGTTGATTTGGATGTCAAGGACAAGAACCACTTTTTCCCCCAAAGAAAAAAGAAATTAAAAAAAAACTTAGTATTTATTTAGATAGGAAGACCCAGAAAAATGTAAGAAACTTTGTTCAGAAATTTTTGAAAAGCAGTAGGTGTAAGATTTTCCTTACACACTGATTAAGTAGGAATTTGATGTATACCTTTATCACAAAAATATAAAGAGCATTGTCAAAAGAATAAAACCAGAATGCATATTTTAGAAAGTACAGTGAATTACAACTCCATTTCAAAAGCAAAATTCCCATTGTGATGCATATGCATCAAATGACTATTGCCACCTGCCATACCAAATTGCCTACCACCATGTTAGCATGCAGTTGTTGATTTACCGCCACTGTCAGCAGCACATTATGTCAATCTCCTATGAGGTAGCATTATCCTAACCTTTGCTGTTGGTGATTTAGACTTTCTTTTTTCCTTTCTGTTTTGTTAATTTAAACCTTGCCTAGATGGGTAGTCATAGCATGTATCTGCCCTCCACTGTCACTTAATAGTTTTAGCTCATCCATAGAGCTTACATCTCTTTCAGAATTCTCAGCTCCCACTTGCATGATGTACTGGTGACCTTAGCTTCATTGGTATTCTGTAAATGTCAAAGATATGCTTGCCTCAGCTGCCTGGGCTCTGGTGAGCAGGTGGAAAAATGACCAGTTGAAAATGAGTTGTTAAGACCACTACAGTGAAAAGATTGATGCAATTAATTTTTCATTATGCACAGTGTCTGTGGATTCTAATCAGTTTGGATTGTTCTTCCTTTGAGGCACAAATAAAATGCAAATGGATTCAGAATGAAAAGGAGCATTCTTTATGGTATAGACTTTCCAAAGCTGTAAAACAGCTTAGAACTAATTTGTGGTGTTAGAAATATTTTATGAATTAGGCCCTGGCAGGCTAATGTAAGTTCTGTCTGGAAAATCCAAGCTGTAGCAACTATACAGGGCTGCTTGAGAGAGGTAGATTTCAAGGGCACAGACACAAATAAGAATGAACCTGAGGAAAACCTCACTGGATTGAAAAGGGAGTAGGGAGGAAGAGGGATTTTTATTTGTTAAATTAATTGTGTAAATTAATATAGCACAAATAGCCCCAAATCAATCATTATGCTTGCAGTTTTATTTTCATAATCCATGTAAATAACTTGCTAAAACAGGAATACAGATTTTGTTGCATGATGAATTATATTCAATTTTAATAAACCATCTACAAAAATTGATTGATGTGAATATGGCAGTGGCAACCATGAATTATCATGGAGAGTCCAAACATAAAATCACAAATACACTTAAGAGCACACTTCCCTTTTTTGATAAATTAAGATTCCTATAATTATGAAAAAAATGATAATCTTTTATCGCTAGAGTGACTATTCTAATGAGGTTTTGACTTATTTATATGGAAATGGCTACATTTATGTATCAATATTGTTTAGATGATATATTTAATTTTATTTGAAATAAAATTGGTAAGACTATACAAAGAGATAATGAAAAAGATTAATCTTGAAAAATATGAGTACCTGGACATCAGAAAAGTATGGTGCTCTCCAGTGGTTTATGCTGTGCAACACGTGTTCTGAAATCTAAGACCTTCCCCTTTTGAACAACAAAACTGCTTTTTTAATATTTTTCCCTGAAGTAGTACAATAAGGAATTAAAATATACTTCTAGTAATTCTGGTAGATGATTATGATAAAATTTTGAATATGAATCACAGACCTTCCCCATCTTGCATTATCTTTTTGCTACATCATCCACATTTGATATCATATTTTTCTATGATTTCTAAAATGTTTCTTACATTATATCATGACTCAAGAAAAAACAGTTGGAATTGACCTTATCCACAGCAGTGAATATTCTAACATGACAGACTCAGAAACCCTTAATTATATAGTTACAATTGTGATTAACAATGATTTCATACAAAATTGACTTAGGAGATAGCAAATGCACTGATAATTTTAAAAGTACAATACACAAAGTCATTAATTTTTAAAAATTACTCGATATGTACACTGATTGTAATGATTAATTCAGTTGCAAACCTCTCTTTTTCATTGTTGCAGTTTGGATATGAGGTCTTCTAAAAGCTCATGTGTGAGACAATGCAGGAAAATTTAGAGGTGAAATAATTGGTTTATGAGAGCCTTAAACTAATTGTTGTATTAATCTGCTGACAGGGATTAACTGGGTGGTAACTGAGGGCAGGTAGGGTGTATTTGGAGGAGGTGGGTCAATGGGGCTCATCTTTGGGGCTTATATTTTGTACCTGGGTGAGAGGAACTCTCCCTTCTTTCTGATTATCATGTCCTGACCTGTTTTCCTTCTCCACATCCTTCTGCCAAGATGTTCTGCTTCACCTTGGGCCCAGAACAATGGAGCCAACCATCTATGGACTGATACCTCTTCAACTGTGAGCTCCAAATAAATCTTTCTTGGTCTAAAGTTGTTCTTGTCAGGTCTTTGGTCACAGTGGCAAAAACAAAACAAAAACAAAAACAAACAAACAAAAAAAAAACAACAAAGAAAAACCTGACCAAACCACCCCTTTATTTGTATAGATAATATTTGATATTTCAACTGTACATAGGTAGACTTCATAGAGACCTTCCATGTACTCCTGATATTATCTTCTTCTGACAACTTCCCCATTTCCTAAACACTAGAAAAATGTGGCTGAGTAAACTTTATCCAGCTTATTAAATTAGATTTTTCTATTCTAAAAACTTAAAATTGATCATTACATTGATGTCCCCAATATTCTGAACTTCACTAGGATTATTTAAGGAAGAAAACTAATATTCCCATGAGCAAACTCATAGCCCATGGAAAAAAAGATATACGTGCATGTTATAAAAGGTAATAGATTATAAAATATAAATGCAGAATGTTATAGACATCTAGATGAGGAAATGTTGTGGCTTGTAGTATACTATCTTATTTAAGTAGAGAACCTAGAAAAACGAGTAGGTCAAGAAAAATGATTCAGGTTAAAAAAATATGAGATAACAGGTAGAGATTTCTGATTGAGCCAAGACTTATGTGGCTTTAAAATGTTATTATCTAAGGAAAAAAAAATAGTTTTAGGTAAATTTGGGCCTTGGAAGTGGGTAAGAAATTAAAACCAATGATATAAGAAAGGTCATTATGAAAATTGTGAAATATTTAGCATATTATCCTAATAATGTCCTTATGGTATTTTTTGGTGGTGTTATGGTTTAGATATGAGGTGTCCCCTAAAAGCTCAGCATGAGAAAATGCAAGAAATTTTAGAGGCTAAATGATTGGATTATAAGAATCTTAACCTTAATCAGTGCATTAACCCACTGATAGGAATTAAAGAGGTGACAACTATAGGCATGTAGGTTATAGCTGGAGGAGGTAGGTCCCTATGGGTGTGCTTTTGAGGTATATATTTTGTCCCTGGTGACTGGGGCTCTCTCTGCTTTCTGATTGGCATGGCCTGAGCTGCTTTCTTCCTCTCTACACTTCTATTATGATATTACGCTTCACCTTGGGCCCTGAGCAATGGAATTGGCCATTTGTGTACTGAAACCTCTTAAACTGTGAGCTCCCCAATAAATTTTTTCTCCCCTATGTTGTTTTTTGTCAGGTCTTTGTTTACTTTAACAAAATATCTGACTAAAATTGAGGGGCAGGAAACTCACATACCACCAAAGGCTGACAGTTGACCCAAAACACAGAGCAAATTTAGTGTAGATTTGTTTGAAATGGAGAATGTGTATGACAAGCAACAGAACCAGAAATCATATACTGGTGAATTATTACTATAAAGTTTTGAATGTGAATCACACAGGTCATTAGTTCTCACAAGAGTTGGAAATTGAACTTTGAAAGATTTCTGACTGAGGATTAATGAAATAAATATTGATTGAAACTTGACAATTATGAATGACTCATAAAAATGTTAACATTTTTTGTTCATGTTCACCTTTGATTAGTAAAGAGGGAAATAATATCACCTCATTTGTGCTTTATGCAAAATGAATAAATGAATAGTATTCTATCAACTCAGTTGCAGTCTAAAGAAGAGTTTGGAGAAAGAAAAGAACAGAGACAACAATTCTGTAGAAATACTTTAGAAACACTAGGGCAACAGAAATACGGAGAATTATTTGAGCCAGTATTAGTGAGGATAAAATGAGTGGTTTTAGTAATGACACATTTTCTCTAAAACTTTAATAAAGTTTGAAAGATAAGGTGACATTCAGAGTTGGTACTCTAGTAAAGAAAAATTTTAATTTCCATTTTTAGTATGAATAACTGAGATAAAGAGAAGTTGACCAGATTTTCAGCATAGCACATCTGATAGGAGATAAAGCCAGAACTTAGTTCATAAGCATTATGCTTTAGTGAAACTAAGGCAATAACAGTTCAGTTTCCAAAAAGCAAAGAAGTTCTCTTTCACTTATCGTGAACATTAGGTAATAGTGAATGATTTAGAGGAAGATGCCCCATTAGTACTGGACAGAACAGTGTTAGTTGCAAATAGCTAAAAATTTTCAAATTTGGTGTCAAAGGTGTGGATATGAATGTGATTAATGTTAGGAAGAATGACTAAACAAGTAGGAAATACCAAACTCATGAAGTAGACAAGTAGAAAAAAAGATCAGTGAAAGGGAAATATTGAAATTATAAAGAAAATTACAAGAATCAGAAAAAGAAGAGACTACAAAAGAAGAGAAAAAGTTTTCATAAGGTGGTGTTTATCTTGTTAAGCCAAAGTATTTTCAAAACAGAGAATTTTGAACTTGGAAACAGAAAGTTCTTTGATAACATCAAAAAATGTGAGTAAAAAAAGAAGTAATATAAAACTGAATGAAATGTCATTCACAGCCATATGTTTGTATTCTCATTATAGCTCATTTAAACCTATTATGAGCTGCAGGTTCTCAGTGGGATGATATCCCTAGAGTACTTTACAAAATTGTAGTACATTTTTTTCCTTATAGTACCAAAAAAAAAAAAAAAAAAAACTGGCAAGAGACATTCTTAACATTCATTTGTTAGAATCTAGGGCTGCTAGATCTCATAAAGATCAAAAATACAATAGCTTTCAATTTAATATCCTTTCAAATGATCCTTTACATTAAATAAGGTATAGAAATATGCTGATAACTTTATAAGACAAGACCTCAATATTGAATTGAAATTACTATTATATAAGCTAATTATTTTTAGCGTAAGATACATTGATATATTCCAGTTATAAAACTTTCATGTAACTCAAAGTATAGGATGTACATTATTTTATTTACAAAATTGAAAATTGTACATATTTTACAAAATCACATCACTAATCATTGCAATGCTGCTTTATCATGTTATTCATTCTGGTGACACAGCTCTTTATTCGTGTATTTGGAACTGTTCTACTATTGGCAATGATACATGTACAAAATACTGCCTAATTTTAAATGTTCTGGTGTGGACATTCTCAAGAATTTACAATCTAAACCTGTATATTTTGAAAACTACTATTTTCATTTTACAGTAATGTGTCGCTTAATAACAGGTGTATATTCTGAGGAACACATCTCTAGGGAATCATTTTTATGCAGACATCGAGAGTATACCTGTACAAAATCAGAGGTTATAGCCTACTACACCTAGGCTATATGGTTTATACTGTCATATAAGGTACATTATTGACTAAATGGTGCTTATGTAGTGCCTGACTTCATTTAAAATGTATTTATTATATTGATTATGTCAAATTTTCTCAAGGGGGTTTATTTTATATATATATATATATATTATATATTTCAAGTAGGAGCCAGGTGTAGTGGTGCATGACTGTAATTCCAGCATCTCAGGAGGCTGAGGTAGAAGGATCAAGAGATCAAAGCCAGCCTCAGAAATTTAGGGAGATCCTGAGTAACTCAGACCCTTCCTGTAAATAAAATATAAAAAAAGGGCTAGGAATGTGGCTCAGTGGTTACACTTAACCCTGGGTTCAATCCCCAGTGTAAAAAAAAAAAAAATTAAGATAGGAAAGAGAACACTAAAGCATATTGTACATACTGTATTTTACCATGTAATGTTGAAAAATTTATGTCTCCACCTTTTTTTTTTAATTGCAAAAAGATGAGGTGTGGCCATTATGTGAAGTTTTAAAAAATTGTTCTGTCATCACTTAAAAATAATTTATTACAAAAATTCATGTATTATAAAGCTGTTTTTGGTGCAAGATTATACATTAATGCAGTGGTGATGGTTGTGTGGTAAAATACTATATTTGTATTAAAATGAGATTTTTGGACCTCATAAAGTTGAGAATCATTTTGTATTTGTAAATTATCTCAATAATATAATCCAGTTTACAAGAATCATTAAGGAAACTGATTATATAAAGAGAGTGATTTGATAGGAAGTTAGAAGAGAAGCCACCATTAGATAGTTGCATGTGTGGAGAAATGGAATAAACTCTCTTATTAGATGTTAGATTAAAGTCTGCCTTATTTTTTTCAACAAGTAGTAGATAGCATAGTGTTATAAAACTTAATATAACAAAACACTTTGTTTTATAATAGATTTATCATATACCTGGACCCAGACCTAGCAGGAGCCCTACAAATATATGTATACTTATATTTATATATACTTTATGTACACAATTTAAATATGTAAATTTATTCATGTTTATATACTGACATATTTATATATTACTCCAAGTTGAAATGACATCCTGTCTTATTGTCTACAGGGTATACTATTAGTATATCTCACCAGTAGCACATCAGCATTACCTGGATGCTTGTTAGAATTCCAGAACCTTGATCCCATTATTATACCAATAAAATCATACCTGGAATTTTATAAAAGATGCCCAGGTGAGTTATAGGCACATTATAGTTTGTGAGGTACTGGTATTAAGCATATTTTTTTAAACAAAGGGCTATATTTTTGCATGCATATTTACAGTTACTAAAGATGAATACCAAACTTATTCTCTAATCAAGCTTTACTGTTCTTGTTTGTACCTTTTCTATTAAAAGTTTACATATATACAGTCATATAAAGCATGATAATGTTACCATAAAAGACAGACTAAACTTACTATAGAGGTCCCATAAGATTATTATGGATCTGAAAAATCCCTGTCACTTTTTGAATGCATGGTTAAAGAAGAAACAAGAAAAAAAAGAAAATACCAAAAGAGAAGGAACAATCCAAAAAAAAAAAAAAAATCACAATGAGTGATTTAATAGAAACTTGGGGACATTAACAACTCCTTAAAAGGTTTGAAAACATGAACTCCAGTCCTGAAAAGTTTTTATTAATGGAGAGAAATATTCACTATGCATTATCTGCTTACTGGAGATGTATAATAATAATAAAAAAATGAACAAACCAAACCATGAAAACCATCACGGACAAATTTCTAAAGAGTGACACCTCCTCAACTAGAACCTCAGGCATGTCCTCAGGAGGATTCCAGAAGAAAGCATTGTTATCATGGCAGATGGAAGCTTCATGCATCTTCTTGGTCCTGAAGACCATCCTGTGGGACAAGATGTGAACTGGAGGAGAGTGATACTGATGATTCTCACCCAGTATAGGACAAGGTTAATGTGCATGTTTGAGTCTGAGATCTTTTTAAAAACTTAAAAAAAAAAAAAGAAAGAAAATAGTTTAAAATAGAAAAAAAAAGTTCATAGAATAAGGATGTAAATTAAAAAAAAATATTTACATTTGTACAGTATGTTTGTGTTTTAAGATATTTTGAAACTTTATAATGCAAGAAGTTACAGTATACTGAGATTAATTTATGATGGAAGAAAGAATTTTTTAAACAAATTTAGTGCAGCTTGTGTATTGTTTTTATAAAGTCTAGTGTACTATCATGTCCCGGGCCTTCACTGTCACTCATTACTGAATCACTGACTCAGCAGAGCAACTTCCAGTCCCGAAGCTCTATGTATGTTAAGTGCCTTATAGAAATGTACCATTTTTTAAATCTGTTATACCGTATTTTACTGTACTTTTTTATGTGTAAATGCCCTCCTACCACTGAGTTACAATATCTACAGTGTTCAGCACAGTTACTTTCTTTACATGTTTGTAGCCTAGGAACAATTAGCCAGTTGGGCTACAAGATCTACATCTGTATAAGCTCTCTGTTTGTGTCTGTGCCTTTCTCAGAAGGTATCCTCATTATCAAGTGACTCCTAACTGTGTTTGGTAAGGCCAAAATCAAAGAGTTGCCTTGATTTGAGAATTTGGAAAGGTCATGACTCAGAGCTTCTTCTTCTTCTTTTTTTTTTTCACAGCTAACAGTGCAAAGAAAATAATCTACATGCATTCAAATAGGTGAAAAAAGACTTCCAAAAGGAAAATGGATACTGTTTCTAGCTCAGATCTGAAGTTCTGATGTGATTTTCCTTAGTTGTTCTCCTTTGGAATATGCTGACAATTGGAATTTATGTCAGTTCTCCTTTTCCACCTTACTTCTACAATTAACCTTTTTTAAATATGTTTCTTTTGTCTTAAACATAAGACAGGGATACTTGTCAACTTTTTATACCTAGGGTGTAAAAAGGTCAAGGGCATCAAACAAAGTGTGGTCTAAAACCTGATGTCTGAGAAGGTCCTTACTGAAGATGTGGTAAGCTAGCAGTAAATACTTCTTGTATTCTTATATACAATTCCATAAGGGAAAGCTTGGCATTTGAAATGGGACAATTCAGATGTTAGAGTTTAGACTTAATGCACAGGTGGTAAGGGTGATGACAGATTTTGTTTAATGACTCAACCTTTTTATTATATTTATCCCAAAACTATTGTAAAAGAAGGCATTATAAAATTCCTAAGCCATGCCATTTACAATTTTATGGGATTTGTGTTGATAGCTGTTACCTCCATAAAAAGTTGCCTTTAATAAAATGTAACTGGTATAATTAATAACCACTGGCAGGTCTTAAGCCTATTGTGTTGTTTTTTTGTCTTAGCAGAAACAAGAAATGGAGCTTACATGACTTGAATGGCTGGAAAACAAGTATCCTTCAAATTAGGATGCATCTGGTAAAATTGAAGGAGAATCTGAGTTGAAATAGAGTCCTATGCTGTATAACAGTGGTTTAGTCAAGGACAGGCTGTGATACACAGGCCAGTCAGTGATTATAACTACCAATAATGTAGTAGCTACTTTAGTGGGTATAAGTTCACCTATGACATGTGCACAATAGCAAAATTATCCAAGGTCCCACTTCTTAGAATGTGTTCCCATCATTAAGCCAAGTATAATTGTATATAAAACAAGTGGATGAGAGGTCCCTGTGTGATATATATATAGCATGTAACTAAACAATCCTCATTGCTGTGACTAAACTCCTTGTATTCACATTGAGTTTCATTTTTCAGATTTCTTAGTGCTTACACATTTATAAAACCTAAAGGCAGGAAAACAATGGAAACTGAACAATAATTTCAGTTTCCATTGTATTAATAATGATTAATTTTCATTCATTAATTCCTAAAAATTTCCTCACATAACACTGCATTTATAAACTATAATATTTATCAAAATATATAATGTGTTGTGTTGTTTTTATCAATATGGTATGAATAATAACAAATAGTTTTTCATTCCAGAAAACATCTTAAAATATTTTAAATATAAGAACTAACAGTAACATAAAATTCAAAATGAACAAATAATTAATTGTATATGTATTTTTGTGTACAACATTTTTATTGTGTATGAGAATTATCAAAGAGTACCTAAAATATATCAAACATTAAAGATATTTATTTAGAATAAAAAACTCCTAGGAATAAAAAATTTAGTATAAGGATAACAATATACAACATAACTCTTATTTCTTAAAGAGGAGTTTGTGTAATTTAAGATAAATAATGGTTGTAGTGAATCATCATGATATTTACATTCTCTTGGATACATTTAAAAGTAAATTGTTAAATTTCCATTGAAAAATGTCAACATACACAATATGCTAGAAATCACATTCTTTTACAATAAGAGGTAGAGTTTACTGTGGACTTAATGAAGTAAAATTTGGGGGTCATATTTGCACAGGCCTTTTCCAAAGAAGATTGGAAGATTCCCTAACAATGGATTTATGAAACCATATGTTACATTACAGAAAAAAAAAAAAATCACTGTAATTACAATTGGTTAAGACCCGGTCACATTTCAATTCTACTTACTCTCTCACAAATCTTCTAAATGTGATTTTAAAGTGGCTTTGGAAATTTTGTGATCCAGAGAGGAAATTGAGTTGGTGACACATTTGGTTTGGGTATAGTGAGATAAATTTATAGAATCCAAATTCACTTGGAAGAGAGCCATCCTACTGTAAAAGTGACTTCCATGTATATTCTTACCACTCACTGTAAATATTTATTCTTTATTATTAAAGGGTCAACGGTCATACTGTGATATGAGCATATGCATCTAGCACTTGAACTATGTGAATAGTAGAGGAAAAGAAGGTTTGAAATCTGTGGAGTCAAAAGCCAGTCTGAGCAAACGTCTTCTGGTCATTGCCTGTATGTAATTGTTACTAGAGGATTTTTATTTATTCCTACCATAAACTGAATTTTTTTCCTGTCAGGAGTGCACTTCATAATGCAATTCTAATAGGAATATACAATATCACTAAAAAACATATTGCTCATGGAAGTTGCACCAAATAGAAATAGTAGAATTTGTAAGTGTATAAGATAAAGTTTATATGATACAAAATAACAAGTATTTCATTTTTTGTAAAGTCACCCATGAAATTTATAGAAAATAGACTTTAAACATGTTAAAAGGCTATTGCCTTTCTTTTCTTTACAGAAACTGTTACAAAATCATTAACCTATGAAGACCAGATTAAAAAAGTGTACCATCAACATTAGTATTTAAAAAAGTATTACAGATGGATATCAAGTAGTAAATTGAAAATAATAAGTTGTCCTCTGGGATATTTTCTTTACTTGTATACTTTGAAAATTTGTAATTTTTGTGGTTTCTTTCTTTTTTTCGGAGAGGGAGTACCAGGAGGGATTGAACCCAATGAAACTCAACCACTAAGCCACATCCCCGGCACTGCTGGGATTACAGGTGTGCACCACTGCACCTAGCTTTTGATTTGTTTTTCATGCAAGTAAATATACATTCATATATAAATTTTGCTTTCAGTTTTTAAAGAAAGTTTATTAAAGAAAGTTCCCACAATTGCATAAAATCTGTACCCCACAAAATTGAATCCTATTCTATTTGCAGAAAAATAAAATAAAATAAGGTACATACATGTACATGTGTATTTGTATTGTGTAAAACTGAGCAAAGAAGTATTTGGAAAAATTGTTTTAGAACAAAAAGAAATAAATTATCTTTAGGCTCTTGATGTAAGAGATAAACACACATACAAGTGAGTGCCCTGCCTCCTTGGGGTATCTAGCAGGCAGGTCCAATGTCTCATTGTTAAGATAGCTCAGGGGGGAAGGGAGCATATACTAGCCACTCAAGCTGGAAGGCCACTGCCCTAGGTCACCTGCCTGGCCAGTCATAAGTATGGTCAAGTCACATCAGCACACAGTGGCCTGTGCACTACTTTCCCATTTCTGCAAAAGGAAGCTGCATACAGTTAGCTCCCTACCATGTACTCTGGTCCACAATACTGCATGCAACTATACCATGACAGATGTTTTACCAAAAACCTGAAACTGAATATTGACTGTTTTAAACTGATTTTTCATTATTGTTATTTTTAAAATAGTTGATGCCATTTGGACCATTTTAATCTGTGGCAATCCATTTAAAATTTCTGATAAACTACAGACATAATCATATTTTATTCAAATACCACTTTGGAAGAACATTTAGACTAATTAAAGTATATTATCAGTAAAGAAAATTTAGATGAATATGGAAATTATGTGGTTTTTAAAAATCAGTAAAATTGTAGTAGTTATATTAAGATGAAACTGACACTTGAAATTAAGATAAAATTATCTCATATTAAACTGCAAGTAAAACATGGCATGTAGTAGAATGGGGATTTTTAAAAGACAAAAAGCTGAGAGGTGAAGAAGTGAATCATAGTATATAGCAGGAACCATATAATACCTAATGGTGTGAAAATGGGAAAATGAGATAGTCACACATCCTTAAGAACATAGAGCCGCACAACCTAAGAGTTTCCTATCTGAACCAATAAATGGCTTCTGTCTGGCATCACTACATGCTACTTCCATTTGAGGCTAATTCAAAATATCCTTACTTGTGAGTACTAGGCGTTTGGTCTCTTCTGTAAGTCTCCCCTTGCCCCTGCCCCTTTCTTTAATGTGACCTACTTTGGCCTTCAAAGCTATATAGTTTTGTGCACAGATTTTCAATTTTGGAATTTTCATTTATGTGTTTTTAAAATGGACATTTATCACTAATCTTTCTTTTCAATGCTCTGGTAGCATGCGGACTGAGAATCTGAAACATATCTTTAAAACAAACAACTGAATAAACAAAACAAAAAATGCCTTTGAGCAAACTACTTTTTGCAAAATGGAAGCTTTTTGAATTCAACAATAAATGACTGCAAACTATTGATTTTTTAAATTAAAATAAACAAAAAAAAATCATTTTCAAATGATCTGGGATCCTAAATACAATGGAAGATCTATTGTAATGAATATTAATAGCATTTACTCTGAGCACAGAAAATTGATCCACCTGAAGACATATTCTCCTGACTTACACTTTCTTATACTATTTTTGATAAAGAACAAGAAAAAAGTTTTCAGTAACAATCCTATGGCGGCCCATAGGAGTTGACAGGACAACCTAATAGGTGTTATGGAACTTATTATTGATTTATTAATTTTCTTCATGTAAACCATTATTGCTCTCCTGTTGTTCTTTCCTTGTTTGCCTTATCATTATTGAGAAATAACAGTGTATGTTAGGAACAAAACAGAACAATCAGACAACAAAATTCTGTTTTTTGTTATCCATCATGACTAAAGGATCTACAGGATCCGAGTTTACCACCAGTACTCCAACATGCAAAGAAGTTTAATAATAAAATTGTACATATCAAACCTATGTGTATATGTGAATATATAGAACAGATTTAATTCAGCTGAAATGCACTGTAGTGTTAAGATTAGCATAGTGTACCAAGGCTAGTAACTAATTGGAAAAGAAACAGGATGGTTAGAGAAAATTGTATAGATTTTATAAAAATCTTGCTGTATTTTAGCCAATAAGGTTAGCATGAGGCTTTTAAAATTTATTCAAAAAGAATATTTTAGAAAATCTTTCTATGGATTCAGCTGCCTAGTATTTGAGATTCAGGCTCTGGATTTTGAGAAGACAGCTTAGCTGTCTGCACTAATGAAATCACCCTTCACACTACCAATCTCTGGCAGAAGTACAATAGTGCATACCTATAATCCCAGCGGCCTGGGAGGTTGAAGCAGGATTGCAAAGCCCTACTAAGAGAGGCCCTAAGCAACTCAGCAAGACCCTGTCTCAAGTTAATGTTTTTTTTTTTCTTTTTAAAGGGCTTGGGATGTGGCTCAGTGGTTGAGTACTCCAGGGTTCAACACTTAGTACAAAACCACCACCACCACCACCACCACCACCACCACCACAACAACAACAACAAAAACTACAAATCTTTGCTCTGCTTTATAGACAGATTTCTGTGGGCTCCATCAGTGAAGACCAGATAAATTGCTAAATATAGAACATAAAATAGGGATGAGTAGACTAGGGAATTATAGAGCAATACCCTGGGAAACTTAGTTACTCCATATGATTATAGTTTGCATATAAGTATTCAAAATTTTACATTAAAATATATAGAAAATATTCAGATGATAAAATTATGGTATAAAAGTTATGGATTTGTTTCCAAAAGTAGATTTTTCTAAAGATGTTGCTATTAACATTTTCTCCAAAGTTGACCTATTTATTTTCAATAATGCAGAGCATATATTTTCTGACATCCACTTCTAAATAACATGAAATACAAATTTACAGAAGCCATTTCAGTCCATTGCTATTATATACATTTATTTGTATTATTATATATAAGGGAATGAGCCACAATTTCCAAACTATCAGTATTATACTAATCTGTTTCTCGCTTACAGAATAAATTTTAACCAAGAATAATGTTGTATGAATACTACAAAATACTTGATTGGGGTAGTAACTCCATCATTCTTTGGCCTTTCATGACTGATTTCTCTTTTTTATCCATTTTTTTTAAATTAACAAATATAGCACCAAATTGCAAAATAACACGTAAACACAAGCAAAAGGATGTCATCAGGCTCAGTATATCAATTTCAAGTGTGAGGCATCATTAATGTTATGGTATAGATATGAGGTATCCCCCCAAACTTATGTATAAGAAATACAAGAAAATTTGGAGGTAAAATGATTGGATTATAAGAGTCTCAACCTAATCTGTATATTAAACTCCACATAAGGATTAAACGGGTAGTTACTGGAGGCAGATGTGGTGTGGTGGAGGAAGTGGGTCATTGGTGGTATCCATTGGTGTGTGTGTGTGTGTGTGTGTGTATATATATATATATATATATATATATATTATATATATATATATATATATATGTATATATATATATATATAATATATATATATAATATTGTCTCTGATTATAGGAGCTTTCCCTCTCTGCTTCATGAATATCATGTCCTGAGCTGCTTTCTGCCATCAGGCTCTTCAGCTATGATGTTCTAACTTCACTCAGGCACAAAGAAATTGAGTAAGCCTTGTTTGTACTGATACCTCTGAAACTGTGAGCTCCAAATAAATGTTTTCTCCTCTAAATTGTTCTCTTCTAAAATTTTCAGGTCTTTTAATCACAGTAGGAAAAAAAAACTGACTAAAATAATATAGTAACGTAACTTTTCTATAGGAGAAAAAGGATTCCTGATTTGTTTAATTTTGGAGATTCTAAAATAATAAAACAAATTTATACAAATATAATGGAAATGTCTCACAATCATTACCTTATAAGAATTTAATCTATTTTTGTTGTGACTATTCCTTTATACAAATAAGATTACTACTAAAGTGAATTTATTCATGGATTTGGACTATGTTGAATGATATGAACTAAATTTTTTTATATCTCCATTGTCTATAAATGAATATTTTTTCTTTTTTTTAATTTATTTTTTATTGGTTGTTCAAAACATTATAAAGCTATTGACATATCATATTTCATACATTAGATTCAAGTTGGTTATGAACTCCCAATTTTACCCCAAATACAGATTGCAGAATCACATCGGTTACACATCCACATTTTTACATAATGCCCTATTAGTAACTGTTGTATTCTGCTACCTTTCCTATCCTCTACTATCCCCCCTCCCTCCCCTCCCATCTTCTCTCTCTACCCCATCCACTGTAATTCATTTCTCTCCTTGTTTATTTTCCCATTCCCCTCACAACCTCTTATATGTAATTTTGTATAACAATGAGGGTCTCCCTCCATTACCATGCAATTTCCCTTTTCTCTCCCTTTCCATCCCACCTCATGTATCTGTTTAATGTTAATCTTTTCTTCCTGCTCTTCCTCCCGGCTCTGTTCTTAGTTGCTCTCATTATATCAAAGAAGACATTTGGTATTTGTTTTTTAGGGATTGGCTAGCTTCACTAAGCATAATCTGCTCTAGTGCCATCCATTTCCCTGCAAATTCTATGATTTTATCATTTTTTAGTGCTGCGTAATACTCCATGGTGTATAAATGCCACATTTTTTTATCCATTCATCTATTGAAGGGCATCTGGGTTGGTTCCACAGTCTAGCAATTGTGAATTGTGCTGCTATGAACATCGATGTAGCAGTATCCCTGTAGTACGCTCTTTTAAGGTCTTCAGGGAATAGTCCAAGAAGGGCAATAGCTGGGTCAAATGGTAGTTCCATTCCCAGCTTTCCCAGGAATCTCCATACTGCTTTCCAGATTGGCCGCACCAGTTTGCAGTCCCACCAGCAATGTACAAGAGTACCCTTTTCCCCACATCCTCTCCAGCACTAATAATCATGATAATTGGATTTATTTTGACATATTTACAAAAGTATAAATATAAATTCTTCTAATTCAGTCCCTAGTACTTCCCCCTTCACTCCCCTCCTTCCTCCCATGTTCTTTTCATACTACTAATCTTTCTGCTGTTTATTTGCATATACTTTTGATTTAGTGTCTTGTGGAAGTACATGATGGTGAGATACACTCTCACCATATGTACATAGGAAATTTAGGTAAGATTAATTTTATTGTTTTTCCCTACCCCATACCTCTTCTCTTCCCTTCAATCCACTTGGTCTACTCCACTGATTTTTCATCTATTTTTTTAATATCACCCCAGGCCTTATTTTGGATTAGCTTCTGCATATCAGAGAAAACACTCAACCTTTGGGTTTTAGGGCCTGGTTTATATCACTTAGCATAATAATTTTCAGATCCATCCATTTGCTGGCAAATGCCATAAAAAGTCATTCTTCTTTATAGCTGAGAAATAATCTATTGTGTATATATACCACATTTTCTTATTCTTTTATTTGTTGAAGGGCACTAAGTCTCATTCCCTAGTTTCTATACTGTGAATCGTGCTACTATAAATATTAATGTGGCTGCATTGCTATAGTATGCGACTTTTAAATCCTTTGGATATATTCTGAGAACTGGAATGTCTGTTCATATGGTGGCTCCATTCCTAGATTTTTGAGGAATTGCCATACTGCTTTCCAGAGTGGGTGCACTAATTTGTAGTCCCATCAACAATGTATCAGTATAGATTTCCCCCCATATCCTAGAGAATATTTATTGTTAGTTGTATTTTTGATAATTGCCATTCTGACTGGAGCGAGATGAAATCTCCATATAGTTTTTATTTGCATTTCTCTAATTGCAAGATATTGAATATCTTTTATAAATATTTTTTGACAATTTTTATTTATTCTTGTAAGAAATGTCTATTTAGTTCTTTTGCCTAATTATTGATTAGGTTTTTTAGTTTTTTTGATGTTAAGCTTTTTGTATTCTTTGTATATCCTAGATATTAATGCCCTATCTGGAGGAGCTGGCAGCAAAGATTTTCTCCATTCTGTTGGCTCTCTCTTCATGCTCTTAATTGTTTCCCTTACTGTGAAGAATATTTTTAATTTGATGTCATCCCACTTACTGATTTTTGATTTTAACTTTTGCACTTTAGGAGTCTCATTATGGAAATCAATTCCTGAGACAACATGTTATAAAATTGGACCTACATTTTCTTCTAGCAGTAGCAGGGGTTCTGGCCTAATTTCTAGGTTTTTGATCCACTTTGAGTTGATTTTTGTGCAGGGTGAGATAGGGGTTAAATTTTATTCTTCTACATATGGATTTCCAGTTTCCCCTGAACCATTTGTTAAAAAGACTGTCTTTTCTTCAGTGTATGCTTTTACACCTTTGTCTAGTATTAGATAACTGTAATTATGTAGATTGGTTTTTGTGTCTTCCATTCTATTCCTTTGGACTTCAGGACTCTTTTGGTGCCAGTACTATGCTGTTTTGGTTACTATATCTCTGCAGTGTAATTTGAGGTTCAGTATTGTGATACTTCCTGCACATTTTTTCCTGCTGACGTTTGCTTTGATAATTTGGGTCTCTGATTTTTCCAAGTGATTTTCATAACAGCCTTTTCTAGTTCTGTGAAAAATATCATTGGACTTTTGATGAAAATTGCATTGAATGTGGGGAATATGGCCTTTTTGACAATATTAATTCTGCCTATTGAAGAATATAGGAGGTGTTTCCATCTTCTAAGGTATTTTTCAATGTCTTTCTTTAGTATTCTATACTTTTTATTCTATACTCAATCTTTTATTAGATTGATTCCCGTGTGTGTGTGTGTGTGTGTGTGTGTGTGTATGTGTGTGTGTGTGTATTAGGTAATTGTGAATGGGATAGCTTTCTGAATTTCTTTTGTATCAGATTCATCACTGGAGTACAGGAACATGATTGATTTATGGGTGTTGATCTTGAGTCCTGCTACGTTGCCGAATTCATTTATAATATTTAGAAGTTGTCCAGTTGAGGTTTTTGGATCTTCTAAATATGTCATCAGCAAGCAAAGATGATTTGAGCTCTTCTCTTCCCATTAATTTCCTTCCTTTGCCTAGGTGTTCTGGGTAGAGTTTTAAGGACTATATTGAATAGAAATGGTGAAAGTGGGCATTCTTGTCTTGTTCCTGTTTTAGACAAAATGCTTTCAGTTTTTCTCCATTCAGAGTAATGTTGGCTTTACATTTGTATATATATAGCCTTTTACAATGTGTATGTCAGTTTCTTCTATCCCTAGTTATTCTAGGGTTTTAAATATGAATGAGTGCTATATTTGTCAAATGCTTTTTTTTGCATTTATTGAGATGATCACATGATTCTTGTTCTTAAGTCTATTTGTGTGTTAAATTACATTTATTGATGTGGAACCAATATTGCATGTGGAACCAATATTGTATCCATGGGATAAAATCCACCAGATAATTTGCTTTATCTTTTTAATGTGTCTTTAAATGTGGTTTGTGGATATTATATAAGACCTTTTACAACCATTACATTGAGGATATTGTCTGACATTTTCTTTTCTTGATGTGTCTTTTTCTGATTTTGTTATCAGGGTGAATCTGATTTCATAGAATGAACCTGGTGTCCCTTCCTTTTTAATATCATGGATTGAGTTGAGGAGGATTAGCATTAGTTCTTATATTGGCTGAGAATCTATCCAATCCTGGGTTGTTCTTTGTTGGAAGGGTTTTGATAGCTGCTTCAATTTCATTACTTGAAGTTGATCTGTTTAAATTTTCTATATCTTAATGTTTCAATTTGAGTAGGGTCCTATGTCTCTAGGAATTTGTCAATATCTTCAAGATTTCTACCACTTTGGAGTATAAATTTTCAAATAGTTTTTGATCCTTTGGGTTTCAGTAGTGTCTGTGGTGATATTTCCTTTTTCATTTTGGCTTAATTTTGGTTAGTTTGGCTAAATTTTATTTTGTCTTCCAAAAACCAACTTTGTTTTATTAGTCTTTTGTGTTTTTCTAAGTCTTAATTTCATTGATATTTTTTGCTGGATTTTAATAATTTAATGTCTCCTACTGATTTTTGTGTTGTTTTGTTCTTCTTTTTCTATGGCCTTGTAATGTAATATTAGATTATTTATTTGGTATCCTTATATTCTCTTATTTATTATTCTTTATTTACTTATATATTTTGGTACCTGGGATTAAATCCAGACTCTCTTAACCACTGAGCCACATCCTCAGACCTTTTATATATATATAACCAATATAACCAATATATATATATATTGGTTAAAGAGAGGTCTTGCTGAGTTGCATAGGGACTTGCTAAGTTGCTGAGGTTGGTGTTGAACTCACAATTCTCCTTCCTCAGCCTCCTGAGCCAATAAGATCACACATGTGTGCCACCACATCTGACTTTATATTCTTTTAATGTATGAGCTCAATACTATGAACTTTCCTCTTAAAACTGCCTTAATAGAGTCCCAGAGATTTTGATATGTTGTAATACTATTCTCATTTACCTCTAAGTTTTTTTTTTTTTTTTTTTTTTAACTTCTCCCCTGATTCCTTCTGCTAGCTATTCATCATTCAAAATTTGTTATTTAATCACCAGGTGTTAGCATGGTTTGTGTTTTTTATATTATTTTTTATTTATAATTTTATTCCATAATGTTCTGATAGGATGCAAT
Source organism: Marmota flaviventris (assembly GCF_047511675.1). Lineage (NCBI taxonomy): Eukaryota > Metazoa > Chordata > Mammalia > Rodentia > Sciuridae > Marmota > Marmota flaviventris. Next base: position 50,276,661 of record NC_092504.1, on the reverse strand, counting down.
ATATTATCTGTACTTTTTTATATTTGCTAAGATTTGCTTTGTTACCTAAAATATGGTGTGTTTTAGAAAATGTTCCAAGTGCTGCTGCAAAGAAAGTGAACTCAGTTGTTGATGTATTACATATTCTATGGATGTCTATAAGGTCCATATTATTAATTGCATTTCTATTTCTATAGAGTCTTGTCTTAGTTTTTGTTTGGGTGATCCATCCAATGATAAAAGATGTATGTTAATGTAACCCAGTATTTTTGTGTTGTGGTCTATTTGATTCTTAATATTGAGAAGGGTTTGTTTGATGTATGTAGATACTCCATTGTTTGGGGCATAAATATTTATAATCATTATACCTTTCTGATATATGATTCCCTAAGCAGTATAAATGACCTTCTTTATATCTTCTAAGTAATTTTGGCTTGAAGTCCACTTTATCTGATATGAGATTAGTAACTCCTACTTGTTTATAAGATCCATGGGAATACTATGTCTTTTCCCACCCTTTCACTTTCAGTTGCTGGATATCCTTGCCTGTAAGGTGATTTTCTTACAGACAGTATGTTGTTGGGTCTTGATTTTTAATTGAATCTGCCAACAAACGTCTTTTGATTGAAGAGTTTATACCATTTACATTCAGTGTTATTATGGAGAGATGATTTTTATTTCCTGCCTCTTTGATTTATTTCAAGTATTTATTTATTTATTTTTTTATAATTTTTTAAAATTTTATTTAATTGTATTTTAGTTTTTGTCTTTTTGAAGAAATATATGCTATGTACAATTTGGTATCAGTTTTATTCATCTTTAATTTTGTGATACCACTTTGAATTATAACATAGTCAAAAGCCATCCTACAGCTTTGGCCTCAACATCCTGGTGCTTATACTGGAGGTCAAAATGGCCAGGGTACTTATTGCTCAGCAAGGGCCTACTCTTTGTCTTTTTGTAGGGATCCAATTCACTTTGCTAGTCTAAGATAAGTTCTTTCTGACTCTCCAGTTTATAGTAGTCCTGATTCTTTCCTCTAAAGATAACCAAAGAATAGTTGGGAAAAACACTTCACTATTTATAGCAATAGCTTGTGTTCTCCACAGCATTGTTTGCCAAGTTTCATTAATAACATTTGTTGAAGGAAACATTGTAGGTTTACTAACGCTTTCTTTTTGGTGGGAAAATAATGGAGATGTATGCATTCATCATATGATGCATCCAAATTGGAGATACCTTAAAATGTGCAAAAAATATGCATTAGAATTTATGAAATAAAGTAATGCATTCATCTCTCTAAAAGATCCTTTAATTGATTTGACTGAAACTACAGGTCCCTTGATTTACGCGAAAAGGTCCCTGATTTACTTACCATATTACTACTAGCTATTTAGTTGAAAGAGGTGGCCAGAATGATGTTTCCAAAACGGAATTTTTAAAAGAGATTTCTTGCATAAAATAGAGCATTCCACATTAAACAATACAATGGTAGAATAATATATATTGACTACATTATAATATGTACAAGTCTCATAGTTGGATTATGTAAGACTAATGTCATCATCATTATCATTCTCCTTATTGAATCATCATTATCCTCACTACTGCTAACCATTCTCTCATTTATTTATTTATTTATTTTTAGTGGTACTGGGAATTGAACCCAGGGCTTCCTCCCACTGAGCTATACCACTAGCCCTTTTTATTTTTTATTTTAAGACAGGGTCTTCCTAAGTTTCCCAGCTGGCTATGAACTTGAGATCCTCCTGCCTCAGCCTCCCAAGTTGCCAGAACATTAGGCTTCAGTTATCTCTTGAGGAATTAGTATTCACCAGGCTCTGTGCTAGGTGATGCCTACAGTTATTATACCAGAATTTAACCAAGGATAGCCTGTCATTTATTGACATTTCCCTCTCAGGCCCAACCTTCTTCATGTTGCAAACCATATGCTATATATTTTTACTATTGCTTTCTAAAGGTAATTATCATGGCTTTTCAGGTAATATATAATATACATTCAGGACTTCATATTTGACCATGGGATGCAAATATTCCCATTTTGGAAAGAAGCAAATGTTTCTGGAGCTTTGGTTTATTTGTACTCTTATTTTGCCATTTTATGAGTATACCACAAAGACAATTTATGTAAAGGCACTCAATTTCCTGATACATCACTTAGGGAAAAAGCCATCACTCACTGTTCCATAGCAAAGTGATTAGCATGGTAGTGTGATGTATTTCTCTGACTGCTAGAGATGGTGAGCATTTTTTCATGTACTTGTTGATTGATTGTATGTCCTCCTCTGAGAAGTGTCTGTTCAGGTCCTTGGCCCATTTGTTGATTGGGTTATTTGTTATCTTATTGTCTAATTTTTTGAGTTCTTTGTATACTCTGGATATTAGGGCTCTATCTGAAGTGTGAGGAGTAAAGATTTGTTCCCAGGATGTAGGCTCCCTATTTACCTCTCTTATTGTTTCTTTTGCTGAGAAAAAACTTTTTGTTTGAGTAAGTCCCATTTGTTGATTCTAGTTATTAACTTTTGTGCTATGGGTGTCCTATTGAGGAATTTGGAGCCCGACCCCACAGTATGTAGATCGTAGCCAACTTTTTCTTCTATCAGATGGCGTGTCTCTGATTTGATATCAAGCTCCTTGATCCATTTTGAATTAACTTTTGTGCATGGCGAGAGAAAGGGATTCAGTTTCATTTTGTTGCATGTGGATTTCCAGTTTTCCCAGCACCATTTGTTGAAGATGCTATCCTTCCTCCACTGCATGCTTTTAGCCCCTTTATCAAATATAAGATAGTTGTAGTTTTGTGGATTGGTTTCTGTGTCCTCTATTCTGTACCATTGGTCCACCCGCCTATTTTGGTACCAGTACCATGCTGTTTTTGTTACTATTGCTCTGTAGTATAGTTTGAAGTCTGGTATCGCTATACCGCCTGATTCACACTTCCTGCTTAGCATTGTTTTTGCTATTCTGGGTCTTTTATTTTTCCATATGAATTTCATGATTGCTTTCTCTATTTCTACAAGAAATGCCGTTGGGATTTTGATTGGCATTGCATTAAACCTATAGAGAACTTTTGGTAATATCGCCATTTTGATGATGTTACTTCTGCCTATCCATGAACAGGGTATATTTTTCCATCTTCTAAGAACTTCTTCTATTTCTCTCTTTAGGGTTCTGTAGTTTTCATTGTATAAGTCTTTCACCTCTTTTGTTAGATTGATTCCCAAGTATTTTATTTTTTTTGAGGATATTGTGAATGGAGTGGTTGTCCTCATTTCCATTTCAGAGGATTTGTTGCTGATATACAGGAATGCCTTTGATTTATGCGTGTTGATTTTATATCCTGCCACTTTGCTGAATTCATTTATTAGCTCTAATAGTTTCTTTGTAGACCCTTTTGGGTCTGCTAGGTATAGAATCATGTCACCTGCAAATAGTGATAATTTAAGTTCTTCTTTTCCTATTTTTGTGCCTTTAAGTTCTTTCATCTGTCTAATTGCTCTGGCCAGTGTTTCGAGAACTATGTTGAACAGAAGTGGTGAGAGAGGGCATCCCTGTCTTGTTCCAGATTTTAGAGGGAATGCCTTCAGTTTTTCTCCATTCAGAATGCTGCTAGCCTGAGGCTTAGCATAGATTGCTTTTACAATATTGAGGTATGTTCCTGTTATCCCTAGTTTTTCTAGAGTTTTGAACATAAAGGGATGCTGTACTTTGTCGAATGCTTTTTCCGCATCTATCGAGATGATCATATGGTTCTTATTTTTAAGTCTATTGATGTGGTGAATAACATTTATTGATTTCCATATATTGAACCAGCCTTGCATCCCAGGGATGAATCCTACTTGATCATGGTGCACAATTTTTTTGATATGTTTTTGTATACGATTCGCCAGAATTTTATTGAGGATTTTTGCATCTAGGTTCATTAGAGATATTGGTCTGTAGTTTTCTTTCATTGAAGTGTCTTTGTCTGGTTTAAGAATCAGGGTGATGTTGGCCTCGTAGAATGAATTTGGAAGTTCTCCCTCTTTTTCTATTTCCTGAAGTAGCTTGAAAAGTATTGGTATTAGTTCCTCTTTAAAGGTTTTGTAATACTCTGCTGTATACCCATCCGGTCCTGGGCTTTTCTTAGTTGGTAGTCTTTTGATGGTTTCTTCTATTTCCTCAATTGATATTGGTCTGTTTAGGTTGTCTATATCCTCCTGACTCAATCTGGGCAGATCATATGACTTAAGAAATTTATCAATGCCTTCACTATCTTCTAGTTTATTGGAGTATAAGGATTCAAAATAATTTCTAATTATCTTCTGTATTTCTGAAGTGTCTGTTGTGATATTGCCTTGTTCATCCCGTATGCTAGTAATTTGAGTTCTCTCTCTTCTTCTCTTCATTAGCATGGTTAAGGGTCTATCGATTTTATTTATTTTTTCAAAGATCCAACTTTTAGTTTTGTCAATTTTTTCAATTGTTTCTCTTGTTTCGATTTCATTAATTTCAGCTCTGATTTTAATTATTTCTTGCCTTCTACTTCTTTTGCTGTTGTTTTGCTCTTCCTTTTCTAGGATTTTGAGATGAAGTATGAGATCATTTATTTGTTGGTTTTTTCTTTTTTTAAGGAATGAACTCCAAGCAATGAATTTTCCTCTTAGAACTGCTTTCAATGTGTCCCATAGATTCTGATATGTTGTGTCTGTGTTTTAATTTATCTCTAAGAATTTTTTAATTTCCTCCTTGATGTTTTCTATAACCCATTGATCATTCAGTAACCTATTGTTCATTCTCCAAGTGATGCATGATTTTTCCTTCCTTCTTTTATCGTTGATTTTCAGTTTCATTCCATTATGATCAGATAAGATGCATGGTATTATCTCTACTCCTTTATATTGTCTAAGAGTTGCCCTGTGACATAATATATGATCTATTTTTGAGAAGGATCCATGTGCTGCTGAGAAAAACGTGTAACTGCTTGATTTTGGGTAGTATATTCTATATATGTCAATTAAGTCTAGGTTATTAATTTTGTTATTGAGTTCTATAGTTTCCTTATTCAACTTTTGTTTGGAAGATATGTCCAGTGGCGAGAGAGTTGTGTTGAAGTCTCCCATGATTATTGTGTGGTGGTCTATTAGACTCTTGAACTTGAGAAGAGTTTGTTTGATGAACATAGCTGCACCATTGTTTGGGGCATATATATTTATGATAGTTATGTCTTGTTGGTGTATGGTTCCCTTGAGCAGTATGTAGTGTCCCTCTTTATCTCTTTTGATTAACTTTGGCTTGAAATCTATTTTATTTGATATGAGTATGGACACTCCTGCTTGTTTCCGAAGTCCATATGAGTGATATGATTTTTCCCAACCTTTCACCTTCAGTCTATGTATGTCTTTTCCTATCACATGTGTCTACTGTAGGCAGCATATTGTTGGGTCTTGTTTTGTGATCCATTCTACTAGCCTGTGTCTCTTAATTGGTGAGTTTAAGCCATTAACATTTAGGGTTATTATTGAGATATGGGTTGTTCTTCCAGCCATATTTGTTTATTTCTGTTACTAAACATGGTTTGTTTTCCTCTTTGATTATTCCCCCCCCTTTACTGTCCTACCTCCCACTGTTGGTTTTCATTGTTATTTTCCATTTCCTTTTCCTGTAATGTTTTTCTGAGGATATTTTGAAGAGATGATTTTGTAGCTGCAAATTCTTTTAACTCTTGTTTATCATGGAAGGTTTTAATTTCATCTTCCATCCTGAAGCTTAATTTCGCTGGATACACAATTATTGGTTGGAACCCATTTTCTTTCAGTGTTTGAAATATGTTATTCCAGGATCTTCTAGCTTTCAGAGTCTGTGTTGAAAGATCAGCTGTTGTCCTGATTGGCTTACCCCTAAATGTAATCTGCTTCCTTTCTCTTGTAGCTTTTAAAATTCTCTCCTTAATTTGTATGTTGGGCATCTTCATTATAATGTGTCTAGGTGTGGATCTCTTATGATTTTGCATATTCGGCGTCCTGTAGGATTCTAGGATTTGGGATTCTGTCTCATTCTTCAAGTCTGGTAAGTTTTCTCATATTATTTCATTGAATATTTGCTCATTCCTTTGGTTTGAACCTCTATCCCTTCCTGTATCCCAATGACTCTTAAATTTGGTCTCTTTATGTTATCCCATATTTCTTGGATGTTCTGCTCATGGTTTCTTAACAGTCTTGCTGAGCTGTCTATGTTCTTTTCAAGTTGAATTACTTTGTCTTCATTGTCTGATGCTCTATCTTCTATGTGTTATACTCTGCTGGTAGTATTCTCCATTGAGTTTTTAAGTTGGTTTATTGCTTCCTGCATTTCTAGGATTTCTGTTTGTTTGTTTTTTATAACCTCTATATCCCTGTATAGTTGGTATTTTGCTTCTTGGATTTGTTTATGTAATTCATTGTCGAAGTGATCTTTCATTGTCTGATTTTGCTGTCTGATGTCTTCCTTGAGACTCCAGATCATCTGAAGCTTGTATATCCTGAATTCTTTAGCTGACATTCCATCTGCTGCAGATATTATCTCTTCTAACGTTGAGTTGACCTGCATTGCTTGTGGTCCTTTCTTTCCTTGTCTCTTCATACTGTTCGCGTTTCTTTCTGCTTGGTGAAACTGTTGTGCTATTGAATTTTCCCCCTATATATTTATATTGCTCTTGTATAGTTGCAAAATCTCCCTCGCAGGTGCGGGCAGCGGCTCTGCCCCTCCTCCAATTGGGGCAATGTGCCTACCACGCCGACAGGCCGCTGGGCCTGTTCTGCCGGTGGGTCGCAGGTCCGCCTACCTTGCAGGCGCGGGGGGGGGGGGGCGGCTCTACCCTTCCGCAGGCCGCTGGGCCTGTTCTGTCTGTCGGTTGTAGGTCTGGCCTGTTCTGCCGGTGGTCACAGTTCCGCCTACCTTGCAGGCACGGGCGGAAGGGGTGGCTCTGCCCCTCAGCAGGCCGCTGGGCCTGTTCTGCCGGGGGGTCAGAGGTCCACCTACCTTGCAGGCGTGGTTGGCAGCTCTGCCCCTCCGCGGGCCACTGGGCCTGTTCTGTCGGTGGTCACCAATTTGTAGGCCAATGGTGGATGCGATATAGGCGATGGAGAAGATAGGCACAGGTTGGTCTCCGCTCAGGTGGTGATCTCCAGCGGGATGAGGATCCTACTTAATAGCAGGGGAGTCCTATCCATGTCATAGCACCAATGAAAGGTGAGTGACTCACCTGAGACAGATATTCAATCAAGAGATTTTACTGGGGGGCAGAAAGAGAGAGACAAAGGGCAGAGAGAGGAGAGAAAGTAGAGGAAGAGGGCAGAGAGAAGAGGTTATTTCAAGTATTTAAATGGGACTTTAATTGACTATTATTCTAGTGTAATTCTTTTCTTTTAATTGACCATTCTTCTAGTTTAATTCCCTCCTATGCTGATTTTGTATTTTTCATTTTATTTTCATAAAATATTTTATTGAGTATGTTTTGTATGTTTTGCATTTTAGTTTTGGATTTCACTCCTTACATCTTCTTCCAGTTATGGCTTTAAGCCATTAGATGAAATAAATTCAAATGTCCTGAAGCTACAGTGTTGGCTATTGAGTTAACAACTATTGTTCAAGTTAAAGAGCTATTTACATGGTCAAAATTTATATTAGAGTCATTTATAGTAAACCGTGTCAAGATGAAGAAAATTCTTGCTGAATTTTGGCTTGGATTCCACTCAGATTTGGACATTTAGCAGATATACTTCAAACTTTGGCTCTAGATTTCTCAAGAGGTGTAGGGGCACAGGAGCCAGTTCCCTAGCTGCTCCTGACTTCCTACCAGCAGCTTGTAGTCTGTCAGCTCAGTACTCTGCAGCTGACTGCTTGTAGGGTGTAGTGTTGTGGCTTGGCTGGCTCTTTCTTTCTTTCTTTCTTTCTTTTTTTTTTTTTTTTGGTACCAGGGATTGAACTCAGGGCCACTCAACCACTGAACCACATCACCAGCCCTTTTTTGTATTTTACTTGGAGACAGGGTCTCCCTGAGTTGCTTAGGGCCTCGCTAAGTTACTGAGGCTGCCTTTGAACTTGAGATCCTCCTGCCTCAATTTCCTGAGTCCCTGGGATTACAGGTATGTGCCACCACACCCGACTGTGACTTACCAGTTTCTATTGTGTATGGTAATTCAGGAGGCAGGCTCTGGAATGTCCCTGTGGTTGCTGTGGGTTGCTATGTACCTGCTCACATCTATAGGATTCTTTTCATGACTGTGAAGATCCTGCGGGCTGTGAGTGCAGGAATTCTGGTTGTGGGTTTTCCATGGGTGTTCTATAGTGCAGAAGTATTTCCTGGCCTATGCTGCTGTCAGGGAAACAGTAGTTAAGAGACTCTGGTGGTTCACCTAGAAGCTGGTTTCTACTGTCCCAGGTTGTGAATGCCAGGCATTGATTCCCTTTGCTAACTAAGTCTAATGCAACGTCCCACAGTTATCCAAACAGTGCCTGGTCACTTCTCAGGCTGTGTACAAGTTAAGGCTGGGATTGGCACCTTCCTGCTGCACCAATTCTATTAATTTTCTATGTTACTAGATATCCAGGAAGCTTCTCTCTGGTATGAGCCCTGATGTGATCCCAGACAACATCCCTAATCTTCCCACATTTCCTCTCCTCAGTGTCAGTGGTAGGGACCTGGTGAATCTGCTTTCCTCCATTCACAGACAAAATACTTCATTGATGTCTCTGTCTGAGTGGAGTGAGCGGACACTACACAGAACTTTCTACCCTTGCTTTGTTCACAGAGGCTGTGCAGGGTGAGGCACACTTTCTTTCACGGGTCCCCACCAACCTCTTCCTTTCTGGTTATTCCCAATGAAAGGGAGTTTCAGTTATTTTCAACTAGTTGTGGTCCTTCTAGGAAGTTATTTCTTAAGAGGTCTCATTGCAGAGTACTTCCCTCTGTTTTAATTTGCAGTTGTCTGGGCATGGGGAGATGCAGTGCTGATTTAAGGGGATGAATGGTTGGCTAAGAGTGACACAAGTGGATTGTGGATGCCTAGCTAAGTTTGCATGATTTGTTTTTAAGCTGCTTGCTTTGATTCAAGGATGCTTCTGTTTCCATTGCACTTTAAATGTTGACTGTCTTTTCAAGTTTTTAAGTGGGTAAGCTTAAAATATTTTCTGCTCCCCATCTCTGTTCTCTCTGTTGCCCCTTTCCCTTCTCAACACAAGGCTCAGGATTGGGGTTAGAGAAACTCTGAGGTTTTTTTTTCTATTCTGGTAAACTGTATACTGTTCTTTTCAGGTAATATTGAATCTTAGAGAATTTATTTTTCACCCACCTCTCAAATCTGCTCTTCCTTTGCTGCTTCCTTTCTGTGTTGTGAGGAGATCAGGACTCACTGCCTAGCTCATTTCTGCCATCTTCCTGTTTTTGCAGGATTTATTCTCTGATAAAATCTATTTTGGGTCATTCCTCTTTACAACTTTAAAAAAAAGGAAAGTATATGAATTGTAAGGAGGCTGGAACAATTGGAACTGTGCCTAAATATTCTGATTCTTCTTGTTAGCTAAGTGACATTAAATAATATATTAAAGTATTATTAAACTCAGTTTTCTCATTTGTATGATATAAATAAATAAGTAACATGAATAATTCCTAGATTATCAAAGTCAATTGTATTGATTATAAATATATGTGTATATATATATATATATATATATATATATATATATATACAAAAAGTGAATAAATAAATTTATGAATCTAAATGAATTCACATATCAACATGCACACACAAACACTCATACAAAAGACTCATAATATCCATCCCTTAACATTCTATTTTTTGAAAATTCTGTTCATATATCATGTTTTGAGATGTCAAAACTTGTGGAAACTCTTGTTTAAAATCTCCAGAAAAATACCTATGATACTATTACTCTCCAACTCTTAGAGTTGGATCCATTGGGAGGGTCTGTTGAAAATCCTAAGCCTGTTCCCCCACTGTACAGGGAGATGTTAAAGTTCTGGAGACCAAAAGAATCATTTCTTGATCATAGTATTTGACCTACTGTGTTGACTCTTCTTCATGAATTTTCCTGAAGCTAACGAAGTAGCCTCAACTATTTGGCACTTACTTAAATCAGAATACTTGAAAGAATATGTATTATTTAAAACATGATTCTCAAGATGTCTTTAGGTAGCATGGGTTTCTAGCTGTAAGAGCAGTGCATGTCATCAGTGCATTGCTTGGCAACTCTTGCTTTATGTCACTGCACTACACACTTCTATTTCTGACTTGCACCTGTGGGAAGGAAAGTGGAGGTTCTTGCTTTCTGGGGAGTGCACTATTCTCTCTCTCTCTCTCTCTCTCTCTCTCTCTCTCTCTCTCAACTGTTTAATGTAATTATTCTTTCTTTTATGCAACCAAATTATTCTTCCTGGAGTCTAGTCTTGTCTCATGCCTAACAATGTGTTATGAGACTAGAAAGTGAAAGAAAAATATTTTTGCTCTCATAGATTATATCATCATAAGACAAGAGCCAGTATGACAGGCAGATGAATAAAACAACTGAATTTTTTGGTGAATTCTTGATAGAAAAATTCTGAGACAAGAAATTAAAGGGATGAAAGATCTTGGGGAAGATGAAGTGAAACAAATTAGCTATTTTGGATTTTTTCATTGTTTCTACAGTACAGAGGCTTTGTCCGTAATTAATTGGCCTGCACAGGCAAGAGACTGAATTGTTTTATCATATGTTATTGGTAGGGAGGTTAGTATCTGCCCAGCTATTATTGTCTGGAGTTTAGGGGCAGTCCAGCACTCTCTCAGGTACAGCCTATTGAACCAGTGGGCACAAGTGCCATGGGAGATAACAGAGAATTGATTGCCAAAGAACACAAGGGTTAGGTAGAGTTTCTCAATGTTAGTTGCTTATTAGAATCACATAAGGAGGTATTTAAGATCCCAGTACAGAGTAAATAATGATTTAAGGGTAGAAAGCAGTTCAAACATCAGGATTCTGTAATGTTAAATGCCAAACACACTGTGTTTTCTCTGTGAATTTATGTTTATGTATGCTTGTATACCTGTAAACACTTAAGATACTTTATTATATACTAAATATATTTTAAATAGTTAGACAAAGCTCTTTTTTATAACCATTTTATTTTTAAAAGTAAAGGTACTCAATTATTGGTGAATATCAAGAAGCCTCATAGCTTCCAAACTTTCTGAGGGGCACCAATAATCTTTGGAGAAGCACTGAAAATGCTTTAATGTTTAACTTCTTGGTTACCATTTTCAGAATTAAAAACAATATTTTTCTTAATGTGCTCCAGTCACAATATACTTGTCTTTCATTAGAAATTCTGAAGTACATATACCACATTTTATGTTGGTTCCACAATTTAGTTATTGTGAACTGTGCCGCTATAAACATTGATGTGGCTGTGTCCTCGTAGTATGTTATTTTTAAGTCCTTTAGGTATAAACCAAGGAGTAAGATAGCTGGGTCAATTGGTGGTTCCATTCCAAGCTTTCCAAGGAATCTCCATACTGCTTTCTATATTGGCTGTACCAATTTGCAGTCCCATCAGCAGTGTATGAGTGTGCCTTTCTCCCCACATCCTCGCCAACACTTATTGTTGTTTATATTCCTAATAGCTGCCATTCTGACTGGAGTGAGATGAAATATTATTCAGCATTAAAAGAAAATCAAATCATGGAATTTGCAAGTAAATGGATGAAGTTGGAGATTATAATGCTAAGAGCAATTAAGCCAATCCCCAAAACCCAAATGCTGAATCTTTTCTCTAATATAAGGATGCTGATTCATAATGGGGATGGGGAATGCATGGGAAGAATAAATGAACTTTAGATGGGGCAAAGGGGAGGGAGGGATAGGGATGGGGCATGGGATAGGGAAAAAGGTGGAATGAGATGGACATCATTACCCCACATACATGTAAGAAGACACGAATGGTGTGACTCTACTTGGTGTACTACCAGAGACATGAAAAATTGTGCTCTATATGTGTAATATGAATTGCATCACATTCTGCTGTCATATACAACAAATTAAAATAAATAAAAATTTAAAAAGAAAAAGAAAGAAATACTGAAGTATGTTTAAATGATTTATTCCCTCTTCATTAAACAAATGTCATTTTGAGCAAATGCTGAAGTGAAATTCGAATTTGCCTTATGAATAGTAACCCCCTCCCCCATGCACTAGGTGGGATTAAGAGGTCCGGTTTACATAAATTCATCTTCATTTTCTGATATATGCTCATTTAGACATTACATTTGATTTCATAAATACCTTCATCTTTTTGTTTAAATTACTCTCTATCACTTTGAGAAGAGGATGAATTCAACTGAATTTAGAATATGTTGTACAGGGGCTGGGGATGTGGCTCAAGTGGTAGTGTGCTTGCCTGGCATGCGTGCGGCCCGGGTTCGATCCTCAGCACCACATACAAAGATGTTGTGTCTGCTGAAAACTAAGAAATAAATACTAAAATTAAAAAAAAGAATATGTTGTATTTTGCTATTATGTCCAAAAATTCTTTTAGGTTTTATGTTACTAAAACAGTTTTTATTTTTTTAAAAAAATATTTTCGAATCAGAGAATCATAGGCATTATTGGTTGAAATATTATACATCTATGAACACTGTGTCAAAGGCCCATAGACATTTTGAATACAAATTCAATTATTACGTATCCTTTGAATGTCAGTTTCATAGTTTCACATATCTTCAGAATGGTACAAGTCCTTATTTTCATTTGATATTACATTATTCTAACATGTCTCTCTCTTTGAAAACTCATCAAACCTTTTTCACTTTCTCTGGCAAGGAAACAAAGAAGGAAATATACTATTGAAGAAGAATCCTCAGTGAAAATGAGGTGAGATAATCCAGAAACGGGGTTTACTGAAAAAGCCTTAACAACCTTCTGCAGTAGCAAAGATAAACACCATTGAGTAGTTTTAGACCAAGAAACATGGTACAGAAAAGACAGAATATATCATTGAGGCTTAATTGGCCCTTCAATTTTAAGAAGCAACTTAAAATTGCTACAATACTATTTGATATACTCAGTCTTTTAATAGCATACACTTGAGATAAAATTTATGCTCTATAGCTAATGAGATATATGAACATTGACCAATTGTTCAGTTTTTCTTTGTCCTTGTTTCCTCATTTGAATAATGAAGATAATGGTATCACATTTCAGGCTTGTTTTTTGAGACTCTAAAAGAGCACCTGGCAGAGTTAAGAATAAGTAAATATTAGTTCCTCTTCTGCATGCTTTATTTAGTCCTTTGCCTGTTGGTGAAGAACACAGCTGATGGCTTTTGCAGTAATTCCCTTACCCATCATTGTTACTATCAGTGAGGTAAAGCTTTGTAAACCTGGGGGCATTAGCTTCTTTTTCTTGTTGTGTGAATTCATGGTGTATCTTAGAACTGTTCAGCCACCTGCCTAATGTGCTGTATCCCTATGTTCTTTAAGCAGAAAGAGGAAAGGGAAGGACAGTAAGAGGAATGTTCACTAAGTATGTTCAGTAAGAGGAATGGGAAGGACAGAGAATCTCAATTCTCTCTTGTAAACATGGGTTCATCCAAAGCCCTTTATCCTCAGAATTACCATTCTGTATCTTACAAGGAATGAGGGACAGAGATTCTGCCCAGTTTTATGTTTGAGAAATTTCTTAGAGAAAAGAAATGTCTAATGAATGAAGGAAATTCCTAGACTAAAAAGACAGCAAACCATTTTTTTTTTTTCCTGCATGAGGTATTTAACATTCTGGAAACAATTTATTTGACTGAACTACTTCATATAATCATAAACCAAGTCAAACAAGATGAACATATGCACATTGTTGAGCTGAGTGGTGGAATGGGTCTTCTAGCAGCAACACACCTGTGTAACAGCATAATTGTCAGGTAAATAGCTCTTTTACAGCTAATTAGAATTGAATTTGAGATACTGCTTTGAAGCTCCAGTAGGGGAGCACAGCTACTTTGCACATCCTTGACTGACAAATTCTGTCTCTTAGAGCTGGAAAGGTCATTTTTTGCATTGTTGTTGCTATCAAACCTGCTGAGGAAGAGAAAAGCCACAGAAACTGTCTCCTTGACCCTCAGTCAATATGGGGTGTTGGATATCACTGCTGGAGAGTTCCCACATGCAGTCTTTTACTCAACTATTCATAAATAGGGACTCATTGCTTATTGTTCTAAACATAGACTTTGAGTAAGTCTAGAAGCTAGCATTATAGATTGTGGCATAACTTGCTTTATCCTGCAAACTACATAGAGTTCTTGTGACAGTTTCTGGACCAGGTAGAAAACAGTTAATCAGGGCTTATTTTACCTTTAAAGTTCTGATTCCTTTGTAGTTTTATAGATCCAGAGAGAATTTTAGAGAGCACTGAAAAAATAAAATGAACCCAGGGGCTTTAAAACACTATTGGTTTGAAGTCAATTGGCATTTCAATCTGCTCCACAGAGAAACAATATCCTTATCAAAGCAGTGCCAAACACAGAGCTGAATCGGGTGTGGCATGAATTAACTTTTGTTCTTTAGGATTTTCTTCTCAGTGTAAAGAGGACACACCAATGTTAGAAGAAAGAATGTGAGTATAAAAGTCAAGGAAACATCTCCAAGGATAGGGATCCATGCTCTTCCTTTTACAATTGAAACACTGAAGAATTCTGTGAGCATAAGCTGGTTTCCATAAATGATACCACACGGTTAATTAGAATAGATCTGGGATGATAATTTATATCTTCTACTGTATATTGCAAAAGACTTCTCACTGAACAGACCAGCAGTTAAAGGAAATAAAGCAATACATTTTTTTTCTTTTTTTTTATTGGTTGTTCAAAACATTACAAAGCTCACGATATATCATCTTTCATACATTTGACTCAATTGGGTTATGAACTCCCATTTTTACCCCAAATACAAATTGAAGAATCACATCAGTTACACACTCACCTTTTTACATAATGGCATATTAGTGACTGTTGTATTCTGCTACCTTTCCTATCCCCTACTATCCCCCCTCCCCTCCCCTCCCATCTTCCCTCTCTACCTCATCTGCTGTTGTTCAATTCTCTCCCTTGTCCCCCCCCTTTCCCCTCACAATCTCTTATATGTAATTTTGTGTAGCATTGAGGGTCTCCTACTATTTTCAAAAAAGCACAAGACAACCAATCACATAATAGAAAAAAAATTGGAGTTTTATTCTAAAAAGAAAACAATAACTTACCCCAAATAAGAGAATGATTTGGAATCTCTGGTCTTTCTTCCCAGTTTCCACAAATATATCACTTTTGCAAAAATGAAAAATTTTGTTTATTTATATAAAATCCTAACTACTGAAATGTCATGCTGTGATTACTAATGTTGTCATGGTTGATCCTTACTTGTTTTCTTTTTCCGTATTAGCTAATATCAAAAGAGCTTTAAATACTTGTGGCTATAAGAGTCATAGGTCACAAATTCTAACTTCAATAGACATTGTCTTAAAAATTTAACTTTGTATTGTAAAATACCGATATTAAAAAAAAATACAATATTCCTGTGGGAAGACTACCCTCTTGTGGCTCCATTCATTACTACATTTTTCTCCATTTCACAAGTCTGGTTTTCTATAAGGGGACTATGAATAGTTAAGTCTTGAGAGCTAAAATGACTTGAACAATGGTCTTTGTCTAGTAATTTATCCTTTATTTTGAAGATTTTGAACCTTAGTCCTGGGTACTGAGAAACATAGAATTAACAACTCCATTTAAATTTGTTGCCTTAAAAGGCAAAATGTTTTTTTTTAAATTTTTTAATATTTGGATTTATATATCATCTTCATTAGAACATTATATCATTAGTTCACTTTTACACTTTAAAGCTGTAAATTTATTTGTCATGCAACTTTACAATTTATGTTCTGCATTAGCAGAACATAAATTGTAAAGCCTTATACTACACAAAAATCAACATTAGCAATCATCTATTCTAGTTGTTATTAAGTGTGCAAAATATCAGAAATTAAGTTAAAGTTTTATATACTAAGGAAACATCACATGAAGTCAGGTGAGGTGGTGCACATCTGTAATCTCAGCAGCTCAAGATGCTGAGGCAAGAGAATTGCTAGTCCAAAGTTGGTCTCAGCCCTAAGTAACTCAGTGAGATCCTGTCTCAAACAATTTTTAAAGCACTGTTGGTTGGGGGATGGTCTGGGATATTGCTCAGTGGCCAAGTACCCATGGGTTTAATCCCTGGTTTAAAAAAAAGAAAGAAAGAAAGAAAGGAAAAAAAGAAAATATTACATGAAATAAGCTACTTCTCTGTTCAGTGGTATTTCTGAATATTTGTCAAAGAGCTGTTAGTTTATTATCACTAGATGGATAGAGGTGGGAGAAAGGATAATTACTAAGCCAAAGCAAGTAGTGAGGGAGAATCTCAGTATTAATTTAAACCTTAAATGAAAATTTGAAGTAACTAGACAGCCTAATTTTTCAGAGGTCAATTATATTGGTGGAGAAAAAACACTGTGGTTTGCAATCTGTTCAGAACTGCATACAAGGCTGCTCAGTCTGTTTCCAGTCTCTTTAGTGACAGGTGCCTAAGGCTTCATATGGTGCTTCCTACTTCTCTTGTGGGTACTTCCTAGGTGCATTTACACTGTATAGTAAAGTAACCATGTGAGTAGCAAAGGCAAGGTCAAAGGTGCAAGTGGAATCCTGTGAGTTTGAAAGAATTCTATAAATTTTCATTTTTATTCTCACTTTTATGGTAAAGTATTGTTTAGACATATCATGATATCTTACCTTCATAGGTTGACTCAATCTTTGATATTGGCTCCATGATGTGAGTGACCACAGGGTCACTAGACATAATAGGGCATGTGTTAGTTCACTTTTCCATTGCTATAACAAAATAACCAGTGATGAATAATATGTAAAGAAAATAAGTTTATTTAGTTCAGTTTTGGAGGCAGAAAGTCTAAGAAATTAGCAATCCCATTAAATTGACTTCTGACAAAGGCTTCCTTGACTGTATCGCATCATGGTGGGTGGTATCAGGGCAGGAGTGTCACCGTGCCATGAGGAAAAAATTATATAGTGAGACAGGAAACCACTGAGACAAAGCGGGACCCACTCTTGCTCTTTTATAACAACCTAACCCTAAGAACTAACGAAGATTCCATGAGAAGAGCCTCCTACTATATTCTGCCTTTTAAAGGCCTGACTATCTTTTAACATTGCCACTTTGGGACAAAGCCTCAAGCTGGTGAACTCTTGGAGGACAAATTCAAATCACATCTAAACCACAGCAGAGGATAAGCTTACAAGGAGCTGGTGAATGTGTGTTCACTCTCTTGTGCTTTAGTTATGATCACTGCAAGAGCATGCCTGCCCTGCCCTGCTGGTACCAAGAGGATGTGACACATGGGGAGAAAGCTAGGATGAAATCTAGCTTTTCTAACCAACAGCAGCTCAGACTTGTGAACCAGATAAATGCTTCTTACCATGGAGATTTGGCTGGGGTCGGGTGTGGGGGGTATTTTACCTATTTGTTGTTGTTGCTTCACTGAATAATGTTGTCATTTGGAATAAAGACAATTTTTTTTTTCCTCCATACAAAAAATACCTGATTCTGGTTTATAGAGGTGGTTAGCAGAGCTGGGGATGTGGCTCAAGCAGTAACGTGCTTGCCTGGCATGCGCGGGGCACTGGGCACCACATAAAAATAAAATAAAGATGTTGTGTCCGCCTAAAACTGAAAAATAAATATTAAGGGAGAGGTGGGGAGGGGGGAGGGTGGAGGATGGGAAAGGCAGCGGAGCACAACAGACACTAGTATGGCAATTTGTAAATCAATGGATGTGTAACTGATGTGATTCTGCAATCTGTGTATGGGGTGAAGGTGGGAGTTCATAACCCACTTGAATCAAAGTGTGGAATATGATATGTCAAGAAATTTGTAATGTTTTGAACAACCCACAATAAAAAATTAAAAAAAAAATATTAAAAAATTTCTCTCTCTCCTCTCTCTCTCTCTTAAAAATAAAAAAGAAGTGGTTAGCACATAATCATTCAATCATATTCTTTGGAAATCTTTACTACTCACTGTTTTGATCCTTGAGATCAAATAAAATTGACCTTCTCATAGAGCTCATTGTTATTTTCCTCATATGAATTAATAGAACTTTCATTTTGATTTTTCTGTTTATTGATTTGTTGGCAAATCACAATGAAATGTAAATTATATGAGTGGAAAAAAAACCTCCAATTTTTTTGTTCCCTGCTATACCTGCAGTCCCTAGCTCATAGACATCACTTAAACATCAAACAGTTCTATTACCTCATCTGGTGAAATTATACTTCAAATATCACTTTTAAAAAGGGCTTGTTACTTTGAATTACCTCCGTAACTTTTTGTCATTGCATCTGTGAAGGATTCAGTAGTTGACTGATAATAAATTATTACTTGGCTTGCAGCCCCATACTCTGAATCAAGCAAAACATATATATATATATTTTTTTTTCAACTACTGTCAACTATTTTAATCAAAATCCTGCTACTTCTATCTGACATTACATTAAACAAAATAAGAACTAATACCAATGTCGTCTATATTCTTAAAATCAGAAACTCAAACTATGCTATCACCATTTGCTATTGCTCCTTTGCATCAGTCTTCATAACAATGCATGAGTAAATATGAAAACAGAAATTTTAATTGCCCACATTTTGTTTATTAATTTAACATAACTTTTTCTTACATTTGATATTAAGATATATAAGACACAGATTGCATCCTCAAAACCTTACAACTTTGAAAGGAGGAAAATGCTATTTAGATGATAGAAACACTTTGGAGAGAAACTAGGTGGGTATCATGAAAGTATGGTATATAATAAGTGCCATAATTATTCTCCAAACTTCTTTGTCAGTTTGCAGCATGCTAGGGTTTAAAGAAGACTTCAATGCCAGAAGTGTATGTGAGTTTTAATTTCATAAGGACTCTAAAAAATTGAAGACCACAAGTAAGGATAAGATAATTTGTGACACGATCAGTTATTAGATGTAGATCCGAATTTAAAAATGAATGTCACACTTCCTGATGGCATAATGCTATGTTCCTTGGAGACAAAGGGCCATTGAAAGACTTGTTCCTATCATTGTCATCACCAAAGCACTCATTGTAAATGGAATTTCTACAGAAGTATAATAGCTACTCCTTTTTTATCATGATAATAGACAAGGAGACAAGAGGATAGGGATCCGCTTTGAAAATATGTGTTCTCCTACATCCTGCCCCATGATTCTAAGAGTGTCACTTTTGAATATATCTATTACCACATAAGTTAATTCAGTCTTATACACCAATCCCACAATGTAAACCCATCAGAAGAAAATGATTACCTACAAGCTGAGGAGAAAGACCTTTAGAAGAAATCAACCTGCTAACACTTTGAACTTGGGATTCTAACCTCCAGAACTCTAAGGAAATAAGTGTGTTATAGTGGCCCTAGCATATTAATATAGACATCAATAAAAATATGGCTACATAGTCAAACTGGTAGTACAATGAAACAGCCTTGAACAATAAAGAATAGCTTCTAGGAAAATATAATACATTACTCTTCACTGTGAATATCTCCAATTTCAAAATCCATTTTCCATACCCAGATTTTGTTTATCTAGCCACTTTTTTGCTATGGAACAAAGATTCCCTTCTCACATAACAGAATACTCAACTGAATGAAATTGGGTGAGTATTCCTCCATACTTTCTTCTTGAATAGGGCCATTCACTACTGAGACATTACTTCATCTTTCCTTTTTTACAATAATATATAACTTTGGTTAAATGATATAATTTTATTGAATCTGCTTTCTCACTCAAATAAGAACACACACTAATAGGGGGACAAAGGCTCTATTAAAAATTTCCAATCTTTATTTTCTCTTTTTGAATAAAATAAATATTATAAAATAATTTCCTAATTAGTTACTTCTACTCACTTATCATACTACCTAAAAAAAAAAAAAAAAAAACACTTTCTGACATTTATGCATTCCAATCCTCACAGCAGCTCATCTTTCCATTAAAAAAAAAAAAAAAATCACAGACCAAGTAGCTTAACCAACAGGAATTCATTTTCTCTCAGTTATGAATGCTAGAAGTCCATGATTGGGGTGCCAACCAATAATTAGGTTTCTGGTGAGCACATCTTCATGGCTGTGAACAGCCATCTCATTGTTCTGCCTTTGCAAGGATTTCCTTGTTTTGTATGTATTCAGGGAGAGAGAGGGAGCTTACTGGTGTCTCTTATCACAAAAGCATTAATCTTATAACATCAGAATCCTACCCCTAAGACTTCATTTAACATAAAATTTCTTCTGTAGTGCTCCATTTCTGAACATAATCACACTGGGCATTAAGTCTTCAACATATGAATTTAAGGGCCTTGTTCAGCTCATAACAGGGGCTAATGACACAGCAGAATTTTCAGTAAAGTTTCATCTTCTTATGGTCCACTGGCAGAAGATTAGACTAATACAGCCAGGGACTCCCTAGTGACACCTCATGGAACAGAAGAGAAAAACAGTATGTGCTAAAGATGAAATGCAACACAGGGTGCATTTAGTACTCTTGCAAAGATCTCTGACTCCCCTGTCCGTCACTTTCCCCTGTATTCAGCTGTTAAAAACCCATTACTTTTTTATACCAAGCCATCTGATGATTCATAATCACTACACAGCAGCCAAATATTACTGGAAAACTACAGATCCATGTTTTCTAATGGAAACATTAGGAATACCTCCTGTTGATCAAACCTCCTGTCCTTTGGAAATTCACTTTTCCATTGTCAAGAGTGACTACACTTTTTATCATCTGATAATTTGCTGCATAATTCCAAGAAAAATATATCTATTACCACATAAGTTAATTCAATCTTATACACCAATCCCACAAACCTAAATTCAATAATGAGGTGCTATTGTTTCTTTTTGTAAGATCTGGGTGGAATATACTTTTGTAGCCTGAAGAACTTCACTTCTTTAGTTTCCCCTCTTGTTCTACATCATTAATTTCTTTCTCCCTACCAATGACAGTTCATAGACATGTCTTGCGATCCCCCATTTTAAATAAAAAACAAATAAAAAATTTTAGCTATTTTTATTCCCCACTATTCTATGGCTCCAATTTTCTTTTTTTTTTTCATGGAAAATACATCAATAAAATGATACTAACTATACGAACTACAGTTTTCATTAACTTCCCAACTTATTCTACTAAAGAATTTAGTCAAGTTCAACAGTAACCTACATCCTGCCAAAATATTCATTACATTTAAATTGTAGCACATTTGACTTCTGAACCATTTAGCATTAATCATTCCTTAGCCTTGAAATACATATTTCTCTAGACTTTGTCCGTATTATTCTAAACTTTTTTCCTTTTCCTTCACTGGGTGTTCCTTACCATTTGTTTTTGGCTCTTCCTTTCTCTGTTGCCTGTCCTCTACACATCAGAGCTTTGCAGGACTTGGTCCCAACTACTTATTTCTGCACTCTTTTTCATTTAAAAAAAATCTCATTTCTTTCCTAATTTTTAAATGTATTTATATACCAACTATTGCTAATTAAAAACATTAATGACTCCTCCTCTGACTTAAAACCTTCTAACAGGTGGCAAAGATTTTCTCTCATTTTGTAGGCTTTCTCCTCTTGCTCTTGATTGTTTCGTTTGCTGTGAAGAAGCTTTTTAGTTTGATGCCATCCCATTTTCCCCCATTTCTCAAAAGTACTAAGTGTCATTTCTCTTCCCTGAAGATCATTGCCCTAGATTTATATTTGACTAAGATTATTCCTCCAGGAATTTTTTTTACAGAAACTCTTTCGTTATTCAGTTCTCATCATAAGTGCCATCCTTTCAGAGAATCCTTTCCTAAGCCAAAGACCTGTCGTACTTTACTCCTCTGAGTACTATCTACCATGTTATCCTATTTAGATTCCTCATTTATTTTAAATTCCTGTGTCACTCTCATTGTACACAGAGCATTATCTCTTTTGTCATTTATCATCAGTTTCTTAAAAAGTGAGGACAAATAATATAACTGTTACTCACATGTAGCTATTGAGCACATGATTAAACCCCAGTAGAATGGACTGTTAGGGTAAAATGTGCACTGAGTTTTAAATGGTTGGTAAGAAGCATGTAAAATATATTAAAGGTTGGACTAGATATTAAAATGATGATATTATAGTTATGTTTGTTTAAATAAAATATATAGTTACTTTTTCCTATTTCACTTCACTTTCTGACATATGTAATAAAGTTTCTTAATTAAATAGGTGGCTCACATGCATTTCTATTGGATAGCCCTGACCTGGAATAATAGCTAATTTTAAAGAAATACTTTTTGTTTGATCAGAATGTGTTCATGAAGTGCAATAACTGTTCAAAGTTTTTCACATTTTATCTTCACAACTCTTTGATGAAGATACTATTTTAAAGTCTACTTTATAGACATAGTAGTAGAAATATGGAAAGGATACATAATTTGACCAAATTGATGAAGCTTATATGTGGGATAGGCAGAACCGCCTAGGAAATTTGATTTCAAAGTCCATGGTGCTAACTTTGTTGCTGCATTTCTTCATTTTCTGAATAGAGGTTAGTAAAGCACATGCATTTTAAATTTTTTTGTAGTTGGTAAATAAAGGAATAAACAAATATAACTGAAAAAGGAAGAAAATATCTTGAATTTTACACCACATTTATCATTTCTCTGGATTCTAAAGCAACAGAAAAGTGAAACTGACTTAAAGTAGAATATGAAAAATTTTGAGATTATGTTGGAACTAGAAATATCCTGGGACCATTGATAAATATTAAATTTTGATGAAAACACAAAGCAAAATGTTGTTGAATGGGTTTTAGTTTTCATAAACAAGCAAAAAATAAAATTTCCAATGATTAGATGCTTCTAAAGTAGTTTCCACAGTATAGTTCCATCTTTTAAAAAGAAATACTGACTGTTTGATGAGAACTGTAGAAGAGAGTTAAAGGCTCCCAGATGACATGAAAACACTGAGATTAGATTTCTTTGATTCCTTGTTTCAGTTTGGCTCCTGTGTGGAAGGCTGGTCACAGCTGGTGGTACCACTGGGAGGTGGTGTAATCTGTAGAAGGTAGAACCTACTTTTCTCTCTCTCTCTCTCATTTTCTCTCTCTCTCTCCCTGTCTCTCTGCTTTCTTGCCACCTTAAGGTGAGGAGCTTTGCTCTGCCACACACTTTTCCACCATAATATTCTGCTCACTACAGTCACAGAAATCAGGTGACAACTCACCATGGTCTGTGAGTCAAATTAAATCTTTACTTCTATAAGTTGATTTTCTCAAGTATTTTGTCAACAATGGAGAGTTAACATATTATCTACTTTGTGAACTTAAGAAAATTGCTTAACCCTTCTAAGTCTCCATTTTCTCACTGGAAATAGTTGAGTATGGAGAATAAACTGACAATAAAATAAGCCCTATTTCACTGGTTATTCTGAAAATTTAAAATGCTGAAAAAATAAATGTGTAGTATCCTTACATATTATAAACTTTCTTTTACATAATGGACATTGAACATTATTACCTGTATATCTGTGTAATGTAGATATAAATTTTATTTAAGTAGTTACTTTGAAGCCCAATGTGGTGTTGCATTCCTGCAATCCTAGCTGAGGCGGGAAGATCACAAATTCCAGGCCAGCTTGGACAAGTCAGTGAGACCCTGTGTCAAACTAAAATGGGATAGGGGTGCATTTCAGTTGTAGAGCACTTTTTCAGCATGTTCAAAGCCATGGATCCAATACCCAGAACTGGAAAAAAAAAAAAAAAAGAAAAAAAAGACAAAACAAGCAACCTTGAAAATAAAGTTGGGAGAGACTGTGCTTAACATAAGAGTGTATGGAAACTTTTGAAAGTATATGGAACCAAGCAAAGTGACTCTATATAGGTGACAATGGAGAAAAGTTGGAGAAGTAAAAATTTATTTTGACTCATAATCCATTGAGTTGTGTTGGAGTGTTGGCCTGAAAATTTCACAGTCCAGCACTATTCCCATAAAACTTAAAATGTTACTATTCATCTATAAGTCATAGAGCCTAGACTAAAAGTTTTATATGACCTAAAAATTCTATACTAAGAAATACGGAAGCAGGAAAAGGAAGAAAAACTTTCAAATAGCTCAATATGAAATCAGTGTCTAAAGGATCAATATGTTCCTATGGTCTGAATGTTTGTCTTTCCCAGAATTTGTATGTTGAAATGGTTACCTCTTGGAGAGGTGAATAAGTCATGAAGGCAGAGCCCTCGTCAGTGATATTAGGGCCCGTATCGTTGCTTCCAACATGTAAGGTTATAATGAGCAGATGTTCATCTGTGAAGAGAGCAGGCCCTTAATAAACACTGAATTACCCAAGAATTTAATATTAATATTGTACCTTCAGACTCCAAAACTGCTAGCAATCAAGTTCTGTTGTTTATAAACAACCCAGTCTATGACATTTTGTTATAGCAGCCCAAATGGATGCCTGTATATACCAATTGAACAATTTTCTCTGAGTATTTTCTATTCAAAAACATGAAAGAAATTAAGCATATTAAATATGTTTGTCTATACACACACACACACACACACACACACACACACACCCCTAGCTGGCTAGCTAAAAATATGGATGTTTCCAATCAAAAATGTTTTATAGGTGGTAATTCTTCTAGTAATCTATGCATAGTTAATGGGAGAAGAATCAAGAAAAGAATGTGTTCAGAGAGAAAGAAATAGTATTTAGAAATTTTAAACTTGTTAAAAGGATTCTTCTCATCTAATTTTAGATGAGAAGAAAAATTTATGGCAAAAACCAAAAAAATATGGAAGCAGGAAAAGGAATAATAACTTTCAAATAGCTCAATATGAAATCAGTTTCTAAAGGATCAATAAGCCCAATAGCATTGTGTGAAATTGACACATAGAAAACAATGAAATCAAATTCAAGAAAGAAAAGGTATCTATGTAAATTTAATTAACTTATAACAAAATAATCCTTTTAATATTAAGGAATAGGTTATTCTGTATGCTGAATTGTAATGATTGCTTAAGTAAGAAGAGAACTATCTGGAGAGATGTGTAAGATATTTTAGCAATGACAATCTCTAGCTGAGTTGGGTAATTAGTGATTTTAAAAATCTGTACTTTCTGGCATTTTCGCAAGTTTTCTTCAAAAAGCATATACTATTTTATGATTAATCTACATATACACACATATAGATACACATATATATGTATATATATAGATACGAAACAGTAATATTAGGAGTATGACGACAACAACTAATGAAGAAAATGTTACCCCTATAAAATTTTGGAATAACCTGAAAAATAAACTTCTTTATTCTAGCCTTCATATTTGTAATCAACCCTAGAGTAATTTTGAACACTTATGGAACTTGGATATGTGGACACGTGTGCTCACAAATGCCTCCATTTCTTACTTAACTGTACCAAAAATGATGGTTTTTCTGCCCTTATATGTAACCACCAAAACTTCAGCTATTAAGCCAGTCTTCCCCTCGTGCTATAATGGATCATATTTGTCACGTACTTGACTTATGCAACTCTCTTGGAGTTAACCCTGACCATGATTTGTTCTCTAATTTTAGATGAGAAGAACCAGGACCAGGGTTGGGGAGCATGGATGGGCAAGAACAGCACTGCAATCTGTAATCATACACAATAGCAGTTTAATTTCTTTCTTTCTAGGTAACTATTTGCTCCCTCAGAAATTCTAAACCTTGATAAATTGTTGTTGCTTAGAGGCAAAATAGTTCTCTTAGCAATATATTCAATTGTGATCACAAAATAAACAATATTGGTTGACATAACAGAGAATGTATTTAACAAATCACTTCACACACACACACACACACACACACACACACACAGTTCTTTTTTGGATTTTACACTGAACTTTTGTCAAAGCTGAGAGTATACCAGTCTCATTTTTTTTTTTTGAAGCATTTCTTGTTTGAATCACCTTGGTGTTTTATGTTTTCAGAGCCAGTTCACAGAGAGTTCTCTATGTTCCCCCTTGCAAATTTACTCATACTTAAGAATGTGTAAATTAGATCTTTTTTATAATTTCTTATTCTTCTGAAATGTAAAATATGTATTAAATTAAAAGATAGCATTAGTGAAATTATTAGGTTAATAGCATGTCAATGACTAACTTTATTTGAGTTTGCGTTCTTCCTATCCTTCCTTAAAAGATCTAGACACACTCATATTTATACTGTATATATTTATATATATACATACATTCCTCTATGAAACATATTGCATATATGAGTGTGTGTTGGAGAAGAATTTAGACTTTAATAAATAGTGTTATTTAAAAGTAAATATAATCTTAACAAAAGCATTTTTTTCTCTTTATCCTCTAGTATCTAATACTATTTTTTTCCTTTGTCGAATAAAGGAATGACATTAAGCAGCTTGCAACACATTGGTTTCCTGAGTTAAAACTTATTAGAAAAAGAATGTGATGGATATTTTCACTTATGTATGTTCAAAAAACACCCAGAATAGTGTCCTATGCCCCATGGTAACTAAGTCCTTAATGTGGCTTGGACACTGCCCCTTGGAGAACAACTTCTTTTGTTTTCACTGCATCAAAGAGACTAATATACTAAATACACATCTGACCATTTTAACTATTACAGAAATGTTCAATCTGATGACACAGTAAAATACTAATTTTCTGCCCTCCTTCCACCCCATTCTAAGGCAAATTGAATTTTTCAGAAAAGAAGCTGACAAATCAAAGAAGATCTTACAATAGAACAGAAAGAAAAATGCATAAGAATTTCCTTTTTTCTCGTGTACTATTCATGAACAAAATGGTTTTAATTATACATGAGTAAAGTCAAAGAATGGAAGAAAGTAAATAAGGAACTTATTTTTTTACACCTGCTAACAGGTGCTAGATCTGTTTGAATTCTCTGAATGGAGGTTTCTGTAGCCAAAATCTCATTATCATAAGACCCAAGATCAAAAAGACTATGAAATATTGAGGCTGATTTAGTTTTCAAATGCAAAGCAGCAGCTGGATTAAAGCACCAGGCTACTGGAAAAACCTGTAGAGAAACAGCCCACATCTTTAGTCATTGGGAGCAGTCTCACACAATGAACAGACTGATTGGACATACATAAATGGAAAAATTCATCATCTTCTTATTCTAATAAGTTTCATCTCAGGAAACTGATGGGTGGCAGGCTGTAGCAGGTCACTCTTCCTCAGCAAAGAAAAAATAGATGTGTGTGATACTTAAGGATATATATAGAAGTAAATTATTTTGATTAGATTATATTTACTCTTAAATAACACTATTTGTAAAAACCTTTGTCTAATTTCTTCTACTACACATACATAAATATTTAAAAATAAATCTTATATAACAACACACACACACACACACACACACACACACACATGCATGTGCATGTACTTCTTTTTAGAAAGGAAGGGGAAAAGGACTAATCTCACATAAAGCCAGTCATTGATACAATATTAACCTCATTGTTGGCCTTAATGATATTTATTTCTTTCAAAGTCCAAGTTCTACATATAAATATAAGAAGAATTTTTAAAATGCAATTCATTTAGATAAATACATTATATGCTTTTGTTATTAATTATGAAAGACCTCTAATAAAAATTTTGATGAAGTTATTAACTATAAAAAAATCAAGGATTCTCTTTTATTTCTTTTTTAATATTATGAGAATATTTCTTCAATAGAATGGCAATTTATAAAAGCACAAGTTCTAAATATACGTTTTATGTTCTAAAAATTAGAAACATTTAAGTATATTAAATACATTTTCCATAAATGAATACATTTCTTGAACAAGAGCTACTTATAGTACTCCTTGTTTCTTTGATTTATAACAAAGTATTGAAATGATCGTTGCACATGAACCATTAACTGAGAAACCTAAAAAAAAAAAATAGATCTCTATCCTGTTAGAATAGTTAAAAATAGAAACAAGGTCACAAGGTTTGGTCAGAGAACAAAAGAAGAAATTTGAAGAATACATGTAGGTATTAGGGCAAAAAGGATATTTATTTGAGAATGGTTGAAGGAACAGTAAATATTATTCCAGAGATGACCATATTTCTGGAAATACAACAGCAATGTCCAAACATTTTATGACAATGATTCTAAGAAAGGCAGGATAAAGTACACATTCTACTTAAAAGAATGAATATAGAGCAAGAAGAATTTTCAAATAATTTGTAGTCATACAAACTCATTGTGACATTTCGGATATTAATAAAATAACTCAGAAATTTTTTACTAGTATTTATTGAAAGTGTGCATGCCATTTCAGACACCTACAAGATGTTCTTAGAAATCCTCTACTAAAACTTGGTTTCTATATACTCAGAAAAATGAGAAATTATAGTTTTTAGAGTCATGCTTTTACAGGTAAAATAATAAATCATTCAAAAAGCTAATTTGCAAAAATAGAATTTTTGTAAGTATGCATGCTTAATGATTAAAAGTTATCCTCCACATAGTGACCATAAATTGTTTACTTATTTTTCTACCTAGGTGAATATGAGATATTAATCACACTTGGCATCATATAGGATGAGAACAGTCTATATAATAGGTACAAATGGGTCAGTTTTGCCCTCAGTGTTCATAACCAAATATGCAAAAAATAGGAAGGTGTGTTATAGAGGAATACTAAGGTGAGAGAAATTATGACTACATGTCTAAGAGTTGATATGCAATCATTAAAGGCCCAAAAGAAGGTACTCCTTATAATTTTTATGACAGTTTATCAAGTGTCTATTGAGAGCAAGATTTTGGCACTTAGGCAATGAAAGAGAAATAACACACAAACCCTCTCTTTAAGAGTTTAGAGCTGGCAGCAAGATGAATGAAAACTTCCAATATAATAAAACAGTTTTACTTTTTAAAAATGTATTTAAATGTAGCATAAATGACCAAATAGGTTTCTCATCTGTGTTTTCCAATCTAAGTATGCACATATGCACACAACCTACCACATACACACTTGAATTTTAATTATAGGTGTGTGTGTGTGTACAAGGGAATTATAATATATATATTAGCATATTAATATAACAGTTTCAAGCACTATGATTTAATTTTAGCCAGAGTTTTACTGCCATATAACACATAAAAAATCCCAGTTCCTAATGAAAAATTAGTTAGATGAAAGTTGAACTCTTGTAATCTAGGTTAGCCTGAGAATTATTTTATTTCCTTCAACCCTACAAAAATATTGAAATAATATCATTAACCTTCAAAAGGTATCAACATGTTTATAAATTTGAGAATAGAGTAACAACATAATTAAAAATAATAATCATAGAGAATCACTGTGATGGTGTTGAGTTTTAAAACAAATTTATGTTGAAGTTTAGTCTTAAATTTTGTAATAGTTGTTACTGCAGTTTTTGACTATACTTTAATACCTGAAGAATTTAAATTAATCAGATAATAAGAAAGCATGAAAGTTATATTTTAAAGTCATTTAGTTAATTTTTAAACAAATGTTTAATAGTTACAAACCTGGTTGCCAAATTTTAATGTAGTAATTAAAGAAACTCTCAGATGTAGTTGTGGGTGTTTTTTTTTTTTTATAATTTCTGTCGTAAACAGTATTAGGTTAATCTGAGAGTGAAATAACCAACATAATTCTAATTAGTAACAATATTTAGTTCTCTCACACAAAATTTGAAGAGGCCTTTTTTTTAGGGCCAATTAAAATTAAAAGTAAGGAAAAACTTCTAAAATTTTACTTAAACAAAAATTTTTGGATTTCAACATTCCTATATTAGAGAATGAAGAGCATAATTTTACAAGAGCATATGTAATTTGAAACTTACAAATCTGTGTGGCAGTAATCCTACCCTAAATAATATGAAGTTAAATTGTGATGCCAAAATATACCTGAGATAATGCAGAATAAAGGATTTCAAAACTTGTGGAAAAGATAATGTTGACTTGATTTATTGTCTTATCTTTTTGATCATCTCCTAATTATTTTTTCTCAATGGGATTTGAAGATGCCTCCTTCATCCAGGTATTGAGAAATTCACTGGAGAGAAGACAGCAAGAATTCTTGAGAGTAACAATACTGACTGTTCTCTGCAGTTCAAAGAAGAAGGTGTGACATAAAGGGGAATAGGGGTGGGAAGGACAGTATTACCTATTCAGGAAAAATTGGCATGGTTTAATATAAAAGGTAACCGTCTGAAGAAGTAATTGCTATTCATAAAATTAAATGAATTT
Organism: Marmota flaviventris; assembly: GCF_047511675.1. Lineage (NCBI taxonomy): Eukaryota > Metazoa > Chordata > Mammalia > Rodentia > Sciuridae > Marmota > Marmota flaviventris. Next base: position 50,246,272 of record NC_092504.1, on the reverse strand, counting down.
TTCATTATTACAGGGTCATCATCATTGAATGAATAAGACCAATGCAGAAAGAAAGGCTGATTAATTCTGTTTTATCTGAATAAACAGCTACAATAATAATTTTCAAGTCTTTGAGAAGAGTGACATCAGCTAGGTGACAGATCAGGAAGTTCCAGACCCTTGTTCTTCCATGAAGACATAAAGTAAACAACTAAAAAATGGCTATGATGATTTCATAGTAATTCTGTAGTCAGGCAGAGTTATACAGCAACTAAGTAAATGCCCAATCAAGAAAACGTCTCATTTACAAAAGTAGGAACTTTGTGATGTTTTTAGTTATCCTTGCCCTACCCTCTCCCAGTGTGGTATGGATCACGGGAAGCAGGGGCCTTATACTCATTTCCTTTCTGCAAACCAGAGAGAGCAGAGGGAATTTTTAACTTCATTCCTCAACTGGGAGTTGCCTGAGTGATTGTTCTCTGGGTCATCTAACTCAGATCTCAGACATTCCAAAGCAGCACAGCTTAGATCTTAGCCAGAGGAAGCTGTGGGACACAGCCAACTCTGCAGAGGAAATAAAGATCCACAGATATCTGAGGCAAAAAAGTACTGGTTAAGGAAAACGATAACTAAGGCCTAAGAAAAAGCAAGACCAAGACTCTTAGGGGCATTAAGACATTTAGAGCAGACACATATATGCAGGAATTTAAAAAAAAATATATATATATATACATATATATATATGTATATATATACATATATATATATGTATATATATATATACATATATATATATATATATATGCACAAGTCCAGGTCTAGAGAAGGTTCTTTCTCAGGACAGCGAAGACCTAAGAAGACCTTAAACCCTCACTTTTGTGATGTGCCTAGATAAGGCTAAATCAAAGAAATAAGAAGTAGAATGGAGGAAGGAATGGGGAGTTATTGCATGAGAGGACAGATTTTCAATCTGCGACATACTGGATATGAATGGTGATGACAGTGACACAACAGTGAGGATGTACCTAACGCCATTGAACTTGATATTTAAAAGTGACTAAAATAATAAGCTTTATGTCATGTATATTTTACCACAATAAAATCAAATCCATTTATGTTCAAAATCAGCCTAAATTGAGCCTGTATAATAAAGTCACTACAATCATTCCATTCCAAGGTCTAAGACTATTCACAGACTCAGAGTCCCTGATATAAAGAATAGATACAAATCTTGGGGGGAAAAATCACATATATACCTTGGCTGCACATCTTTCTTCTACACAGTCATCTATGGGGTAGATGACCTCTAGACTACAACTAATGCTAATTCCTGGAAACCAGACGTCCACTGAAGTCTTCCTACTACTCAGAACTCCTGGATACTCATGGAGCTCAGGTGATGATTGGGATTTACCTAACTCTGTAGTACTGTGGAACTTTTGGCACCAGATTTTTCATACATAGTTAGAATAATTATACTCAGAAAATGACAGAATCTCTAATTTTTTCCCTGATGTTGGGAGTGAAATTTTTATAATAGAAATGAATATTGAAAGGCTTTGGAGTTCCCTTATTTATTAAAACAATAAGCGAAATACAAAATAACATTCCTTGTGGTATTGCACATATTATTGCCACCTGCAAAAATTTGAAAATGTAAGAGGAGCGATTCCCATTGCACCCTCATTTTACTTTCCTTTCCAGTGTATGCTAAAGGCAGATAGGACTTGGAAGAAGAGAATGTATTAATGTTCATTATACCAGGTGGTGTCTTCCATTGCAGCTGCTGCTCCAGATGTGGTCTCTTTATTGAAGTAAATCAATATAGTCCCTGATACTTGCTTTTCAGATATTGTAATTACTGATAAATTTTGTGTGATATACCATTAGATTAATGGCCCCTAATAAATCATTCTTTGTCTATTCTGTCATCTACATCTTCATTCATTTATTCTAGGCTTGGTAATGTGACATTCTTAGACCAATGGAATATAATACAAATGACCCACAAGTACTAAAGAATGCTGTGTATTGTGACTTGCCCTCTCTTGATTGTTGCTTTGGGAAACCAATAAAAATGCAAACAAACAAAAAAAAAAAATCTCTGGCTAACCTGTTGGAAGCATGGGGCCAAGACAAAATCCAGTATCAACTTCTGGCACCTTCTTCAACTATTCAACCAAGATCCACCTACCAGATTACTTCAGCCAAGTGAGTTCAACCAAGACCTACAGGAAACTGCAAAGTTTAGTCAAACTAAGATAATTAACATACATAATTGTGAACTATTAATCCCGAATGTCTTGGGGGTAGTTTGTCATTAAAAAATAAGAAGAAACTAACACAGAAATTGATGCATTTCATGTGGTGTTTGCTTTGATACTAGGCAGCAAGTATGAATGAGAAGAATCACAAAAATTTCAGTGAAGGATGGGAATGCCACAAATAATTAATAGAAGCTGCAAACATGGTGGCAGAACACCAATATATCTAAAATGTCAATTGGCTTGTGTTTGATGAGTACTACAAAGTGCAGGAAAAAAAGAGAAGTGGTAAACATAGAACTACTAATTTTTTAAATTGGAGTTCCAAAAGCAGAGTGAAACTTGTTTTATTCTAAGGTTCAAAGAGATTGAAGTTCATATAGAGCAAAGCATTTAAAAATTTTCAAAGAAATATCAGAAATATCTGAGCCATAATTAGGAGAAATCTCATACAATTAGAATTAACACAGAAATGGCAAGAAATGTTGGAATCAAACAACAAAGAAGTTCAGTTTAAATTGGGTAAATAAATAAAAATAAGGATATCTTTAAAGTTACTAACTTAAAACTTTTTTCCAGAAGGCCAGATAATTAATAAAGTGTTGATTTATATAAAATGCTAAAAAGGCTTACTAATCCACTGACTAATATAGAAAAATATATAGATAAATATTTTCCTAATGCTTTACACCTTTTAAAAGATAAATGACTTGGTTGGGATTGTGGCTCAGTATTAGAGAGCTTGGCTAGCAAATGTGAGGCACCAGGTCCGACCCAGCACCACATAAAAATCTGAGTAAACAAAAATAAAGGTGTTATGTCCATATAAAAAATATGTTTTTTAAAAAGATAAATGGCTAACAAAAATATATATACAATGTTTCATGAGATTTATGATGTAAATTGAAATGATATATATGACAATGGCACAAATAGTCAGAGGGAATATCAACATGTACCACTGTAAGTTTCTCTCACTATACATAAAGTGGTATAATATTTGGCAGTAGACTTACATAATATACATTATAAATATTAAATAAATACAACATATATATACACATATATATATGTTATTTTATATATATATATATATATATATATATATATATATATATATATATATATAAAAAATAGACATCAATAAAAAAATGACCAGAAAAGAGTGATTGGGGACAGGACAATATAAAGAACAAATAGAAAGAAAATAACAAAATGATAAATTGATACCCAAATTTATGGATCACAACACCAATGTTAATGTTCTAAGCACTGTAATTTTAAAAAGTTTGTGAAATACAAATATACTTCAAGATACAACAATTAGGCTTTTTCTAAAAGCCTGGGTTTAAACATATGTAAACACAGAGTTTAAAAGTAAAGGAAAAATTCAACTTCTAGTAAGGATGGGATTATAAGAAATGAATTTATGTCCCCTCATGAAACTGGTAAGGCACTGGGGGAAATAGATGAAATTATGTTGGTTAAAAATTGGATAACAGAAGAATAATGCCTAACACATAGGTAACAGTGCAGGTGAGCTCCATGATTAGAGCCAGGTTACTTCCTAGAGAACACTCCAATCACTGTCCAGAGAGGGGATTACAGGTAGGACTCAATTTTTCTGATTTGAGAAGATGGAGCTAGCGGACAGTATGGAAAAACATCACAAAATAGTGTCAGAGAGCAGAGAGCTGCATGACAGAAGACTCCAGAGATCTATGGATGGTTTCTTTTGAATACTCATTTGAGTATCTATAACCATATAATGGTGAGAAAACTATTCATACTTCAGAAAAGAACCACCTGACAGGATGATCACAAATACTACTTGGAGCTCAGATAGGGTCAAGAATAGGACTCCTGTGTTTGTTGGATTTTGTGTAACTGTGGCCAAAAGATCTGACAAGAACAATTTAGAGGAGAAAAAGTTTATTTGGGCTCACGTTTATAGTCCATGATCATTGTACTCCATACTTCTGGGCCCAAGGTGAGACAGAAAGAAACGGAAAAAGAAAGCAGCTCTGACCATGACATCTAGAAAGCAGAAAGAGAGAGTTCCCCTTACAAGGGGAATGTGTGTGTGTATATATATATATACACACACACACACACACATACACACACACACATATCCCAAGGGCATGCCTTCAGTGATCTGCTTCCTCCAGCCATACCTCACCTGCCTACAGGTACCACCTAATTAGTGATTAATCCATATCAGTGGATTAATGCAATAATTAGGTGATAGTTCTCATAATATAATCATTTCATCTCTGAGCATTCTTATATTGAAAGGTTTTTAAAATCATTTGAGAAACTAGCAGAAAAGTTTTAGATTTTGATGAATCTATAAAACTATTGTGCTAGACAATTCTGGCTTATTTGAAAAATAAACTAGATGGCTTATAAATAAGAGAAACTTGCTTCTCAAAGTTCTTAAACCTCAAAGTCCAAGACCTGAATAAGACCCTCTTCTAGTTGCAAAATTATGACTTCCGTTGGATTTTTATAGTGCACTATCCTTTTAATGTGTCCCTCAAAGTTCATGTGTAAGAAAATCAACTCTCAAAGCAACAACTCTTTTAAGATATGATTAGGTCATGAAGGTTCTGTCCTCCTAGATTAAGGCCATTTTTTGCTGGAGTGTGTTTGTGATAAAAGGATAAGCCCAATCCCCTCCCTACCTCTTTTTCTTTTCTTGTTCATTGTCAAGGGAAACAAGTTTGAAAGAGGACAGAGTTGGTGAACTCACACTTTTCAATTTCAAAACTTACTATAAAGTTAGAATAATATAAATATTGTATAATGGCATAACTATATATGTATCAACAAATGAAATTGGATAGAGTGTCTAGGAATAAACCAAAACATCTAAGGCCAATTGATTTTTGACAAGGGAGCCAAGACCAATCAGTCAGAAGATAGATTTTTTCACTAGATAATGCTAGATCAATTGGACAGACACACTTAAACAATGTGGTTGGACTTCACTCAATACAAAATTTGACTTAAAATAAGATTAGTAATATAAATATAAGAGCTAAAACTATAAAACTATTAGAAGAAAATATTGAAGTAAATTTTTCCCCTTCAGATTTGATAAAGATTTTCAGATTTTACAACAGAAGCTTAAATAATGAAAGAAAAAAGTAGATAAATCAAAATTTACCAAAATAAAAAGAAAAAAATATATAAATCACCAAGAACTATAGAAAAGGATATTCAACATCATTAGTTATAAAAGAAATGTAACTCAAACCACATTAAATTATCACTTCACAACTCTAGGATGCCTATAATAAAAGCAAAATTAAAATAATAAATGTTGGAGAGGATATAAAGAAATGGGAACCCTCCTACTTTGCTGATGAAATGTAAAATGGTACAGGCATGGAGAAAATCATATTAGTTGTTAAAAAGAATTGCTATATGTATTCATCAATTACACTTCCAGGTAATTACATGGGAGAAATGAAAACATAAGTCTGCATAGTAACTTGTATATACTAATGTTTATATCAGCATTATCCATAATAACTAAAATTTAAATCAATTCATATATCCTTCATAGAAAAATGAGACAACAAATTGTGGAATAAAAATAAAATGGAATTTTATTCAGTCTTAAAAAGGAATGACATACTGATACATGCTACAGTTTTAATGAACTACAAAAATACTATGCTAAGTGCTAGAAGCCAAGGTACCAAAGATCACGTATTGTATGATTCCTTTTATATTAACTATTTAGAATAGGCAAGTCAGAGAGACAGAAAGCAGATAAGCTTCTAGGTGATGAGGAAGAGATGTGGGGAATGATTGTTTAATTTGATACTAAGTATACTTTTGGGATGACAGAAAATTTTGAAACTACAGTGAAGCAGTTATTTTATAACATTGTGAATGCACTGACATTATATTCTCTAAAGCAGTTAATTTTATGCTATATATTTTTGTTCTAAGTTGAAAAAAAACTTTGTAGAAAGAAAAAATATTCATAAATTATAGTTATTAAAACATGATAAAGGAATAGTAATAGTTTTATAACAATAAATTATGCCATCGATGAACTAAAATTTAGAAAGACACAAATTATCAAAACTTTTAAAGCTAAAACAATTGTGGTTTTTATGCTAAGTTACTGCATTTTTAGTAAAAAAAAATATAGGTATAATCAATACTTAAAACCTGGATAGTTTCACTGATGAATTTCTTCATGTATTTAAGAAAAATATATACTAATTTTATACTTTAGTACACAAAATAGTAGAGAAGGAAAAACTTCTGAATAGAGTTGTGTAACAGACCCATTGCCATAATATCAGAGTCAAATGAGTGTTATAAGTAAATAAAATTGATAGATCTCATGAACACAGATATCAAAATTCCAAACACAAGTATTCTTAAACAAATCCACTAATTCATAGAATTTTGGAATGCAAGTTGACCACAGGAACTTTTGGTTGGTTTATACTTGAAAAAAAATAAATTGTCATATCAATAATCAAATGCTGAAAAATAATCTATTTATATCAAATGTATGAAGAAAAATGTGTTTGACTAAAATCAATGCCAATTTAAGATAAATTCATTCAGGAAAAGAGCAAAAGAAATTTTTTATTTCCTTTATATAGTAATGTCCACACATGTAAAACAAAAAATTCTAAAATGAACAAAAACACCTATGGCTAATTTTCTATTTAATTGTGAAAAACTCAGTAGTTTCTTCTTAAGATTGAAAAAAGGGCAAATATGTCTCCTTTCACTAATTTTATGGAACATTTTACATTAGGTCTTTCCAAGTTCAATATGGTAGGGAGTAAAATAACATGTATTCATGTTGTAAAGAAAAATGTTTAAGTAGTTTTATTCTCAAATGACAAGATTTTTTTTCTTTCTGCACTAGGGTTGTAAACCAGGGCCTCATACCTGCTAGGTAAATTTTCTAACTCTGACCTACACCTACATACCTTGCCCAACGTGATGTTTTTCTAAAAAATCTCAAGTGACATTTATGAAAAATGAATTAATTTTTCAAGGTCTAAGAATATGTAGTCAATACACAAAGTCAATCATATTTTCTATAGCAACATCAAATAAAATCAATTGGAAATTAAAGTAAAAATTAAAATTAATATCACAGTAGCATAAAGTACATGAAGTGATTATTTATTTATGTTAATTATATATTTTCAAAATCATTACACTGAAAACCATAAAACACCGTAGAGAAAAAATACCATTGAATTCATTAGGTGAAGTAATGTGGAGTGATGTGACGTATTTATGAAAATAAACACTCAAAATCGCCCCCAATTTCTTCCATTTTTAATACAATTTCTTCATTATTTTGTCTGATTGATGCATGCCATCTCCCACCAATTGATGAAATGTATCCTAAGATGATTAAAAAAATTCCTCTAGTGTGAAGGGTTTCTAAGCACATAAAAATTTCTATGGGGGAGTTCTATGATCTGTCAAATCTATCACAAAATATGTGGTTCTGTAACAAAAGGACATTTCGTTAACATCCTTACAGACTAATTTTATATTTACATAATATAAAGCTAAATATATTTATAGCTCCCTCTCTCTGTGTGTGTGTGTATACACACACACACACACATAGAATATTTGATGCATTTAAAAATATTCAATTAAAAATATTTGTATATGAAAAATTGAGAACTTACATTACCAAATCACATGATTTGCTAAATATCTTCTATAATATGGCACTACCATAAACATAGGCTTATAGATTATGGAACACATTAATATTTAAGAGAAGGATATGCAAACTATACATTAATTTTTAATAAAGTTTCCAAGATAATTCAATAAGGAAGTGATAATTACCTTTTCTTGAACAGAAAATAGGCTGAGGGACTTGCTTCTAATAAACAAATTATGACAAAGGCAATGAAATGTGACTTCCAAGATTAGGTTAGAAAAGACTTTAACTTTTCTTGTTATTTGAGTCCTTCTGTGTTGGCTTTGATAAGTAAAGCTGTCATATTGTGAGCTGCCATACAGAGAGACCCACTTGACACATTATTAAGAATGTACTCTGGCCAACAATCAGTAAAAAACAGATGCCCTCAGAGCAAACCTTGAGCCACTGTAGTCTAACAACAACAACAATAACAATGAGATAAGAGATCTTGAGAGTAGATTGAACTCTTCAGATGAATTTCCTCCTTAGGCTGACATCTTGAGTGACATCTTGAAAGATCATAAAATCTTTTTGTGGTAATTTTATCATATTTATTATCTTGGATTTGGCATATTGCCATTTATTATTCATTTTGAGGTATTTCTGGTTTTATCATGATGAGCAATATTTTATTGAAACCTGAATATTTGCATTGGAGGATTATGAATATAATTTAACTTTGGATATTTATCTGGCTTTTTCTGATGGTATTCTGATAGGGGAAGGATGATGCTACCTCATTATTGCCAATTGGTTGAAGTACAAATTTCCCATGGGTCATCACTGACACTTGAAGTGGTGACAAGCCCCCTCCTTCCCTTATTGTTTTCGCTGACAGTATAGTGCAGATGATGTCTACTAGGTTTGCTTTATAGTTTGCACTGACAGTGAGTGGAAAGGATGTCTGCTCATGGCCATTAGGGTAAAGTTCTATCTCTTTATTGACCAATAAAATATGACTTTGTGGACACAAAATATACTGAATGATATAAACTGAGATTCAAATGCTCCATACATCTTACCAAAGCGTCAAGCCTAAAAACTTTATAATAAAGAAATAGCTTCAACATGACACCTTAAAATTCTGTATCCAATATGTATACACAAGATCATAGTGAACTGACTCTCTGTCAGAAATGTATTTTAAATTCAAATAAACAAAAAACAATGTCCACTCGATTGCTCTGGAGTATGAACAAAGGCAATTAGATTTTGATTGTCAGCTGCCACTTAGTAAGAAAAGTCTAACTTTTAAAAACATTTTTTGTTACTATCTCTGAGGGAAAACCACACCTAGCTCTGTAGAGAGTCTTTGCACTTTGGTAGAAAGAAAATTCAGAATCTTCCTTATATGAAGACATTGAAGACAAGAGTTCAGTACAATTTCAGCCAAACCCATGGAGGGAAGAAAAAGGAAATGCCCACATTCTAAATACAAAATGCATAAATATCTGGATGATACCTGAAGTATGGATAGAGTCCAAACAACTAAATTGTGATGAAGATACTTAAATCAGTTTTCACCTGCTGACCAACAAGTGAAGTTTAAAATTTGAGTGTATCTATTTTCTGTTAAACATCCAATATACTTAGAATTATAACAGAATTTTTAGTGTCCAAATTCATTCCCAATGCATTCCCAATGTCCAAATGAAATGCAAACTATTAACATATGAAGAACTTAGGAAATATGATTCATTCTCTAGAATAAAAGATAAGTAACACTGAAATGAGGCAGATATTGATGTCTCTAGAAAAGGGGCTTTAGCCTATCTATATTAGTTATGCCAATTAGTATACAGAAAATATTTTTGTAATGAATGAAAAGATGTAATATCTGTAGTGTTAGAAGCATGAAGAAATAAACACCTGAAAATTCTCTCTATGTATGTGTGTGTGTATATATATATATATATATATATATATATATATATATATATATTTACATATGTAAATATGTCTAGGCCTTGTTCATGAACATTTCTGTATTTACACTAAAGATTTATGTAAATGGAATTGCTTGATACAATTTATAATCTTCTCACTTTCTAATTTAATATTTTATTTATTAATTCTAATTTAGAATTTTGTAATGGTTATGAGAACTATATAATTAGTTATGGATCCTTATGAAAAATGAACAGTAATAAAAAGATATAGGGATGTCTTCAATAATTACAGAATATTTACATATACATATATACAGTCTATATATATAGTGTATATCTATATATAGTATAAGAATGTGTATGTGCATAGTTACATAAAACTCTTAATGATAATTTGCAACATAAACTATATTTAATAAATATTGCATACAAAATATATATTTGTATGCTGTATATAAATATTTAAACTATATATATACATATATAGTGTACAAAATATATATTTATACTCATAGTTGAGTCTGGGGAAGAAAAGAACATTGCAACCACATCACATTCACATTTAAATGAGGCCCATGTTGCAGATGCTAGGGTTAGGAGGGCACACCAATCAACACAGCTGCCATGTTTTACTCTAATTTCCATCCCTGTTGCTCTTTTATAAGGAGTCCACATGCTGTAAGAAAGAAATAGATGATTTCAGATCTTTTAATTATTATCATGATGTTATTAATTTAGACCAAGATAATAATAAGATGGTGTCTGTGAAGAAAGACTTCATTATGGAATTAATTGCTTTGATTAGGGTCAACACTAGAGAAAAGATTTGCATAGCATTTAAGAAACAATTACTTTGATGGCTATTTAGGAGCCAAAGACATGCAAATTTAAAGATAGCATTTTACAATTTCCCCTTTTGCATTCAGATGCTAAGTTCTCTGATAAACCCCACTTGTTCAACAGAAAATTAAAATCACTGAATTGAAGATCTGGATAATGATGTATTATTGATGTATTCTGTAAATGTTCAAATTATTCTTGGCTTCAATTTTGCATTTATTTCATAGAAACAAAAAATAGCATTACAAAGTCAATTTTAATCTTAGTGTTGATGTTGTGGTTTTTTTCCCTTAATAGACGTCCATAGAAGTAGATTATAGTTATCTTTATGAATTTACTGGTACTCTTTGTATTTTCATAGTTCTTAACTTGATGGCCCATATGGAATAAGGAATTTCTCTCTGTGTTTCACACCTGCTTTCAATTCATTGACTAAAAATGCAACTTAATTCTTTTGTTTTTGCTGTTACTCAGTATTTTTATTCCATTTTCCCCTTTAATACAATTTAAACTTAATTTGAGAGAAAGCATATCTCTGATATAACAATATATCATTCATGAGGAAAGACAAACTGTCAGTGAATCTGGCATCTGTGAGTAATTTTTTTTATCTTTCTCATCTATTCTCTTAGTTGATTTTTATTGCAATGTCCCTTTAAATACATGGTAGGACCAAACTCAGGGTGTCATATGTGGGACTCTGACCCAAGAAAGAGATTTGGGGTTCAGTAGGTTGAAGAAGATATAAGACACAGGAGAGAAGACATGCTTTATTCAGTGTTGGCCACAGCTACCAGCCAGCCCCCAGCTTCAGCTTCAGGCCCCAGCCAGTTCCATTTTAGCCCCCTATTGCCCATTTCCATAAGTCCTCTTTATATGCAGTCTCAACAAAGAAGGCACACTGCCAACAGTTTACATGGCAGGCAGGGACTCATACTCACAAGTTAATGTCTATGACATTGAATCAATGCTGAATCACAGTGTTTCTGGTCTTGACCAATGATAACATCGCTAGTTCCCAGTCCTGGCTGCACACTTAAAGCATAACACAGCCTACCATAAGTCTCAGCAAGAGAGCCTAACTTCAACCATGTTTGGGTCTGCCCCCAAAAAGAGTTTGATTGAACCCTTTTTTTCTGGGGAGGGGAGGAGTTTACTGGAGATTGAACTCAGGGGGACTCACCACTGAACCATATCTCTAGCCCTATTTTGCATTTTATTGAGAGATAAGGTCTTACTGAGTTGCTTATCACCTCACCATTGCTGAGGGTGGCTTTGAACTGGAGACCCTCCTGCCTCAGCCTCCAGAGCCCAGCTGTGACCGAACTCTTGAAATTCAACAGGAATCATAAGGATGTAAATGGCAAGGCACTTGATTCAAGTTGAATATTAAAAAACTAAAAATAAGTTTCTGATTATTAAAATTTTATTCTGTATTGGAACATGATTAAGTTGAGTCTGGGGAAGAAAAGAACATTGCAACCACATCACATTCACATTTAAATGAGGCCCATGTTGCAGATGCTAGGGTTAGGAGGGCACACCAATCAACACAATAAGAGAAACAAATGTTCCCCTTAAAAGCATACATACAAAAAAAAAATACTAATAATTTCCTGTATTTGTCCTTTATATGTTTGTATGTTTAGATCTTTTAAGCATCTTATATGAGATAAAAGGGAAAAAAAGAAAATTTTGGGAAAAAAATGTCATATCCAAAGTTTACATTTTATTTAGCAATGATAAATTATATCTAGATATGCTACTATTCTTGATTTCTTTCATAGTTTGTTTCATGGCTAAATGAGACCCAGTAATTTCAACATGAATTTTTATCAAAGTTTTTACAATATAGACTCTACAAATTCTTTCTGAGCATGGTGACATAGTGACATGATGGTAATCCTGGGAACTTTGGAGGCTGAGGCAAGAAGATTACTAGGCCAGGCTCAGCAACTTATTGAGGCCCTAAGCAACTTAGTAAGACTCTTTCTCAAAATAAAAAGTAAAATAAAATAAAAAGATCTGGGGATGTAGCTCAGTGGAAAAGCACCCCGGTTCTATATAACCCCTCCAAAAAAATCCATAAAACCTTAAGTAAAAATATAACTGAAGTAAAAATATCTCTATAGAGGAACATTTTTAAACTAGATCTTTTTTTTTTTTTTTTTTAAGGAATAGTGAAACAGTGAGATGAAATATGAGCTGAGGGTGGGAAGGAAAACAAAATTTAAGGTATTCCTGGATCACATATTGAAACTGGAATTTGTAAAGGGATGTCTAACCCAATCTTTTTTCTCCATGCAAAGTAACTGAAAATGAACCCTATAAACAGCTGGGAGTTTCAAAATGAGCTTGAAGAAAGAGGCCAGAAAGTCTAGAGTTGATCATGTTCAATGACTTTCTTCCAAGCATATTACCTATAGAAATTCACACCCTATTCAACACATAAGAATTGAGTAATAAGATTACTGATGAGAAATATGAGCTTAAAACATAAAACTTTCATTGCAACTGAAAGTGCAACTATGAGCACAAATGATCAGAAACAACCAGAATATACTGATTCTTAAAGGGTTCATTTATCTGACACAGAATATGATATTAAGAAGAGCATAAGCTGAGTATTATCAATAAATAACCAAACAGATTTAAAATATAATTAAATATAATTTTTAGAATAAGAATTTTTATTGAATATTAACACAGTACCTGTGCTGAAGTAAATACTAGAAATACTTGATAAGAGAATTAAAATAGTAGGGAACATACCTAAGGATATTACATATTATGACCTAGAAAGATTAGGCAAAAAGATGGAAAATAGGAAACAGATATAAAGCATTATGAAAAACAGAATGAAAAAGACTTAGGTCTATCACATAATTCTAATTAAATACTGAAAAAGTGGTTATAGAGACAAGGGAGCAGAAAATTTTAAGACAGTCGGTGATTTACGTAAAATTGAAAAAAGATAAACTTTATAAGTATGGAAGCACAATCACCACTCAGAAACATGTATACAAACAAATCGGCAAATAGTTACATGACAGTAATACTGTACAGCACCAACATTGAAGAGATGAACTTTAAAAGAACTATGAGAGAAAATACAGATCATTCAAGAAAGAAAAATAATTAGTTTGAAACTAGAACACAATAATAATACTTTCAAAATATTAGAAGAAGAAAAATGCACAGTGGAACTTAATAAATGGTTTCAAACTGAAACAGGGAAATAAAATCTGAAAATTTATTTAAAGGAGATCATTTATGAAAATATATTTATGAAAATGCAATTCATCAAGAAGTATTAAGGTATCAGTAAGAGTGTGAATAAAGAATTTACAAGTGTTTTTTTTTTTTTTTTAAAAAAAAAAAAAACCTTGGCTAAATAAAGTGACAACATCCATGATAATAACAATTACAATAATGCCAAACTTGGAAGAAAAATTTCAAAATTACTGTAGTAGAACTCTGTATAGTCAGAATTTTCCATAGAAACAGATATAAATAGCTAGATAGCTAGATAGATAGCTAGACAGATAGATATGTGTGTGTATATATATATATATATATATATATATATATATATATATACATACATACATATATATATATACATATACACACACATATATATTTGTTTTTTTCTCAGTGTTTAGCTTTCGTATTTTGAAAGTTTTATTGATTTAGATTATTAGTCATTAAATATTTTAATTGAATCTGACAAGGTATATTGCTATACATGAGTATGATCTACTTATGTTTCTTATTAAAATACAAAAGTCATACTGATTTCTTGTGTGTGTGTGTGTGTGTGTATGTGTAGCTCCTATTGGTTAATCTACTATATATGTCAAAGGAATCTGTTGCAATTTAATGTCTCACATCATTATGATTGTTGAGAAGCCCATGATCTGCCACATGCAAGCTAATGACCTAGAAAGGCCTGTGGTGTAGTTTGAATGTCTGAGAGCTAGAAGTCCATGGTGTAGATTACAGTTAAGTCTAAAGGTGTGAGAACCACTGGTGGCAAAGAGAGGAGAAAGTAATGTTCCAGCTCAGTCAGGAAAGGAAAGCCTTCCTTAGCCCTTCTGTTATATTCAAACCCTTCTGTTATGTTCATTTTTATATCCAATGCCAGACTGGATGATGCCACCTGCATTCATGAGGGTGATCTTTACTCATTCTACTGATTCAGGAACGAAGAACTTCCTAAAACATTGTAACAGACACACAGAGAAATAATATTTTATCAGTTAACTGGACATCCTGTGTCAAATTGACATGTAAAATTAGCCATTAGCACTTCAGAGGTAAGTGATTTGGGAGGAGGTGGAAAGGAGTTAAAATATTCTCAATAGAATCTCAGGAAGGTATGATCAGTCAATACAGCCTCCCACCAAAATGTGTCATGCCTCCTTGCAGCCACAGCTAAGAGTACAGCTTCTTCCTAAACTGATGCTGAGCGTGAACATTTTATTTGTTTTGCATGATGTTGAAACAGATTTTGGAAAAGCACTTATGTATCAGCTTTCCTTCTCCAACTTAAAGGAACTTGTCCACCATAAACTTATCATTTATCCTCTAAAGCTTCTTGCATTTTCTCACATACAAGCTTTTGGGGGATACTTCACATCCAATCATAAAAAAAATGTATATAAACCAAATCTTTTCATTAAGTCATATTTCTTTCCAAATTAACTTCCATACAAGGTTTCTAGGTTCTTATACTCTTCATAATATAGAATTATATTTCAATTCACTGAGCTAAATTTCACAGGCTATGCAGAGTAGTAGAGTGAGCCTGTGTGTGTGTGTGTGTGTGTGTGTGTGTGTGTGTGGTGTTTCTGAGAGAGAGAGAGAGAGAGAGAGAGAGAGAGAGAGAGTATAAAAAGAATTAGTTTGAAATATATGTATATGTATGCTATATATACATATATTTACATACATACACATATATTTACATATATGTATGTGTGTGTGTGTGTGTGTGTGTACCAGAAGGAATTAGAACACTGCTGATAGGTGTTAGGATTAACATTTTTAGAAATAGCCTGTGGTCATAGCTGTTTCTTATGATTTTCATTTGGTATTGTATTAAAGTTTTGGGCACTGTTTCTAGCTCTTAGTCAATATTTCAATTATTCTGAATTCTGAGTGTATAATTTCATTCTTCTCTCCCAAAGAATCTTGAGTCCTCACTGGTACTTCCCATATTTGGTTGAAGTATTATTCTATTAATTTAATTGCTGGGCATGTAGGTATGAAGAGAGGCAACATGAGTTGTCCTTGCTTTGACTTCTGTATTTTCTTATCACTATTTTTAATATTACGAACATTAGTTTGGGCTATTCTAGTTGAATGTAACATTGCAGGAAAGTTTTTACTTGCAGATATTGAAATATTTCTATCAGACTAGACTTATGCAAATAAAAACAGTACTAAAAGTGAAATAGTAAGTGGAATTATGAGATATTCAATCCAAATTTTCATTATTTGGTTTATGGTCCTTTGGGGAAATGTAGAGAAAGTGTCATTCTATAATCTACTATTGTTATTACATGGTCTTTCTTCTCATTGACATCTGTATGTGGAAGGACCACAGATGTTTAAAATGTAAAATAAAATCTAGTACTACTTATCATATCTAAACTTGTTAGTGTTGTACAGATTATATAATGTTGCTCATGTGGCATTCCAGGCTTTTTCATAGCTATGGATTTTGTGATATGTGGAATTCTGATCCTCATTACTCTGAAACTAGCCCAATTTTCTCTTATGTCAACTAGACCCAGTTTGTCTTTAATCATTAAATTTTCTTTTTTGCTTCTGACACTCTGGAAAAAGATGTGACATAGTATAGTGGTGAAAAGGACTTATTCTAGATTCAGACAAGAAGGATTTAAATTATGTCTCCATAAATGAATTGCTAGTTAAACAGGATCCCTGATGCCTCTGTGATTCAGTTTTGTCATTTGTTAATTGGAATAATAATTTCTCACACTTTATGGGCTACTGATATGATTGTGTTAGTATGTGCAGAAGAGGGTCTGTCACTATTATTGTTTCAAGTGTCATATATTCTACCTTTTATCCCCATTGAAATAACTGATCTTTTTATCCACATCCCTGTCTAAAAAGGAATGATTTCTAAAAAAACTCTGTAACAATATGAGGACACTCTTTTCCTAATTTATACTTCAAAATTTTAAAATGCAAAGTGTCTTTTGAAACCTCTAAGAAGACATAATGAAGGAGAAATTGGAGGAGACAGATTATAACATATAAATGTTATACAATTTTTATTTCTCAATGTCTTTGATTTCATTTCATTTCATGAAAAGACAATGAAACCTAATGTAGACATTTTTAAAAGTAAATTATTATTATTTTTTTCCAAAGTAAAACCCTAGCTAAAAGTACATGGTATGACAAGAAGCTCTTATGAATGAACCTTGGATGGTTTGAATAACTTTGACTCAAATTTAGCCTCCTCAGTATCCCAATTCTGATTATCTGTGTTCCATTCTTTTGCAGGAAGTCAACTGACTTTCATGTAAGATACCTCGTGAGTTTTATTTAGCCTGTCTCTTAAACTCTTGTATGTATTAGACTAAAATGTGGTTTTTAATAAAGCGGATGGAGTGATGCACTGTGTCAGCCTAGTGAAATAAAGACTACTGTTCACTTTAGTGTCCTCCAAAGTGTATCACATCATTCTACCGCTGTGGTTACCACACTGCCTCTCACCAGCCAAGGTTGAACTGCTTCACAGATTCCCACAGCCCATTCAGGCCACTCTCAATGCCCCTGCTGAGTTGAGGTTCTGACACTGGGATGGAGAATCCTGAACTTTTCAATAATTAGAGAGCCAACAAATTTCACAGTACTGCCAGGATAGCTCACATTCTGCCATGAAATGAGCAGGGAAAGGTACGCACTGTTTGGGGTATATTGTCATAGGAGTCCTGCAGAGTGCAGTAAGAAGGCTATCTTAATTAACTCAAATGGTTATTCCTTCCATCAAGCTATTTCCTGGTCCTGGATCAAGTAACAGATATACTGTCTGAAAGTATTTCTTTACTTTAATTTTTAGGCCTTTTAGCTACCCACATCTCATATCTGAGATGAATTTTCTCCAAATCAAAACTGTTCCCAAATTTTCATTTCAACTTCATAACCCAGTTCCATCTTTTTTTCTGCCAGCCTTAATACTATTTCCTAATATATTATTTTTATATGAATGATATTTATGATTATAGGTTTTTGTTTTTCTTTCTGTTTTCTGTGCTCTCCAATATAAATCACTGAATTTAATAGATAATTGTGATAGTAGAAGTGGAGTCTTGCTCTCTGTGACAGATTTTTCTTAATTTCATCTTTATCATAATTCAATTATCCTGAAACACACCTTTTGTTTGGGAGTAAAATTCACATTTGCATCTTTTGATTTGTTGTTATTCTAGTTCACAAGTAGTTTAGAAATATCCTTGTTCTGGCTAATTTCTAAGGATTTTATCTTCCAAAGTAATTGTATGTTCTAGGTTTCATGCTGCTATACTTTATTAGTTTCTTCTGCTATTATAATATCTGATTAAAATCTCTGTTTCAATAAGAGTCTACAGTTTTATTAAATATTTCAATGATTACATGATTTATCTGCTAAAAGTATTCATTAGCTCTTATAGCCATAGGATATTATCTGAACCACTTAACATACCTGAGCTACTACATTCAGTATCCCAAAGGTGGGGACTAGCAAAGATTCAATAGCTCATGGAACTAAAGTGTTATAGAAGAATCCAAGCCTATGGAGGGGAGTGTTATAATTTATTGCAATCTCATCAACTCTTCCTATTATCAGTACTCATATCTCTGAAACAATGCTGCATGCCAGGTCTTCAGGAGAAGAAACAATTCCCAATCAATAGTTTACCCATAAAGATAGAAGCTTTTAGTGAGACCTTTAAATGTGTATGTCAGGATGTGGGTATCAGGATTGGGTATGATTGGTCTAGGCAGTAGAAGATCAAAAAGAAAAGATGAAAACTAAAAATATACTTTTTTTAAAGTGATGAGCTAATTGGTGAAAGTGGAATATTAAACATGTAGATAAAGGGCCCTGGGTTAAGCTAGCCTGGGAAAGATAATCCCAGACAAAAGGGGCTATCCTCAAATTTGATGAACTTTACCTCTTTTGGAAAGATAGTGGTAGGCACGGGGCAAGGATTACCCATAATACATCGCTCTATACTTTTATTCATTAGTAACAAACATTCTGAAAATTAAAGTGTTTTTAAAACTAGAGTTATATTTTTGGTTGATATACTTTATATTTTAAGTTAACTAATGGAGAATAATTATTTTTGAGATTTAGGGTTCATTTTCTTCCACCATATGAAGGCCACAATAAATTAGTCAATATATTTAAATTAATGATGAAATTAAGATATTCAAATTGTTATTTAGTTTTTCAAAGGATTATATTATTAAGCTATATTTCACATAGACACTATTGAATTTCACAGTTGATAATTCATTTCCATGATATTTAAATACTTTAAAATAAATTCAAATTTAGCAGTATATTTCTCCTATTAATTCTACTTGGAAGAATTATCTTAAAAGACACTAAACCACCATAGGCCAAGAGAATGCTTACTTGTTTCGTGGGGCTCTGGTTGATATAGTTCACTAATTTTCTTTCAAAATGAGAATGAGGGTGAACACAGCAAGATAGGTCTCTGCTTGAGTACTACCACACAGCATCACAGGTTTTTTCATCATTCAATTTAGATTGGTCTTCTGTAGCTTGAAGAAGAAAAGCCAGCAGCAGTTCCCATAAACAGATCCATTCCAGGTGGTTATCAGGTCCAATCACAGCTTCACAGTTAGGTCTAGCTCAACTTGCCTAAGAAATTGGAAAATAATGTTAAGAATACATCAGTGGGTGTTTAGCTTAGAGAAGAAAATTGGTTGCAATGAAAAATTATTGTCATATGTGAAGCTTCTTATTATGCAGATGTTAATTATTGAACTTCAAGTCCCTTTAGGCACCACCAAGAAACAGTATTTTAAAGCCAACAGGATAAATTAAAAAAAGTATTATGAGAATAATTTCAGATAGTGCTCAATTAAAATAATGTATTTTAAAAAGTTTATTTAAAACTATTATTTTAAAATCCTATAGCTAGCACAATGTTCACTAAACTAAAGTTTATTTGCAACAAATTCTGAGAGGGAGATTGATACATACAAGTTACTCTAGCAGTTTTTCTGTATAATAAGAGTTTGGTAGTCTTACTTGCTGGGTAGACGGAGAAAAAGAAAACGTGAATTTCATAAGTTGTTTGCCTATTACATGAGGCATTTTCTTCATTTCAAATCAACTGATCACTATATTTGGGTATGCAAACAGAGTTAAACCAAAATATGTCTATCCTCTGCTGTTAATATCAAAACAAAAACACAGAGAAGAAACACTAAAAAGGTTAAGAAAAGAAAGTTCTAAAACTAAGAAAAATATTTGATATTTCTCTTCTTATTAAGTTCAATGCACTTGAACTTAATTAATATTATATTAATGTTACTGAAGTTGTTTCTTGAATATTTTTTTGAAAAATGTATGTAAACAAGCTATTTAGTACATCATATTCAGATATATGCATATCACAACATTTTGCACTGTTATAACTGCTTTTTCTGGATAATCACTAACACTCTGTAGAGTCATATGTTTTTAAGGAGAATGATAAGCTGCAGGAATTCTCTTCAATTCTGGTGGTATAATTCTTAGGTTTATTTATAGCTGTAGTTTGAAGTTAAATAACTGAGATATAGGTGTACATTATAATTATTATTTTGCTCAGATGATTTAATTGACACAAAGATGAGTTGACATAACAGTGTAAATGCTTGAAAAACTCTTTGAAGACTATAGAGAAATATGCATGAAAATGATGGAAATCTTTTCAGATGGAATTAAATATATGAATGGTTTCTAATGACTGAAGAGAAATGAGAATGTGGCATTGTTTTACATAGGAATACTTAATTTAACAAAGATTGTTTTCACTTTTCCTTCTTTAGTAATAATATACAATATGAAAATATGAGCAGAAATATAATCAAAATTTATATACATGAATAGTGCAGCTTTGTTATACTCAAAATTTAGGAAACAAAATTTAATAATAGAGCAGTTATGAACATTATCTGTAGGTTGGCATGATGAGATATTTACTAATCTTGAAATCACTAATTTGGTTTGTATTTACAGAGATAAGAGAATGATCTCAATAATTATAGCAACCATAAAATAAATCAAGTTTTAACAGACATTACATTAGAAGAATTTCATAAAAATTCTATGTGTATGTATATCTATGTAGCTGTCTTATACACATATAATTTTCCATATATATATACATATGTATGTATATATATATATAAATATATATATATACACCTACATACAGACATAAATAAAAAGAGATGATCAACCTAAAATTGTTATCAAAACAGTAGAATTTTTCACTTGGTATAGTATTGTGATTGTAGTATTTTCTACAATCGAAAAAGACACATGATCAAAATAAAAAAAAAGTTTTTATAATACAAAAATGTCTATATGTAATAGCTAATTTTGATGTTAGAATTAAGATATATAGAAATATAAATGCTGATTGTAATAAAACTATTCCCAATTTCACTTTGCCATAGAAATATGTTATTTGCAGTTAAAATTAGCTTTAACAGGAATGTATTTCTTTTGCTCAAGGGAAAGACCATAAGCAAAATCATTAAATAACATAAATTTATTAATAAAAATATTTTTTATTAGTGCATAAAATTAATCCTCATTAGTATGCATGTTATTAATTCTCAGTTTACGTTGTCCCAATTTCATAAGGCTACTATATTATGAAAAATGCAAGACAAATTACATAATACAATTAATTAACACATTATTTTTAGGCCACTTGAAATATGAAAACAATTTATTGTTATGGTTGTAAATCTTATATTATCTTTCCCTTCTCTAGAAAGTCCCTATTATGCAAAGTAGGTTGATATGGCCATGGCCATGATACATAATCCTGTGCATCTGGACATGTATGATTTATCCAGAATTGTGCATGTAATTAAAATTAGGCCACATAATCTGCAAAGGATTTTAATGAAACATAGAAACTAGAGAGACTTGGAGTTGATTTATGTAAATATCAGAATATAGAAACTAGTGTCATGTCTATCTACTTTTGACATTCCCAAAGTTTCCTTATACTGTGGTCATTTAAAAATTTCCCCTTTATCTTTGTGATATATAGGATGCTACATCTTTTCAATTTTATCTCCTGTTGGTTAATCTATTCACAGTTTGCTTCTATTACCTACATTCCTTACCATCACTTGCATTCCTACTATTTATTTTGCTTATAAATGAATTTTGGTTAAATAATAAATTTTAGTTATTTTTGTATTGCTGTGACCAAAATAATCAGGGAGAACAACTTTGAGGAGGAAAAATGTTTCGGGCTCACAGTTTCAGAGGTCTCAGTTCATGATCAGCTGACTCCATTGCTCTGGATCATGGTGGAAGGGCCCAGTGGAGGAAAAGTGCTCTGCTCCTGGAGTAGTCAGGAAGCTGGGCAGAGGTGGGAAGAGGCCACACGTAAGATGCACCATTCCAGGGCATGCCCTCTACTCACCTCCTCTAGCCATTTCTCACCTGCCTACAGTTACCACCCAGTCAGTCCATTCAAACTAGGATACATTGATTATGCTACAGCTCTCACAACTCAATCACTCTACTCATCAACATTCCTGCAGAAACACCAGAGCTTTGAGGGGATGCCTCATAACAATATAGTCATGCAAATTATTATCTACATCCCTTTTCTTTATCTCAGATTTACTATTTCCTGAATTCAGATAGAAATTCCTAGAATAAAACAAATACAAAATAAGTAATAACCTAGCCTTGCAGAAGAAACTAAAAGCTGAAAAAATGCAACCTTGTTTTGTAGATAAGCTAGGATACTATTAATGGGATTTGAGGTAGATTGCATGACAGTACAGCATAACAATTTTAAAGCAAGTAGTATAGGGATAGCCCTATTTTTCTTCCTTTTTTTGGTATTTAATTGACTTAGACAGTTATTTAGTTATTTCTTTACCACTAGGTCTAAGAACATTTCTTTTAGAACACCAAGCAAAGAAATGAAACTTAAACACTTAAATGTTGAGATTTTTAGAAAAGTGTAGTTAATTTTCTTTTATTTTCTAATATAAAGTGTTGTCTCCTGAAAACATAGCAACATTTAGTTCCAAGTGGCAACTCTTTGTTTTCATATTTTTTTTGTAGCCCTAGAGAAGCAAGTGGCAGAACTTTCTGGAATAGAGCAGAACTTTCTGGAATAGATGAAGGTATTGTTGAAGATTCATTCTGCTTTCTCAGGACAGCTGATTGGCTGAGGAGTAGGTGGTTTTTCCCAGTAAATTCTGGATTTACCAAGATATTTTACATATAAATAGGATTTTAAGAAATGGTTAAGGCAGGATCTTTAAGAGTTATTTACTTATTTTTAATAGTTGAGAATTCCCTGAATTCCTAAGATTACCTTTGCCTTTTTAAAATTTGAAAACATTATGTCTGTATTGAAGAACAATTTCCTTTTATTTTTCTATTGGTCTTTTAGCAGTTCTTTTGTTAGATTCTTAGGGTTTTTACTCAGTTCAGGTAGATATCATGTTTAAGGACAGAAGACCAATGTTACCTTACATGAAAAGACTGAGCAATCCTGGAGTTATTTATGCCATCCCGTGTTTACTTTTTCTGGTTATCCTAATAGTGTTTTTTTTTTTTTTTTGTTTTGTTTGTTTTTTTTTTTTATTAATTAAAAGCTACCAAGTTATATGCTATAGAAAAAAAGAAACTCAGCTAATATTTGCAACCTCTCAACCGAGTCATAATGTTACAGATACTTAATGGTAAAACTACTTCTGTGCAGTGTTCAATAGCAAGACTAGCCAAAGTTAATCAATTACTTCAGCTGTATAAATGCATCTAAATAGCAATCCAATATTAAGGTAGTAAGAATCAATAAGCTAATCAATAGGAAAATCCTGTACCAAGATTTTGAAGTACTTCTGTCAGGCATTCTGCTATAATTATCTCTTGATGAACTTAGCATGTTTAATGGCTGTGAAATTGTATTTCTACAGAGACAATGCACATCTGGAATAACAGCAAGCAATTCAGCTGCCTCCAGAGTACCATGCCATTGACTTCAAATGCACTTCTTACAGTGAAAATGAAGCTTGTTCTTTGACATGCTAATGCCCATGTTGGCTGGGTCTCATTTTAGACTTGCCAGTATAACAAACAAACTTCAAAGAGTCAGGGGGGATCTTTAAAGTTACTGTAGCATTTGCTTATTTTGAGGAATACACTCTCTTACTATTAGATGAACGGTTTGGACCTTCTCTATTTCACTTGCACCTTATCATCTTTAATTAGTGCAAAACCCGTGAGTACCAGCCTGTGAGATCAAATGGAAATGCCTGTTTGATGATCCAAAAGCCTTAAGAGGCAACTGGAGGAGCAGCTGTTTTGTTTAAAATGAAGGAAAACAGAAGGTAGCATAGAAGTGAAGTGTGTGAAAACTTAATCATCTCCAAATGCTAAATGGACTTGTCATAGTTATATGATGTGAAGGGTAATAACTGAAAACACTTTCTACTGAAGGTTCCTCCTCCACCATGATCCCTCCCCTCCCAGCTCTGGTGCTGGGGGCTTATTTTCAGACAGGAAAATTATCCCTCAAGCAAGTGTTTGGCACTGTCAGATTGTGGAATGTTCGTTGAGGGCAGTTTCCATTCTGACCTTGTGTTCCTTCACATGGAGCATAAAATCTGTAATGCCTGGAAAAACAAGCTATGAGAATTTGAGAGTTTGAAGTTCTATGTCATGGAAAAGACTTCATTCTCCTAAAATTTGTCATGCTTTTTATTATGCTAATTATATTTAAAAACATAGTGGTGTTTATTTGCCTTTAAGAATAGTGAAAATTTCATTTAGAATACAAAATTAGATTTGAGGCTGGTTTATATTCCTTAAGAATAATTCTTAATATTTCTTTTGTTTAGTCCTAGCATTGGTAAATTAAAATATTTTGTAAAGATAGAAAATAGGGATTGCATTTATACCAAAGATATTTTCTCAAGGAAAATATCAAAGTAAGATAAATTAACACAAATGAGAGACTCAACATAGTTGTTCTAGTTTTTACCAGGGCTGGAGGTCTGAACTTAGAATTATTTTTTATGCTACATAATCTTACTCACTTAATCATACCTTCACATTCTTAGTTTATAGGTTAGATAACATTTTCTTCATGCTATTGATGTGCTAAATGGATTAAGCAGCTAGGAGACTAGGAGAAATGATGCTACAGTGGACAGTTTCTTTTTGAGCAGGAATTTTACTATCCTTTGTAGCCTAAGATGTTGATAAAGCCATTTTTCCCCTCCTTGGGCCTTAGAGAGTTGACATTCTTAATATTATTTCATATTCTTTTAGAAACAGAATGTCAGGTAATGTACTGTTTCTGAATAGACTCCATAGATTTTCATGTGCTTAAAGTAAGGGCTATTAGTTTTAGTGCTCTGGAGTAAAGTGATTAAACATAACTATCAGCATGCACTTTGTGGGAGAACACATAATGAGCAGTGCAGCAATCTTGTCCAGGCACATCGGAAGGAATGGATGTTTTCCTCTGAGCTCAATACAAGGGCAATGCAAGAGGATCCACAGTGAATACAGTCCATTAGACATGGATGACCTAATTCACATTTAGCTCAGCAATTGGGTCAGGATAGAATAACTTCTTACAAAATCATGCAGTTTTAAAATATAAAGAACCAAAAAGCCATTATATGCACCCACCCCTTATTTTACTGAAGGTTGAGATAAAATGAGACAAAGACAAAAAAAGAGAAGTTGCATGATGTGGCAATGACACCTTTAAAATTTTAGAATAGAAGTAAATCTCATCTATCTTTGTCCAAGTCAGCATTTTATAGTTAAGATAAAACAATGTTTTGGAGAGATAAATTGCAGACTTATAATCACTTTTTCATATTGTTCCAAGATATGTCTTCAAGTCATTAATGTCACAGTCTCTGGAATTAGATTGCCATGGTCTAACTCCTAGCTCTCCCACTAACTACATTTGTGCCTTTGAAAACAACTATTTAAGGTTTTTGTGCCTTTGTTTTCCCATTTGTTAAATGTAAATGACTATAGACCATATATTTCATGAATAAGCCTGAAGATTAAAGGAGTGGATACATGTCAAATATCTAACTCAGTGATTGGCACATACCAAGTGCTCAATAGTGTTTTATATAAGTATGCATACATATATACTCCTCTCTCTCAACACACACACACACACACACACATACACATAATATACACATGCATATACAAACAGGTTTTTCTGCAAGGAGTAATTAATTGAAAAATATTTTACGGATTGTGTAAATGTGCTATTTCCTTCCTAAATACTTCACAGCTTTGGTGAAATGTGGTTCATAGGCCAAATCTAGGCCACCATCTGGTTTTGTAAATGCGGTTTTATTGGAACAAAGCCATGTATGTTTATTCACGCATTGTTCATGGCTGCTTTTCTGCTACAAAAACAGACTTGAGTAGTTATAAATGTGACAAAAAAACTGTAAATATTTACCACCAGATAATTTACAGAAAACTTTGAAAACCCATTCCCGGAACAAGAGCATTCTCTTATTTAGCAACAGTATTCTCATCATTACAAAGAAGCTTAACATTGATGATAATATAGAATAATATGCATTACATTTTCAAATTAGCCCAATTTTCTACAATGAGTTCTTCCAGCTAATTTTCCATGATCTTTCACATCCTTTCATTTTTATTCCCCAGTAGAAGTTTTGCACCTGGTCCAAGTGTTTCCTCTCTTAGAATGGGCCTCCATCTGATATAAAGACTTTTATTCTATATTCTGCCCCCTTTAGAGGCCTTGTTACTTTCTCTTATTTTGACTGAGTCTCCACATCATGCTCTCTACTCCAGAGTAGATGACCACTGCTTTATTTATATGCTAAGGGAAGATTGTAGTTTGTTAAAGTTTAATGTTTGTGTACTTCCAAAATTTATGTGGTATTTAATCAACATTTTGGAGATATCAGGACCTGGGGCCTTTATTAAGTGTCTAAGTAATGAAAGATCTGCCTTTATAGATGAAATTGTGAAAGAGATTTTAGAGCTTCCTGACAGTTTCATCAATTATGCCATGTGAAGAAACAGCTTTCTTCCTGCCATCCCCTCTACCAGCTGAATTAACTTTGCAAACCAGGAGCAGAAAGCAGAGTAGAAAGATTTTAAAAACCTGAAGTTTGACCAGAAGAGTGTGTGTAAAACTGGGGCCAAGAAAGATGTGGTTGTTGAAGAAATTATAGCCAATAAGGGATGCTGAGCACTTTGCACAGAGAAAATAGAAAAGATGCCTTGAAGTTATCTCAGTAATTTTCAAGCTCACACACATCATAGGCTCAGGGATTTAAAACTAAAACTTTCTTTGAGAAGAGTTCAAGAGGATATCCTGCTCATACAGGGACGCCTACAAAGTTGTTTTACCATACTTAACTGCCAAGGCACTAAAAATCCACTGCAGCCATGATCTCAAGCATCCCAGCTACTGTTTGAACTAGCAGCAGACCTTGTAATTATCCAAGTGGTGTTGGTTCTGCAGTAACACAGGATACCAGAATTAAAGGGATGTGGGGATTCCACTAAGATTTCAAGGGAAGGCCTGGGAGGCCAGGAAGGGTCAGAAACCCTGGAAGTTGCTAGTAAAATGTCAATGCATCAAGGTAAAGCTAGAATGTAAACCGCAAGAATTGAGATGCCAGTAACATGTACTGTCTGCTGGGGAAAACTGCTGATGGTTGAATGACTCTAAGAGAAAGGCCATGGGCACTGCAACCAGCAACACCAAAGTGGGATTTCCCAAGCCTCTTAAAGAGCATACCTCCCCATGATCATATGCCGAGATGCTCTGTGCAGAGTTATGGGACCTGTTTGCTCAGCTGGGTGTCAGT
This sequence comes from Marmota flaviventris, assembly GCF_047511675.1. Classification (NCBI taxonomy): domain Eukaryota; kingdom Metazoa; phylum Chordata; class Mammalia; order Rodentia; family Sciuridae; genus Marmota; species Marmota flaviventris. The sequence goes on along the minus strand of NC_092504.1, from coordinate 50,218,427 downwards.
CTTGCCTTGGTTCTATCTCTTCTTTCAATTCTCTTATTCCTCTGTTTTGTAATTGGAGTTTACTTTGTGATGTTTTTATATTGACTGTGTATAACTTGCTTTTGATTTTTATACGAGTTCACAGCCACGAGTTTGCCTTGAGTTTCAGGTGAGACTCTGGACTTGAATTTGGGGCAGTGATGAAACTGTTAAGATTATGGGAATTTTTAGAAATTGACTAAATATGTTTTGTGTTGTGATCTGGACATGATCTTTTTGAGACCAGGAATAAAATTTTATGATTTGGATTTGAGGTTTCCCCCCAAAGCTCTTGTATTAATGCAGAAATATTCAGAATTACGAGGATTATATTATGAGAACTGTAACCTCATCAATCCATTCCAGTTTGAATGAACTGCTGGACTGTAACTCTAGGTAGTACGGTGTGGCTGGAGGAAGTTGGTAACTGGGGTCATCAATAAAAGAGTTCATCTTCCATGGGGCCCCTCCCCCTTTTCTTTGCTTTGTGGCCACTATGAAAGGGACAGCTCTCCCCAGCTGAACCCTCCACCATGATGTTTTGTCCTACTTTGAGCCCAGAGCAATAAAGTCAGCCTACCGTTGGCCAAAGCTCTGAAACCATGAGCCCAAATAAACTTCTCCTTTTTGCCAGGTATTTTGGTCACAGTGACAAAAAGCTGACGAACACATGTTGTTATGAAATGGGATCTACATATTGTAGTAGTGAAAGTAGATGAGTACATATCACCATTAATGAAGTGTATTGTGTAATAAATGACATTGATATCTAGCTCTTTCATATAAGGCCTGAATTTAGCAATCTGGATATTAAAATATTAACATTTTAAGGAGCATTCTTAAAGTCTTCTAGCAATTATTACCAGGACTTCTTTCTTTGGTTTCTTTAAATTTACTTCATAGAAATAATTAAAACCACGAGATTACTTCTAGTGGAGTACACATTCTATATAAAAGACCATATATATTTTTTTTCCAATTTTACATTTTATTTCAAACTCCAGTAGTTATTGATAATAGTTCTTCTAATTTTAATATAAAAATTGATAATAAATTCTAATGCTCTTGCCCAAGATACAGAAAGTTTTAAGGAAAACTACCTACAGAAGAATGATTCTTTGTGTGATCTCATTTCAAGTTTTCCTAATACTATACTTTCAAAGAAAAGAATTAGTAGGGCCAGAGTATCAAAACAAATATTATATGTCATCTACACACAGGAAATTTACTTCCCTAAAGAATGAAAATTCATGCTGTGCAGCTTGAAATTCCCAAGAGAATATCTAACAAGTGTTCTACAAACATGTTATCTTGGTTGGTATTGCCTCCAGATACTTTTCTTAAAAGTTTAGCTTCTCTCCTGTTGCTTTGTACTAAAAATCACAGTTACTTTTTTTTTGGGGGGGGAGGGGGTACCAATGCTTCTGGGCCATAACAGGCAATAAACCAGCCCATTTTATTTTTTATCTTGACAGGGTCTCATACTTTTTTTTAGGGTAACACTAACTTGCTGAGCCTGGACTTGAACCCCTGATCCTCCTGCCTCATCCTCTCAAGAACAGCTACATTTTTGACTTCAGGAAAAGATATTTTAAGTTATCAATTAATTTGCTATTACTGCCTTTGTATATTCACATTTAGAGATCTTGGTGCCTTTAAAATAAATGCTGTAGTCATTCTCATCAGTTTGTTGTTATAAGCATTATGATCCTTTCAATGGAAACAGTCATAAAAATGCTCTCAGAATTTTACCTTATTTTTCTATTATATTCTTTATGTCTTTGGTTTTAGATAAAGGTTCAAGGACATATTGCTTCATTTAATTAATTTAAAAGTGCTACTTAACTAAGCATAACATTCATTCACTAAATATTTATTGAACAGTGAACAGTGATTTTTTTTTTTTTTTTTTGCATAACTCATATTCTGGAGACACAAGAGGAACAAAAAATAAATCAAAAGAAAAGTTTGGCCTTAATGAAAGTTTCTGTTATTGACAAAATTAAATACTGAAAACTTAAAATATGATTAAAATTGTAATAGAGCAGAATATAAAACATATAATATACAGGATGGGGGTTGGCTAAATTAGCTCAGAGGTCATTAAGGTGTTCTTGGGAATTGACATTTAAGTATTTGAAACATGGAGGATGAATGAGAGTAGCAAGAAACAGGGTTTTAGAAAGAAGGAAGAACAATTTTCAAAATCTCACAGATAAAGGAAATAAGAAAGATATGTTAGATAATGCAAGTTTTGTTTTTTAGAATAATTTAGAGAAATGAGGTAGGAATGATTATTTCGGTTGAATTTTGCAAGACCCAATAAGCATATTAAAACACTTTTATTTCCCTTCCAAAGAATGAAACAGTTGAATGGTTTCAGGCTTCTCAATGACAGGCTCTGATTTACATTAAAAAAAATAGGTCTGGCTATATGATAAAGATTGAACTCGAGAGAGTAAGTATAGAAGAAAAAAAAAAACTCATCAACAGTTGTTATTGTACTCCACGTGACACATGAATACAGAGGATTGCAGCCCAGGTAGTGTGATGGTCATGAAATTGGACTCAAGAGATAAGAGAGAACCATGAAAGTATAGGAATGACATGTGATTGCTTCGGGTTTTTTGTTTTTGAGGTTTTAGGTTGGATATTGTTTCTATTTAATGTGATGATCCTAGAAGAGACAAATTTAAGAGTAGGCTGGAGTGATGCACTCTGAGTGGGAAACAAATATTACCTAATCTGGAGCTGTGAAAGCTAATAGAGTTAGCATGTCACATGAAACAAGGGAAACCTTCAAAAGTTCAAGAGGAAAAGGATCCACAGAGATGGAAGTAAGATGAGGCTTCGCTTGATCATGAAAACGATTTTCAGAAAATGAGAAAGATGTTTCATATGGGTAGAGAAATTCCAAGTGACATAGAAGAGTATTAAGGAATCAAACAAAAGAGGATTTCCAAGTAGAGGAGAAGGAACAGCTGAGATACTGAGGATTCTGTTTCATGTGGATTCAATCTACATGTATTTTTGTAAAAACATTTTGAAAAAGTACAACGCCTGATGAACTGGTATAAGGAATGCAATTGAAGAACAGCCTGTAGTAAATGAAAGGGCTGTAAGTATTACAGTCCTGATTTCGAATCCAAGAACTATTTACTGGATTGTTTTCTTAGGCAAGTTATATGACTTCTTTAAGCTTTATTTTCCTGATTACTATATTACATTAAATTTCATGAGTATCACATTAAATTCTGGTTATAAAGAGATGAACTCAGTACACTTTTACTGTTTTTATATGCTTTTAATATAAGCTTGGACCACATGTTATTTAAACTGTGCATGGGTCTCATGTATCAAGAACAATATCAGCAAGCAAAGAAAATTTTAACAGAATTGCCATATTTTTGTCTGCCATATAAGTCATTCTATAAAACTTTGACGATATTTTAAAGAATATATTTTTATACTTCTTCTCCTCCTCAATATGCTTTCACTATCAACCTCCTCTGGACATCTCATATTTTATGCTACAATACCCAAATTATTCCTGACTGTCCTGATTATCACTGCAGTTTCTATAACAGCTCTATATTCTATAATAATGTGATTTTTTTTCACATTATAATAATGTGTCTCTGCTCTATTGTTTTGTTCACTCTAGGACCCATACTGAAAAGCAGTTTCAACCTGGAGCACATTTTTCTTTGGGCAATATTAAAGAGTAAGAGTTCCAGTGGAAATTATAACTAAATATGGTTAAAGCTTCTGCTTAGAAGTTGAAATCACACTTTATTGGCCAAAGCAAGAAACATGGATAAGTCTGACAGTGGGGTATAAAGAATATTCTTCTCTGAGGAATACATTCTAAATCACATGGCAATGAGTAGAGGCACAATGTGTACAAAAGGAAGCAGAAGTTAATCACTGATAATGTTTTCATCATCTGCAAGAATATAAGTCAGTGTTCTTACCAATTTTCACACCTTGGTCAATCTAAGGCAAAGAAAAGTAATTATCTTACAAAGTGAAGATGTAAGTTGGGAAGAGAAGAACTTGGGAATACTCACATATTCATAATTCTTATTCCTGTTACAATGATGATGAATATCTTTAATCTAGGGAGCAATTTAAAAGTATAGAACTTTGTTGTTCAAAAGTGTGAATTCTACACATAAAACTGTAAAAGTCATAAAATTTATAGGTCCAAGATATAAACATACAAATGTGTGGTTGAAATTAGATGTAAAATCTCACTAGGATTGAACAGTAGAGGAATTTCAAGTCCAAATTTTTGAAGCAATGTGTAGCATAGTGACAGAATAAAGTGAGGAGAGTGACTCTGACCAAGACACCAAAACTTTAATTTATTAAGGGGAATGATACATGACAGGTAGTGAGAAGGAGAAGTGGAGGTGGATAATAAAGATTAGAGATTTGACTGATGAAGAAGCAAAAATATTTGGAAATATTGTTGGCAAAATATCATTCATGAATATCTGATGTCTTACAAAACTTTGATGAGATAGTTGAAATTGGAAGAAAGAAAGGGTCTTAAGCTGCTTAAAACCTTAGTGCTATATTTTAACCTTTATTCTATTTTTAGATTTTGATTAATTTCCTCTGCAGATACTTGTGTTTTCTAAAACCTTCTACTGTGAATTTTCAATTTAATAAGACTGTTCTAGTTTCTTACCTACTAGTGTTTATTATCAGATCCCATCACTTTCTATCTTCCAGAAGTGAAACAAAGCAAAACTAGAGTATTAAATTTCTTCTGCTCTATATTTGAAATGCCTTAAAATTAATTTGCTGTAAGGTTTATCTAGTTATATTCAGTCTGATAAATTCAATATTTCACTAAATAATATCTTGAATCAGAACCACATTGAAATACAATTTGTGAAAAACATCTACCATTAAAAGAAAACAAAATTACTTTCAAAATTGATTCACTAACAGTTAATTTATATTAGGAGTTATTGAATTTGTGAGTTATGAACTTTTTGTATCATAAATTGGTGGAACATAGGCTAACATAGGATAGTAATAATCTCCCCTACCTGTTTGTTCGTAGGTAGGCTCTTTAGTTGGGTCTAATAACCAAGTCAACACAAGAGTGAGTAACAGGAGAAGACCATGCAAGCTTTATTAATTTCACATGTACATGGGGAACTCATAAGAAAATAAAGATCTAAATAAATGGCAAACCAGAAAGGTTTTATTCCTTTTAGAAATAGAATGTTCAATTTGTGAAGCAATTACAGGACAAGGAGAATGAGGACTATGAGAATCAATAGAAGATGCATGGAAGAGATCTAAAGCTAGAGGAAGATGAGATTTACTTTAGTGAATCCATTGATTCAGGTCCATGGCGGCTGGCTCCAATTTCCAGTTTCAGGTAAAGACTATTGACTTGCCCTGGTAAAAGGAAAGCACCCCAACTAAGGAATCTTTATATAGGCCATAAAAAAAGAGGTGGGTTAGTAATCCCTTCTTCATCTACAATGTCTCTAAAGTTTTCTTCTTGAAATATGAATCTAAACTATTTGGGGGTGTATCATCCTGAAAATTTTCAGTGGGGATAAACTTTTTTTCCAAGAAAAATAAAAGATACCATTATGTGTCAGTGGAAATTGTTTTAAAAAGTAAGAAAGATCAAACTTTGAAAAGTTTAAAAATCAATATGAATCAAAGTTCTGTTGAATAAAATTTGAATGCCACTGAATCTACTCCAAGAGATTTTACTTTTTTTTTTTTATCCCTAGTGCTATCTGAAGTCACTTAAGATTTGGAAAGAGAAAAATGTTTATATTTAAATAGAAGGAAATAAAAAAAAACATAAATACCTAAAATGTTTTTATGTATCTATATTTACAAATAGGTATATTTGACTTTTTAAATTTATTTGTTCTAATTAATTATACATGACAGTAGAATGCATTTGACACAACAGACATAAATGGAGTATGACTTCTCTTTCTTCTGGTTGTACATGATGTAGAATTATACAAGTCAGGTAATCATATATGCACATAGAGTAATCATGCTCCATTCATTCTACTCTCATTCCTACCACCACACCTTCTTACTTCCCTTTCACTGCCTTCTGTCTAATCCAAAGTATCTCTATTCTTCCCTAGTACCTCCTTATTTTGAACTATCATCCACATATCAGAGAAAATTTAGTATTTTGGTGATTGGCTCACTTTTGGTGATTAGCTCACTTAACATGATGCTCTCTACTTCTATCTATTTACTGGAAAATCCAATAATTACATTCTTATTTAAGGCTGAGTAATATTCCGTTATATATATAATTTCTTTATCCATTCAAAATGAAGGGTGAGTGTCTTGGAGACAGCATATTGTTGGATGCTGTTTTTTAATCCAATCTGCCTGTCTATGTCTTTTGATTGATTTTAAGCCATTAGCATTCAAGGTAATTATTGAGATATGATTTATATTCCTGATCTTTTGGTTTATTTCTAATTTTTAATTTGAATTTGTTTGGTTTATTTCTAATTTTTAATTTGAATTTGTTTCTTCTTTGAGTGACTATTCCTTTAGTGCAGTTCCTCACTGTGCTGGTTTTCCTTTTTTCATATCATCTTCATGAACTATTTTGTTGAGAACATTCTGTAGTGCAGAATTTCTAGTTGTGAATTATTTTAACTTGTTTATCATGAAAGGTTTTTATTTCATCTTCAGATCTGAAGCTTAATTTTTGCTGGACATAGAATTCTTGGTTGGCATCCACTTTCTTTCAGAGCTTGGTATATATTAATCCTCGACCTCCTAGCTTTTATGGTCTGGGCTGAGAACTTAGCTAAGATCCAAATTGATTTCTCCCTATATTTAATCTAATATTTTCTCTCCTGGCCTTTAAAATTATCTCCTTATTTTGTATGTTAGGCATTTTCATAATAAAATGACTTGGTGTGGGTCTCTTGTAATTTTGTTCATTTGGAGTACTGTGAGCCTCTTGTATTTGATTTTCCATTTTATTCCTTAGGTTTGGGAAATTTTCTGATATTATTTCATTGAATGTGCATTTCTTTGGTTTGCATCTCTATGCCTTCATTTATCCTCATGAATCTTCATATTTTTGAAATTTCATGTTATCTCATAATGCTTGGAAGTTTTGTTCATTTTCTCTGTGTGGTCAACTCTACTTTCAAGATTATATATTTTGTCTTCATTGCCTGACGTTATGTCTTGCTTTTTTTTTCCCCTAGAATCTCTGCCTCTTTATTAAAGTGATATTTCACTTCCTGTATCTTCTCTCTGATTTCATTCCTTATACTGTCTTTACTTTGCAGATCAGTTTAACTATGTACATTCTAAACTCCTTCTCTGACATTTCTTCCACTATGGTATTGATGAATTCTTTTATTGGAGTATCTTAGTTTGTTTAGTGTGATTTGTCCCCTTGCTTTGCTCTGTTGTTTTTGTATCTACCCATATAACAGTATGGATCTGAGGCAGTAGAGTTTCTACCCTGTGGACTTTTAGTGTTCTGTAGGTTTCCAGTACCTCACTGTTTAGGTGGAGAAAAATAATAACAACAACCAATGCAAAAAAAAAAAAAAAAAAAAAAAAAAAAAAAAAAAAAAAAAAAAAAAAAAAAAAAAAAGCAGCATTAAACCAAGTAGTTCCTACTTTAATGTCTACAATGTTAATTATCACAATAAACAGAAATGTTTTGATTAGCTACTACCTACAATAAAAACAGCAAATTTGCAAAAGGTTTACACTTTCAAATGGTGTATAGGGTGAGAACAGAATTGATATAGGATGCTATAATTATGAGGTAGGAGGAGTGAAGACAGAAGTAAAATATTAAAGAAAGAGTGAAAGAGTACAGCTTGGCTGTTAGTTGAAGAAAAGACAAAATCAAGGGAAAAAAGAAAACAAGAAAAATATATGTATAAATTAAAATTTAAGAAATTAAAAATAAAAATACAAAAAAATACTAATCACACATACTAGTTCACAAAAATCTAATGCATGAAAAATAACTGCTTTCAAAAATGCTAGAAATGAGAAAAAAAATGTACAAATGTCCATGTACCATCAAGGTCATAATTAAAGAAAAATAATTTTAAAACAAACAAAGAAAGAAAAGACAAAAAGAAAAAAAAAAAAACGATGAAAAGTTAAACAATTCTTTCCCTTGGAGTTCAAAATGTTGTTCTCTTCTTAGTAGTTTTTGATGGGATTATCTAGAGTGTGATGCTCTACCCTCTGGATTGCTAGATTGACAAAGGTAATCCCATAGGTGAAATTTTTGGAGGCAGGCTCAAGGCTCTCCACTGAATGCCAGTTTTTCTGGAGATTTAAAATAAGTTATCTCCAGGGTCTAGTACTCACTGGTCCAGGCTGAAAGACTTATCCCAGGGATCTCCCTGGGTTCCACTTGTGTGGTGGGGGATCCAAGTCTTAGTCCCCTAGGTCTCCTGCAGACTCCATATTTCCTAGTCTTAGGTTCAATCTCTAAACAATTTCTCCTGTCCCCACACTTCTGAGTTCCTGACCAGAGATGACTCTTCCAGGATGGGGAGGAGTAAAGCCAGATGGGTTTCTGTGACCAGTGTCCCCTGTTTAAACCTTTCTTCATGTCTGATTGTCTCCTGGTCACTTCAGCACATTCTACGTTGTGCAGTGTTTGTTTACTGGACCTGTATTTTGGGCCAAACTTGGGTTTGCCAGGAATTGGCTTCCTCCGTTGCTGACCTGTGCTGCAGCTACAAAATGGTTCCTTTCTTTGTCCTCCACATGCTACCTGGAGAGATGGAGGCTTCCTTCCCCACAAGTGGATATCTTGCAGTGAATCTTTCAGGTTTGTTGGGCGATGTCCTGGATCTCTAAACCCTTGGTACCCAGAGACTCTTTGGGCCTCCCAAAAAAGTAGGTTCCTTTAATTCTCTTATCCCTCTAATATGCTCATGGAGGGACCACTCTGGCTAGTGTTTCTGGCCCAGCTACAGCTGTCCTGCTGGGTAATTTTTTTCCCTTATTTTATAATTGCAACCTCTGGTGAAGCTGGTTCACTTTTAAATTCCAGTAATGTCCCCCTCCCCCACCTTTTTGTTTGTTCACCCACCTTCTGGAGAAGCTGGCTGTATACTTTCTTTGTTTCATGACATGGAGCAGCCAGGAAGAGACCTCTATTCAGGCATCTGGAAAAAACTCCCAGTATACTTGATTTTAGGAAAATAATTGAAGGGATACTTGTTTTTATTGCATAAAGATAAGGTTAATAGTAGTGAGGAATAAATGTACATTGAATTAAGGAATACCGGGGAGAAATTTTTCTCATGAAGCATTATATTTTGTGCAATAATTATATACATTTATGACTGAATTCACATTTACAAATGGGATACAGAACACCATTACTTTGTCCAAATATAAAATTAAACAACATTGCAAGTGTGATGGGAAATCTAGTTAAAGCAATAACTGAAGCTATGTGGCAAAAAGTTTTCTTTTCTGATCCAGCATCAGTTCTGTTTTTAGTTGTAGTTGGACACAATACCTTTATTTTATTTATTTACTTTTACATGGTGTTGAGGATCAAATCCAGGGTCTCACACATGCTAGGCAAGCGTTCTACTGCTGAGCCACAACCCCAGCCCTCATTTCTGTTTTTATGGCTTATTTATTACAATGCTTTGTACAGAATAAGAAACTAATCATATCCAAACAACTGCAGGTAAATTTTGAAAATCAGGATTTCATATTCATAGAGTTAATAAACTTCACTTTCTTCATGAACATTTTTCATACTTGAAAATATTTTGACATATTTTGTTCTCAATTTCACATCATTTATAAACCAAGACCCTCTTCATTCAATTTAATATGATTAATAAACTCCCCTAAAGAAGACACTAAAATAATTATTGAGGTGATAATCTCTATTTCTGTATCTTATACAGCCCTACATTGCCAAAACCACTTCCCTTTAAAACATAGATATTATTTTAAAAGATAAAACATAATTTTCATAGTATTTTTTATATAAATCTCCTATACAAATCCATTTTTTCTTTATTCTTTATTTCCATTTGTTCAGGCTACTTTTTACATCACTACACAATGGGAAACCATCCCATTGACTGGCAAAGAATGCACACTGATGAATACTACTATGCCATCCATTATGCAAAACCATGCAGCCTGAAACATCCCTGTAATGTGTTATTGTTCTCTTTGACAAAGAAGTAAAACTAATGATGAATGTAGCTTGATTTTCACAATATTTAGCAAGGTGATGGGATTTTTTTAACTGTTTCTGATTTTAGATTTTTTTTTCATCAACAACACATAAGTTGTGTTTAAAATCTTACCCAATTATATGGATTGATTAATAGTTTTAATTGATATATGATGGTAGTTATCATAACATCGTTCGTGTGGTGGCAATACTGGTAATCTTTTGGACTTTGTAATCCATTGAGAACTGTATTTTTGCCCTCTTTGTACTATGAATGATAGACTTCTGTAACAAATGATATATAATATTTGTGTGCTTAATTCTAAAGTTTCATGAATGTGCTTATAATTGTAGAACATTTAAACAAAAAATTAATGGTAATGCTGAAGAAATTTAAATATTTTTTTTGTCTCTCTCTAATAGTCCACTGAAAATCAATTATGTGAAATGACCATTTAATTCTTCAAATAATTTTGGATAATCTGGATTAAATAAGTTAGACATTTTTTTTGTTGAAATATTTCCATATAGATATATAGTACATATTTATTTTATTTAGTATAGAATGTTTCTTAGTCCACAGCAAGATCATTTTTTTATCAAACACATTTAGAGTAGTGTTGTTTGTTCTCCTGTTGCTAATGATAATGCTTGTAATTCTTGATTCCTTTTAAAGTTAATATTAGTTTTGTAATTCCAATTTCAAAAGAGGACTTTCAGTACCTAGTAATAGTAAATAAAAAGAAATATACTATAAAGTGAACTAGTCTAAACTTTTTTCCATTTAATTATACCTCTGAAAAAATATGCATGTTTCTTAGTTAATTCATTTATTTACTATCTTCTTATAATTAAACCTGTTGTTTTCTAAGTGAAATTGAAGTTGAAGCTGATTTCAAAATTAGGAATGCTGAGGAAGTTCTAAATATTATTAACTATATTTTAAAATAACGGTGCTTACAGAGTTTACTTTTTAGTATTTTAAATACCAGGACATGACTATAGAATGTTATAAATTTAGAGTTTAGGGTGAGTACCACAAACCAAAAAGTGGATGATAACAAGAGGTAAAAATTAAAAATAAAACCAAACTGCTATTCATTTGCTTTTAGTAGATAGTATTATTTTTAGTATCAGACATATAATGTGTATATGTGATAAAATTGTAAAGGGTTTAATGCAAGGCATTTGGAGGATTAATCAATATTTTTATTAATGTGAATAATTTATTGAACAAATATGAACAATTGTGGAACATCCTGTATAGTTTGTTCTGGAAAATTTGGCTAACTCTCATAATAATTTGTTTTATCTGTAAAACAAATAGAATTATCCAGATATTTGATTTAAAATGTTTCATAAACCCAACTAGGGCTGATAATCCAAATAATGAGATTACTTTTAGGAAGACCAAAGTGCAGGAAACTGAAGTTTTTTGAATACTACCAGGACCATCGTGTTGGAATTATGTTACAGATCTCTCTCTCTCTCTCTCTCTCTCTCTCTCTCTCTCTCTTTCTCTCACACACACACATATACACACACACACATTACATAACACATTTTTAATATATACATACAGATATATATATATATATATATATATATATATATATATATATAAATGTATGTATACAAATTTATGCAAATAAATATATGCATTTATATAAGTAATATATATATATATATATATATATATATATATATATATATGGTGGTATAATAACACATTTGTATTATTATACCAACCTATCAGGCTCAGATGTCAAGCCTCACCTACAAGATAGAAAAGGTAAACTGTAGATAAATCAGATATTTTTCAAGACTTACACCTAGTTGTTTCTATAAAAAAATGGAATTTGGGCCTTTCTGGTCCAATCCTCTTCTTAGTCTAACATAAAACATGGCTGCTTCTTCCTCTGTTTGTCTGAAATATTCACTGCTTTTGCAGAGGTTTTCTGCAGTCCCAGAGGCATATTCTATCAGTGCCATCATTTTAAACTGCCTAGCTTGGATGTATTTTAAATCTCAAAATTTTTATTAGCTTCAGAAGATTCCTGGCATCTATTTTATATCAAGTTCTTGGCAGGAAATGGGCCCATCTCTTGAATAATGTAGAATTTGAGAAATTCTCTGACCAGATAAGCTTCAGGACAACAAAAAATGAAATTGTAGATACACTCAAAATGGTGGCATGTTGAATCAGAATTCATTCCATATGAGTTCTAGTCATTAGGTTAGCTTTTCTCCAAAGAAGAGCAGTGCATTACCTTCTCTTGAAAAAATTTGCATGCTAAGCACATCTAGAAAGAAAAACTAGATGAATATAAAGTATCAATTGTAAAACATGAACTCTTACTTAATTTTCAGGGAAAAAAACCTCCTTTTCCCATAAGTTAAAAAAAAAAAAAAGGTAAGCCTACATCTTTAAATAGGCTATAGTGTTTTTCTAATTGCATGACAATTTACATAATTAATTGTTCATAAGACTAATCAAAAAAAATATTAATGAACTCATGACAACTCTTTTGTTTGAATTTCTTAATTATTTTTAGGAGGAATTAGGAGAGTATCACTCGATAAAGGATTTAAATAGAAAAGGCTTTCATCCCAGTATAAGAAATATGTATTTTATTTTTATCTGCTTCAGTATACTAGTGGTTTAGGGATAAATATTTTATTTATCAAAAATGAATTGGGCTGGGGTTGTGGCTCAGTGGTAGAGTGCTCACCTAGCATGCATGAGGCACTGGGTTCTATCCTAAGCATCACATGAAAACAAAATAATATGTCCTCCTAAAACTAAAGATACATAAATAAAAAACAAATAAATAAATAGAGAATACATTATTTAAAAAAAGGAATTATTAAATTTTTAACCACAAAAGGCACCTTATAAACATCATGAGACAATGATAACAACATGTAAGATTTTCCACAGTGACATTTTTATTTAACCATACAGCACCAGATCCTTAGCACAAATATGGCTTAGCACATTCTATTGTTATTAGGATTAAATAAGTGAATGAGTCTGAGGTTTAGTGTAGTGCCAGACATATAGTTAGCTCTCAGTAAATGTTTGGTATGATTCCATTAGAAAAGTTCACTAATGATTTTTTTTTAAGAGAGAGAGAGAGAGAGAGAGAGAGAGAGAGAGAGAGAGAGAGAGAATTTTAATATTTATTTTTTTTTAGTTTTCGGCGGACACAACATCTTTGTTTGTACGTGGTGCTGAGGACCGAACCCGGGCTGCACGCATGCAGGCGAGCGCGCTACCTCTTGAGCCACATCCTCAGCCCCACTAATGATTTTTATCAAAATAAAGCTTAAAGCTTAGACCTTCAGATGTGCATTGTATGTGTGCATGTGTGTGTATGAATATATCATTGTGTATGTGTATAAGCAACACAAATGCAGGAAGTGTACCTCTATTGACAATGAAGAAATACCCTGCTCTCTTAAGAATTCATTCCAAGCACTTACCAACTGAATTACCAAGCTCACTCAAATGAATAACAGTTCTTCATAGTATAAGATTTTTCACTACCTATTTCTTTAGTCTACTTGCTGCATGCTTCTGAACAACATGATAACTGTACTGCTTGAAATCCAGTGATACTATGATTCAGTTTCCCCTCAGTTCTAGCTGGACTCTCTGTTGGGAGATTTTTTTGCACTATTTTATTTTTCAAAAGTTCAATAATAATAGCCACCCCCCAAAAAACAAAAGAAAAAAAATAAAGTGAGAATTTGAAAAGGAGCTTATTTATAAAATTTATAATCCACATTGATGACTATTATATTTGAGAATGTATACTTTACTGAGAGAATAACATCATCATTTACATGACTACATAATTAATATTATTAAATTATTATTATTTTAAAACTTGTCTTTCAACAAATTCCTCTGAGATATGTAATATATTCATATTATTTTTAAGGTAATGAAACACAGAGAAGGACAAATTATTTAGAATCTTGAAATTTTAGGGGTAAATGAGGACTAACTAATAATTTTGGATTGATTCAATACCCCAAATACTCATTAGAATTACTAAGGATTTTTACTATCACTAGGAGTTGTTAAAATCACTGATGCTGAGACCCTGAACCAGGAGTTCTGTTTTACTAGATTTTTTGTATACGTCACAGTCCCAGTGTTTTATGTATTTTATTTTAGTTTGTTTTTAATCTTTAAGCATCTAGAGGAATTCTAATAATATCTGGAGCTGACAATTACTGATATATTCTAACTCTTAAAAACAGAAAGAAATCAAAGTACAGATAGTGCCTTACTTTGGTTCTATTACTGTGTCTCAGTGAGAGAACTAGCACCTGAAACTGGTAGTTCTATTTATTTTTCCTCCAAGATTCTTGCCACTATTTACTTATTGGCTACTATCCTCATAGCAAATTGTATAGTTTTGAATCAATTCCAGGGAATTTTCTGAATGTTTTAAATGTATTAACTCATTTAATCCTTACAGTAACATTATGAAACAGGGGTGAATAATAGTATTATTTCCCACTTTACAGAAGGGAATAATGAGGCCCAGAGAGAACATCCCTAAGTTATTTGGCTTGTTCATGACACAGGTGTGATTTAAATCTAGACCACCTGGCTTCAGAGTATTTTCTTTTAATGTCTATACTTCAGTGTCTCCATTATTTATGTTCGAATTTAGGTTCTCCTTTATTGTCACAGATGTCAAACTGTAAGCCATGTTTTTTTTCAAGGTAAAATGGATAGTTTAATTAAGTATTATCATTATTATTTGGCATATTCCATGTAACTTTTTGACTAAAACTTAGAACAAATGCTTACTGTTATTTTAGTTCCTAGCTATAAAGCAGACTTTAATCCTTAACAGGTTAATTTAAAATGTTAGTATTCATATTCAATGATTTAAAATATGCTAGTATCTACATATTTATCATTCAATTTTTCCACCTTAGCTTTAATAATAATTCTCTGGTATTTCTCTTGTCAATCTCTGTATGTCTTCTTGTCCTTGAAACTATGAATACAGACAATTGCCCAAATTAAAGATGCCTCTTAAGAATGAAATTTCATAGATTAATGATCTGAAACTTTTTTCCTATTTTGAATGAATTATCAGTACTATTGTTTTAATCTATGAACCTCCATGTGATCTGTGGGGTACTTAATCCATTGTCAGTTAATACATTTAACAATAGGCTAGTGAAAAATGAAATATAATGTACCCAAAGTAACTCTAAGAAGATGATTTTATAAAATAAAATCTAAAGGATATATGAAATGCTTCTCATGAATAATTTTCAAATTTTAAGTATGAAAAAATAAGAAAATATTAATCTAATTAAATCAATAATTAATTTTGTAGTACATTTTTAAACATGATAAGAATAGCTGAATAGATTGATAGTACAGTTTTTTGTGGTTCTTGTTTTTGTGTGTCTGTGTGTGTGAATATAAATAAAGCTGTAGAAAGATCAGTAGTTTGCCGTCTATTGAGAAAATGTACATTTTATATTGGGTAATTTAGACATATAGTTGAAATTTTAAATACTGACATATTTAAGCTTAATTATTACAAACTTTTAAAGTACATTCTATAGTATATTTTTGTTTGTCCTTGTATATTCTGAAATGATATAAGTGCATGTATTTGATATATATCATGAAAAACAGAATATTAATTTATATTTAAAAAAAGATATTCATTAAAATATGGTCATATGTATTTTGGATCAGTTATTCATTATATTTACAGATAAGTTAATTTTGTAATTTATTTTCTATTTGTTAGTGATGTTTAATGGTCAGGTTTTTAAGATGTTAAGGATTCTTTGGGGGACTTAACCTACTGTCCTTGTATCCTGAGTCATGGCAATTATTCTCTGGGAAAACAAAGTAAAAAAAATGCTGACCAAATGCCAGTGCTAATTATTGGGGTATGCATCTACCATGTAATTTTTCTAATTTATCATGAAAATGCAAATGAATTTCAGAATTGATTTTATTTTTGATTAAACTCTTTATGCACATTATTATGCAAATTGGTGCCCTTGGGTTCAAAGCAATTTGTCAATACAGTACCACTGAAACAGGCAAAAGAAGCATAGCATATTGAAGCCAGTCTACACAAGTATTGTGAATATGGTCATCAGCAATTATCTCGTAAATGTGTCTTTTGCATAGAGTCAGATGTTTAAAGATCAAAAATGAAAGTAGAGAGCAAATCTACTACCAAAATAATCAGTTAAAAATTATTTTAGGGAGTGTGTTTTTCTCCTTATTTTAGTTTTTTTCTTTCTAAATTTCACTTAGTTTGTGAGTAAGCTGACTTATTAATCATATTGCATAAATGGATCATCCATATTAATTTGGTTTTTGTACATAGTATGAAAAATATATAGCATATATGAAGAATATTATATATACACATATATAATAATAGTAATATTATTAAAAATAAGTTTACCATTATTTCAGTAGTCAGTATTCCAAAGTCCAGAAACTGACAGAGAATCCAACCAGTGTCAGAGCAACAGAACACGCAATCGCTTCGTGGATGAGGCTCTCTGGGGAAGCAGGATGGAGGGCCCCTTCCCTCCCAGCAGCCTCTCTGCCTGTTCTTGAGCCACTTCAATAACACACATCACTTAGATGACAGGTACATCTTTTTTCAGGACACTAAATCAGTTTCTGTTATTTTTTTTATTTGTACATGAACACAATATCTTTATGTTTATTTATTTATTTTTATATGGTGCTTTGGATTGAACCCAGGGCCTCATGCATGCAAGGCAAGTGCTTTACCACTGAGCTACCAACCCAGCCCTCTTTGAATATTTTTGCTGTCTTCATGCCCTCCTATGAACTCTCTCATTGATTCAACCTGCGAACATTTCTCTTATTCAGAAAATAAAATAGTAGAGATTACTTGAGAAATTTGATATTTCAGACAGATATTGAAAATGACTAGCTTTCATGTATTCTTAGAAAATAATTATAACCATGGAGTCAAAAAATTGTAATGTTCTTCTCACTTTTGACTCAGAAGAATGCTCACTTTTACTGAATGCCTTCTTTATTCCAGAAACTGTACCAAGAGTGAGTGTTCATATATAGAATTTTATTTCATCTTCACCATAACAATGCGAGTCAGAATTGTCTTCTTCTTCTTCTTCTTCTTCTTCTTCTTATTATTATTATTATTATCATCATCATCATCATCATCATCATCATCATCATCTAGACTGAGAAATGGAAGTCCAGAGAAATCCCTTAATACATAAAAAGTTACGCAAGTTAGTAGGCAGGGATTTTTTTTTTCTCAAGTTTTCTTGAACATGAGTTTAGAATTTCACCACAATGTCACACTAAGGGTGCTCATGGAACAGATAAAGTATATTTACTGTGCGCAAGATAAACCTGTATCAAAATGTTTTAAAACTCGTTAGCTATTAAATGATAAGAGATCAACTTAAACTGCCTATGCTTCTGTGTCCTTTTTATGAAAAATGGAAGCCTCCCATGAAGAGCTCTTGTAAGACTATGACTATTCTTATTACAAAATATTTGTTTACCCTTTTAGTTTTGGAAGCTCAAAACAATTTGAAATTATTAGCAGAAAAGTTTATAGTAGTTTCTCCAAATCTTTTTAAGTCTTCAAGTTAGATAATCTAGTGAGAAGAGGATAAGATTGTATTTAAGGAAAAGTTGTGATAATAACTTGAAATAATTTAAGTTAAAGCACTTTGTAGACTTAGAGTAAATAAATTATTGGTTTTGACACAGATCATTATACTTTCCATCTCACTGAGTAGCACTGTTCTTGGGTACCAAGAAAGAAGAAGTTCATCTGAAAATACAAATTTAATTTTTACAATTTTTTTCATTTGTATATTTGCTAATCTGACTTAGAAGTATCTATTATTGCTTCTGAATTGCTAAAAATCCCACATTATATTAAATTTTAAATATTTTAACACTTAGAAATGAGTTCTAAGATCCTACACAACAAATTTAATTTGAATTCATATACCTTCAATAACAGCAATATAAGAAATGTTTATTGCCACAATTTACATAAAATAGAAAGTTTTCCCAAAGTTCAAATGTTTGAGAGTCATTGGTGGTTTCTTTTTGATCCTACATTAAGGTACAGTTTTTTAAAATTCTTCATATGTACATATAACTTTTCACTACAAGTAAGCCCTTACAAAACTAATAATCTTTAAAGAATATACTTAGTGCATAATCAAAATTTAAACTCATATTTGTCTTTCCCAAGGTTCTGCATACTGAGCACCTACTTCAATTAACCAGTCTCAAAGCAAGTATTTGGCACAACTCAGGATTCCATCTAAGCAACCAATAGCTCATTTTTTTGTATATGCTGTACGATTAATTCGCAAATGGTTTCCACTCCTAGTTCTTATAAGTTGTGATGTGATGCCTAATAAACTCTTATTACATCTATTAACATTATTCATTAGCAAAGTCTGATATGAACTACTTTTGATCCAATGTAGTGGTTAAAATCATAAATATTAAAGGTAAAAAAGAACACACTAAATTAAATCTGTACAAGTTGTCATTCTACACTTCTTCTGTACATAAAATAAAAATTCAAGTCAAAATTCAAAGAAAAGGTAGGATAAAATGTGGTTTCAGATTGGCCACAGTGGCACACACCTGTAATACCAGCAATTTGGGAGGCAGGAGGCAGCAATTTGAGGCAGGAGGATCAAGAATTCAAAACCAGCCTCAGCAACTTAGTGAGGCACTAACCAACTCAGCACCCTGTCTCTAAATAAAATATATAAAAGGGCTGGGGATGTGGCTCAGTGGTTGAGTGCCCTAGGTTCAATCCCTAGTACCAATAAATAAATAAATAAATAAATAAATAAAATGGTTTCAGGCATTCATACAAATTTGTGTATTGAAATTTGAGACTCTTAGTGTTCTATCTTTTTTTAAAAATCATATCTCGGCAATTGGTTAAGAACATAAGGAATTATTCCCTGACATTAATATACAATAATCACAAATTCTATACACATTATATTCCTTCCATAGACAGTATGACTGTAACTTTTAACCAAACGCAAATATATATCTGATTTATTGGTTTCTTTAGCATTTCTGGTTCCAGTGAAATGGAATGGAAATCAGAATGTGTTCTTCTAAAAAAGAAAAATGCAAACTGAGTAAGTGGAGCAAATATGTAAGGAGTACCTTCAATCCTTAGTTTGCCATTTGAGATTTTTGTGAATGTACTATATTCATCATCAAGCGCTACCTTTTCTAATTGTCACTTATCTTCTGTTTTCTATCTATTCACCTGAAACAGAAAACTAAAGTTCTATCCTCTATTATTTTCTAGCTTCTCACATCTGGTTAAGTAGAAAATTAATTTATTGGACCTTTAAACTATATCTCAATTTCATTATCTGTTCTCCATTTTCCTTGCAAAATACTTAAATGTTTCAAGATGAGTTGTAGGCAGCCTACCTCTAAGGGCTCCTCTATCTACCCACAAATCTGGCCCAGCTTGAAGCATCCTAGCTCCCCCCCATGTCAAAGACATCCCTCCTTTCCATTCATGAGTCATACACCTTAACATTTGCACAATGACGCAATAATTCACATAATGGCACACAGCCACACATGCACACATTATGCACACTTAGTGTTAAATTCTTTGAACATTCCATATCTTCTCATACTTCTATGCCTGGATACTCTTTTTTAACAGTTCAACAACTTCAGGAAGATCCAAGTGTTTCATCAGTGATCGCCTTCCCCAGGAATAGCATTGAATGCTTAATTGTAGTTAGAAATGATATATCTGTGTATATTCAGAAATGACAAGTAAGCACCTTTACCTAAAGACATTGGGAAGTCTGAAATATCATTAAAAAGGAGAACTGATAATTAAGGATAGAATGTTAAAATTAGTAATAATTTGAGGATGATTCTACTACCATCACAGAAATCAATGTGAAGGAATCTAGGTAGAGTTAGGTGGCCAAGCCAACATATTAGCAACAATCTAAAAAAAGCCCAAGGCTTGGAAATTTAAGAATGTACAACAAGCAATTAATACAAGCTCAAGTGACATTAACTTTTCCTCAACCAATTCCTAATGTATATCACATGTGTATTTAGTAATATAATAAGTTTGATTAATATTTTAGGGCAAATAGAATGGATGCATTTTTAAATATATCTGTGTTTCCCCCTCTGTAAACTGCAAATACCTATCAATTTACATTGCTTTTCCAAAGTTAAGAAGTTTAAGGCAATAAATAATTGAAATGATTTATTAAACCTTCATCTAATGCCATAAATACTGCAGCATTCTGAGTTTCTATTAAATAAATATTTATTTTTAAGTACAGAATTACATGCATTTTTAAAGTATGTACTTGATATCTAAATTAGTATTACACTGTAGTTTCATAGTCATGAAGTTAATATAAGGTTTTATATATTAAATTAATATTTCATTAAGTATAATAGATACTTTGAAAATAAGGTAAATAAAATTATTTAATACCCAGTAGTATAATTGATGACTTTTACTGGAACAAGTCAACAAATTACAAACATGGAAGAATGCCTTCTGCATTTTTAATTAATATGATTTAATGACAATTTGAGGAAAAATTTTGAAATCCCATATTCAGCACCATAGGCAAAAATGTCAATTAAAATTATTAGATGAAAAATTAAATGATTGAAATTCAATGGATGGATTTATTCTGACCTAGCTTGTTAAGCTACAAGTTAATATAACTTAGTATATGATCTTTCAAAAGTATGGAAAGATATAGGCAAATGTAAGATTTTTTTCTGATATTTTAAAACTGTAACCAGCTCTGTATTTGGTAATCACCAAAGAATTCACAGCAAACATAATTTACAAAAGTTCTGTACTACATGGACAAAAAAACTTTCAAAGCAGCAAACATTTTAGAAATCATGATGGAAATATTTTAGCTGTAACAAAAGGAAAAACTATGCTGATAAATTTGTAATGGAATTATGAACAAAGTTCATAAAATAAAATAAAATTGCTTTTTTTGATAAAAGGTATCCAACTTTAACTTTGTTTCTATGTTAATGAGATAAACTACATGAAAGGTATTGGATATTTATGACTTCTCAACTCTTTTTATTTTTCATGAACATGACCAGGAAATAACTGAATATTTTTATTTACTTTCTAGTTTTACTTTAGTATATGTATGGTTTTGTTGTATTCTATTTATTTAAGATATATATATATATATATATATATATATATATATATATATATATATACACACATACATATATATATGCACGCACACACACACACATATATATATATATATATACATATATATAATAAATTCATATATATAGTGTATGTGTACATCTGTATGTATTTTTGTTTTATTGCATGATTTCAACTATAATACTAAAATAGTAGTATTAACATTGTCCAAATAAGTACATTAGACCTCCAGTCTTACTCATTTTACATCACAGATACAAGTCTGTAACCTTTGAAAATTATTATCTTATTTCTTCTGACTCCCCCCTTTATGGCCATCTGTGTTCTACTGTTTCTATATATTTTACTTTTCTTTAGATTCCATATATAAATGAACTCATACAGTATTATTTTTTTGTGTCTGTCTCATTTTATTTATTGTAATGTTCATCAGATTAAGCCATGTTGTTTAAATAATAGTATTACCTTTTTATAGCTGAATATTTCATCATGATTCTATCAATCATCTATTTATCCATATACACACAAATACATGTATACACATGCATACACACAACCTACAATTTCTATATCCATTCATCTGTCAGAAGACAACTATTTTATTTCTTATGTTGTTTATTATGAATAATGCTGCACTAATCACAAGAGTATAGGTAATTCTACAAGGTACTGATTTTATTTTCTTTGAGTACAGACCTACTAGACCTCATTTGGAACCATGGATTTCCCCAAGTTGACAAAACAATCCTTAGAAAAACTTGAATGCATCAGACTTCCTGAGTGCAAGTTATATCACAAAGGTACAATAGTTAAAATTGTCTGATACAGACATAAAATAAACATGTGAATGACTGTGACCGAATAGGGAACCCAGAAATAAACCCAAGTATATCTAATCAGCTAATATTCAACAAGGCTTGATGGGGAAGAAGAATCTCCACTATTAAAGGTACTAAGAAAATTATATATTCATGTGCAAAAGGATAAACTGGATTACTTACACTGTCATAAAAATCAACTCAAAATGGATTAAAATCATAAACATAAGACCTGACATTATAAAACTCCTAGAAGAAAGCATAGGGTAAAAAATCCTTGATATTGATCTGGGAAAAATATATAGTTTTTGTCATATTAAAACAAAACCTTAGATTGATATTTTGAAAAAAAAAAAAAGACAAATTGATGGACCTCTAGAAATATTTATATAGATCACAAAAAGAAAGACCCAAATAGTCAAGTACTGGAAATGGTAAAGTGATGTGAGTGCATTTCACTTCAATAAAGATAATAGAATTAATAAACCATGCGGCAAATGTTTCTACTTTTATTTAGTTAGAATACTTAGGAAAATTTACTTATTAAAATGACACAACAAAAATACCTCTGGTAACAGCTAGAAAAATTTTAAACATAATTAAAATAGTTTCCATACTATGATAATCAGATGCCTACTACTTTGACTAAATATTGAAGGAATTAACTTAAAAGGATGAAAGGTTTATTTGGGCTCTTAGCTTTAGACATTTCAGTCCATGGTTGGTTTGTTCAATTAATTGTTAGGCAGAGTATAAGGGCCAAGAGTGTATGATGTAGAAAAACAGCGAATCTCATAGTTGCCAGGAAGCAAAGTTTGAAACAAACAGAAACTGGCATCTCAATATCACATTTGAGGGCATCTCCCCAATGACCCGATCTACTTCCATTAGGAACCACCTCCCAATATTTTTATAGACTGGTGATCAAGACTTTAGTATATGGATCTTTTAGAGGACATTTATAAACCAAATCATAACACATACATATAACATCAAATATGACATAACTCTGATTATTAGTTCCTTTTGCATTTAAGAATAAACAACTTAAGTTTTATAGTTGGAAAGATATTAGTACCATATTTTAAGGCACTAGTACCTTATTTTATGCTGTTAGCATAAACTTTATGTAAATTCTTAATAAGGAAATTAAAAGAAAAAACTACTCTGTCTCATGAACATAAATCTGAAACTAATAAAATGATCAGAAATTGAATTCATATGTGTATATCACACAGTAATCTATGTTGATCAAGTTGATTTTATTTCAGGATCTCTAAGTTGATGTGATAGAATTGAAGACAAACTTTCACCATTGAAGCAGAAAATTTTTGCTAACAATATTTGCCATCTACTTATGATTTTAAAAAGAGCCCTATGAACTATAGGACCATTTGCTTAACACCACATGGCATATTTCTTAAACACCTACAAAATAACTGCTAAACCATTTAAATTTTTCTTTTTTTGTTGTTGTTTTTCTTTAGTTAAGAATATCATATGTGAATGTCACTACAATCCAACATACACCAGAAATTCTAGAGTTACAGTAATTCAAGAAAAAGAAATGTTATTTATCCCAAAGCTTTTGAAAAAATGACAGAAATTATGTTTATTCACTATTGGTAGAATATAATACATAATAAATGCTAAAAAATAGCTATACAAAGACTCTAGGTAAAATATAAGGAAATTCAATTATATAATTAGATATAAAATACATATACAAAATCAATTAACTTTCCAGGGCACTAATAAATAATTGGAAAAGAAAAATTTATTTTCCTTTAACAAAATCATAGAAAATTCAAATGAACTGTCTATATCTTAACAAGTATCAGGTCAAACACTGAAGATAACTAAAAATCCTGCTGAGAGAAATTAAGTGAAATTTAACAAATGATAAGAAATATAAGACATTCATGGATCAGATGACTCCAGTTCATAAATTCCTAAATTGATCTATAGATATAAAGCAATCTAAATAAAATTATAATTTTTGTAAATTGATAGACTAATTTTAATATTTATTGAAATGCAAAATAAAGTGTTTTTTTTCTCCCCCAGGTATCAAGAAATACAGAGATGCAAAAATCAAGAGTATTCCGCTGATCAGACCTATATATGTATCCACAGAAAATTTATGAAAAAGGCAAAATTGTGGTGCAGTAAAACACAAGCAATCTTTCCAATGTATTTCACTGATACAATCTAATATCTATATGGGAAGAACAAAAAGCCACAACACAACAACACATTCTTCAGAATTCAGTTTTTAAAACATCTGAATCGGTTAGGTTTTTAAATGTGAACACTTTCTTAAATGATATGCAAAATGCACTTGATGTAATATACTGGGATATATATCCCTAGGAATAAAGGAACACAACTCTCTTGCTCCACAACCACAATGACGTACCAATCTCTGCTGCTCCTGAACCTGTTCACATAACAGTAACTTTAAACAATGGACTTTCTTGAGAGCTACACAAACAAAGCTCCTAGCATTGCATATTGCAACTTAGTATGTAACTGAGGAATAAGCTTCATAGTGTTGTTAAGTCTGTAACCTGCCTAATGATACAATGAACAATAATGTACTAATGATGCCAGTGACCTAAAGTAACCTATTGGTATAAATAGAGCTGGCAGCTCAGCTGAGTAGCCATTTTGTCTCTGCACCTTGCTTCTGTCTCCTTTTGATTTCTTTACAATAGATTGATAAGATTATAATTAAAATAAAACTGTGTCACATAATGAATAAGAAAACAAACACAAGCAAAAGGGAAATATTTTCTTCAAGAGAATATATTCATAGGAGAAGGTGCAATGCTGCAATAAAACAACAACAACAACAAGACAAAAATAACTAACTAAAACAATAGCAAGAATAACTTTTAAAACCCCAATATTGAGGGGGGAAAAGAACATACAAAATGTATGTTGTACGATTTCATTTAATAAAGTTTCAGCTGAGCAAAAACCAAAACAACATTGAAAAGGGATACAAATTGTGGTGGTTGATGGAAGTGAATGTCAAAAGTGTCTGAAACTATCATCTCCGTCAAGAGAAGAAAGTGTTCAGGTCTGACAGGGTTTTGGGGCTGCTCTGACAACATTTTTATCTTAACTCAGGATGTTGTACTTGGCTGTTTGAAAAATTTTGTTAACCTCTATCTACAGTTATGTTTTAAACTTTTGTTGTATGTCCCCCTCTTTTCAAAATAAAAGTAGGATTAAACCAAGAAGAATGAATAAGAAGTTGAAAGTGTGCAATCCCCACAAAAATAACAAGACAGGAAATAAAATTACTTTTTAATGATCGTAACTAGTGAGACATTTCTGCAAAATTGTCAACTCTAGATAAAAAGTTATTAGGTAAAGCAATTTTGATTTCATTCTCTTGAAATCAATTTTGTTTGATAAAGAATTTTTGAATGTAAATGAATTTATGACAAATGATTTAATTGCATTCTAATAACAAAATACAATATTTAAGAAGTATATCAAAATATTAAATAAGCCTCTTAAAATGAAAATTCAAAATATTTACATTTAATAGTACAAGTTCCTTTACTTTTAAATTTAGATTTTCTGTATGAAAAAACAAATCAAAATATGATGGCAGATTACCAAAGGATAATAATTGTATTGTAAAATATTTATTAACTTTATTATCTTTTTGTTTAGTGAGAGAATAAGGCACTAAACTTAATTTGACCTAGAAACTAAACATTATAATAGTCCCAACAGCCCTAATTATTTGAAGAAACTGAACTTTTACCACATAACCTTCAAATCATCTCTTTGAATTTACTCACTGCTTCTAAATCTTGCTGTTCTCCCAAGTGTTCCACATGTCTCATTTCATATCGTTAATGAAACAACTCAATCAACAAGCCGGGTTTGTACGTGAGTAGATTTAGGTTCAGGCAGAATTAAAAGCCAAGTACTGTCCTATACTTGTTTTTATTTTCATTAAAAGGGAAACATTTTATTTTCTAATAATTCATCCATTGTTTGGCCTTTAGAGTGGTCATATACTAATTACACATAATCTCTAGAATAATATATGTGCAGAAAATCAATGGTAATAAGCTATATTCACCTTTCATTACACATACTCACACATACAAACAAAAGCATGAACACACACATATGTTCAAAGTTCAATTAAATAAAATGTTAGGTAATATTTTGACTATTTTTACTTATATTTATGAGCTACAAACCACATGTGGGCTCTAAAAGAAATCATTGGAATAAAAGAATATTAAAGAAACTTCTAATACACAATTTTATCCTCTTCATCTAACTTCTCTTTTAATAGTAATTGGAAGAGAAAACATTACCTAAATTAAGGCCAAAATTATAAATTTCCTTTACATTTTATATTCACTAATGTATTTATTATTTCAAGTTTCAATCATTTGGTTTTTTATCAATTAATTTATTCAATTATTCATATATTCCTGTATTCATTTATTTTTACATATGTACATGTTTGTTTGTCACTGTGCACTCTAGTCCCTTGTGATAGTCTCATGGAAATAAATTTATATTTTGTCTCACTAAGTTAACAATCTATTCAAGGACACAAATAGGAAAAAGTGAATAATAATTGCAATATAAACTATACTTTAGGACTGGGGATATAACTCAGATTTTAGAGTGCTTGCCTCGTATGCACAAGGCCCTGGGTTTAATCCCCAGAACCCCCTCCCCCCGCCACACACACACATACATAAATTATACTTTAAACTTTTACTATAAAATGATGTACTATAGACATATAATTTCACTACTTAAATTAGTTCTTTAAGGCTAAATAACACTTGTGTGTACACATTGTGTAAATACAGAAAAACAATGACACTTTCTCAGATAAAGAAAAATAATAAATAATTTCTATATAAGTTTAGTCTTTAATATTGAAAGGCATAATCTGAAAGTCATAATCAAAAGTAATGAAATCACAAAACATTGAACTCCCTTAAGTCTAAGTTTCCAAAAGGTCAAAAATCTGAAAAAAAATTCTATATAAAATAATTTAAACATTATTTAAAATGTATATATTTGCATTTTTAAGGGAGATAATTTGGGAACTATAAAAATATGATAGAACCTTTGAGGCCACGTGAAACAATAAAATAGGCAGTAACATATTTTTGGAAGTATAAACACTCAGTTTTGCTAACCATTGTCACATGGGTTTGATAGTTATTAACAGATGAACAGTATTTATAGAAAAATAAGTCAAAAAGCATAATGTATAAACATATCACTGTGGTTGGTAATTGTGTGCATCCAACTTTATAACTGAAACACCTGAAATACTGTAATGAATGTCCTGTGCTTTAATGAGATTGAGCAAACACTTCCATGAGTCACCTCCACTTAAGCAATCTCCCAAAGAGCCAAGGTATCAAAATTTTTATCTTTCACAAATGAAGATTTTAAAAAATGTCAATTTTCTGAGAAAGTGTCATTGTTTTTCTGTATGTACACAATGTTTACACACAAAGACATTATAAAAATGAACTTTCATGGTGTCAAATTTACAAAAATTGTATAAAACAAATTATTATAAAGTATAAATATACAATTTATACCTCCTGTAGTTTTTAAAATTAATTAGTTTATTTATTTTAATTAGGTATATATGACAGTAGAATGCATTTTGTATTATTGCACATAAATGGAGCACAAATTTTTGTTTCTCTGGTTGTACATGATGTAGCATCGCACTATATGTGCAGTCATACATGTACCTAGTGTAATGATGTCCATCTCATTCCACCATGTTTCCTTCCCCCATACCCCTTCCCCACCACTCTCTCCCCTTTGCCCAGTCAAAGGTCATTCACTTTTCCCATACCGCCCCCATTATGGATCAGCATCCACTTATCAGATAGAACATTCAGAGCTTGGTTTTGGGGAATTGGCTTACTTTGCATAGCATGATATTCTTCAATTCCATCCATTTACCTGCAAATGCCATAATTTTATTCTCCTTTAATGCTGAGTAATAATTTATTGTGTACATATACCACAGTTTCTTTATCCACTCATCTGTTGAAGGGCATCTAGGTTGTTTTCACAGTTTAGCTATGGTGAATTGAGATGCTATAGATATTGACGTGGCTGTGTTACATATTGACGTGGCTGTGTTACTACAGTATGATGATTTGAAGTCAATTGGGTATAGAACAAGGAGTGGGATAGCTGGGTCAAATGGATGGGTTCGAGTCCAATTTTTCTAAGGAATCTCCATACTGCTTTCCAGAGTAGTTGCACAAATTTGCAGTACCACCAGCAATGTATGAGTGTGACTTTCCCCCCACATTATTACCAACCCTTATTGTTTTTTGTATTCTTGATAACTGCCATTCTGACTGGTGTGAGATAAAATCCTGGAGGAGTTTTTATTTGCATTTCCCTAATTACTAGAAATGTTAAACTTTTTTTTTTTCGTATATTTGTTGACTGAATGTATATCTTTTTCTGAGAAATGTCTGTTCAGCTCCTTAGCACTATTTATTGATTGGGTTGTTTGTTTTTTGGGTGTTAAGTTTTTGAAGTTCTTTGTATATCCTGAAAATTAGTGCTCTATGTGACATGCGTGTGGCAAAAATTTGCTCCCAAATGTAGGCTCTGTCTTCACCTCATTGAATGTTTCTTTTACTGAGAAGAAGCTTTTTAGTTTGAATCCATCCCATATTAATTCTTGATTTCATTTCTCTGAAATAAAATATACTTTAGGAGTCTTATTAAAGAAGTCAGGGCCTAATTCGACATGATGAAGATATGGGCCTACTTTTTCCTCTATTAGGTGCAGGGTCTCTGGTCTAATTGCAAGGTCCTTGGACCACTTTGAGTTGAGTTTTGTGCATGGTAAGAGACAGGGAAGTTTTGTGCATGGTAAGAGACAGGGATTTAGTTTTATTTTGCTGCATATCACTTTTCAGTTCTCCCAGGACCATTTATTGAAGAGGCTATCTTTTTCCAATGTATGTTTTTGGTTCCTTTGTCTCGTGTGAGATAACTATATTTATGTGGGTTTGTCTCTGTGTCCTTTATTCTGTACCATTGATCCACATGTCTATTTTGGTGTCAATATTATGCCATTTTTGTTACTATAACTTTATAGTGTAGTTTAAGTTCTGGTATTATGATGTCTTCTGCTTAACTCTTCTTACCAAGGATTGCTTTGTCTATTCTGGGTCTCTTGTTTTTCCAAATGAATTTTATAATTGCTTTTTCTATTTCTATAAGAAATGATGTTGGGATTTCAATTGGAATCACATTGCATCTGTGTAGTGCTTTGGATAGTATGTATGGCCCTGTTGACAATATTAATTTTGCCTATACAAGGGCGTGGAAGATCTTTTCATCTTCTAAGGTGTTCTTAAATTTCTGTCTTAATGTTCTGTAGTTTTCACTGTAGAGGTCTTTTGCCTATTTTGTTCATTCCAAATATTTTATTTTATTTTTTGAGGCTATTGTAAATGGGTATAGTTTTCTAAATTTCTTTTTCAGTAGATTTTTCACTGATACATAGGAACATGTTTATTTTGTGGGTATTGATTTTATATCCTGATACTTTGCTGAATTCACTTATTAGTTCTAGAAATTTTCTGGCTGAATTTTTTGGATTTCTAACAATAGAATCATGTGATTGGCAAACAGTGATAGTTTGAGTTCTTCATTTCCTATTCATATTCCTTTAATTTCCTTCTTCTAATTGCTCTAGCTAGATTGTCAAGTATTTTGTTGAATGTAAATGGTGATAGAGGGCTGCCTTGTCTTGTTCTGGTTTTTAGAGGCAATTCTTCCAATTTTTCTTCATTTAGACTGATGTTTGCCTTGGGTTTAGCATAGACGGCTTTTACAATATTAAGGTATGTTCCTACTATCCCTTGTTTTTCTAGTGTTTTGAACATGAAAGCATCCTATATTTTGTTAAATGCTTTCTATATATCAATTGATATAATCATATGATTCTTATCTTTAAGTCTATTGAATTATATTTATTGATTTCCATATGTTGAACCAACTTTGCATCCCTAGAATTGACCCCACTTGATCATGGTGCACTATATTTTTAAATATTATTTTTATTCGATTTGCCAAAATTTTATTGAGAATTTTTGCATCAGTGTTCATCAGGGATATTGGTTTGAAATTTTCTTTCCTTTATGTGTCTTTGCCTAGATTTATTATCAGAATGATAGTAGCCTCATAGAATGAATTTCTTTTTTTCTATTTAATGGAATAATTTGAGGATTATTGGTATTAATTCTTCTTTGTAGATCTTATAGAACTCAGCTGTGAATCTGTCTGGTCCTGGGCTATACTTATTTGGTTTGTTTTTCCTTGCTTTAAATTGATCTGTTTAAATTTTGTGTGTACTCTTGACTCATTTGGTTTGATCATATGCCTCTAGAAATTCGTTGGTGTCTTTGAGGTTTTCTATTTTACTGGAGTATAAATTTTAAAAATAGTCTCTGATTGTCTTCTGTATGTCAATAGTGTCTGTCATGATATTTCTTTTTTAATCACAAATTTTAGCAATTTGAGTTTTCTTTCTCTTTTTTGTTAGGGTGGCTAAGGGTCTGTCAATTTTATTTATTTATTCAAAGAACCAGGTTTTTGTTTTGTCAATTTTAGATTCTCTTCCTTTATTTCAATTTCATTGATTTCTGCCCTGATTTTAATTATTTTCTGTCTTCTACTACTTTTGGTATTGTTTTTGTTCCTTTTCTTCCTAGGGCTTTGAGATATAATATCAGATCATTTATTTGTTGACTTTTTATTCTTTAATGAGTGAACTTGATGCAATGAACGTACCTGTTAGCACTGCCTTCATAGTGTCCCATAGATTCTGATAAATTGTATCAGAGCTCTCATTTACCACTAAGAATTTTTTTAATCTCCTCCCTGATGTCTTCTGTTATTCATGCATCATTCAATAGTGTATTGATTAGTCGCCAGGTATTGGAGTAGCTTCTATTTTTTATTTTATCATTGATTTATAATTTTATTCCATTATGGTCAGATAGATAGAATGCAGGGTGATATATCTATTTCTTTTTTTGTATTTGCTAAGACTTGATTTGTGGCATAACATATGGTCTATTTTGGAATAAGATCCATGTGCTGCTGAGATGAAAATGTATTCACACATTGATGGATGGAATATTCTATATATATCTATTAAGTCCAAATTATTCATTGTATTATTTAGTTATATAGTTTCTTTGTTTAGTTTTCATTTGGAAGACTTTTTTTTGGTAAGAGAGGTGCATTAAAGTCACCCAATATTATTGTGTTTTGGTCTATTTGGTTCTTGTAGTTGAAAAGGGTTTGTTTGATATACATAGATGTATATACATTTGATGATAATACATTTGATATACATAGATTCCCCATTGTTTGGGGCATTTATGATTGTTATGTCTTGTTGATGTATGAATTCCTTAGCATTATGAAATGTCTTTCTTTAACCCTTTTCACTAACTTTGGTTTGAAGTCCACTTTATCTGATATGAGGATGGAAACCTCTGCTTGTTTATGTGGGCCATGTGAATGGTACATTTTTTCCCACCCTTTTACCTTTAGTCTCTGGATGTCTTTTCCTGTGGGATGAGTCTCTTGAAGACAACATATTTGGTGGGTTATTATTATTATTTTTAAATCCAATCTGTCAGTCTTTGTTTTTTAATTGATGAGTTTAGGCGATTCACATTCAGGGTTATTATTGAGACATGATTTGTATTCCCAGATATTTTATTTTTTGTTTTTAAGTTGACTTGGTTTCTCCTTTGATTAGCCTTTCCTTTAGTGTATTTCCTCCATTTGCTGATTTTCATTGTTGTTTTTTATTTCTTCCTCCTGGAATATTTTGCTGAGGATGCTCTGTACTGCAGGACTTCTTGTTGTAAACTCTTTTGAATTTTGTTTTAATGAAACGTTTTTACTTCATCATCAAATATAAAGCTTAAATTTGCTGGATATAAGAAAATTGTAGGTATCCATTTTCTGTCAGACCTTGGTATCTAGGATATCCTGGTTTTGAGTGGATGGATTGAAAAATCTTCTGAAATCCGAATTGGTCTCCTCCTGTATGTGATCTGATTCCTTTCTCTTGCAGTCTATAAAATTCTATTTTTATTCTGTATGCTAGGCATTTTCATTATAAAATGAATGCCTACACCTGGATGCCTTGGTGTAGATCTGAGGTAATTTTGTACATTTCGTGTCTTATAAGCCTTCATGTTTGGAAAATTTTCTAATATTGTTCCATTGAAAATATTGTGCATTCCTTTGGTTTGGATCTCTGCGCCTTCCTCTATCCATCTATCTCAAATCTTAGATTTGGTCTTTTGATGCTCTCCCATAATCCTTGTGTATTCTGTTTCTTACCATCTTCACTGTGAGGTCAACTTATTTTCTAGATTGTATATTTTGTCTTCTTTATCTGACGTTTTGTCTTCCAAGTGATCTTGTCTGTTGGTGATGCTTTCTATTGATTTTTTTAATTCAATTTATTGTTTCCTTCATTTTAAGGATTTCTGATTTTTTTCAGAATCTTTATCTCTTGAAGTAATCTTTTGCTACCTATATTTGCTCCCTTATCTCTTTGTTGTTGTGATCAATGATTGCCTGCATTTGCTTTCTTATCTCTTTTTTAGGAGTGATCAATTTTTGTTGTATTTTCTCATTAGGTCATTATTTAATTTGCAGATCATTTTAATTATGTACATTTGAAGCTCCTTCTCTGACATTTCATCAATTGCGCTGTCCATGGATTCTATTATTGTAATATCTTGGTTTGTTTGGGGTACTTTCTTCCCTTGTTTTTTCATGTTGTCTATGTGTCTTCTTTTCTTGCAGTGGAGATCTGAAGTATTACAGTTTCTAACCTATAATCTTATAGTATCTGTGCAGATTACCTGTACCTCACTTTGGTGTTGGGCTTCCAGTTCCTGCTGGTATCCCATGATGAATGCTTCTGCAAATAAAGGTGGTGTCCACAATTGCAGAGGTAACTCAAGATAGCAGTGGGAGTGTACCAAGATGGATGCAACCACTTTCAGAAATGGGGTTGAAAGGGTGAGACTTACAGTGTGTTTGGACTGCCTGTCCAGAGATGCAGCTGCCTTTAGGCCATTTCTGTTTACACAAGGTGGAGTCTACTATATGGGGAGGGATATGATGATGGCTGAAATGTCCTAAGATGGAGGTGGGTTATGCATGGACTCCCTGGTGGTCCCCTGGGGTGGTGTTGGGCTTGACCTTGGCCTGTACTCCTGCCTGGGTCAGCAGGGGTAGTTCTGGGCCTGAGCTTGGGCCTGGGCTAGGGCATGGATCTGCCAGTTGGTGGGGTGTTCCTGGGCCTAACCTGGGCCTGGGCTCCCACCAATGCCTCGTATATTTGAAATGATGTGAACGTGAAATAAACAGTATAATACATTTTTTTAAAAAGGTTGATTAATTATAATAGTGGAACATACAACTAAAAAATAGAAATACAAACAAAAACATATTAAAACTTGACATATAAAAATATGTACTTCAGTGATAGATTGATGGCAACTGTACAAAAGTAGATCATAATATAATTACCTATTTCCCTTCTTCACCATTTCCTTCCCCTTCTCCCTCCTCTTCTTCCTCCTTCTTCTCCTTTTTGGTTCATGGCACTCTTCAGAGAATACTTATTTTCAATGTGACATTTTTCTTTTGGAAATTCTTTCATAAAATAATTTATACATTGCTATGAGCATTTCCTATTAAAATTCCCCATCTTCTTTGCTGTGTTCTATTTTTCTTTGGGTAAAGAAAATGAATCCGGGTGTGTTCATCCACAGACTAAAAATTTGGTAGAAATACTGTCAATGATTGAATAACAACATCTATGCAAAAGTGTCCTCTTATTCTACTACACTCCTAACTATTTTTTGAACCAGTCAGTAATATCCCTAGCTTCTCCAGGTAAGCACAATACAACTTTAATTCATTTAAAGCTCTTAGGATGTAGCCATATGGAAGGAAATTTGATTCAGACAAATACAGCATATTATTTCCTTTTTAAAATTTGTTCTTTGTAGATAGACATGACAGTAGAGTGTGACCTGACATACTATATATGCAGGGAGTACAATACTAACTAGGAACCCATTCTTGCATTTGCACATGACAAGGAGCCTCACTGTTCCTGTATAAATGGAGCATTTTAAACTGAAGTTTCCACCAAATGCTTTGGTATGAGTGGAGCAAAACATCTTATTGGGCATAACTAAAAATTTGTTTTTAGAAGTCGTTATTTTACCTAATTCAACATTTATCATTTTTTTACAGATTCAAGTGAAATACATTTTATTCTGAAAAGTGCACAAAATATTCAATAAGCATTTCTAAAGTACTTTAATTTTTCCACTGAGTAATACATAAAAGGTAAGTTCTAGAATTTTCAGATCCAACAAGATTGTAAATTGTATATATTTTATACTAAACAAGAGGAATATTTGAAAGTGCCATTCAATAGCCAAAGTAAATAATGTGCTATTTTTTGTTAGATTTAGTGGTAAATATATCTTCTTAAACAGTCAAATTTCTAACCAAAAAAAAGTTCACCATCCCATTTTGTAATATCAGGGGTCTTCTATGTTAGAAAAAGGCCTTCGTTCAGAAGTTAATGAACTTTCAAACATTCTTTTTTTTTTTAAGTACACATATTGTTTATTTGAGTATTGGTTTCATAGAACATTGGAACATGCATTTAAAAGATATATTATCTAAAATGGGATGAGATAAGGGCATGAGGGCTAATATATTTTCATGAATGTGTTTAACATAAAGGCCAATGAAAAGCCCACATTTCAGAGCTTTCTCAACTTTTCTGGGTGATCTGAACCTTGAGAAAAAGGGGCAGTACTATAGTTCTTCCTCATTTTACCTTAATTTTATTTTTCTTTTGTTATTTATTCAATGGCATAGGTGTTATATCCTCACCATTATTTAGCTGGTGCTGCCTTGCCAAGGGCAGATCTTCCCCTCCTACCACTCAGACTCATATACTAATCTCCTCTGGAAACACTCACACAGATGTACCCTAAATAATGGTTTACCAGATTTCTAAATATGTGTCCTACCTAATATGATGCAACTCACCTGCATAGAACTCAAAATGCACCAATCTTTTCACAAGAATTTGGATTTAAACAACTCATATCTTGATTTTTCAATAAATGGCAAATATAGTTTTCAGGATGTTAATTTTCAGAATTTCAGCATTCAGGAGCTTTATATTTTGTGATTGTGGTTTTTAAGATTTTACACATTAGGAGTTTTGATCTTCAGGATTTCAACAAACAAATTATGGCATTTGGGAAGTGAAAAGCATGAATTCTATTCTGAGAGAACAAGCACAAAATATGAAGGCATGGGTTTAGGCGATTGCATAGTTTGGGGTGAAGCCTCCTGAAAATTTTAAGAACTTATAATACTGAAAAGGTACAACCAATCCCCAGCTATATAATGAGAAAAAAATAACACCAAATTGAAAGAAAAGCAAAACAAATTCAGTATTGCTCTGTTTTTGTCTGCAGTGATTACATATTTTTAAGGTATTTAATATGAATTTTTTCCTGTAAAGATACTGATTTCCTTACTTTGATGGTGTTTTAGACACACATTCAATATATTCAATACTGAAGTTTTTGTTAATCATGTATTAAGATAAAAATTTTAATAAATATGACCATATTCTGGTTCTAGAAACTTCTTTTACATTCACCATTGTAACAAGTATCTCAAAAACAACAAGAAAAATACTTAGAAAAGGAAAATTTCAAGTATTTTGGTAACTTTTATCAGAAGTGTAATGTAATGTCATTTCCATATCTCCTTCAAAGGCTCTTTTCAATTTATATTTAGATTCAAAACCTCCCTTTTTATATATTATCACTCAAATTTAAAGCATCGCTTGTGAGTTACTCAGATATTTTTCAGATATATTAATGTATTGTGGATACATTTTCTATAAAAATTTATCAAATGGGTTGATTTGTAATTCAGGAGAAGTTAATTTTAATTGCAATTACCAATATATTCTATACAAGCAAGAAGCTACACAAAATGCATAACTAATTAAAGTTATCTGGTTTTCTTATTCCATTACCTCAAACCAATGGCCTGTTATTTAAACAATAGAACTCTCACAAGATGCAGTTTGTGTTAATATCTTTACTTACATTTGGACAAAGAAGATATCAAGAAAAACTTGATATTTCTGTTTGTTTCTTTTTTTCCCCCTGATATGAAGCCAAAATCATTAGATTCTTTCACACATATTTTAACCACATAGTATTTATTTTAAAAATTCATTCCCAACTAGGCCATTTGATGAATATATCTTTTTAAATATATTTCTTAAAAACTTCATGATTTTTAAATATCAAACATATATCAGTTTGAGAGGCTAAATTAATGTCATGAATGTAGTGAATGTAGTAGAGAGACACCTTTGATGATGGTATAGTTGCCCATTCAGACACAAAACTTGTTATGTAACAAAACACTCACAACTTTTCATTTTCAAGAACATAAACACATGGAATGTGCTTTTGATATTCTTATTTATAAGAAATTGGGATTTGTAGAAATCAGGTTTAGAAGGCTGGGGAAATGACTCAGTGGTAGCCACATCCTTGTGTAGCGTGCATCATGTCCTGGGTTCAATACAAAAAGGAAAAAAAAAGAAAAAATAGAAAGAAAGAGAGGGAGGTAGTGTGGGAGAGAAAGAAAGAAAAGAAAACAGACCTTAGTTACTAAATTAGAAAACCTTAGTATTTTTCTAACAAGATAAAGCAATCAGACATGTAACAATGGTATTGTAACCCAATCTTGCAAAAGCCTAAAGACAATGATTTAGTGTTTAATTAAGAGTAATGGAAAATTTAGCATCTGTTTTGTGTTTCACATATGCAGGAAAAGAAAACTATCAAAAAGAGAATATAACCAAATATATATTTTCCAATTATTCTTCCATTATTGAATATTTTTTCTTAAAAAAAGAAAGTAAGACTGTCTCCTATCATTCCCATGTATTACTACTCACAGCCTAATTATGACAGTACTCGTTGAACACATAAAGTATTGAAACTTGAACTTTTGAACTTACTTGGTTCTTTAAATATGAAAAGGGAATATTTCTCTGCATAATGACACACATACATTCTAAAAAGTATAGATTAACATTTCAAAAGAAAATGTTCAAGGATGAATGATTATAGACTAATAAGAGCTAAGTTTTCAGCTCTTCTCAAATCTTTAAGATGTACAGAGTATATCTACTGTTAATTGCTTCACTGAGCCTGTAGAGGATGCTTTCAACCATCATGAAATAGACACAGCA
The DNA here is from genome assembly GCF_047511675.1 of Marmota flaviventris. Taxonomy (NCBI): domain Eukaryota; kingdom Metazoa; phylum Chordata; class Mammalia; order Rodentia; family Sciuridae; genus Marmota; species Marmota flaviventris. Next base: position 50,180,666 of record NC_092504.1, on the reverse strand, counting down.
AGATGTTGTGAATGTTATAACCCCTTTCACAAATGCAATCAAAGGTAGTGAATGTTGTAGCTTCCTAGTCAGGAAATTTTTCCATGAATATTTTCAAAGAATCAGTGTTGATGAGATAATAATAATCTTGTGATACTGATATTTATAAAAATATAAGGCTCAGTATCAAAAAATCAAATAATCCAATTAATAAATGGGCTGACAAAATGAACAAACACTTCACCGAAGAAGAAATACAATTGATCAACAAATATATGAAAACATGTTCAATATCTCTAGCAATTAGAGAAATGCGAATCAAAACTACTTTAAGATTTTATCTCAATTCAGTCAGAATGACAATTATCAAGAATACAAGCAACAATAAATGTTGATAAGGATGTGGGGGAAAAGGTACACTCATAATTGCTGGTGGGACTGCAAATTGGTGCAAACAAAATTATGGAAAGTGGTATGGAGATTCCTTAGAAAACTTGGACTCAAACAACCGTTTGACCTCAGTTTTTATCTAAAGGACTTAAAATCAGCACATCAATGTTTATAGCAGTTCAATTCATAATAGCTAAACTATGGAACCAATCTAGATGCCCTTCAACAGATGAATAGATAAAGAAAATGTGGTACTTATACACAATGAAATATTACTTGACCTTAAAGAAAAATGAAATTACAGCATTTGTGGGTAAATGGATAGAAATAGAAAATATCATTATAAGCAAAATAAGCCAATCCTAAAAAACAAAGACCAAATGTTTTGCCTGATATGCGGATGCTAATTTACAATAAATGGGTATGCTAGGAAAAAATAGAGGTACTTGGGATTAGACAGAATGGAGTGAAGGGAGAGGAGGGTATGGAGGTAAGAATTATAGTGGAATGAATCGTACATTATTAACCAATGTACATATATGATTACATAACTGGTGTGATTCTACATCTTATACAACCAGAAGAATGGCAAGTTATACTCCATTTATGTAAAATGTGTCAAAATGCATTCTACTGTAATGTGTCACTAATTAGAACAAATTTTAAAAATCTAAAGACATCTACTTTTATTTTCTTAAAATTTTTCACTGGCTTCCCTTAACAGAAGTTGTTTCATGGCTGTATATTATACTGATTAAAGTCACATTAGCCTTTCTATATCTGTGCTGCTTTGTCATTATCTTTTCTTACATATGTTCATCAGATGCTGGAATGAATATAGCTAACCTTTGATTTTTTGTTGTTATTACACATTCAATTGTCAGATTTGTACAGAAACTTCTTTTTCTTTGTTCTATGTGGTTATTTTGAATTACTATGGAAACTGCTCTTATATTTTGTTGTTCATATTTTATTACTTTGTTGTTTTCATATGGTTCACCGAAATAGAAACACCATCACCAAACAGCCTATTTTTTGTCACATTAAATTTTTTAAATAAAGCAGTGAAAAGTTTGGGGTTAATATATATTTTTCTCGCCATGCACAAAAGTGAATTCAAAATGGATCAAGGAGCTTGATATCAAATCAGAGACGCGCCGTCTGATAGAAGAAAAAGTTGGCTACGATCTACAGTCGGTGGGGTCGGGCTCCAAATTCCTCAATAGGACACCCATAGCACAAAAGTTAATAACTAGAATCAACAAATGGGACTTACTCAAACTAAAAAGTTTTTTCTCAGCAAAAGAAACAATAAGAGAGGTAAATAGGGAGCCTATACCCTGGGAACAAATCTTTACTCCTCACACTTCAGATAGAGCCCTAATATCCAGAGTATACAAAGAACTCAAAAAATTAGACAATAAGAAAACAAACAACCCAATCAACAAATGGGCCAAGGACCTGAACAGACACTTCTCAGAGGAGGACATACAGTCAATCAACAAGTACATGAAAAAATGCTCAACATCTCTAGCTGTCAGAGAAATGCAAATCAAAACCACCCTAAGATACCATCTTACTCCAGTAAGATTGGCAGCCATTAGGAAGTCAAACAACAACAAGTGCTGGAGAGGATGTGGGGAAAAGGGTACACTTGTACATTGCTGGTGGGACTGCAGATTGGTGCAGCCAATTTGGAAAGCAGTATGGAGATTTCTTGGAAAGCTGGGAATGGAGCCACCATTTGACCCAGCTATTCCCCTTCTTGGTCTATTCCCTAAAGACCTAAAAAGAGCATGCTACAGGGACACTGCTACATCGATGTTCATAGCAGCACAGTTCACAATAGCAAGACTGTGGAACCAACCTAGATGCCCTTCAATAGACGAATGGATAAAAAAAATGTGGCATTTATACACAATGGAGTATTACTCTGCATTAAAAAATGACAAAATCATAGAATTTACAGGGAAATGGATGGCATTAGAGCAGATTATGCTAAGTGAAGCTAGCCAATCCCTAAAAAACAAATGCCAAATGTCTTCTTTGATATAAGGAGAGTAACTAAGAACAGTGTAGGGACGAAGAACAGGAGAAGAAGATTAACATTTAACAGGGATGAGAGGTGGGAGGGAAAGGGAGAGAGAAGGGAAATTGCATGGTAATGGAAGGAGACCCTCAGGGTTATACAGTGGAGGAGGTAGAGAGAGAGGAGGGGAGGGGAGGGGAGAGGTGGGGAGGGGGGAGGGTGGAGGATGGGAAAGGCAGAGGAGCACAACAGACACTAGTATGGCAATTTGTAAATCAATGGATGTGTAACTGATGTGATTCTGCAATCTGTGTATGGGGTGAAGGTGGGAGTTCATAACCCACTTGAATCAAAGTGTGGAATATGATATGTCAAGAAATTTGTAATGTTTTGAACAACCCACAATAAAAAATTAAAAAAAAAAAAAAAAAAAAAAAAAAAAAAAAAAAAAAAAATATATATATTTTTAAGTATATGTGAAGGTGAGAGGTATTACCATGAGGTTATGGTATGTTAAGTCCAGTGTGTTTAGAGAATGACATGAAGTTCAGGTTTATAACATATACATGTACTGAGAGAACAGAGAAAAGGTATTTATTCAAATGTAATAATAAATAAAAAGGAGTTGTCACCTCAGAATCAATAAGAAGATTAGGGATAGATAAGAATTTGGATGACAAATACATAAGAATGTAGCAAGAATCCAATCAATTCAATGCAGTGTTTTGAAAAAACAAATGTGTTAGGTTTTTTTTTTAAAGAAAAAAAATTGATTATGAAGTGGAGGCAGTTTAATGAATTTGATTATATAAAATAAAGAAACAATTTAGATAATAATAATTCTACAGTGCCTTTTTTAAAGGATTTGAATTTGAATGTGAATATGCTAATACAGTAAACATAAGAACTTAGTAGAGATTAAAAAATGAAAGAAATAGATTTTCAAACAGTGGAGAGACAGAAGATGGAAGACACCCATTTAAAACTCAGTTTATAAGAATATAAACTTTCTTCTTAGGAACAGGTCAAAAGTAAATTTAAGTGCATAGAAAGATTCATGAAATTGGATCTTTTTTTAATCTTAATGGTGTTTTGAAGTTTATTATAAAACTATCCATAAAATACTTACTTTTAAGAGACTTTTTGTTCTTTCTCACTAACTGTGCATGCTATTTGACTTCCTTGGGCTTAGAGGACATTGCAAATGACACCAACAGAGAACTGATAAGTGTTGTGTAATGGGTCTTGATGCTTAGAACCACAAGTGCATGCAAAGCCACAGTTAGCCAAGACTACAGTCCTCCTGTACTGGAAGCTGAGGGAAGATGCATGAGTCATTCCCAGGTGACCTCAGCTGAGCCTGGACTTGACCAGAAGGATAGCCAGGCTAAACTTCTAGATTGCAAAATTATGACCCAAACAAGTGGTTATTTCTGTAAATTTTAACTACACAACAAAAAGCTAAATTGTATAAACATTAAAATGTTTTCTGAATGTGGTTTGGATACAAATGATCTGTAATACCTTATTGCATGTTCATATACTCCAGAGATGCTTATGAAAAAAAATGGTAAGAATAATTTGGCACTTTGATTTTTTTATTGAGATAAGAGCCTATAAGCATTTTAACAACAGCACAGCTCTTCAAAAGAAATATTTCTGTTTGTACAGTCAAAAATATTGTCTGAAAATACTGGGCTGGCTCTTCTCTATCTGGAAATCATTCATCAAATTGTACTTTTGTTGGCATAAAGGAATCTCTTTTTCATCTTTCTTTGGAACAGAAAGAGACTAGTATGTCACAGCACACCTTGATGTTAATTTCTGCCAGCAGCTACATGTGGAATAGTCTGACTAATTGTGAAGGACTCTATACTCTATGAAAACAGACTGCTATTGATAAGAGTCATGAGTTGTTAAAAACACTTTGCATTGGCTTTTTGTAGAGTTTAGGGCCATTAATGATAAATGCAACAGATAATTGGATTCTTTTAGAAAGAGTCAAGGAACAGAGGGGAAAAGAAGATAACAATTTTATTTTGCATGATACCTGAAATACACAGTAGGATGTGATTGCAAAAGTTTTAGAAATGAAGAAACCAGAGAAAAGAGCCAAATATTGAATAATGCATGTAATGCCATAACATCCTGTATGTGGAAAACTCAATTTTGTACAGGGTTAAATTTTTTGTCTTATATGAGATGAAAAATTCACCCATCCTCATATTTACCAATCATATTTACCAATTAATTAAGCAGAGCAGTATAGTAAATATCTGATTATAATCACAGCCAGTATTCAACATAATTGTCAAGAAAATGATTTTATGATAAAATTAATAAAGTATGTTTGTTCACCTCTTATGTGTATGATTTGGATGATTTTAAAAATTTATTAATGCTGTGGATCTGGGGTTGTAGCTCAGTGGTGAGTGCTTGCCTAGCATGTGTGAGGCACTGGGTTCAATTCTCAGCACCACATACAAATAAATAACAATAAAGTCTATCAACAACTAAAAAAGATTTTTTTAAAAAACTTATTAATGCTTTTTTAATATCTGAAAAATGGAACACAAGCTTTTTATATAAAATTCTTAGAAGTGGTATTATATATGCAGTTGTCTTAGCATGGTTCCTTGTGCCAAAAAATCACTGAATTAAAGTTTTTCTCTTGGGGAAGCATTGTTGATAACTATTGTATTCCCATATTTTAAAAAAAAGTTTGATGATTAATTTAAGATGGATATCATCATTACAAATATTTATAATTCATATATATATTTTTTTAAAAAATGAAGTATTGCATATAAGTATTAGTGAAGATGTTATGATTATTAAAATCAGTTTTAAAATTGCTTCATAATTTTTATTTTAATTAAATTTCAAAGTAAAAAAAGTTATATTTTTTCTATCAGTAATCCTTTCACATTTTTCTTAAGGTAAAGCAATAAAATAGAATATCTGTACCATTAAGCATATAAAGGGAACTAGTGCTGCTCATTCTGAAATTTGGACAAGACTCCTGGTTAGTTAGAAAAATTATAACTCCTAGCCAAATGTCTATTTGTCATTTCTATTATATTGCAGTCACAGACCTATTAGAATATTCGAAATGTGCCAACAATTTTAGGTTTTGAAAGTTAGAGATGTCTGAGAGATAGGAGGAAGAGAGAAGTGAATATGTAGCATGCAAACACAGTGTGAGGTAAAGCATTACAGTTGCCTCACAACAGCTTGTCAAAACCAACAGTGCACATTTCCCCAAATTCAGTTCTATGGTTTAAATTTAGTAGTTTAAAAATAGCTGTAATAATAGTATTCACACATGAAAATTGACAAATGCTACAAACCAGTAGGAGCAAACACGGACCCCCAAAGAACTGTTAGTTCTAAATGGAATCTTCTCTGGAAATTCCTCTCTGGTCATAGATACCTATGGAGTGATCAAGGGAAAATCCAAATCCTTGATTAGACAGTTTTCTTTAGCTAAAGTAAGGTGAAGGCAGCTGGCTTTCCTTTGCTTCATCTGTACTGATTCACAGGACAGCACAGAAATGAAATAGTTTGAGTCCAGTGAAGTTGCTTACAGAGCTAGGATTACCCAAAGAGGGATCCTCTGTTGAATTCTGAAACACATTGGAACCACAGCCACTATTTAGGGTGACACCAGCAACAGCATAGAATATGAATGCCTTATCTCTTACATGCTCTTGTCAATGTCTTTCATTTGTTGACACCAGTTGGAAGCCAGTTTTTAAAGGGGCTTTTAATACTAACTTTAATTAAGCATTAGCCTCCTCCTCTGTTCGCAATACAGATCAGACTAAGAGTAGAGTGAGAAATATGCCTGGAACAAACAATTTGTCTGCATAGAACACCTGAAAGAGAATTTACAGAAAGGGAACACTGAGAATACACAGTGAGATATTCAAGTTAGAACAACAGTGTCTTTATGTACCACAGAACAGGCAATTTACCAACATGACCTAGTGTGTGCACTCTGGCAAAATCATGAGCTATGAGTTTGTATGAATACGTGTGAATATGTGTGACCTGAAATAACTACTTAAACAATTTCAGTGTCAAAGCACCCTTAATATGAAATTCCTCCTCAATTACCCTTACAACTGTCAGTGAGTCTAACCCTAAAAGAGGTATTCTAATTTTGTGATGGCTGGGAAGCCTCAAACATAATGAATTTTGATGAAATGACTGCAGCAAATCAGTAAAAAATTGCCCCTTAAAGGACAAATTCACCCTTAAACTATAGGACCAACTTACTGTGTTGTTCAACCAACAACATAGAGTGTATATGAGTAAAGATGACTTAGTGGATTGTAGTCTCATCCAAAGGTATGAAGAAATTTGAAAATTAGTGATTGTTGGCAGATCAGAGAGTTTCACGAGTACAAGAAAGATGCCTTGGGACTGGGGATGTGGCTCAAGCGGTAGCATGCTCGCCTGGCATGCATGGGGCGCTGGGTTCCATCCTCAGCATCACGTAAAAATAAAATAAAGATGTTGTGTCTGCCGAGAACTAAAAAATAAATATTGAAAAACTCTCTCTCTCTCTCTCTCTCTCTCTCTCTCTCTCTCTCTCAAAAAAGAAAAGAAAGATGCCTTTGGGGTTGCAACAAATACTCTTATTTATGGTAGAGTAAGTACACATAGGTTAACAGTTTTAGAGAACAGTGTTTGATCCAGTATTAAAAAACAGGAAAATAAAATTTGACTAGTATGATTTATTATCTTTCCCAAATGCTAAATTAGTCATTAACATCACAGGTAATATTATAAGGTTAAAAAATTCAATCAAGTTGGGCACAATGGCACGCATCAGCAGCTCATGAGGCAGAGCCAGGAGGATCACAAGGAAAAGCCAGTCTCAACAACTTACAGATGCCCTGTCTTAAAATAAAAAATAAAATGACTGGGAAATGTGGCTTAATAGTTAAATTTCCCTGGGTTCAATCCCTGGTACCAAAATAAAAATAAAGCAAATCGAGATAGAAATCTAAAAATAATGTTTCCTAAAATTTTGACATCTCTTTTTGGTTTTGGAATTAAGTAGCTTTGAAAATTTTTGCTATGTATGATATATTTGAAATTTAATAATGCAAATAATTGCTACCCTATGCTCATAAGATACACACGTGTTCACACACAAGATAAAATAATTCTTTGCCTCTGAAGTTCTTACATTTTATAAGCTAAATATAGACTATAAATATAAGTAACAATTTAATGTAATCTTAATATATCATCACCACAATTTATATTGTTATATGAGCTGGAGCATGACAAACTAATTACTATATATGCTTACATTTAAGGATATGACTAATCTTAATAGAGAATCAAAAGGGAAGTGTGGTATTTTATTTGTTAAGCAATAAGAGCCAGATGGTTGGGATTAAACATTTACTCTTAGGTGTTGAATGTAACATCAAGGAAGAGGAAAGCAAAAGATGTGTCTCTTAAAGAAAAAACAAGGTTGAATAACACAACAGAGAGGGACAGTCTACTTAAGAGACCACTTATTACCCATTTGTGTTGAGTGTTCCAATAAAATGTTCGGGATTAAATTAACTTCCTAGCTGGGGAAAAAAGAACACAAAACAAATTTAAAATAAAAATGGACAGGGGCTGGGGTTGTGGCTCAGTGGTAGAGCTCTTGCCTAGCATTGGAGAGTCCCTGGGTTCAATCTTCAGCACCACATAAAAATAAATAAATAAAACAAAGGCATTGTGTACATTCAACTAAAAAATAAAACATAAAAATGGACAGAAATAGTGCAGGTAACCAAGATTACATTTCTCTCAAAAAGTGTTTCACCCTTTGAAGAGACAAATAGTTCACTTTTTCTTCTCTAAATTTGAATCCCAGTATACTTTGTTGGTACATGCTCTAATTCCCCACTAAAAGTGATCTTTTGTTCAAGTTATGATGCGAGCAGGAGGCTTATATATGGAGCCACTGTCTAAATTGGTAGTTCAATGTTTTTGGACCAATTTTAAGTGATATGTTGTGATCAGCATTTTGTCTAAAATAGTAGCTATTAGGAGTTATTAAGTCTAAAGTTATTTAGATTTTTGCCCACCATATTTTTATGACATAAATATAAATATTTAGGCTTTCAGGAAAATGATCTTCACACAAAATTACATGTCATTTCACTGTTCTGGCTTTGCCCCTCATACAAGTCAGTGACACCTAACTTCCTGAGTTCCAATGTTGTCTTAGAGGCACTTCTAAAGATCCAGTTTCCTTCCTATCATGAAATGCATGATAAGTGCAATTTCAAGATACACTCTTTGCATTTTCATTTTATTTTGATATTTATATACAAAGAAATATAAAGTAAATCATACTTAGCAGAGTTTTGAAATAAATATAATTCCAGTTCATGCTTTTGTAAAACGAAGCACACTTTATTAGTTTTATTCTGTACCATTCATCAAGGATTTTGTTAGAGAAAGGATTGCTTTACAGTGTCATCATCTCATAAATGTCTTTGTCAACTTGGTGTCAGTACCAAGACCCTGGTGTGGTGAAACACAAAGGAAGGAAGAGATTCCATTCTACCTCACCCCACCCACCTGCAGAATTAATAGAGATGCAGACAAATTAGGTTTAAAACCCTGGAAAGGGATGGAGACAGGGAGTCATATTTAGGTGATTGAGAGGAACCCATGTGATAGATGCTATGGTGTGCCATTTCATGGCTGATTCAAACTCTAGGTATTCCTTCCTTCAGCTATTAAGTCCTTCCTGCAATACCATTCCCTATTGAAAAGAGTTCCTAGTTTATGGTTGTTCTCATCTCTGGGATGGTTAATTTAACTTGGAATACAAAACTCTCTTCTCCCCTTTCTCAATGGAAAGTCTAAAGGACCATCCCAGATCAAGTGAGACTGGAAGAGCTATGACCTTTATTAGTTCTTAATAGAAGTTCAATTTCTTTCTTTGCTCAGTCTTTCCCCTTCCTCTGAGAGTTCACTAGTATGCTTTTTTCAAGTTATTCTTTCCATCAGAGTAAATTTTCTAAGTCACCTAACCAACCTAAGTATAGGAAAAGGGAACCAAGCAATTCATACTGGAGTGGCGGAGGAAGAGAATGGATTTAAAATATTTCTCACTTTGAGGTTTTGAACTAAATCATTTCCTTTGTGCTAGAACCCCATTCTGAAAATCTATTAGTGAAATAATATTTTGAGTGAATTTATTTATTTTGTAAAATGTCATTAATTGTTTATTATAGTACTATATGAAAAGAGAAACTTTGGTTGCCAAATGATGGTATATACGTTGGGTTACATACATTTCAAAACCAATCATTGTCAAATACAAACAATAGAGTTTGGACTATGGGTAGAATAAAACATGTAGTTAAATAGTCCATTAAAGACCTTTGAGAAAAGTTATCAATAATCCACTTATCAACATAATTCTGTGACTATTTAATAAAGATAAATGAGTAAGTATATAGCCCTTAAGGATGTATAATTTAGGATAAGAGATAAATTATGAATAAATAATACAAGGCATTAGGCTGGGAGATATTTTGAAACATATTAACAGAAATGAAGTCGGAGGAAAGAGCAATTAATTCTTGCTTAGAGGTTGAGGTTTCAAGGATTGATATATGAACACAGTAGTAAATAAGATTAGAGGGAAAGAAAAATGTCTAATTGAATGTTGGGTAAACGTTTTCATATTAACTTAAAATTAATTAAAAATGAGAAACGAAGATCTACTACACATTTCTACTGAGTGACAGATTAAACTAGGGAGAACAGAGTCTTAGATCTGAAACAAGATTAGACGTGTGACTTTGAGTTTAACAGTATGTACATGTCTTCAAAATTGGGAAGTTCTAATACAGTTTGCCATTCCCACTTCACAGAATATTGATTAACTAGTATAAGTAAGAGCAGGGATTCCGTTTACACCATTCTGACCCATGGCATTCTTTTCAATGGGGAAGGGAAGAGAGTTAGGGAGTAGGACAACTGTATACTAAAAAAACCTGCAATGGTTTCATTGTTTCCTTAAATTCCTTTTATTTTAATTTCCCTTTCCTTTTCCATCTATGAGCCTTGAGCTACGTCTTAAAAATTAAAGTAGCTGTCCAAGATAATGGTGGCACTTGCTTAATCTTTTGGAGTGCAATTTATCAAGAATTTTTGAAATTCTCTTACAAGTCTAACTGTATCTCCAGCACCTAGTATAATGTCCAGTGCACTACAGACATTCTGTCAATAAGAAGCTCAATTGGGTAAGTCTGTCATGGGACTATCACCAAAGATAAGTATTCAGTAAAATGGCATTGGGAGTTGGTGCAACAGAAGATGCATGTCTTGCTCCCCTATTGGGATCCATTAGGACTGTTGCCAGAAATGCACACAAAATAGATCCTGCTTAATTTCAAATTTGTCTGCCCCTTCTTCAAAATGTGTTTGTAGAATTGTCCTTGGCACTAAGAAAACAGTGCCTACTGAGCAGCATAAAGAAAAGCAGTTCCTGATCTAACTGTCTGCTATAAAAAAGCTTTGGAGAAGAATGAGGAAGAACAGTTAGTGGTAAAGTCTTCCAAACCTTAGGTATCCCCTGGTTTCCATGAGAAAGCATTTCAGAAGATCATTTGTCTACATCAGCATGAGCTAGGGGGCTTAACAATGGTCTTAGAATGGGTTATATTCTTTTCTTGAAGAGTTCAAATATTTTCATTAACACCTAAATCCTAAAATATTTTATCATATTTTATATAAAACAAATATCACTATTGACATGAAATATGTCCCATTTATACTTAACAGACATATAATAAGTATAACCATGTCAAATTAATATTGTTATTTATTCTGCTTAAATTTAATGCCATAATAGATGAGAAAACTCTTTCATCTTGTATATAATTTCTTGATTTTTAAATAGCTATTTGACTATCCACATAAATACAATAAACTTACCTGCCAAATTATGTGAAAAACAGAAACTTAATATATGGAACCTTAAAACAAAAAGCAAAAAAAAAAAAATGTAATGATGGATAAAACATTTCAAGAACTACTATGCATTATAATTGACACATTAAAAATATGAGAACTAGATTAGAATATGCATATTCTAACCCCTTATATGAGTCCTAAGACACAGACCCAGGATCCCATCCCAAGCAAAATTGAAAGCAAACATTCTAAAATTAAGAACAGTAGTAGTTTAATAGCTCACAATAATGCCTCTTTGGAACAAGGCAATTAACTAGTACATCCAATGAAAACTGCCATGGGAATTTAGGTAGGTAAAGTTTAATTAACTAAATTAGAAGTAATGAAAATGCTACACTTAAACAGTAGTAAGATTGTATGGAGATTTGATATACTATGGTGGTTTGTGGTCCATTTGAACTCCTACATACAATTAAAAGACATTTCCTCTAAAAAAAAAAAGATCAAGGGATTTTATCAGGGAAAATTGCTGCTGCTTGCCAGCTTCTTTCTAATGAGCTCTAAAATGCTGATATTGTACGTGTGCCAATTGGCCCCATTTTGTCTTCAGGCAGGTGGTTGATGCCATGCTCTGTCACTCCTATCTGGATAATAACAGTGTGGCAGTAGAAAGTCACATTGTCCTTTCAATCTGGTCCCAGTTCGAACTCTTACAGCTAGTAAATCTCCAGTAGATCCAAGGAAACTGACATTCAGGATCTAGTTAGACACTGAAAGACAAGATATTAAATTAATTCTATCCCTAGGCATTCCGACCAAAATTTATAAAATAAAGATTCATTGTCTAGTTATTCTTGAGGCTAACAATTAAAATATTAAATTTAAATTATGCTCTTGAAGCTTACTTTTTAATAAAACCCATAATAAAAATGCATCTGCATTTGTGTAGAGGTCATGTTATAAAATGTATAGCAAAGATTTTGCTATATTTATGTTTTCAATTGAAAATAATTTCATTTAAATTTTTATCCATTAGGTAAATTGTCAAAAGTGTAGTCCACATAATCATTATAAGCAGAATTTCAGCCATCCATCGCCTTCCTCCTTAAATGTAATTAACAACACAGAATAAAGACTAAGTTTGGAGAAGTTAATATTGTCTTAATTTTGAGATATTTTCCAAAAGTTTTTCTTCACATTGTACTCATAACATATCTAACCACACAGAGTGTGTTCCTACAGGAGGCTGTTTATCTGAGGATGAACTGAAGAAAAGTCAGGACAACATCATAGAAATTCACTACTTCTACTTCATTCTTAAGTTAAAACAATGAATAGAATTGTGTTGCTTAAAAATGCAGGAAACATGAAAAATAAAACAATGGGGAAATCAATATATTATTGTTATCTTTTCATTTTAAAAGTTTTTTTTTTTTAAACTTAGGTTACTTTCAGTGAATCTCCATTATATTTCAGTTGAGTCATATCATCTAATCCTCAAATATTGCCCAAGACTAAATAAATATGATATAACTGCTTTCCAGGAGAAAATTGAGTGACTCTCTGTGATTTCTATCTGAAAATAGTTTTGTTGTGATCAGTGTTAATATTTTTATCGTCCTCCCCAATGTGGTGTTAAACACTGAGACCCAAAGCCCAGTCTTACAATGTACTGTGACTCAGTGCCTTATCCTGCCTGAAGCATGGTAACTAACCTTCAAGAAAGATTAGTTAAAGAAAAAAAGAGTACTCACATTATCATTCAAAATAATAGTCTAACTTACTGAAGATTAAGTAACTAATTCATTTTTTGTTTCCTAATTGCATTTTAGTTTCCTTATTTGAATATATTAACATTGTCATTATGATTCACAAAATCATAATTTGTAACATTAATAGAAACATTATGAAAGACAATCATAACATTACTTTAATTTTTTACTAAATATTAAGAAAAAATAAAACAGTAATCAAAATTTTAAATCTGATATAAACTCAAATTCATAGATAGTTTTGCAGAAGTATTTTAAACCTTATTTTATATATATATAAAATATATATATATATATATATATATATATATATATATATATATTTTTATTTGTAGTTGGACACAATTTCTTTCTTTCTTTATTTTTATGTAGAGTTGGGGATCAAAGCCAGGGCCTCGCCTGTGCTAGGTGAGTACTCTATCGCTGAGCCACAACCCCAGCCCTTAAACCTTATTTTTTAAAGGAAAATAATATTCATAATTGTTTAACTCTTAGAAAGATTTTTTTTTAATTTGTCACACAGCATTTAGAGAAAGAAAACTTATTCTTGCTTACAAAGAACTCAGAAACAGTTAAGAAGACCTTTTCTATTTATACTAATGAAAGTAAGAAAGAACTTATAAATATTTACAAAAGCCTGAAGATAACAGTCTGCAATTCTAGTGTTTTCTACCTAAATTTGAGAAAAAATGACATTTTCAGAAAATACCACCCATAATGTTTTTTCAAAATAACAAATATATTTACTAGTCAAGTATTTAAAAAAAATAAAACATGTTTTTACTTCTAAATAAACATTACTAATTTAATTCTATATGTCAAACTTTCTTTCTCTCTCTCTCTCTCTTTGTCTCTTTATGGGTGTGTGTATTTTCTAAAGACAAGAAACACTTTTTATTAATGTAGTGTTTCAAGATGTAGAAATTAGTGGGCTGGCATTGTGGCTCAGCGGTAGAGCACTTGCCTAGCACGTGAGAGCCCTGGGTTCAATCCTCATCACCACATATAAATAAAAAAAAAATAAACATATTGTATCCAACTACAACTAAAAATAAGTATTAAAAAAAGATTTAGAAATTAAATCATTCTGTGAGACCTAATAAATGCTGAATAATCCATACATATCAAAAATTTAAAGGCTACAGGACAATAATACATTACTTTCATTAAAAACAGTTCTCTTGCACACAACTTCCAGTTGCTGTGACTTATCTTCCTAGGCTTAAAATTCTGATTAACACATTGGTGCTCAACTAAGTCATTTCACTTTAGTGTGCTTTTAGAATCAAAACTTTCACCAACAAAATTAAAGATGAAATAAGGAATCCTTCATATTTTCTAGATCTTGAGATAGACATATTAATATTAACTCATCTATTCCACACATGCTACAGTTAAGTAAGAAGATATAACAGAGCATGGTGGCACATGCCTGTAATCCCAGCGGTTTAAGAGGCTGAGGCAGGAGGATCACAATTTCAAGGCCAGCTTCAGCAGCTTAGCAAGGCCCTAAGCAACTTGCCAAGACCCTGTCTCAAAATTAAAAATAAAACTAAAGCCCTGGTTTTGTGGCACAATGGTGAAGAGCTACTGGGTTCAATCCCTGGTACCCAAATCATAATTATCATCATGATCATCATCATTAAAAAGCCACAATTTTTCTCTGGTCTCTTTTACTTTCTATCTTTTATTATTCTGTAACTCTAATACATGAAAGATGCTGCATGTGAAAAACATCTACATTTACTCATCAGTTTCTGCTTCCTTTACCATATAGTGAAAAAAATGAAGAAAGTAATTTTGTTAAAATAACTTAATGCAACAATTATAAAAATAACTGAATGCAACAATTATAACTATGCACACATGAAGTTCAAAATATGTGCCATGGCCATACAAAATCTTCTGTTTTCGATGTGATTGAGAAAAGAACTATGCTGTCTTTCATGGGCCACATACTAAAGCTTTGAAAATTTTATATACTTAAGTAAGCAGATATCATAACAGCAATTGTTTTGTTTGATTTCAAATAAAACAAGCAAATATAACTTAAATGTTAAAATATTGATTTAACCATTTGCATTGGAAATGGCTAAACTATGTAGGTTATTAGCATAAAATACACATAATATTTCTATAAGTTATAAAACAGAGTATCTAATTTATAGAAACATTTGGAAAGTACACATATCTCTAAAATTTTGAGGAATAATAATTTTTTCAATACATGTAGGTAAATTTACAGGAGATGAGATGAGCAATTTAAGTAATTTTATAAAGATACTGCGATTCTATGGCAATAAATTTTTAAGCCTATTATTTTTCACGATTTCCCAATAAATATTTATTAATAAATAATTTAAAATATGAAGCTATGAATTTAAAATTAGTAAATAGGTCTAATATGTCAGGATTTTTCTCAACTGTTTCTATACTTCGGTGACATATTGAGAACTTACTACAATCTATTCTAACAGACATGAAAAAATATGTAATCCTTTATAATGTGTATAATTTTAGCTCATATTTATCTCTCAAATCCCCATTACCTATAAATGCAGCATTTAAATTATTCATACCTCTACATATTCAGAACACAGGCCATACTGCATCATTAATTTAAAAAATGTCCCATCTTTGGCATTGCTGAACATAACTTTAATATACAATTATTTTGAATTTGTTGACAAAAATTTTTCTCATTCATGATTCATCAATAATATGAGTATTGAAATTTAGAGAAATGTATTCAAGGGTTCTGTGTAAAGACTCATTTATATTTGTTGTTCTTTTATTTTAAAACTATGTCTTTGTGCAGAAAATAGATTCTATGAAATTTATAGATTAGTAAAAACTGCTGAGTTGCTCATTTTGGAAGTGATCATGAAGCAATTACCTTAAACTTGATTCCAGCAGATATTACAACACATTAATAAAGATTGGAGGCAACTGTATCATAAGCTAGTGTAAAATGTTGTACATTTGTGTGCTTATTATTTCACTGCTAAACATTATCTATACATTTATGTTCTCTCAGCATATATTTTTAAATGTTTAAAAATCTCTCTTTTTTTGTATTTTACCCAAGATTATAAGTTTCCTTAAAAAATAAAAATTGAAGAATAGATAATAAAAAAGTAATATTTTGGTTTTTGAAAACAAATTTAAGACTGTAATTGCAAAAATAATATTCAGCTAATCAGTTTATTTTATAGAGTTGTTAAGAAAAATGGAGTCAGGCTTATTGAAGCATAATGTAGTAATTTAATCATAAGCAGATATGGAAGCCTGCAAAAAAAGTTAGCATCAAAATAATACTACTCTGGTTTGAATGCTGTTGTCCCTTTCAAAATCCATGTTGAAATTTCATCCCCATTGGAACAGTGTTGAAAGGTAAAGCTTTAGGAGATAAGTGTGTCACAAGATCTCTACTCTCTTGAATGAATTTTGACCCAAGTACAACACTCAAATTTGAAGGGTTCACTCTTTTCTCTACCTACGTCTTTTATGGTGAGATGATGCAGCTTCCCCCTCTCCAGAAGATGCAGGAGTAAAGCCATCTTGGAAAGAGAGGTACAAAATCTGTTAGCACCATGATCTTGAACTTCCCAGTCTCCAAACGGTGAGAAAGAAATTGAATTATTTATAAATTACTGAGTCAAGGACATGTTGCAATAGTAACATAAACAGACAGATGTCTATGAAATATTGAAAATAAATTAGTGCCAGGCATGGTGGCACACACCAATAATCCAGCAGCTCAGGAGGCTGAGGCAGGAGGATCCTAAGTTCAAAGTCAGCCTCAACAAAAGCAAGGGGCTTTGCAACTCAATGAGACCCTCTTGTTAAATAAAATATAAAATAGGGTTGTGGGTGTGGCTCAGTGGTAGAAAGCCCCTGAGTTCAATCCTCAGCATACTCCCCATAAATAAACAAACAAGCAATCAAATAAATAAATAATGAATTCTCAGATTTTACATCATGGAAACTATTATAATGGTGATGCAATTCTAGAAAGAGTGACATTGGTAGTGAGGTTTCTAACAGTTGAAAAGCACAGACATTCCATTTAATTAAATGGAAAGGTGATAGTTTTGTTTTAAATATCAATTGGATATGTACTTTCAATATAGGTAATAAAAGGTGTTTTGTTGACATCATTATTATATATTGGCAAAAACATACACTTTGCAACTCTAAAAACATGATATGGGGGAAATAAACTATGGAAAGGTAGAACACCAAAGTGTAACAGCTTATATTTTTAAATGGCTTTAGACAGTATCTATATAGTTTCTATATATTTAGACAGTATCAACATCTTTCATCTATCAAGATAATGAAGGATCAGAGATACAAGTGCTGTTCTACAAATCCATCCAGAAATACATTTAAAAAACTGGACTAAAACCCAAATCACATGCTACTCTAGATTCAGAGCTATTTCTTCAATACATGCAGCCTTCTAATCTTGAGAGGAATATATTAAATATCAAATTAGTGTATCTGAATTCTGAGTGTGTTTGATTCACTCATACAAATTAGATATTTTAAAAGTCTTCAATAGTTATACATTATATTTTATAGTTTGCATTTGTTTTGTGATGTATCATGAAATATGTGATTAAGCATTGAATTAAAATTTTTTATAACTTCAAAGTAGATAGTTAAAACCCAGATATCTAGTTTGAACACAAAGGATAAATGATGAACCAGCACATAAACACATCTATTTAAATATTTACGAAAAGCAATTAAACTTGGTCAAAATACATGATCAATAACAAGTAGCGATGCAAATAGTCTATTTTTCATTATTCAACTTGATATCTTTGTAACTTGAGGGCAAACTTAGAGCTATTAGTTGTTAGTATAATTATAAACTATAGTATTTAGTTCTATAGAATCACATACTTCAAAAATTGGTATAGTATAAATGTGTAACATTATGAGGAAACAGAAATAAATTTGGGTAGCTAATTGTTCTCTGTCAGAAATAGAGAATGTCTAAAAAATACACAAAGCTTTTTTTTATCCATTCATCTATTGAAGGGCATCTGGGTTGGTTCCACAGTCTAGCAATTGTGAATTGTGCTGCTATGAACATCGATGTAGCAGTATCCCTGTAGTACGCTCTTTTAAGGTCTTCGGGGAAAAGTCCAAGAAGGGCAATAGCTGGGTCAAATGGTGGTTCCATTCCCAGCTTTCCCAGGAATCTCCATACTGATTTCCAGATTGGCCGCACCAGTTTGCAGTCCCACCAGCAATGTACAAGGGTACCCTTTTCCCCACATCCTCTCCAGCACTTGTTGTTGTTTGACTTCATAGTGGCTGCCAATCTTACTGGAGTGAGATGGTATCTTAGGGTGGTTTTGATTTGCATTTCTCTGACTGCTAGAGATGGTGAGCATTTTTTCATGTACTTGTTGATTGATTGTATGTCCTCCTCTGAGAAGTGTCTGTTCAGGTCTTTGGCCCATTTGTTGATTGGGTTATTTGTTTTCTTATTGTTTAATTTTTTGAGTTCTTTGTATACTCTGGATATTAGGGCTCTATCTGAAGTGTGAGGAGTAAAAATTTGTTCCCATGATGTAGGCTCCCTATTTACCTCTTTTATTGTTTCTCTTGCTGAGAGAAAACTTTTCAGTTTAAGTAAGTCCCATTTGTTGATTTTTGTTATCAACTTTTGTGCTATGGGTGTCCTATTAAGGAATTTGGAGCCCGACCCTACAATATGTAGATCGGAGCCAACTTTTTCTTCTATCAGACACAGAGTCTCTGATTTGATATCTAGCTCCTTGATCCACTTTGAGTTAACTTTTGTGCATGGCGAAAGGAGGGGATTCAGTTTCATTTTGTTGCATATGGATTTCCAGTTTTCCCAGCACCATTTGTTGAAGATGCTATCCTCCCTCCATTGCATGCTTTTAGCTCCTTTATCAAATATAAGATAGTTGTAGCTTTGTGGATTAGTCTCTGTGTCCTCTATTCTGTACCATTGGTCCACCCTCCTGTTTTGGTACCAGTACCATGCTGTTTTTGTTACTATTGCTCTGTAATATAGTTTTAAGTCTGGTATCGCTGGCATTTATACACCATGGAGTATTACGCAGCACTAAAAAATGACAAAATCATAGAATTTGCAGGGAAATGGATGGCACTAGAGCAGATTATGCTTAGTGAAGCTAGCCAATCCCTAAAAAACAAATACCAAATGTCTTCTTTGATATAATGAGAGCAACTAAGAACAGAGCAGGGAGGAAGAGCAGGAAGAAAAGATTAACATTAAACAGATAGATGAGGTGGGATGGAAAGGGAGAGAAAAGGGAAATTGCATGGTAATGGAGGGAGACCCTCATTGTTATACAAAACTACATATAAGAGGTTGTGAGGGGAATGGGAAAATAAACAAGTAGAGAAATGAATTACAGTAGATGGGGTAGAGGGAGAAGATGGGAGGGGAGGGGAGGGGGGATAGTAGAGGATAGGAAAGGTAGCAGAATACAACAGTTACTAATATGGCATTATGTAAAAATGTGGATGTGTAACGGATGTGACTCTGCAATCTGTATTTGGGGTAAAATTGGGAGTTCATAACCAACTTGAATCTAATGTATGAAATATGATATGTCAAGAGCTTTATAATGTTTTTAACAACCAATAAAAAAAAAATAAAAAAATAAAAAAATAAAAAAAAAAAAAAAAAAAAAAAGAAAAAGCAAAGGTTATTTGGTGGAAGTAACCACATAAATAGTTTGAATGTTTGTAAAGTTTTAATGCAAGAACATCAGTACACTTTCTTTTAATAAAACTTAAAGCATAATCAAAAAAAAAAAAAAAAAAAAAAAAAAAAAAAACCTTAGAGAGCTATTGATCTAACATTCATGTCACTGAAATTCCAGAAAGACTCAGAAAATATATTTGAAAAAACAATGGCAGAAAGTGTTTCAAATTTGTTAAAAGACATATATTTACAGACTCAAGAAGTTCAATGTACCCAAAATAGGTTAAAATAAAGAAAACATGTAAACACAGCATAATCAAACTGTTGGAAACCGAAGGTAAAGAAAGCCTTAAAAGCAGCAAGAAGAAAAAATGGTAAATTACATATAAGGGCAACTATGACCACAGGTTTCTCATAAAACCATGAAAGATAGTGAGATAATATCTTTAAAGTATTGGAAGAAAACAATAAAGTAAACTAAAGTGCTGGAAGGGAAGTATTGTCAACTAAGAATTCTATATCCAGAGAAAATATCCTTAAGGTATTCAAGCAAAATAAGGGCATTCTCAAATGAAGGAAATCTGAGGGAATTCATCACCAACAGACTTGCTCTAATGCTAAATAAAATTCTTCAGGTTAAGGAGAAACTACCTCAGAGGGAAATGTGGAACTTTCAGTTACATATAAAAAACAAAAGAGATAAAAATATCTGAATTAAGTGTTTTTCCCTTTAAATTATTTAAAATATATGTGACCATATAGCTGTAATATATGCAGCATGTACAACATAAAGGAAAAAGAATAAAGGAACCTATAAGGTTAAAAAAAAAAAAAAAATACACAAAGCTGCTCATCAAAATGTAATTAAGACAGACACAGCATGTTAAATGCACCAATGTTTACAAAAACAAAAAATAATATTATTGCCAATTTCAAACACTACATTTTATCCTTTCCCTTGTGATATAACAATAGGATGTGTATCTCTATTAATATATGTTAAAACATTAGAAAGCTTCAGGAAAGTAGAAAACAGGAGTGCCAGCTCTAGAGCCAGATGATCTGGATTTGAGTCCTGCCTTAGTCACTTCCAAATTGTGTGACTTTGGGAAAATTGCTTTGGTTCTTCTTGCTTCTATTTTCTTATTTGTTAAGCAATATTCATAACCTGATAATATTTCTGATATTCAAATAGGATTTTTATACAGCTGAGAAAACTATATATATATATATATATACTGATGAATGAAAACAGATCCTGATCTCAAACAGAACAACAAAAAGTCAATCAAAATGAATGAAAGATTTAGGCGTAAGACCAGTAAATTTACAATTAATTACTAGAAGAAAAGATAGGGGAAATACTTCAACATACAGTCTCAACCACTGACTCCTTGAATAGGAACCTTATATCTCATGGAATAATCTCAAATATCAATAAACAGGATACAATCATATTAAAAAGCTCCAACATTAACAACATGAAGAGACAAGTCTACAGAATAGGAGAAAATTTTCACTAGCTAAAATTCTGACACAGATTAATATATAAAATGTGAAAGGTACACATAATAAACAAAATTTAAAAAATGAATAAAAAATAAAACAAAAAATTCAATCAATTAGTTGTCAACAAATTATAAATTGATAATGTACTGATATTTCACCTCACTTTAGTTGTAATGGCCACCACAAAAATATAATGTCCCCTGAAAGAATATGGGAGGAAAAGAACTCTTAGACATTTTAGGGGAGAATATACATTAGAAAAGCCACTATGTGATAGTCATGTGATTCTTGTCTTTAAGTCTATTGATGTGCTTAATACATTCATTGATTACCATATTTCGGACCAAATTTGCATCCCTGGGACCAAATTTGATCATGGTGTGCTGTCTTTTTAATATGTTTTTGTATGTGTTTTACCAGCATTTTATTAAGAATTTTTGCATCTGTGTTCATCAGGGATATTGGTCTGAACTTTTCTTTGTCTGGTTTTGGTATCAGAATGATGCTAACTTCATAGAATGAGTTTGGAAGAATTCTCTCCTTTTCTATTTCATGTAATAATTTGGGGAGGATTGGCATAAGTTTTCTCCCAAGATTTGGTAGAACTTGGCTGAGAATCCTTCTGGTCCTGGGCTTTTCTTTGTTGGTGGGCTTTTGATGATATCTTCAATTTCATTTCTGGAGATTGATATGTTTAAATTTTCTATGTCCTCCTGATTCAATTTGGATAGGTCACATGTCTCAAGAAATTTGTTGGTATCTTCATGATTTTTTTATTTTATTGGAGTATAGATTTTCAAAATAGTTTCTGATTATCATCTGTATTTTAGTAGTGGCCATGGTGATGTGCTGCAACTTTCATAGCTGAATATTAGAAACTATCAAGGAGCAAAAGGGTTAAGAGAGAAACACAAACATGCATAAAGAGAAAGCTAGGACCAGTGGGACACAGTCCTCTGATGAATAAACAATGACCCAGAACTAGTATGGAACATTTATTATTTAGGTTTTATCATCAAAAGGTTATTTGTGGGAAAGTTTTGCAAAGCAGACAGGCTTGAAGGTTGCAGCACTTGAGAGACATTTGTGACTATCTTGTTAGGCTAAGAATTCTCTATGTGGGGCAGCTAATGTCTGAACCCAAGGTCAAGACTGATGTAGTTCTGTGCCTTTGCATTGAGCTTCCACAGGCAGAGCAACATCATAGCAACTGTGCAATCTTATCTTGCACCTTTGCACAGAAAGTTCCCAGAGCAGCACAGCCACAGACATGAGGTAGTCAAAGACCATGACACAAGCCATTGCTCTCCACATTCCAAATTTTATAAATTTGTGTGTGTGTGTGTGTGTGTGTGTTTTCTTGGCTAAGGGTTTCTCAATTTAACTTATTTTTTCAAGGAAACATTTTTTTTGCATTGATTTTTTTCTGATGATTTTTATTAATGTTTCAATTTTATTGATTTCAGTTCTGGTTTTAATTATTTCCCATTTTCTACTGGTTTTGGCATTGATTTGTTCTTCTTTTTCTAGGGCTTTGAAATGTAATTTTAGGTTATTTAATTGATGGCTTTTTATTTTTTTAATTAATGTGCTCAGTGCAAAGAACTTTCCTCTTAGAACTCAAAGTGTTCAAGGAGATTTTGATATATTGTGTTATTTTTTGTTTATCCCTAAGTATTTTTATATTTTATTCCTGATTTCTTCTGTTATCCATTGGTCATTAAACAGCATATTATTTATTCTCCAGGTGTTAGAGTAGCTTCTGTTTTTTTTTCTATTATCTTTGATTTCTAATTTTTTTTTTCCATTGGGATCTGAGAATGCAAGGTATTATCTTTATTTTGTTTACTTGAAAGAGGTGTTTTGTGGTTTAAGATATGGTCTGTTTTAGGAAAGGATATGTGTACGACAGAGAAGAAAATGTATTCAGTCATTGATGGATAAAATATTGCATATATGTTGGTTAAGATTAAATTATTAATTGTATCAGTTCTATACCTACTTTATTTAGTTTTTTTAGAGGATCTAACCAGTGATGAGAGAAGCATATTAGATTCACCCAGTAATACTGTGTTGTAGTGTATTTGATTCTTTTTTTTTTTTTTTTTTTTTTAATGGTAAATAAAGTTTTTTTTTTTTTTTTTTTTTTTAATTTTTTATTGTGGGTTGTTCAAAACATTACAAATTTCTTGACATATCATATTCCACACTTTGATTCAAGTGGGTTATGAACTCCCACCTTCACCCCATACACAGATTGCAGAATCACATCAGTTACACATCCATTGATTTACAAATTGCCATACTAGTGTCTGTTGTGCTCCACTGCCTTTCCCATCCTCCACCCTCCCCCCTCCCCACCTCTCCCCTCCCCTCCCCTCCTCTCTCTCTACCTCCTCCACTGTATAACCCTGAGGGTCTCCTTCCATTACCATGCAATTTCCCTTCTCTCTCCCTTTCCCTCCCACCTCTCATCCCTGTTAAATGTTAATCTTCTTCTCCTGTTCTTCGTCCCTACACTGTTCTTAGTTACTCTCCTTATATCAAAGAAGACATTTGGCATTTGTTTTTTAGGGATTGGCTAGCTTCACTTAGCATAATCTGCTCTAATGCCATCCATTTCCCTGTAAATTCTATGATTTTGTCATTTTTTAATGCAGAGTAATACTCCATTGTGTATAAATGCCACATTTTTTTTATCCATTCGTCTATTGAAGGGCATCTAGGTTGGTTCCACAGTCTTGCTATTGTGAACTGTGCTGCTATGAACATCGATGTAGCAGTGTCCCTGTAGCATGCTCTTTTTAGGTCTTTAGGGAATAGACCAAGAAGGGGAATAGCTGGGTCAAATGGTGGCTCCATTCCCAGCTTTCCAAGAAATCTCCATACTGCTTTCCAAATTGGCTGCACCAATCTGCAGTCCCACCAGCAATGTACAAGTGTACCCTTTTCCCCACATCCTCGCCAGCACTTGTTGTTGTTTGACTTCCTAATGGCTGACAATCTTACTGGGGTGAGATGGTATCTTAGGGTGGTTTTGATTTGCATTTCTCTGACTGCTAGAGATGGTGAGCATTTTTTCATGTACTTGTTGATTGACTGTATGTCCTCCTCTGAGAAGTGTCTGTTCAGGTCCTTGGCCCATTTGTTGATTGGGTTGTTTGTTTTCTTATTGTCTAATTTTTTGAGTTCTTTGTATACTCTGGATATTAGGGCTCTATCTGAAGTGTGAGGAGTAAAGATTTGTTCCCAGGGTGTAGGCTCCCTATTTACCTCTCTTATTGTTTCTTTTGCTGAGAAAAAACTTTTTAGTTTGAGTAAGTCCCATTTGTTGATTCTAGTTATTAACTTTTGTGCTATGGGTGTCCTATTGAGGAATTTGGAGCCCGACCCCACCGACTGTAGATCGTAGCCCACTTTTTCTTCTATCAGACGGCGCGTCTCTGATTTGATATCAAGCTCCTTGATCCATTTTGAATTCACTTTTGTGCATGGCGAGAGAAAGGGATTCAGTTTCATTTTGTTGCATATGGATTTCCAGTTTTCCCAGCACCATTTGTTGAAGATGCTATCCTTCCTCCATTGCATGCTTTTAGCCCCTTTATCAAATATAAGATAGTTGTAGTTTTGTGGATTGGTTTCTGTGTCCTCTATTCTGTACCATTGGTCCACCCGCCTGTTTTGGTACCAGTACCATGCTGTTTTTGTTACTATTGCTCTGTAGTATAGTTTGAAGTCTGGTATCGCTATACCGCCTGATTCACACTTCCTGCTTAGCATTGTTTTTGCTATTCTGGGTCTTTTATTTTTCCATATGAATTTCATGATTGCTTTCTCTATTTCTACAAGAAATGCCGTTGGGATTTTGATTGGCATTGCATTAAACCTATAGAGAACTTTTGGTAATATCGCCATTTTGATGATGTTAGTTCTGCCTATCCATGAACAGGGTATATTTTTCCATCTTCTAAGATCTTCTTCTATTTCTCTCTTTAGGGTTCTGTAGTTTTCATTGTATAAGTCTTTCACCTCTTTTGTTAGGTTGATTCCCAAGTATTTTATTTTTTTTGAAGAAATTTTGAATGGAGTGGTTGTCCTCATTTCCAATTCAGAGGATTTGTCGCTGATATACAGGAATGCCTTTGATTTATGTGTGTTGATTTTATATCCTGCCACTTTGCTGAATTCATTTATTAGCTCTAATAGTTTCTTTGTAGAGCCTTTTGGGTCTGCTAGGTATAGAATCATATCATCTGCAAATAGTGATAATTTAAGTTCTTCTTTTCCTATTTTTATGCCTTTAATTTCTTTCGTCTGTCTAATTGCTCTGGCCAGTGTTTCGAGAACTATGTTGAACAGAAGTGGAGAGAGAGGGCATCCCTGTCTAGTTCCAGATTTTAGAGGGAATGCCTTCAGTTTTTCTCCATTCAGAATGATGCTAGCCTGAGGCTTAGCATAGATTGCTTTTACAATATTGAGGTATGTTCCTGTTATCCCTAGTTTTTCTAGAGTTTTGAACATAAAGGGATGCTGTACTTTGTCGAATGCTTTTTCCGCATCTATCGAGATGATCATATGGTTCTTATTTTTAAGTCTATTGATGTGGTGAATAACATTTGTTGATTTCCGTATATTGAACCAGCCTTGCATCCCAGGGATGAATCCTACTTGATCATGGTGTACAATTTTTTTGATATGTTTTTGTATCCGATTCGCCAGAATTTTATTGAGGATTTTTGCATCTAGGTTCATTAGAGATATTGGTCTGTAGTTTTCTTTCTTTGAAGTGTCTTTGTCTGGTTTAGGTATCAGGGTGATGTTGGCCTCATAGAATGAATTTGGAAGTTCTCCCTCCTTTTCTATTTCCTGAAGTAGCTTGAAAAGTATTGGTATTAGTTCTTCTTTAAAGGTTTTGTAAAATTCTGCTGTATACCCATCTGGACCCGGGCTTTTCTTAGTTGGTAGTCTTTTTATGGTTTCTTCTATTTCCTCAATTGATATTGGTCTGTTTAGGTTTTCTATATCCTCCTGACTCAATCTGGGCAGATCATATGACTTAAGAAATTTATCTATGCCTTCACTATCTTCTAATTTATTGGAGTATAAGGATTCAAAATAGTTTTTGATTATCTTCTGTATTTCTGAAGTGTCTGTTGTGATATTGCCTTTTTCATCCCGTATGCTAGTAATTTGAGTTCTCTCTCTTCTTCTCTTCGCTAGCATCGCTAAGGGTCTGTCGATTTTGTTTATTTTTTCAAAGAACCAACTTTTAGTTTTGTCATTTTTTTCAATTGTTTCTTTTGTTTCGATTTCATTAATTTCAGCTCTGATTTTAATTATTTCTTGCCTTCTACTTCTTTTGCTGTTGTTTTGCTCTTCATTTTCAAGGATTTTGAGATGAAGTATGAGATCATTTATTTGTTGGTTTTTTCTTTTTTTAAGGAATGAACTCCAAGAAATGAATTTTCCTCTTAGAACTGCTTTCAATGTGTCCCATAGATTCCGATATGTTGTGTCTGTGTTTTCATTTATCTCTAAGAATTTTTTGATTTCCTTCTTGATGTCTTCTATAACCCATTGATCGTTCAGTAACCTATTGTTCATTCTCCAAGTGATGTATGCTTTTTCCTTCCTTCTTTTATCGTTGATTTTCAGTTTCATTCCATTATGATCAGATAAGATGCATGGTATTATCTCTACTCCTTTATATTGTCTAAGAGTTGCCCTGTGACATAATATATGATCTATTTTTGAGAAGGATCCATGTGCTGCTGAGAAAAAAGTGTAACTGCTTGATGTTGGGTGGTATATTCTATATATGTCAATTAGGTCTAGGTTATTAATAGTGTTATTGAGTTCTATAGTTTCCTTATTCAACTTTTGTTTGGAAGATCTGTCCAGTGGCGAGAGAGGTGTGTTGAAGTCTCCCATGATTATGGTATGGTGGTCTATTAGACTCTTGAACTTGAGAAGAGTTTGTTTGACGAATGTAGCTGCACCATTGTTTGGGGCATAAATATTTATGATTGTTATGTCTTGTTGGTGTATGGTTCCCTTAAGCAGTATGTAGTGTCCCTCTTTATCTCTTTTGATTAACTTTGGCTTGAAATCTATTTTATTTGATATGAGTATGGACACTCCTGCTTGTTTCCGAAGTCCATATGAGTGATATGATTTTTCCCAACCTTTCACCTTCAGCCTATGTATGTCCTTTCCTATCAAATGCGTCTCCTGTAGGCAGCATATTGTTGGGTCTTGTTTTGTGATCCATTCTACTAGCCTGTGTCTCTTAATTGGTGAGTTTAAGCCATTAACATTTAGGGTTATTATTGAGATATGGGTTGTTCTTCCAGCCATATTTGTTTATTTCTGTTACTAAACATGGTTTGTTTTCCTCTTTGATTATCCCCCCCCCCTTTACTGTCCTACCTCCCACTGTTGGTTTTCATTGTTATTTTCCATTTCCTCTTCCTGTAATGCTTTGGCGAGGATGTTTTGAAGAGATGGTTTTCTAGCTGCGAATTCTTTAACCTTTTGTTTATCGTGGAAGGTTTTAATTTCATCCTCCATCCTGAAGCTTAATTTCGCTGGATACACAATTCTTGGTTGGAACCCATTTTCTTTCAGTGTTTGAAATATGTTATTCCAGGATCTTCTAGCTTTCAGAGTCTGTGTTGACAGATCAGCTGTTATCCTGATTGGCTTACCCCTAAATGTAATCTGCTTCCTTTCTCTTGTAGCTTTTAAAATTCTCTCCTTATTCTGTATGTTGGGCATCTTCATTATAATGTGTCTAGGTGTGGATCTCTTATGATTTTGCACATTCGGCGTCCTGTAGGCTTCTAGGATTTGGGATTCTGTCTCATTCTTCAAGTCTGGGAAGTTTTCTTGTATTATTTCATTGAATAGACTTCTCATTCCTTTGGTTTGGAGCTCTGTACCTTCCTGTATCCCAATGACTCTTAAATTTGGTCTCTTAATGTTATCCCATATTTCTTGGATGTTCTGCTCATGGTTTCTTAACAGTCTTGCTGAGCTGTCTATGTTCTTTTCCAGTTGAAATACTTTGTCTTCATTGTCTGATGTTCTATCTTCTAAGTGTTCTACTCTGCTGGTAGTATTCTCCATTGAGTTTTTAAGTTGGTTTATTGCTTCCTGCATTTCTAGGATTTCTGTTTGTTTGTTTTTTATAACCTCTATCTCCCTGTATAG
Source organism: Marmota flaviventris (assembly GCF_047511675.1). Lineage (NCBI taxonomy): Eukaryota > Metazoa > Chordata > Mammalia > Rodentia > Sciuridae > Marmota > Marmota flaviventris. The sequence continues at coordinate 50,152,099 of NC_092504.1, read as the reverse complement.
TTGATCCTTTGCTTCCTGGATTTGTTTGCGTAATTCGTTGTCGAAGTGATCTTTCATTGTCTGATTTTGCTGTTTAATGTCTTCCTTGATACTCCAGATCATCTGAAGCATGTATATCCTGAATTCTTTATCTGACATTCCATCTGCTGCAGCTGTTACCTCTTCTAAAGTTGCGTTGACCTGCATTGCTTGTGGTCCTTTCTTTCCTTGTCTTTTCATACTGCTTGCGTATCTTTCCTGCAGGTGCGGGCGGCGGCTCTGCTCTCTTCTTATTCCAATTGGGGTGTCGTGGCTACCACGCCGGCAGGTCACTGGGCCTGTTCTGGGAGCTGGCGGCGGCTCTGTTCTGCCCCTACTCCAATTGGGGTGACGAGTGTACCACGCCGGCAGGTCACTGGGCCTGATCCGCCGGTCGGTTGCAGGTTTGCCTACCCTGCAGGCGCGGGCGGCGGCTCTACTCTGCCCCTACTGCAAATGGGGTGACGTGTCTGTCGTACCGGCAGGCCACTGGGCCTGTCCCGCTGGTCGGTCGCAGATCTGCCCACCTTTCGGGCACGGGTGGAGGCTCTGCTCTGCCCCTACTCCAATTGGGGTGTCGTGACTACCCCGCCTGCAGGACACTGGGCCTGTTCCTGGCACGGGCGGCGACTCTGCTCTGCCACTACTCCAATTAGGGTGGTGTTTGTACCACGCCGGCAGGCTCCTGGGCCTGATCCGCAGGTCTGTTGTAGGTCTGCCTACCTTGGAGGTGCGGGCGGGCGGATCTGCCCTGCCCCTCCTACCACGCCTGCGGACCCCTGGGCCTGATCTACAGGTTGATCACTGGTCTGCTCACCCTGCGGGCACGGGTGGCGGTTCTGCTCCGCCCCCGATTGGGGTCACGTGACCACCACACCGGCAGGGCCTGATCCGGGCGTGGGAGAAGGATCTGCTCTGCCCCTACTCCAGTTGGGGTGACGTGTGTACCACACTGGCAGGCCACTGGGCCTGACCCGCCAGGCTGTCACAGGTCTGTTTACCTTGCACGCTCATTCGTCACAGCGCGAACCGCGGCTCTGCCCTGCCCCTCCTACCACGCCCATGTACCACTGGGTCGCGGGTCTGCCCACCTTGCGGTTGCGGGTGGCGGCTCCGCTCCGCCCCCTCTCCAATTGGGGTCACGGGGTCACCACGCTGGCAAGCCGCTGGGCCTGCTCCGGGGGCTGGCGGCGGCCCGGCTCCTTCCCTCTGGCTCGACGACAAATTGAGGAGACTCGGGTGACTGTGCCTCACCCCCCCTACCAGGAGACCAACTGCTTATGTCACCACTGGTATTGATGAAGATCCCTCCTCCGCCGCTTTCTGCAGACATCAGATCTCTGCCATGTTGGTATCCTATGCGAATGGCAGCATTTCGTTCCCCTTGCCGGGCAACCAAAGCACCGGGTGAGTCCTGACCGGCCCTCAGCAGGACCCGGACCGAGAAGCAGTTTCCGCGGGCTCCTAGCCCCGGGCCAGCTGTATTTGATTCTTGAAGTGGACTAGTGATTGTTTGATGTATGTGGACGCTAAATGTTTATGATTGTTATAAATTGTTCATGTATAATTCCCTTAAGCTGTATAAAATGGTCTTCATGTCCCATTCGATTAACTTTGTCTTGAGGCTCACATTATCTGATATGAGGAAACACTTGTGTACTAGTTACATATGAAGAATATTCTTTTTCCCTTCCTTTGCCTTTAGTCTATGGATGTCTTTGACAAAATTTGGCATCTACTTAGGGTCAAAACACTAGAAAAACTAGGGATACTAGAAACATACCTCAAAATTATAAAATCTACATATGTTAATTCAAAGCCAACATCATAATAAATGGAGAAAAACAAAAGCATTCATTTCTAAAATCTGGAACAGGACAAGGATGCCCTCTTTCACCACTTCTATTCAACATGCTCCTTGAAACCCTAGCTGGAGAAATTAGACAAAAGAAAGGAATGTGAAGAGAAAAAAAGAGCTTAAACTATTCCTATTTGCTAATTTATGATACTATATTTAGAAGACCCAAAAAGTGCACTAGAAACTTCTTGAACTCATAGATGAATTCAGCTAAGTACCAGCATATAAAATTAATACCTGTAAATCAATTGCATTCCTATACACAATGAAAAATCAGCTGAAAGAGAAATTAGAAATACTGTCCCATTCACAATAGCCTCAAAAAAAAAAAAAAAAAAGCAAATCAACTTAGCAAAAAGGTGAAAGACCTCTATAGTGAAAACTAAAGAGCACTAAAGAATAATATTGAAGAAGACCTTCACAGATAGAAATATCTACCATGTTCTTGGAATGGCAGAATTAATATTGTCAAAATGACCATACTACCAAAAGCACTATACAGATTTAATGAAATTCCCATTAAAATTCCAATGATGTTCTTCTTAGAGATAGAAAGAGAAGTTATGCAATGCATTTGGAAAAATAAGAGGTGCAGAATAGACAAAAAAAGTCTTTAGTGGGAAAATTAATGCAGAAGGCATCACTATACCAGAACTTAAATTATACTCCAGCACTATAATAACAAACAGCATGGTATAAAAACCAGAACAGACATGAAGATCAAGAGAACAGAATAAAAGACATAACCTCATAAATATAATTATCTCATACTAAGTCACTAAAAACATTCATTGTAGAAAAGAGAGCCTCTTCAACAAATGGTACTGATAAAATTGGAAATCCATAGGTAGCAAAATGAAACTAAACCCCCGTCTCTCACCCTGCACAAAAATCAACTCAAAGTGGACCACGGACCTGAGCATTAGACCAGAGACACTGTGCCTACAAGAAGAAAGAGTAGGTCAACCTCTACATCATGTCAGCTTAGGAACTGACTTCCTAAACAAGATTCCTAAAGTTCAAGAAGGAAAATCAATAACAATAAATGGGATGGCATCAAAGTAAAAATATTCTTCACAGCAAAGGAAGAGAACATGAAGATTCTTCGCAATCAAGAATGTAAAGACAGAGCCTACAAAATAAGATAAAATCTTTTCTACCTACTCTTCAGATAGACATTAATCTCAACATACAAATAACTCAAAAACTTAATACGAAAAGAACAAATAACCCAAGAAATTAATGGGCAAAATAATTATACTGCACTTCACCAAAGAAATATAAATAGTCAACAAATATATGAAAACAATTTCAACATCTCTAGCAATTAGAGAAATGCAAATTAAAACTATACTGAGATTCCATCTCACTTCAGTCAGAATGGCAATTATCAAGAATTCAAGTGACAATTCATGTTGGCAACGGTGTGGGAGAAAAGGTTCACTCATACCTTGCTGTTGGGACTGCAAACTGATACAACACTATGGAAAGCAGTATGGAGACTTCCCAAGAAACTAACAATGGAACTACCATTTGACCCAGCTATCCCACTCCTCGGTTTATATCCAAAGGACTTAAAAACAGCATACTACAGTGATGCAGCCACATTAATGATGAAAGCAGCTAAGTTTACAGTAGTTAATTTATATAACCAACCTGGGTGCCCTTCAACAGATGAATGGATGAAGAAAATGTGATATATATGCACAATGAAAAATTATTACTCAGCCATAAACTATAATGAAATTATGGCAATTGATAGTAAATGGATTGAATTGGAGACTGTCATTGCTAAGTGAAATAGAACAATCCAAAAAAAATAAAAAAAACAAAGGCTGAATGTTCTTTCTTACATGTGGATGCTAACACACAATAAAGGGTGGAAGGGAAGAATAAAAGTTTATTAGAATAGTCATAGTGGAATGAAGAGAAGGGGGCATGGAAGTGGGAAGGGGGATAGAAGTAGGAAGGAAAGTAGAATGAATTGTACATAATGTTCTTATGCTCATATATGAATACACAACCAGTGAAACTCCAGATCATATGAAACCAAAGAATATAATTCTAATTAGAATAAATCATACTCTATGTACATATAATACATCAAAACACATTCTACTGTCATGTATATCTAAAAAGGACACAGAAAAATTTCAATTCCAACAAAAGAACTGCATACCCTACAAATAATTTTTAAAAAGAATAGCTACTATGAAAATTAGCATAAAGCCTCCTCAAGAAGATAGAAATAGAACTACCATATAAACTATAGCCAAAATTGGTCATTTTCCAAAAGAATAAAAGTAAGCATAGTTTAGAGGTATATGCATATCAATTTTTATAACAGCATAAGTCACAATTGCCAAGTTATGGAATGAGCCTTCAACAGACAAATGGATAAAGAAAATATCACACACACACACACACACACACACACACACACACAGCAGTGTTTATCAAGCCATAAAGAAGAAACAAATTATGCCCTTCACAAGAAAATTGATGGAACTATAGAGCATCATGTTAAGGGAAATAAGCCTCACACAGAAAAACAATTACTAAATATTTTGTCTAATATGTGGAAGCTGTAGGCAAATACAGGAAATGAGGAGTCATAATAAAATCAGAAGAAAGACTATTAATTAGGTTAGAGGAAGGAATTTGTGGAGAGATGAGGGAAGAGTGGCTAAAACACTGGAGAGTGAAATTGAACAAATTGTTTTTTTTAATATATTTAGAGATATGTCATAATGAAACCAATTTTTTGTATAATTAACATGAATAGATTAAAAACATATAAAAGTAAATGATTTTCAAAAAATAAGCAGCGGACAAATGGTGAAAAATAAAGCACACAGAAATAGATTTGCATATATAAGTTACATAATTAATGATAGAGTATTAGGGAAAGGATAGTTTCTTCAATAAATACAAAGAACTCACAACACATTAAGAAGGTAGACACATATTATGATAAATAATAAAACTTGGAGAAAATACTTTCATAAAGCTGAGGGAGTAAAAAATATCTTGGAGACTATAAAATCAGGAAAATATAGAAAAAGTAAAAATTATACATAAATGTGTATATATATATATATATATATATATATATATATATATATATTTATGCATATATATTCAGAATTTCTCTGAACAAGGAATACAGAGTGGAAGACGATATATCTAATGAATGTGTTTTCATTAGCTTTGCATTGCTGTGACCAATACACCCAACAAGAACAACTTAAAGGAGGAAATTTTTATATTTTAACTCTCAAGTTAAAAGTTATTCAGAAGTTCTGTCCACCGTTGGCCAACTCCGTAGGTTTGTGCCCAAGATGAGGCAGAACATCATGATAAAAGGGCATAGGGGATGAAAGAACTTAGGACATTACAACCAGAAAGCATATATAGAGAGAGCTCCCATCACCAGGAATAAAATATAAACCCAAAGGCACATCCCCAATGATGTACTTTCCCCCACCCCCTGTAACAACCTACCTGCCTAGGATTACCACCCAGTTAATCCATATCACTGTATTAATCCACTGCTCAGGTTATTGCTTTTATAAACTAATCATTTCTCCTCAGAATATTATTGCATTGTTTCACACATGAGCTTCTAGGGGTCACCTCATATCTAAATCACAATATCATAAACCAGCACAATGCTTGAATATATATAAAGATATTTTCTTAAACAATAAGAGAACAATAATGATCCAAGAGAAATGTAGGTGAGATACTTAAACATTGATTTCACTAAAGAATATCCAAATGGTTAATCACTACATTAATTAGTTTCTTTCTGAGAAATTAATTACATTTGTAGGTCTATTGAGTGCCTTGAGTCTCTGAGTATTCAATTTTTTTCAGACATTTTTTTTGTTTCCATCCTTCAGATTAGATAATTTCCACTATCTGATCAAATTCACTGATCCATTTTTTTCAGTAATCTGTAATCTGATATTAAGGTCATCTAATTAACTTCTAAAAAATCTAGATGTGGAATTTTCAGTTTAGATTTTTCTTTTGATTGGTTTATATAATCACTCCTCAGCTCAGGATATCTGTTTTTATTATATAAAATAATTAATTTTTATGCATATATATTTATAATAACTTTATCAAATCATTGTCTGAACAGACAAATATTTCTGAATAAGACAAATACTAAGAACTAAATATACATTGAAGCATGACACAAAAAATGAAACTGACAAAAATACATAAAAAATGGTAATTTCCCAGACACTCAATAAGAAAAATAATATAAATAAGTGCTCAAACTCACTTTATAAAAGAAACATTATATAATTTAACCTGACTGAACAGTTATATGGAAAAAAAATCCTTTAATCTCTGAGAATGGTCTTGAGATGGACTCCCTACAAGTCAGGTGGTTCTCCTGTTTCTAAAGTGTTTTGCCCATGCTATTGGCCTGTTCCTATACCCATTCTGTAGCCATGCAGACAAATAAACTACCTGAGAATCATCTTTTACACTAATTCAATCAAAGGGAAGGAGTTACACATGAAAAAAGCTAGCTAACTAGGACTACCCCAAAAATCTGTGAGCATGACAATTACAATGATCACAGTAAATACATGTTATACAGAAAAAAATAGTAAGAGGTTCAGATTTTCAAGTCAGATGTAAGGAAAATAAGATGTAATTATTTTTTTTCCTATGAAAAACTCATTTTATGTAATAAAACAACAAATGTTTAAAGGTGAAAGAATTGAAAAAGTTGTGCCATGCTTATATCAAAATAAAGGAAGGAAGGTAGACAGCCATATTAATAACAAACAAGAGCCAAGTGCAGTGGTGCAAACCTATAATCCCAAAAGCTTGGGAGGCTGTGGCAGAAGCCAGCCTCAGCACCAATGAGGCAATAAAGAAACTCAACAAGACTCTGTCTCTAAATAAAATACATATAGGACTGGGTATGTGGCTCAGTGGTTGAATACTCCTGAGTTCAATGCCTAGTACCAAAGTAAATATATAAATACTATAACAGAAAAGGTAATTTTTAGCAACAGATATTAGCATGAATTAAGAGATTGTTTTATATTGATAAGAGACATTTTTCAGAATGAATTAATATTCCTTAAGATCACTGCATTTATAATAGAAACCTGAAGTGCATGAAACATAAACTGAAGGTATTCTAAGCAGACATAGACCGATTCACAAATCCAGTCAGATATTTTGACATCCTGTCTCAAAAATTGATGGAACAGATGGAGATTCAGTAAATACATAGGAGACTTGAGAAATACCATCAACTAACTTGACAGAATTGAAATTTATGGAGTATTCCACATAAAAAGCATGAGAATATATTCTATTCCAGATCACACTGGACAATTACTAAGATAGACTACTTACTGGAGAATAAAATTGTTGTCAATAAAGTTCAAAGAATTCAAGCCATAAAGTATGTTCTCTCACTTCAATGAAATTAAGTGGGAAATCAATGACAGAAAGATTTCTGCAAAATTGCTGACTATTTGGAAATTAAATAACACACTCCCCCAAAAAACTATGTGTATTTGTTTGCTAAGGTTAACATGTCATGTTATGTTTGAAGAAAAGGAGGATAGTAAAACAAAATATCCCTGAAGTACACCCTCTTTATTCCTGAGAACCTAGCAAAGTTAAAAACAAAACAAAACCAAACAAAACAAAAAACCAAAAAAACATAAGATCCAGACTAGATGAGAATGTGCAGGTAAATATTATCTCAAAAGACACTGACTTCCTTTTACATGTCTTGGGAATTTGAAAGTATTAGTGCTATCTATCCATATAAAGCTAGTTTCTTTTTAAATTTTTTTTAATTCTAATTTGTTATTTATGACAGCAGAATGTGTTAGAATTTATATTACACATGAGGGCACATTTTTTCATATCTCTGGTTGTATACAAAGTATATTCACACCATTCGTGTCTTCATATATGTACTTGGGGAATGATGTCCATCTCATTCCACCATCTTTTTTATCCTCTTGCCCCTTCCCTTTCCCTCCCTCCCCTTTGCCCTATCTAGAGTCCATCTAATCTTCCCATGCAGTGGGAAGATTCCCAACCCCAGTATAAATCAGCCTCCTTATATCAGATAAAACATTTATCATTTGGTTTTTGGGAATTGACTAACTTCACTTAGCATTGTATTCTCCAACTCCATCCATTTACCTGTAAACTCCATGGTTTATTCTCTTTTATCAGTGAGTAATATTCCATTGTGTATATATACCACATTTTCTTTATCCATTCATCTACTGAGGGGCATCTAGGTTGGTTCCACAGTTTAGCTAATGTGAATTGTGTTGCAATAAACATTGATGTGGCTATGTCCCTGTAGTATGCTGTTTCTAAGTCCTTTGGGTATAGACCAAGGAGTAGGATAGCTGGGTCAAAAGGTGGTTCCATTCCCAGTTTTCCAAGGAATCTCCATAGTGCTATAAATCTAGTTTCTTATATGTATGGTAAGTTCTAGTTTCTTATATGTGTGGCTGTTGCTCATGCAATAGGGCAAACAGTGCTATATGTTAGGTTACCAAGTTACAAAAGATGTCGCTACTTCTGTAACTTGGTAATGTAACATATAAAATCTCCCTCCCTGTGGTAACTGGTGTGGAATTGAGGGCACTGTGGAAAGAAGAGGCACTGTATCAAAATAGTCACCACTGGATGAGGTGGTATGAGGCATGTAGAAGTTATTTTCTGGAGTAACATGGTAAGCTACAGAAATGTAACATGAAGAAGCACCATGAGGAACAGAGATGCTGTCAATCCCATCTCCACTGGACCTTCTCCAAAAGCATTTTTTTTTTTTTGTTAGTAAGCCTGATGTCTCACACACTTCATTTCCAGGTATTTTCTTTGGTCTCTTGGCCACCTTTCCACTGCCCTGGCACAACTTGGCTATGGACAGTAGAACTGTTATACAAAGTAACACAGATTTATCTAAACAACAGGAATCACTTTTCTCTAACTTCTGGAGGCTAAAATTTAAGCTCAAGGTGTTGGTAAGTCTGGTTTCTTCTGAGGCCTGGGTATGACTTATGGAATCTACTTCTTCAGGTGTCTCTTATCATCTTTTCTCTGTGCAAATAAGTTGTTGCATGTGAGTATCCAAATTTCTCTTTCCTCAAAAAGACAACCTTAAAATTGGATTATAACCCATCATTTTGATATCGCTAACTTTAATTACCTCTTTTTTATTTTTTATTCTAATTTGTTATATATGACAGTTAAATGCATTACAATTCTTATTACACATATGGAGAGCAATTTTTCATCTCTGGTTGTATACAAAGTATATTCACACTATTCGTGTCTTCATATATGTACCTGGGATAATGATGTCCATCTCATTCCACTATCATTTCTAACCCCACGACCCCTCCCATCCCCTCCCACCTCTTTGTCCTATCTAGAGTTCATCTATTCCTCCCGTACTCCTCTCCCTAACCCACTGTGAGCCTAAGGCTGATGGTTTAATGAATCATAATAGCCAATATTTATCAGGTGGTTTGTATGTGTCCAATACTGTTAAAACACTCCATGAACTAGATTTCTTTTTAAAGTCATGTTTGTTGAGATATAATTTATATATGGTACGATTTGCCCTATTTAGTTTTATATGAATTTTGAAAACACAAATATAAAAAATGACTATATATATATATATATATATATATATATATATATATAGTACTACAGTTAAGATACAGAATATGTTACCTTGTTCTTCTTTACTTCTTTAAAAATACAAATAGAGAAATTAATTTTATTATATTTTAATTTAACCCAATGAATTACCAAAATAATTTGCAAAGAAAATAATTGTTATTAAAATATTTCATGTTCATTTTGTTTGTCCTAGTTATTCTTTGGAATCTAATGTCTATTTTTTAACACATAGCCCACCACAGTTAAGACTATACACATTTCAAATATTCAGTAGCCTCATGTAAACAATGGTTGTCATATTGGCTCCATTCTTTCTTCATCTTTCATCTTTTAGTGAGACGTATGCTGAAGCTGCATGATAAGTCCCCTTGTTATGTAGTTTCTTGTTGAGTTCCATCAGAAAGGGACACCAAAGAGATGAACTTAGAATATACAAGAGTAAAGCAAGGTGCTTTATTCCTCCCTATAAGCCTCTAAAGACTATGAGTTGGTTTCTTCATGCTTTTGGTGGGATTAACTTCAGTTAGGCCTCCTTCTCCTACAAGGTTTTCATAATGGCTCTCTTCTTTCACCTCCTACTTCTCCAAGTGTATGGAAGGAAAGGTGATTCACAAAATGTGTTGGTTTCCCTCAACCTTGCCCTTATCTTATAAATATCTTATTAAACAATTTCTACCTTGATTTACTTTTTTCATCCTTGAAACTTGAATACTGTTTTTTTAATCATAAGAAAGTAGAATGTAACTAATCTCATATCAGAGGCAATGTATATACACCTACCAGATTGATTATATATTAAAATATAGCATGTAAAATGCAAAAACTTTTAAAGAAAATATTTGTGTAACATTGTGAGGAGAAATGGATAACAAAAAAATATATATACAAAAAAAACCAAAAACCTAAAAAATTAGATGTTGCAGGTAAAATTTTTATGTGTAAAAATCTATCAAAAAGGGTTGAAAGAGACATGAATTGTATTACTCGTAATTTTTGTTTATTTTTAATATTTAGCTTTACTTGGTTTCTCCTTTGATTGTTTTTTCCTTTATTGTAATTATTCTCTTTGCAGATTTTCATTGTTGCTTTTCATTTCCTCCTCGTGGAATATTTTGCCAAGAATGTTCTATAGTGGAGGCTTTCTTGCTGTACATTCTGTTAGTTTTTGTTTATCATAGAAAGTTTTTATTTTATTGTCAAATTTGAAGCGTAATTTTGCTGAATGTAAGATTCTTGGTTGGCTTCCATTATCTTTAGGTAATGGAAGCCATTCTTTTTTTTTTTAATTTTTATTGTTGGTTGTTGAAAACATTACATAGTTCTTGATATATCATATTTCACACTTTGATTCAAGTGGGTTATGAACTCCCATTTTTACCCCATATACAGATTGCAGAATCACATCGGTTACATATCCACTGATTTACATATTGCAATACTAGTGTCTATTGTATTCTGCTGCCTTTCCTATCCCCCCTCCACTCCCCTTCCCTCCCCTCTTCTCTCTCTACCCCATCTACTGTAATTCATTTCTCCCCCTTGTTATTTTTTTCCCTTTCCCCTCACTTCCTCTTGTTTGTAATTTTGTATAACCCTGAGGGTCTCCTTCCATTTCCATGCAATTTCCCTTCTCTCTCCCTTTCCCTCCCACCTCTCATCCCTGTTTAATGTTAATCTTCTTCTCATGCTCTTCCCCCCTACTCTGTTCTTAGTTACTCTCCTTATATCAAAGAAGACATTTGGCATTTGTTTTTTAGGGATTGGCTAGCTTCACTTAGCATAATCTGCTCTAATGCCATCCATTTCCCTGCAAATTCAATGATTTTGTCATTTTTTAATGCAGAGTAATACTCCATTGTGTATAAATGCCACATTTTTTTTATCCATTCGTCTATTGAAGGGCATCTAGGTTGGTTCCACAGTCTTGCTATTGTGAATTGTGCTGCTATGAACATCGATGTAGCAGTGTCCCTGTAGTATGCTCTTTTTAGATCTTTAGGGAATAGACCAAGAAGGGGAATAGCTGGGTCAAATGGTGGTTCCATTCCCAGCTTTCCAAGAAATCTCCATACTGCTTTGCAAATTGGCTGCACCAATTTGCAGTCCCACCAGCAATGTACAAGTGTACCCTTTTCCCCACATCCTCGCCAGCACTTGTTGTTGTTTTGACTTCATAATGGCTGCCAATCTTACTGGAGTGAGATGGTATCTTAGGGTGGTTTTGATTTGCATTTCTCTGACTGCTAGAGATGGTGAGCATTTTTTCATGTACTTGTTGATTGACTGTATGTCCTCTTCTGAGAAGTGTCTGTTCAGGTCCTTGGCCCATTTGTTGATTGGGTTATTTGTTTTCTTATTGGTTATTTTTTTGAGTTCTTTGTATACTCTGGATATTAGGGCTCTATCTGAAGTGTGAGGAGTAAAGATTTGTTCCCAGGATGTAGGCTCCCTATTTACCTCTCTTATTGTTTCTTTTGCTGAGAAAAAACTTTTTAGTTTAAGTAAGTCCCATTTGTTGATTCTAGTTATTAACTCTTGTGCTATGGGTGTCCTATTGAGGAATTTGGAGCCCGACCCCACAGTGTATAGATCGTAGCCAACTTTTTCTTGTATCAGATGCCATGTCTCTGATTTGATATCAAGCTCCTTGATCCATTTTGAGTTAAGTTTTGCGCATGGCGAGAGAAATGGATTCAGTTTCATTTTGTTTCATATGGATTTCCAGTTTTCCCAGCACCATTTGTTGAAGATGCTATCCTTCCTCCATTGCATGCTTTTAGCCCCTTTATCAAATATAAGATAGTTGTAATTTTGTGGATTGGTTTCTGTGTCCTCTATTCTGTACCATTGGTCCACCCGCCTGTTTTGGTACCAGTACCATGCTGTTTTTGTTACTATTGCTCTGTAGTATAGTTTGAAGTCTGGTATTGCTATACTGCCTGATTCACACTTTCTGCTTAGAGTTGTTTTTGGTATTCTGGGTCTTTTATTTTTCCATATGAATTTCATGATTGCTTTATCTATTTCTACAATGGTGCAGCTATGTTCATCAAACAAACTCTTCTTAAGTTCAAGAGTCTAATAGACCACCATACAATAATTATGGGAGACTTCAATACACCTCTCTCACTACTGGACAGATCTTCCAAACAAAAGTTGAATAGAAAAAAACTATAGAACTCAATAATACAATTAATAACCTAGACTTAATTGACATATATAGAATATACCACCCAACATCAAGCAGTTACACTTTTTTCTCAGCAGCACATGGATCCTTCTCAAGAATAGATCATATATTATGTCACAGGGCAACTCTTAGACATTATAAAGGAGTAGAGATAATACCATGCATCTTATCTGATCATAATGGAATGAAACTGGAAATCAACTATAAAAGAAGGAAGGAAAAATCATGCATCACTTGGAGAATGAACAATAGGTTACTGAATGATCAATGGGTTATAGAAGACATCAAGGAGAAAATTAAAAAATTCTTAGAGATAAATGAAAACACAGACACAACATATTGGAAGCCATTCTTGGTATATGTTGTTTCAGGATCTCCTGGCTTTTAGGGTATGGTTTGAAAATCTGCTGAGATCCAAATTAGTCTTCCCTTATAGGTAATCTGATTTTTCTTTCTTGTTGCCTTTAAAATTCTATCATTCTGTATGCTAGGCTTTTTCATTATAATGTGTCTTGGGGTAGATCTGTTGTAATTTTGTACATTTGGTGTCCTATATGCCTCTTGTATTTGATTTTCCAATTCATTCTTCATGCTTGGGAACTTTTATGATATTATTTTATTGAAGACATTGTGCATTTCTTTAGTTTGAATCTATGAAACTTCCTCTATCCAATATATCTTAAATTAGGTCTTTTGATGGTATCCCATAATTCTTGGATATTCTGTTCATGTTTTTTACCATCTTCACTGTGAGGTCAACTTTATTTTCAAGATTATATATTTTGCCTTCATTGTCTGAGGTCCTGCCCTCCAAGTGACCTAGTCTGTTGGTGATACTATCTATCGAGTTTTTTGCATTGGCTTATTGTTTCTTTCAATTCATTGATTTCTGGGTTTGTTTTTGTTTGTTTGTTTGTTTGTTTTTCAGTATCACTGTCTCTTTATTGAAGTAATCTCTTTCAACCTGCATTTGTTGTTGGTGTGATCAAAGGTCGCCTGTATTTGTTCTCTTATCTCTTTGCTGGAGTGATTGATTTTTGCCTTTATCTGCTCACTTAGGTCATTCTTTAATTCTCAAATTATTTTAGTTATGTATATTCTGAATTCCTTTTCTGACACTTCATCTACTGCGCTATCTATGGATTCTATCATTGTAGTATCCTGGTTTGTTTGGGGCACTTACCTCCCTTGTTTGTTTATAATGTTAATGGGTCATTCTCTCTTGCAATGTAGAGCCAAGGTATTACAGCTTCTGACCTATTGTCTTACAGTGTCCCCATAGGTTACCAATACCTCACTTTTAAGGGAGAGATCAATATTACAACAATCAATGTATACAACGTGCAGCCATATATCAGTTAGTTCCTATTTTTACATTTACAGTTTCATCACTATACTCAGAAATGATGAGTTTGGCTATCTTCTACCATATAGTTAATAGAATTGTGTAATGGTTTATAATTTCTAATGTCAGAAGGCGGGGCTGAGGGGTTTGCTAAGATATTTATGAAGTAGGATGTGAGAATATGGAGTTATTAGATTATATAACATTTGAGAGTGTAATCATAAGAAGTTGGCTGTTAATAGGAGAAGCAAGAGATAGGCAACCCCTTGCAAGATTCCCTATTACCTCAGCAACAGGTTAACTGTTAGCACCTCTAGTAGAGAAACCTGCTGCATGGCTAGGCCCACAGGGACCTTGGTGATAGGTTACCATGTCCTTATTGTTGTCCCTTCATAGAAGTGGCAATATCCCAGTTTTGTGGTGGTAGCAGCCTCAAGCATATATGTACCCTGATATTGGGTTGTGGAGCCAAGCTTTGGTGAATAAGAAACCCCAATGTGCGGTGGCTCTCTGTACTTATGCAGGGTGGATTTCTCCTCCAGATCTCTGGAACTTTAATTATCTCTTTAAAGACCTTTTTTTTTTTTTTTCCTAATAGCAGTCACATTCTAAGGTGCCAGAAGTTAGGGCTTTAACACAAAAATTTTAGTTGGACACAATTCAGTTCATAGCACTATGCATCTCAATTTAATAAACTATTAAACATTCTTAATAAATAACTAAAGCAATACTTAGTATGGAATTCATAACACTGAATATCTGTATTAGAAAAGAAGAAAAGGCAACAACCTCAACCTACAGCTGAAGTTAACATAGAAAGAAGAGTAAAAGATACACCAAGTCATCAGAAAATAAACTTGGAAATACTAAAAAGTATAGTGATGATCAACACATCTAAAGGACAAAAATCATGCAGAAAATCAATTTGGAAAATAAAGTGTATTTTGAAGACTGATCATTTCATCATAGATCTCTAGTTAGACTAAACAAGTAAAGAAGAAAAGATACAAATTACCAAGATCAATGCTTCAATAGCAATGGTTCAATATTCAATGTTCTCTAATTCATTGTTCATGTTGACTTCATAGAACATAAACAGCAATCCAACTGTGTATTTTTCTAAGTAGGGATTTTAATTTATAAATTTTAAAAACAGAAAACCAAAAAAAAGCAAGAAATGAACAAATAATTTGAAGAGACACTTTTTAAAGGAGGTTATGCAGATGAAAAATAAGCATATGAAAACATGATCAGCATTGCTAGTCATTAGGAAAAAGAGGAAAACCAAAAATATTTATTAGTATAAATATGTTAGAATGACTAAATTGAAAGAGTTGCTGTAACAAGTATTAGAGTTTTTACAATAACTAGACAAATGTGAAAACAATTCAAATGTCTATCAAAGGAAGAATTAATATGTATACTCTGGGATTTTTTGTGCCTATGCATGTGTGTATACGCGTATTTTTTTAAGGACAAATAAAGTTTTGCATAGACACTCTGTAAAGGAAAATATGTAGATGGAAAATCAGCCTGTGAAAACATGATTAGCATTGCTAGTGTGTGTGTATGGGAAATGAAATATTTTTCATTGAAAAGAATAAATGAATTTGACATAGATAACAAGAATAATTTTCAAAAGAAATTATGATGAGTGCAGGAAGCCAGAATAACAACAACAGCAAGAATTAACGCTGTATTATTTCATTTCATAAATTTCTAGACTATGTAAACAAATAAAATAAGTACATAACATAATGTAAAAAATTCACATTATTAGTAGCAGATTAGTAGTTTACAGAGATGAGGATTTTGAAGAGCAAGGTCAGAGGCAATGAAAAGGGGTATTAGGCTATGTCAAAACTTACCAAATCCTAAACGTACAGTGTGCAAATTATTTTTCAATTATACCCCATCTATTAAAGCTGTTAAAAGCACTTTGGTGAATTAAGGAATGTGAATTGAAAAGAACTACTAAGAGTATGGCTCTTTTATTCAAAACTCAAGAGCAGGCAAACAACAGCTGCTTGTTGTGGGAAGATGTAGGTCTAGAATTAATGAGAAATTGTATTGGAGAACTTTTGAAGTTATTTTGTGTTCCATAGCTTTATAGGATATTGATTTAGTTTCTACATTGACAAAAACTCATTGATTATTAAAATTAGAAAATCTAGATTTTAGTTATTTATATCTTTATATTAAAAAGAACAGATAGAGTGCTGGGGCTATAAATCACTGTTAGAGTTCTTGCCTTGCAAGAGTGAGATGCTGGGTTTGATTCTTAACAGCACATGAAAATAAATAAATAAAGGTATTGTGTCCATCTACAACTAAAAAAATATTTTCAAAAAAGAACAGAAATAAGGGGCTGGGGTTATGGCTCAGCAGTGGAGTGCTTGCCTAGCATGTGCGAGGCCCTGGGTTTGATTCTCAGCACCACATAAAAATAAATAAAATAAATGTATTGTGTCCAACTACAACTAAAAAATAAACTTTTTTTTTATTTTAAAAAGAGCAGAAATATACAGAAAATGTAGTTTATGATACACATACAAAAATGTTTAGGAGTTTTATGTTGATACAGTATCAGCCACATACTTTGAATTGAATTAAAAAGTTAAGATGGGTTGATGAATGGTGATAAGGGCTGATTGGTGGATAGATAGATTATATTATTATACAATAATATAAAATTAATATTTTATATTATTGTATAATAATATAAAATATTAATTATACAACCATATAATTATGTGGATATGTGGGCATTAATTGAATAGTTCTTTGCAATATATCAAAAGTAAATTTTTTAAAGTTAAAATGTCTAGAAAACATTGTAATGAGATGAGACTGCATGCTTAATATGTCTTAAAGCCACATTCTGAAATACAATTTAAAGCATCATAGATTGATTCTTAAGAACATAAGTTGATAATACATTAGAAAACTCCTGAATTTTCTAGCAAAATTGAATATGTACAGTATGTCATAATAATTTCACCTGCAAATACATGTACTACAGAAATTCTTCATACATAATAGACTTTAACTTGAAACAACTTAAATTTTCATCTACAGTAGAATGGATACATATATTGTGGTCCCTTCATTTAAGACACAATTATACACCAATGAACAGAATATACAACAGCTAAACAAAATTCAAGATGGATTATGCAAGAATAAGTGTTGCCAAAATTGGAGCCAAATTTAAAAGTTTAAGCAACTGTGTAATTCCACTTGTATGATGTTACAATCAGGCAAAACTAATCTATGACTTTAAAAATTAGTTAGTGAAGAAGGATAGAAAGATTGTTTAAATCATAAAGCATGCTTGTTAGGCAAAATTTTATTTATTGATCTTGGTATTGTTTACATAGATGGGTTTATTTGATGATAATTCCTTGAGCTGCATAATCATTATCTTTGTAACTTTTGTGTATCAGTCATACTTTAGTGATATTACACAATATTTAGGTCTTATCCAAGGATTAGACAGAAAATAGTCCCTTAAGCAAACAATATATGTTTTAGATATTTTACTGGCATGTATTAGTAAGATGTGAGTACATATTTTTTCTTAAGTATCTGTCAACAATCAGTATATAATATATATATATATATATATATATATATATATATATATTACATATATATATATATATATTTAAAATATATATATAAAATATATAATATATATATATATATATATATATATATATATATATATATATATATATATAAATTAAGACAATTTGGTAATAAAACAGTCAACAACAATAAAATAGTTGACTAAAGTGACAAGTGACCCATGAAGAGCAATAAGGACAAATACAGGTAAATAGTAAAGCATTAAGCAAAATCCAGTCTGCAAAGACTCCTTGAGATAACAACACAGAGACTGGAATAAATTGTTACCAATAATTTTCATAGAATATGCAAATTAATTGGAAATACAGTAATCACACAACTAGTGGGGTTTTCTCATGAGAATTCTGCAATAAATCTTGCCACAATGCTCATTTAGAATTTTATAATCTTTGATGGAAAGACCTGGAGATACAACTATTTGAGCATATGCTAAAAGCATGCATCATAAGTTACGGATGAGTGCATTTTTCAAAAAAAGAGTGGAAAGTCACCAAATAAATAACCTAAAATTACATTTCAAAGCTCTAGAAAATGAAAAACAAATCAACACTAAAAGCAGTAGAAAACAGGAAATAATCAGTTGAATTGAAACAAACAAACAAACAAAAAACATTGAATAGACAAAATGAAAAGTTAACTCTTTGAAAGAATAAATACAATAAAAAAATCTTTAACCAACCTAATGAATAAAAAGAGAACTCAAGTCCCTAAAATTCATGATGTAAAAGGAAATATCACCATGGATACTACTGAAATACAGACAATTATCAAAAACTATTTTGAAAATCTATACTCCAATAAAATAGAAAACCATGAAGAAATTGACAAATTTTTAGAGACCTTCTCAAATTGAATAACGAGGATATAGAAAATTTAGATTGATCAATTTCCAGAAATGAAATTAAAGACATAATCAAAAGCCAATCAACAAAGGAAAGCCCAGGACAAGATGAATTTCAGCCAAGTTCTACCAGACCTTCAAAAAAGAACTTATTCTAATCTTCTTCAAATTATTTCATAAAATAGAAAAGGAAGGAAACCTTTCAAACTCATTTTATGAAGTTAGTATCACCCTAATACCAAAACCAGGCAAAGGTACATCAAGGAAAGAAAAGTTCAGACTAAAAATCCCTGATGAACATAGATGCAAAAATCCTTAATAAAATACAGGTCAATTGCATACAGAAACATATTAAAAGATAATACACCATGAACAAGTGTGGTTTATTCCAGGGATGTTGGTTCAACATATGGCAATCTATAAATGTAATTCATCACATCAATATTCTTAAATTATTCCATTCACAATAGCCTCAAAAAATTAAATAGTTGGGAATCAATTTAACAAAGAGGTGAAGGATCTCTACAATGAAAATTATAGAACATTTAAGAATAAAAAAATGAATACCTACAAAGATGGAAAGATTTCCCATGTTCTTGGATAGATAGAATTAATAATGTCAAAAGCACTATACAGATTTAATGCAATTCCCATTAAAATTCCAATGATATTTTTCTTAGAGATAGAAAGAGAAATTATGAAATTCACTTGGAAAAATAAGAGGCCCAGAATAGCTAAAACAATTTTTAGTGAGAAAAATTAATGCAGGAGGCAAGACTATACCAGACCCTAAATTATACTCCAGAGCTATGTAACAAAAACAGCATGGTATTATCATCAGAACAAACATAAAGGCCAACAGAACAGAATAGAACACACAAAGACATACCCACATAAATACAGTTGTCTCATACTAGACAAATGTGCCATGAACATGCATTTGAGGAAAGAAATCCTCTTCAACGAATGGTGCTGGGAAAACTATAAATCCATATGTAGCAAAATAAATTAAACCCCTATCTCACTCTGCACAAAACTCAACTCAAAGTGGATCAAGGATCTAGGCATTAGTCCAGAGTTGCTGTGCCTACTACAAGAAAAAGTAGGACCTAATCTCCATTATGTCATCTTAGAAACTGACTTCATCAATAAAACTCCTAAATTACAAGAAATAAAATCAATAACAAGAAATAGGATGGTATCAAACAAAAAGCTTTTCACAGTAAAAAAAAAAAAAAAAAAACTCCAAGTTTTCTGAGGACTTTCTATATTGCTTTCCATAATGTTTGCATCAATTTCCAGTTCCACTAGCAAAGTATGAGTGAATAATTTTCCCCACATCCTCACCAGCATTTATTGTTACTTGTATTCTTGACAATTGGCATTCTGACTGGAGTGAGGTAGAATCTCAGTGTAGTTTTAATTTGCATTTCTCTAATTGCTAGAAATGTTGAACACTTTTTGTATATTTGTTGACCATTCATATTTGTTTCTCTGTGAATTGCCTGTGTAGTTCCTTTGCCAATTTATAGACTGAATTATTTGTTCTTTTGGTGTGTTTTGAGTTCTTTGTTTAGTCTAAAGATTAATGCTCTATCTGAGGTGCAGATGGCAAAAATTTTCATCCATTTTGTCTGGTCTCTCTTCACATTCTTTATTGTTTTTTTTTTTTTTTTTAACTGTGAAAATCAAGTGCTCATTTAAAATGCTAAAATATATACAGTCTAAATTTTACATAGAAACACATCTTCCCTAGTTCCCATGTTGTTTTCTTGCATTAGGGTAATTTCTGTGTTAAACCAATAGAATTACCTTTAAAGGTAGTTTTCATGTGAGACCCTCCAAACACTTTAGTTTGGTACTTCTGTCACTAGGGAAAGCAGATGATTATAATTTTAATGGAGGATATGGTGGGATGATTGGTTCTGAACTTTCCTACTGGATAGTGGTCATTATTTTCTTTTATTTTTTTATTATTGGTTGTTCAAAACATTACAAAGCTCTTGACATATCATATTTCATACATTTGATTCAATCAGATTATGAAC
The DNA here is from genome assembly GCF_047511675.1 of Marmota flaviventris. Classification (NCBI taxonomy): domain Eukaryota; kingdom Metazoa; phylum Chordata; class Mammalia; order Rodentia; family Sciuridae; genus Marmota; species Marmota flaviventris. Next base: position 50,131,444 of record NC_092504.1, on the reverse strand, counting down.
TCCCATTTTTACAACAGACAGTAGTATGGCAGTACGTAAAAAAGTGGATGTGGAACCGATGTGAATCTGCAAAATGTATATGGGGTAAAAAATGGGAGTTCTTTATTTTCTAATTTATCTTCCCTTCTCATCTGGAATGGTATGTTCCTAGAATGTGATCATTGTACGTTATTTTTATTTTGTTCTGCTATATATTATTCCTACTTCCATTATCATGATAAATTTATCTGTAATTTGGGTGTTTAGGAACCTAATGGCTACCACGACTTTGTTATTCATGACACAGTGGTTTTGTGAAATGAAATTATATTTATTTTCATGAATTGGGTGGATTTTTAAAATTATCTAGAAAATGGAATCAGTCAAAATTTCCTGCCACCCCAACAGGATTTTCTTGTGTTAATTTAATCAGTTAATTTTGCAAAATGAGAATTATCCAGTTTATCTTCTTGTAGTCTCATGGTCATAGTGAGGAGAGAGTGAGGTTAATTTCTCTTGTGTTTTGTTTGCTAGGTGGTATCATAATAATGATCTGATTTTTTTTATTGTTGAAAATAATGATTATGGTTTCATAATGGCCAACTGGAAATTGGATTGCCCCTGACAACCATATGGGTTTATGAATTTTCACTGTGGATCAGGAAAGCATTGTGACTTTTGAAATTGGAAGTGAAAGGTTTGAAGTTGTAGGCTTTTTCTTACCTGTTCTGTCAGTTTAAAACTCCAGGATTCTATTCTTGCCATATTTTCACATATTGCTTCTGCAAAATTATTTTTCTGAGTAGTGATTGCTTCCCTGTCTCAGTGTAGAAGTGCCTGTGTTTTTATTTATTGATCAGATCAAAGACCAAAACATTTTCTTAAATATATTTTGTGTAATATTTTATTTGTATACAGTGTTTTTGGTGATATATTGAACTAGAGCATGATATTTTAAATGTTAAGGTATAACATATGTTAAATAAAGCTAATGGTTATTTTTGAATTTTAAAATTTGGGTTTTGGGGGGAGTATGAACTACTAGAGTTTAAAATTCTGCCAAAATATTGCTTATATGTACTATTTTATAATATGTTTTCTTGAAATATTTTTGTGTTTTTAGAGATAAGAATTCTTATTATACGCAATACTAGGTACTGTAAAAAAGTGGAAATAAAGTCACCCTATTTAAAAAAAAAAAGAAAAGAAAGCAGAATGAATTGGACAAAATTTCCTATGCTTATATATAAATACACAACCAGTTTAACTTCACATCATGTACAGCCAAAAGAATGGGATCCTAATTGGAATAGGTAGCACTTCATGTGTGTATAATATGTCAAAATACACTGTCTTTTCATGTGTATCTATCATGTATACCTAAATACAACAAATAAAAAAAAAGTTAATGGCAATGTCAACAATAACTTAATAACTTCTAGGTGTCAATTTTTTCTCAAAGTTATCCTTAAGAATAGATCCTATTCTCTCAACTTAGAGCATTTAGGTGACATGCTTAAGATTAGGAAGCCAAAATTTTTATATGTGTCTTTCTTACACTAATAAACTTATTGTGTGGTTTTACATATTTCTGTCTTCTGTAAAAATTTGAAAACATTTTTGTTTGATTTTGTTCTATACAAAATTTAATATTTGTGTTGCAATTAAAAAATAAATTTGTGAAAGTATATACATGATTTTGCTTTCTTTCAACATGTTTGCATGGAAAGGTAAAAGATCAGAAGTACCTTTTTTTGTATCATTGCATGGAAAAATTCAGTAAAAAATAAAATTTAAAAGAAGGAATTATTGCATTGAAGATTCTTTCTATAGGATTACTATATTTGTATACAATTAATCTAATTTTATGATTATTTCCTATATTCAGTCTGGGTCCCAAGTTTATTATTTAAAGATACTTTGACTATCTGTAGTAAACATTCTTGTTTTCTTTTTAAATTACTGTCATTATTCACATTAATGTTGCACTACTGCCATCTTGTGAGTGCTCAGTGGTTCTACTATCCTGTGACAGCCATTGCCAAAGTGCATAAACTGAGAGACTGTAGGGATCAGCAAATTACCATTGATTATAATGCAGACTGTAATATTCAATAGTACTTTGAAAACAAAAGTGATGATTAATTTGAAAAGGCTTTAAGTAATTTCAGTATGAATTTCACATGGAATCAGTTTTAGTTATCTTGGCAACAAATTTTACTTTTTTTGTATATATACATATAACATCTGAATTAGTCTACATTAAAATGTCACAAAAAACTTTGCTATACATAATCAAAATTTTGAAGCATAAACCTTAAATATATAAATATTAAAATTGTAAAATAACAATTTTTCAAGTTTTCTTGTGGCCTAGTAAGTAACTGAATGGCTATAATGAGGGAGTTTTGTCAGATGCAAAAATTATTTATTTTGGATGGTATATTTTAGGCATTCTGAGGAATATGGTTATTTGTGAACCACTTGCGTGAGTTGTGCATGTAGTTTCTGGATATAAAGTAAGTTTCATACCATGGCTATTAAAATTCAATAATGTAAGCACCCTTTGTGCACCCACCCCCGAAAAAACAACAACAAACTTTTTAATATCTTGACATATTTGTACTTCATTACAGTTGCAATTTTAGATCTCCAAAGTACAAAATAATATTTATTTTAATATATTCACAATTTTAATGAAAAGTAAATCTTGTACACTTTTGTTCTGTTTCACAAAGTAGCATGCTTTATTTAAGAAAGCTTATATTACTACAGTGAGAATAATATTTCCTTAGTGTATATAACACTAAATGAAACAAAGGCATGGAAACTATTTTACATGTTTGTAGTATCTGATAAGGCAATACAGGTAATTTGAATTTGAATTTTTTTCAATATTTGTTCACAAATCTTAAATAATTAGAATCATTAGATATTTGCTTATCATTAGGGTCACGACATTAAAGTACACTAACAAATCATCAGTTTTTAAATTAACAGTGCTAAAAATTATTTTTATATATTAAAAATAAATAGTACTCTTGCACATCAGTTTTTCTCTATATTTTTTTCTTAAATACTGTGAATCTTTTTTAAAAAATGTGATATTGATCCACAAATAAAATAAAATTAGGGCCTTTAGAATGCATATTGAATTCAGTCTGTGGTTAAACTAAATTTAACTATTTAGAATAAAGAGACTACTCAGTTAACAAGTATATCTATTTAGTCAATTGTAATAAGAAAGAAGGATAAAAGGAAAAATGTAGAAGGAAAAATAAATGAGGAAAGACAGAAATAGAGAAGAAATATAAAGAGGAAATCTTTAAAATATTTAACTCTGACAACTTGTTTTTTGCAATTAGTATTTGGATTATATTTATGTGTAAGAGTTTCAATAACTTTCAAAATTATTATGAAAATAAACTCCAAAACTCTAAAATACATTTTTGTTTCATAAAGGCAATATTGTTTTATTTGTTTGCTCATTATTCTCAAAAAGAACATCCTAAGGAAAAGAATTGAAGTAAAAAATAATTGTCTGAGGCACATTACTATAAGTCACTGATGAGCCCAATAACTTTGGAGAGTAAAGTAAAACCAAGTCGATGGCTGGCTATTTTAAATATGTGACTTAGGAGAAATTGAGAGAATTAAATGCCATCCAATTTCCTCTTCAGAGTGTGCACCAAGGGAGGTTATCAATGATATGCCAAAGTGCACAATTACCAGAATGCATTTGCTTTCTCTATATAGTTTTCTTTCTTGCTCTGTTCAATTAGTTAAAATTTATTTTCCTTTTCCTTTCTTTTTTATTAGGCTGTGAAAAATAATCAATACAGACTTCTGGCTCTCCTATTTAGTTTTCTTATAATGGGGAGTTCCTGGAAAGGGGTTAATTTACTTTGAAGATAATTACAAATCCTTTTTTACTTTCACATAGAAATGTACAAATGTGACTAATACATAATTGGTAACAAAACACTACATAAATTCCCTGAGATTTTACCTAAAAACATCCAAGAAGCAAATAATAATTGAAAAGAGCAACATTACATTTGTTGATTGCTAAATATATCTTATTTGTTAATCAAGGGGGCAAATTTGACGTTTTAAACTTGTTTTCATTAATGGCTGACCACCAAATAGCCATTTTTCATTCTTTATAACATCAAATATTTCTTATTATATTTCAAATAATTTCTTTTCAATAAAAAAGCCACTAGAAATGAGTTTTGTCATTTTAAAACAGGCCAAAGAATTCCCAACCATGGCATTCTTCAACTCATAAGGTAAATATTCCTTTCATTTTAATTTTTCTATTGTACAATTAAAATTATCAGATTATATGTAAGAAGATCATTTAAACAAATGTGTGTTTTTTTTTTTTTTGATTCAGCATAACATAACCACTACTCCCGAATTTCCCAGTGGTTTGTTCTCACTAATTTAAACAATTTTTAAGGAATCCCATTTATCTGAGGAAATAACTTCAAGTAAATAGCCACTTTCTCTAGCCCTTGGATGTCTGTCTCACTATATGAAAAATCCCCAGTTGGTGATTTGGCCTCTAAAATTACAGGTAGAGACTACGAAATATATAGAAAGTTAACTTATACAAGACAGAGTTTATTCTCATTAGAGCCTTTGGAACTATCTGGAAACATTTGAATTGAGCAAAAATCCTTCTTAGAGCAAATTACAGAACCTATTCCATTTCTATGATTGAGCAGGCAGATGAGTTTTAACTATGCTCAGCTGCCTGATAAGTTCCTCAAATGAAATTTTATCTTATTTTTGCAAAAGGCTTGAAATTACTTTCAGTAATAAGTGAGGCTCATCAGTTTCTATTTATACTTCTTTAATATTTAAGCCTGTGATGGGCATCAGTGCACTGAGTGTCCTGCAGAGATTCACAATCTCATTTACATGTTGACTCAACCTAGACTGGCATTTGTGATAATGATCCATGGACCTTTATACTCTATACAAAACTCCCTAATAATACACTGGCATTTGTTTGTATAGAAGGCTGCACTTTATGGTGTTTTAATTGTCACTGTACATTATTGTCTTTTTAATTACTTGAGGGCATATATGTTGGACATGCTATGATTCTTTATCAAAAACTGAAAGAAAAACATTAAATGCTGATTATCATTGTTCCTCCAACACAGCAGACCTAGATTTGTTACATAATTTACTACCCACACTACTGTTAAATTTCTAGATAAACATTTATTTCCACTGGAACTACTTAAATCTTATTTTTTGTCACTTTCATTGAAAATGCTCATTTTTAAACAGGTAATAAACTATCTTGTGTGATTTTTATGCTGTGGTTAATACCATAGGGACCACAAAGTTAATTGTCTAAAGTGACAATGAATAAAAATAGTTGTTTTTGCATGATGCACCCAAACTTTTGAAAGATTTTCTATAATGTGATTTTAGCACTAATTACATATATCAATAAAGATGTTAGGCTTGCAATTTTTAGATATAATTAGAGCCAGAAAATAGCAAAATCATGTTCTGAATATGGGCAAATTAATTGATTAAACATACGCTTTAATTAGAGCATCAATACTGTATTACTGCCCAATATTCTTTTTACCATGGGAATGTAAAACAAAGAGATAAAGAACTGTTGTTTCCATTGTGATAATATTACTAACATTTTTTACCAATAGCACTTCATTTAAATGTATATATTTAGGGAATAAGATTCTCTCTCTCTCTCTCTCTCTCTCTCTCTCTCTCTCTCTCTCACACACACACACACACACACACACACACACACACACATCCATCAATGATATGCTACTATAAAGCAACGTAGAATATTGAGATATCCTAGGCACCAAGTTATAATTCATGACAAGTGATTCTGGAGACATCACATACTACTAGAACTATCATTTCTCAGCACCTGAAAGTCAAAGCTAACTTTTATAAGTACTGAAAGTCATGTTCTTCTGTCATAGTTTTACTTATACTTTAAACTAGTATACCAAATGACATAACCAGCCCATGATTATCAGTTTCAAATACTATTTCTGTTTCCACACTGTAATTTCATGATTAAATGCTGCAATCTTTGAATATATCAATATGTCATACTTTCTTGTGAATTGACAATGTTACCAGAAACCCACACATTAATATTCTAATGGATCTTTGATCAGTTGAAATTTCTTTGATTATTACATTCATTCTTTTTCTCTGGTGATAGTCTTTCTTTTAATGTCTATTTCTGTTTAATACCACCATTGAAGATTTCTCTTGATAAGTGTTCACATGATATGATTACTCACACTTCGATTTTAACCAATCTGATCTTTATTTTGAAAGGGCATTTTTGACAAGGCTCACAGCATCAGTTGGAAGGCAGATATTGGTTGTAGCCCTGGAGTAGATTGTACTTGTTGATATATTTCCCTTTACAAGGATAGGAATTTGAGGAAACAGGATTGGGATTCAGGGAATTTTCTACTGCTATACTGTCAGGGAAGAAAGGTCAGCATTAGAAAAATCCCTTTATTCTTTATCCTTAAAATCTGTGAGATTCTAGCATCTAAATGTGTGATTCTGTATGTTTCTTATCATAAAAAAATGTTAGATTCATACACTGCTTTTTGCTACAGAGAGAATCAATCTTCGTAAGTTTATCTTCTCATAAATAATATGGTCTAGGTAAGTATCCTATCACTGGACTACATCCTGAACTATAACATTGTTATATTGTTTACAACTACAAATATATAATTACTGTAATTTCACTAGTAAGTGTAATTATAAGGCACTAATAAAAATAGCAAATTTATCAGATAACCACAGTTACAAATAATTTAATGTGTTAAAGTAAATGAATTTAGGACAAATATCAAAACTGAATGAATGGGGCTGGGGCTGTGGCTCAGTGGTAGTGCACTTTCCTAGCATGTGTGAGGCACTGGGTTCAATTCTCAGCACCACATAAAAATAAATAAAATAAAGGTCTATTAACAACTAAAAAATATTTGAAAAAACTGAATGAATGAATGGATGAATGAATGAATGAACAAATTATATGGTTTGAGGATATTTGATTTTAATTGAAATATTTGTCCGTTTTCACTAATAGCTGTGAATAAGTGTATTGCTTTGTTTTATGCTATTTGGCCTATATGTTTTTATCTTCCTTTTTTCCCCCTTCCTTTTGAATCAACTAAATTTTATCTTTTATTACATTTTTTTCCAGTTACATGTTAACTTTTCTTGTATCTTATTATACAGATTTGTTTATTTATCTTTCTTGATCACATCATGAATTAGAATATGCCTCTTTGTCAATCTATTTTGATTTAATATTTTTATCCTTTATGTAAGAATTTTTAGCAAAATCCTTCCATTTATGTTGTTATTTTTTGTTCCTTATTGATATCCACTTTGCTTTTCCCTGTCTTGTAATCTGACAACATGTTGTCATTTTTTTCTTTAAAGAGTCACCTCTTTTAAAAGCATTTTTTAATAGAAAATTTTAATATTTACTCACATATTTCCTGTTTCTGGTGTTTGATTTCACTCAGTGGAATTTTTTTCTTAATGTTTGTGGTAAGGTAAACCTGCCTCTAGTGAATTATGCTAACTTTATTTAGCTAAAATATTCGTATTTTAGCATCATTTTTGAAGGATACTTACTGGGTTTGCATTTTAAGTTGATTGCTTTTTCTTTTCTTCTCTTCCAAACTTTACATGTGTTTTGCTTTCTTCTAAGGAGAAAAAGCAGACATTCTTATAGCAATTTTGATTAATTATAGTATTTTATATTTACCTTTAGCATCCCCCAAATTAACTATGGTGTGCATAGGCATGATTTTATTTATTTTGGTCAGGGTAAATATTAATCTCTGAGTTACTATTTTTGCATATAATTAATATGAAAATTGATTTATTTATGTGTTATTTGGGCTGCAACTTCCCTCTCTTTTTTCTTTCTTTCTTTCTTTTGAGATATTTTTATATTGTCTCATAGGACATTGGGACATTTTATTTTATTTAAATCATTTTTTTCTTCTTTATTCAAATTTGAATAATTTCTGTTCTTGTTTTTATTTTTGGTAGCATTTTATTCCTATCTAATCTTTTGTAAGTTGGTCCAGTGAATATTTTATTACAGATTAGATGTAGGAACTATAATTAAATCTCTTTTAGTTTCCATTTATTTATTGAGTTTGCTCAAGTGTTCACTTAGTATATAAAACTTTTACTTTGAATGCTTGAACATACACATAGCCCCCAAATTATAATGGTTCTTATGATTTCTCTGCATTAGAATAGTGACAATCTCTAGACATTCAATAGAAATCACAGTTTGATTTTTGAATTTTGATCATTTTTTCTCAGGTTGGTGATGTGTGGTATAATACTCTCTTGCAATGCTGGGCCATGTCAGCAAGTGCCATATTATTACCACGTTTAATAATAGATATTTGTTAACATACTATGTCACTGAGCTATGATGTTTGGTAAGTAAGGTTATTAACCTACGTGCATTTTTTCCTTACTATATTTTTAATTCACTTTCTTTTGGCAGCACATGCTGAGCTTAGAATGTGACAAAAGACTCAAAGGAAATCAAATGTGTCTCTGTAACTCCCTACTCTCTGTTATTTGGCCAAACAAATTCCAAACCATCAGTAGGCATGAAATCCAAGCTCTAATTCATCTTGTCTCTTGTTCTACTGATTGTATTTGGGTTCCACCTCTTATACAACGGTCTGTCAAACATTTCTAGGCAAAAAATGGAGGGCTTTATAGAAATTTTTATTTATGCTTCCTTTCTCATGAAAATTTCAGCTTCATGATATCTTCATAAAATTTTATTGGTGCATGTTAATTATACAGAATATACTATTTCATTATGTCATAGTCATATATGCATGTAACACAATTTGGTCAATTTCACTCCCCAGTACCTCTGCTTGCCCACTCCTCCCCATTCTCCTAGGGTCCCTTTTTTCTACCATAGTGGTGGTCTCCTTTCTGTGTTCATGAGATCCCATCTCCAACATTTTTATTATTCTAGCTTTCACAAACAAGATATAGGATACATGTTTTTCTGTCTGAATTATTTCTCTAAACAAAATGCTGTCCAGTACCATACATTTTCCTGCAAATGAAATAATTCTTTTTACCTATGGCTGTCTAAAATTCCATTGTATATATACAGATACTGCGTTGCCTTTTGTTCAATATCGTAAGCCAATTACCTTCATATACTTTGTCCAGATTCATTTTGTTTATGACACAAGGACATGTCCAATTCATTACTTTGTGACTTTAAAACATTGATATGGATTTCAATAAGTGTCTCCTAAGTATTTTTTGAATATTGTAAGATATTTGGATTTTACAGTTTAAACAAACCTTCTATTAAGCAGAATATTTTGAAAGGCATCCTCAAACATGTCATTGTCATGTCCAACACCAATAAGAAACATGCTATGATCTTTAAGATAAAGTTTGAATGCTTAGTTTATTCACTCTCCTTTAATATTTAAAACTTACTTTCAGTTTTTAGTTTTATGTTACTATTCTCTTACACAAAATATACATTCAAAATATATTAACTAGAAGGCATAGTGATTATTAATTAAGTGTCATAAAGAACTCAAATAAAGAAGAGAGGGATAAGGATTATTAGGAAAGACTGTAGTCTGGTTTTTGTAGGGTGATCAACTAAGGAATTCCTTCCAGTCTGTCTTGAAACAAAAATAAATGTAAAGATAGGTAGGGGTTAATAAAAGAAATATCATATGATAAAGGTACAAAGAACCAAACTTGGGAAAGAGAACTCAAGGGCAACAAATTTTTTTTTTAAATGATACACTGAACTTTGTCAATGTAAAAGTAAATTGAGAACAAAGAGTTAATATTAAAACTATATAGTTTCATGGCTAGTTGAATTTTTGAGACATTTGGGAGAGGAGAAAACCTTAGATAATTCCTTTAGCATGGTAAATTGGCTAAATAGGAAAGCCAAACAAAATAAGAAATATAATACAAAAGTTTTTATTTCCTGGAGTTAAATAAGATTAACCTTCATCATTTTTTTTTCAAGTCTCAAGGGGATTGTCAGTTAAACTTTTGGAGAACCTTGCTTGGAATATAGACGGGAGATATAGTTTAGGGCTTGAATAGACATGTAGAGACACAAATTTGTCCAAGTTGGTGGTATAAACATGAAAAAATGTCCAAGAAATCAACCTTGAGAAAAACATCATCATCTAGTTGGATGCTGAAGTGAGAAGAGTCAGGATATGATCTGGAAAAAAAGTTGTCTTTTCAAGACTAATTTTACAATAGCAGGGAAAGAGTAGATAAGAAAGCAACAATGATGAACATAGGAAATTCTTCTAAGAAGGTCAGCAGACAAGGAGAATCATTATGTGCAACAAACACTCAGTTGAATAATGAGATGTAGATGCAGTACAGTCTGACTCAGAAAAGGTAAAAAAAAAAGAAAAGAAAAGGCTTTAATTTATGAAATAACACTTCAGTGTGAAAATAAGCCCTGTATCAAAGCATCAGCAACAAGCAGGTCAAATGGCAATGACTGAAAACATGTAAGAAAACAAATTTCCCAAGTTCTTTACACACGCCTTTAAACTTCCACTCATGAATCAGGCCCTTCTTTGTGTGCCCATCTGACATTCAGTAAAGCTCAGTCTCCCTGACTTATTTCCTCGTCCCTATTCCTTGAATTATCCCCTAGCCTCAATTAGCCTCTTTTTTTTTTTTTTGAGAGTCTTAAGAACTTTAATGTTTCAAATGTGGAAATAAGTGAAAAAAAATAACAAAAGGAAGCATTGAGTTCTGAGTACCCTGCTCCACTTTCATTTAGGCATTAGAAAGAAATTAATAGACAGTATGTTAAATACATTTAAAATAGAAATGCTATAAATAGCAACTTTAACAGATAAAATGATCTTTATTTTTAAACTTCAAAATTTATGTGTCTGTTACATGTATCTGGATTCTTTGCATAGAATAATCTCAATGTATACGCAAATGACAACTAAAAATCCATTTCATTAGAAAACTCCATCACTGTTGAAATGAGCAGTGTTATGTCTATGCTTTTCTTTTCAGGTTGAGTATTGGCAAAATACTCAACCTGAAAAGAAAAGTATAGAACTTGGACTTGAGCACTGTTACTCCTGCAAAGTGAGCACAGAGAGGTCTAAGAAAGGGAAATTCCATTATCCCCTTTAATAGAGAGGCACACGTGTTTGTGTGTCTCACGTCTCAATGTGAGACTACACACACATTACCAGAAAACAGTACTTTTCCTCTGAGGAAAGGTATCGAAACGTAATTAAAAATTTCAAACAAAAAATAAACAAAATATAGTATAGAGCCTATCATTTGCTCAAAATTTTCTAAGGTTATAAGACAGTCTCACTATAGTAATAGACTCGGTTTTAAAGGTATTTTTATGCTCTTGAGTGTAAGAACTATGTGTGCATCTATGTGTATGTCTATACTTATACACATTCTGCTTATCTCTTTTGTATTAGTTTCTTATTGCTGCTATAACAAATGACCACAATGCGCTATTATAAAACAACACAAAAGTGTTATATTATAGGTCTGAAGGCAGTACTCTAAGTGGGTAGCTGGCTGTCTTTCTCCTAGGGTGAATCTGCTTTCTACCTTTTTCTAGAGGCTGTCTATATTCTTTAACTTATGACCCTAGACCCTGCAATCTCTAGTTCATCATAATATCTCTCCTGCTTTCTTATAATCTCCCTTGTGAATACATTCACTAGCTATATAAGCTAGAAAAATCTCCCCATCTCAAGAGCCTCAAATTAATCATATTTTCAAAGCCCCTTTTGCCATTTTACCTATCATTAGATTCAACATTTAGGGTGTGGACTTTTAGGAAGGTGCATTTTTCTGCCTACCAGATTTAAAAAAGATTGAAAAATAATATATAACAATTTTACACTTGAAGATATGTTTGAAATGCTCAAGTTTTTTTTTTTTCCTAATCAGTTTGAGGTATTAGTCATTAAGCAAAACTATTTTTTAGATTTAAACCTTCCAGAAATTTCCATATAAAATAATATTAAAATAAATGTCACTCAGTAAAGCCTACTTTTTCTTTTTCCAGATGTTTTTTACTAACTGAATGTTTATTTTCAAAATTCATTATGTTAATATTGATAAGAGTCATCTAATTTACAATCCCATTGTCCTGAGATGACTCATTTACTTCTAAGTGTTTTGTAAAGCCCCATTGCACAGTAATTGTAATTTAATGGCAGGATGCCTTGATTAAACCACCGATATCTGAGGAATGTTCTTCTCTTACCTTTCAATTGTTATTATCTGCAGATGTGGTTATTGGCTCAGGAATACTTTAAAGGTGAGAAGAGATTCATTAGGAAACCACAGGTTAAGAGGCTAGTCATAAACTTGCTACTAATATAACTTGAGGTTAGTGATTTTGCATCCCTCTGTATTACCTTTAATGATATCATATATCAGGTAGCTTGGTCCTCAGGCCTTTATTAGAAATTTGATTTCTTTCTGAAAACAAATTTTATACTTTCTATGACATTTTTGCCTCTATATTTTACAGAAGTTTAGTCACGCTTTAGATCATTAGTGCTATTTTGCAAATTTAGTCACACTGTATGATATTCCTTGTACTTACATTTGACTGACTCCAGCTGAAATATTAATATGATTCTCCATTAAGCAGGAAGTCAAATTCTAGGCATTTAAGTTAACCACTTCAAACCTGGAAATGTGAACAAAGCACAAAATAAAGAAAAAAAGATTGAATAGCTTTTAAGAATGAAAAAATGAAATGTACGAAATCGTATGAATTATTATTTTTTAATCAGAATGTTCAGACGGTTAAATTCCACCAATTTTATTATGTTTTATTTGGTCATAAATGAATAAGCAACATAAATTCCATGTTTAAACATTATATATTTTCTTGGAAAAAAACATTACTTTGTGATTTTTATGGGCCTGATTACAAGTCATAAGGAAAAACTGTAGAAACTATGACTATAGTTAATTATTTATTAGTTACACCAAAATTTCTTAGAGCATGTTTCTTATTTTTTTAAGCATAAAAAATAGTAAGGATATGAACTACAGGATATGTTTATTAGATTGATTCAATCATTCCACATCATGTTCATGTATCACAACATGACATTTTACCCCATATATATGTGTACATATATATTTTTTCTATTAATTATATATAAACACATTTAAAACAAATATTAAAAATGAAAGTATGCCCAAATGTTAAACCTTTGCAATTGATTTTCCCATATTTAACAGAATGTCTAATACATATTTGATAATTTTAAATATTAAATGAACAAGTAAAATTATGAAATACTAATATTATATGCAAAAGAGATATCTTTCAATACATTTTAGAAATATAATAAAAGCAGGAAATTGTATTCATTATTAAAGCTTTCCTTAATTTTTTTTTCTTTTACCTTTTCTTTTTTTAAATTTCTGGACAGAATGATTCAGGGCCTCTTTTTAGTATGAAAATTTCTCGAAAAACACTAGTTTCCAATCCTCCATTTACTGGAGTCTGCTTATTGCAGGAATTTAAATTCAGCTGGTCTGAGATGGACCACAAGCGTATGAATTATTTTATTTTATTTTATTTTTTGAGGATGCAGTACTGGGAATTGAACACAGGGGCACTTGACCACTGAGCCTCATCCCCAGCCCTATTTTGTATTCTTTTAGAGACAGGGTCTCATTGAGTTGCTTAGCAGCTCACTTTTGCTGAGATTGCCTTTGAACTCTCAATCCTCTTGCCTCAACAGCCCCAGCCACTGGGATTATAGTAGGTATGTGCCACCATCTGCAGATCAATTATGTTAAATTTTCAGTTATTCTGATGGTTTGCTTAAAAACAGCTATTCTTAGACTTAAAGTACAATAATTAGCAAAACATCAGGCACAAAACTGAAAAAAAAAATTGACATTATAACCAAGCATTACCAAAGGGGTTACACCCTAGATTAGGGAATCAAATTTACTAATGTGGACTCTCATTATCACAGTCTCTTTATATAAATCATTTGGAGACATTTTTTTCCTTATTAAGATCATTATTGATAAAAATGTTTTTGAAATTTTTATGGTTGTTACCTATTAATCATGATATCATAGAAGATGGAGGTATTATAAGAATGTGTGTAGTTTGCAACAATTCATACTCCTTCATCACTTGTATTAATTTCCCTTTGCACTGCAATAACAGATCAATTTCAATAAAAATATAATGTAGAAGTATTAGAAATATTTCAAATATTACAATAATGATATCTTTGAACATTGTAAAGTCAAATGTTTCCTTTGACTGCTATCTTCCTCTGTATTATGACAACAAAGATTTTAGAATGATTCACATTCTCTTCTGTGCTGCTGGTGCTACAATCCACAGCCTCTGGAAGTGTGGATTGGGAAGATAATTTAATGGCTAAAAATTTATGATAGTTTTCTTCACAGTTTATTTAAACTTTTGAGTTTTTGGAACTAAATTTGCTTTCATCAAATATTTGTTCTGAGGCAAAAAATGCTTTTTAGTATAGTAAGATATTGTAAACAGCAGTATTTAATTTTAGAGTTCAATTTGCATTTTGTTGAGATGATAATAAAAAATATTTATTGGTTGGTTATCTTCTTACCACATTTTCACAATGTAAATTACAAATTGGTAAATATAAGTATAGGTTAAATTATCAAATTATTTTGATAAGAAATGTCATGACTAACTTAATCACACACTACAAAATTATCTTCAAATATTTGTTGATATAGTTCACTTTCACATTTCGAGGATATCTTACAAATCTATTACAGTAAATTAATACCATATTTTCTCTGATTCCCAACCATTTTATCTTTGCATTAAATTATTTTTTTAAGTTTCTGGTCCACTTTTTCTCAATAAAACTGTGTGTCTGTCTATTTGCATAAAATCACAATAGAATAAAGTCTTTAAAAATGCTAGGAATGTTTCCAAGGAAATCTGTATCACAATATTGTTCTCAAAATAACAAATATTAAGAGAATAACATTCTCTATAAAGTCTAAATACTAAGGTAAGCTCTGCCTTCAGTTTTTTTAGGATTCTGGAATTCAGCTGAGCACTCTCTTTTCATCTATTTAAATACATTTGGTAAATTAACATGTGATGAGCTCTGTTCACTCCAATGAATTTAAGCACCGTCATTTTAAAAATGATGTTTTTAAGGACCTCTGATATTTATGTCTCTTTCTGTATCTTATAGTTTTATGCAATATTCATTTTATTCTTGATGTGATTTTATTTTTCTGACCACTGCCATGAAAGTCTTGATATTTGCTAACCATTTCTAAAGGAAGTGAGAGGATAGTATCCCTGCCTTTGACACACTCATCTTATCCATACTACTTTCCTATTCTGGTCCCAAGCATATGCACATTCCTCTGTTTCTAAAATTTTCTACCTATGTTTCTTCAGTAGTATTAAGTAGTCTTTAACATGACAGTATTAGACTCTATAATGAAGAAAGATAAATATATCTACATATTTTACTTGATTTGTTATTTTTTTTCACGTGTATGTAGGCATACATTCATGCTATGTGCATTTATGTCAATGAAACCATTCATGTGATTTCTAAATCAATTTTTAAGTCAAGGAACAGCATGACTGAGCCATGATAGCCTAGCATATAAGTTTCATAAATACAGATTTACTTTACGTATAATAAATTATGGCTTGTTTTATGTGTAATACACTAAAAAAATTTAAGGTAAACTGTAGATTATGCTTAAAACACTACTAAATTTCTTCAAATTGTACAGCAAGTTAGAAAGCTTCTTAATGTTTGTAAATAACAGCATCAATAAATATTTTTTTTTATTTTAATCATTTTTCTTATAATAAATTCAAGTCAAATATATATGTATGGTTTCCACTAAACAAGAAAAATAATTACTTAGTTTTCACATTTTACTTTGATTCCATAGGAATTTGAATCTCGTATTGACTCTAAACCTTTCTAGCTTATTAAATTATTTTTCTCCATTGATGATGAGTGATGTTCAAAATAAAACTCATTAACTTTTTATTCAATTTATATGCATATTCTTGTTTTTTTTTTCAAACTTTTCCATTGTCCACTCTCATGCTCAGAATTTGGATACGTAAAACTTTTAAATACATGTAGCATTTATTAATAAATTTTGACAATATGAATTAGATTCTCTAAGTATATCCATTCTCTTATTATTTTCAGTTTACTTGGACCAAAAGTTCAGCACAAAACAGCTTACAAATAAAGAAAAAATGTAATCCAAAATAACAGTAGGTTCAGAGTTAGGTCATCAACCCAATAATAGAATACCATTCCCTGAAAAAGACTACCAGACAATCAGACTCAGCATGTTAATATCTTAATTCAAAGTTTCACAAGTGACTGTGGCAGTCCCATGTGTCACTCAGAAAAAAAAAAAAATCAAAGACCAAAATAATTGCAGTCATATCTATAGCCTCTATTTGTGAAGTGTAAAAAGGGTTTCTTAACAGCTCCAAAATTTCCACTCTTGTCTATTAGCAATGACTATGTTATGTGTCACTGACACTGGCAGGGTGACGTTTTTATCACTAGGCAAAATTCCCTTCTTACTTGGAAAAGACCCAGTGTTCCCTGCATTACATGATATTCTGGCATTGAAATAAAATTTGCACTCTTTATCAAGGGAAAAGGGGGGGAAAAACAGTGTCTTTTGGGAAGACTAAAATCACATCCATCTATCATCTCCAAGTAAATCTTGTCTTCACCCACTCTATGATTTAACTCAGCTATGTCCTTCTCCATGGACATTTGCAAAACTCCACCTATGCAAACTCCGTTGACCTTTTAAAACACAATTGTAATTTTATCATAGTTCTGTTCATAAGAAGTCTTTTATGGGATATTCTTAAGCTACTCATACACTAAATTGAAGGCATGATCACTTCTTGAATCCCTAAAATGATAAAATGAAATGTAAGGGAAAGAAAAGCATATTTTTTTATATCTCTTGCAATATTTAACAGCAAGGTTAAAAGGCATTAAAAGCTGACACATTTTTCTTGTCTCTGTATATCATTTCATTAGTAGACACAACCACATATTTTTCTTTCATATGATTCTTTTCAATTTCCTTTCTTTTCATTGCCTATATTCACGTAATAATTTCAATTTCTATTGCTTTACAATTTTATTGATCTAATTTTTAAATAAGTTCCCTATTCGTAAGTTGGTCTTCTATATTTCGGACTGTGTAATAGCATTCATCTCTTAATTCTTTTTTAACATCATGTGTATCTTTACTCTTCCTTGATTTTACATTGAACATTTATTTATTGTGAGACTGATATTTACAAATGAAGAAAAGGAGTATATGCATCATGTGAAGCCAGATTATTAAACAAATAATCATTTTAAAGTATAATGACAATTATGAGAAGAAAATAATTTTAAAATTTTTCTTTCTGTATACCACCTAAATTACTTTTAAAAAGAGAGAGATTCTGAACCCTTTGTTACATAACTTTTTTATAAAATTATGTTTATAGACACAGCTCTTCAGTTGTTTCTCTCATGGTGCTGCAAAATTTTCTAACATTTCACTAGACCCACTTGGAAAGTTCTCTTGCCTCTCTTCTATTTTCTGTAGATAAATCATATCTCTCTTAATAACTTTTTTTATTGTTATTCAATTTTCAGAAATCATATAGCACAAATAGTCAGTACCCTATGACTGAACAAATAAAATAATGATATTTCATGTTTCATTTATATATATATATTCAATCTTTAATTAACAGTTTGTTAGCTTCCTACACCTAAAATGATATTTTTGTATTATTCTTTATTCCACTACTTATCAAATTCAATGTTGAACTTACAGTACATAGTAATTAAAATATTCTTAAGTTTAAACTTGAAACTTAAAATTATTTGGTAAAAAGACTCAACTAAAAGCTTTATTATCAGTGTTGAGACTGGTGTGCATCAAGCATTAATAATAGGTAGCCTATAAATCACATTTCCCCCACATATGACATAGAAATTTCCTGAGTGTTTGAACAACTTTTGATTCAATTGAATCAAGAAACCTGATAATCATACCTAAACATTGCCCAAAAGTCTTCTGTCAAATTATTTTCCGTATTGTTTGTTCTGTTGTTGTTGATTTTTTTGTATTATAATTTTTCTTCTTCCATGTATCTAGGAATAGTTATGAATTTTGTTTCCAAATATGCATTTGGTCTTTTTCTTTGTAATTATATTGAACTTTGACTTGGACTTTGGATGATAACTATTATGTAATGAATTGTATCATTGCATAGTCATATATTTTTAGTACTATAATAACAAATTTTATATCAATATTCCCATAGTTTTCTGTGGCAATAACTTCCTCAGCTTGTGTGATTTTTTATTTTACTATTTTTCATCTTGGAATGACAATTAACTTTATATATCTAGTATAGTTCTTTAGGCTTTATTTTGTTAGCTGCACAGTGAATTTGGCCTATTACCTAAGTCTCTGTTTTAATGACCATGCCTTTGATTTGATGAGAAAAAACTACTGTTCAACCATATAATTTTTGAAATAACTACATTCTTTCTAAATTCTTCAGACAACTATATTCTTATAATATCTAATACAATTAGTACCACCAACTTGATTGTAATATTCTGCCACACATTTCCTTCATCATTAATAGCCAATTAGGCAGATTTTATCTTCTTACAAGTTTTATTTTTCTTATGTGACAGTCTTGGTAAATAATTTTCTAGTAAAAATCATAAAAGACCCATTTTTCCAAATTTCTCTAAGAGTCGTTTTGTAGACTACACCTGGGTTTTAAAACCAATGTTACATGTTTTTGATATTTGTTAAGGCAACACCCTACACATTTGTGATAACATATTCATATATATTCACAATAATGCTGTGTATCAAACTACTCAAAAGCCTAGAGACATGCAAAAAATAATAAGCACTTTTTTGCTCATTAATTTCAACTGTTTAAAACATCAACAACTCATAATTTCTCACAAGTCTGTGCATTAATTGAGCTATTTCTAGGCTGTTCTCATTTGGACCTAAAAATGCTACTGGATCAAATGGGTGCTGGAACAGTTAGACAGCTGGGCCTAACTGACATTTATCCTTGAGCTCTTTGTACTATGATAAATTTAGGGCAGCAATCCCTGAGATTAAATGTGTAATCTTGAAGATTACTTAAGAGCTCTTTTCATCATTTCTGCCTCACTTTATTACTCAAAGAAAGTAAAAAGACAGTACAACACTAAGAGAAGGGAGATGGAACTATATATTGTGTGGGGAAAGGGTGAAGGCGTATATTATACAAAGATGGAAGGAACTGATTTACTCATGATAATAATAAAGTTGTTCTTGTCCCTGTGTATTTCTGCCCAAATTTTCTTGTGATCTTGTTAATTTCAAACACACACACACACACACACACACACACACACACTTTGGTAAACTGCTTTATTTGATGCACATGCTCAGCATTTTGATCATATGATCAATGTTTCGAAAGTGTTAGCAATTTAGAAGACTATAAATGAATTCATGCCCCCTTTTGCACTCCAGATATTTTTCTTGTTTTTATGTCTCCATCTTTCATTCTCCTGTATTTTTGTTTCTTTAAATCAGTTTTACTACCTGCTTACCTATAGTATTGAATTTTACAAGGGGTAAACCTTGACTTTGCCAATATTCTTATTGCATATTTTATTTTCTATTTCATCGCTTTCTCCACACACTATTAATTATTAATTATCTATTTTCCCACCTTTCTTTGGCCTATTGATATTAATGCTTCATAGAATTTTATCTTTTCTGGAATATATTCAATGCTATAAATATTCTTTTAGGCACTGCTTTATCTTCATATCAAACATTTTGCTTCAGCATATATTCATTACTTTTCACTAAAAATATATCCAAATCTTTAATTGTTAGTTCTTCTTAACCCCTAAGCAATATAGAAATATATGATTATGGACAGGTATTTGCAGATTGTCTAATTATAAATTCATATGTTGTAGGTTTCTTAGTTAATTTGTTAATTTTAATCTGTTGAGCACATACTGAAATATTCCAATCTTTTGGCATTTATTGAAAAATTCTGATGTATGATATGGGGTTTGCATTGGAAAATGTTCCATGTCATTTTTAAGTTTTATTATTGTTAGGTATACTGTGATTAATCAGTTTTACCCATTTTTAATTGAATGAATTAGATTATTTTTGTAAGTAATTCTGGGTATTCTTCTTCAATCATTGGGAGTAAACTTTCCTTTAATAATAGTGAATTTCTCTTTTTATTATTTCAAGTGTTTCTTTTATTTATGTGTTAAAACCAAGCTATTACTTACATTAAAAAATGTACACCTGCTTTGAAAATATAATGCATAAATGATGCTCTTCATTTTCAAAACCCATAAAATGTTATAGCATTGAGTAAACTTACTACATGTAAATTTAGGAAATCAAACAGTTGGTTAGAATATTCAAAGATGGAATGTTAACTTTGGAAAAAATTTAACTGCATTAAAATATTTTGCATTGCTTCCCCGAGGCAGGTGGGAAAAGGTGCTAACCGGAGTAAGTGTAGAAAATTGTTTTTACTGGAAACTACAGGTCAAAAAATGTAAGTAAATATGTCTAACATTGTAGTTGATAAAAATTGTATTAAAAGAATAGGGGTTAGAAACTCAAACTATTGTGTAAATTCTGAATTCAATGAATTTTTAAATGAATGGCAAATATTGGGAGCTAGGATTTTCATTCTTATAGAAATAAATTGCAGAAAGTCAAAGAAGGGATGTGAAGTGTCAGATTAGTAGTCAGGATTCTCTAGAGGAACAGAACCAAGAGGATATATATATATATATATATATATATATATATATATGATTTATAATTTATGATATATAATTATATGTCATATATATAATTATATATCATTATATATCATAAATTATATATCATAAATTATAAATCATATAATTTTATGATTATAAAAATAAAATTTATTAGATTGGCCTGTATGACCAGAAGCTGGATAGTCCCTCAGTGACCATCTGCATGTTGGAGATCTGGAGAAACCAATACCTGCTCAGCCAAGAAGCTGAAGCCTTAGAACAACAGGGATCAATTATATCACCCCTGTCTAGGACCAAACTTCTGGAAACTCCCTGGAAATTCCACTTTGGAATAATAAAGGAGCTGAAGTCTAATGTTCTTAATCAATGGCAGCACCAATCAAAAACCTGTTCAAGAATAGAGTTGCATATGCTGTTGATTCCTTATTCTTCCAAATTTTGTCCTATACAGGCCCCCTAACCTATTAGACTATGCTGCCCACATTTAGGGAGAGTCTCCCCTTTAGTTTGCTGTCCCAAATGCCAACCATTCCTAGAAATATTCTTGTTGACATAGGAGAAGCCTCTTAAATTTTAGGCATCTCTTAATCCAATCAATTTGACAATTCAGATTAACTATCACACAGAGTTAGCTGTGATATTGGAGACACAGTGAAGGTCATGTACAGTTTATTATAGATGCATAGATTAATATATATATATATATATATATATATATATATATATATATATATACACACATTAATACCTCTAGGTGTGTGTGTGTGTGTGTGTGTGTGTGTGTGTGTGTGTGTGAGAGAGAGAGAGAGAGAGAGAGAGAGAGAGAGGGACCTGGTTCTGAATATTTAGCATGCATATAGTATACTTTGTCCAACAATAAAGTTTGAAAATAGTCACATTCTTGTCATAAAAAGTACACTTAGGACCCAGATCTTAGATTCGTTTTTATATTCATGCATAATAATTGTATTTATCTGTGAAGTATAGTGGGATATTTCAATATGCATATAGCATGTACTGACTGATAAAATCAAAGCAATTAGGATTTCCATCTCCTTATCATTTCTTGACTGGTGAAGAAAGAGATGATAGAGGGTGATTGTGTAATAGATGCCAAAACACAGGTGGAAGGAATAAGTTTTGGTGGTCCACAGCAGAGTGAAGTGACTACAGTCCACATCTTGATGGTAACAGCATTCCCCAGTAAAGGGAACTAGAGCCCTTCAAAAAACAGCTAAGTGTAGAACTGGTCCATAGAATACACAAAATGAGCCCTTATGGTGAAATTCAGTAAGGAAACTTGCCCACTCCCCCACAGGGATGTGTTGAAAGGACTTGGGAGCTAAATTGAAAAATGGTCCCAGTGGTGAAATCTGAGGCGATCTGAGAAACAAGAAATATAGTGTTGAATTAGATCTCAAAGTATATACCTGTATTGTTGAATTCATACTGATATAAATAAATGACTTTCTAAGTAAATATAGAAAAGATACAGATCTTCTCCCCAGAATTCCAAATGATTTATGTAGGACTTTCTTCTCACAGAAGCACAGCTTGACTGCTCACTCTTAGGGTATGTGCTGTGCGTGGTGGCTTCTTTCAAAGAGCAAAGTATGCGGTTTAAATAGATTTGCCTTCTGCACAAAATTCATATGGCAGCTGGTTGGGATAAGGGTATATGAATGATTGTTTATGTTAGTTTCTGAAACCTATTTCTCAGAGAGGACAGGCCCTTTTCTTGTTTCTAGAAAGGCTGCTGAAGATCCTTGCTTTTCATCTGCAAGCAATGCTCCTCTCTTCACTTTTTAATCCATGAGTCTCCTACTTTAATAAATTTGCTTATATATTTCACTATCACTTCTTCTTTTCTGAAACTTTTCAACCATATTCTCAACTGTTCTCTTCTTTCTTGTTTCTATGTAGTGGACTCTTATTAATTATTGTGATTTTTCTCCAGAGAGAATATCTTCATTTTCTGATATTCTAACTCCTAAGAAGAGCTGACAGTTAACTTCAGAGGTAAATCCCTTTCCATAAATTGCTGAGGCAACTCAGTTTATACCTGTCTATTGAGTTGAGATTTCAGCAAACTTTTTTTATTTGGAAGAATGTATCTTTCACAAAAACAAATTTGTTTATTTCCAGAATCTCATTTTTTCAACAGCAAATTTCTCAACATCAAATCTGGCCCCAAGACACTTTCTTGATTTTCTACTCATCTCTCTAATACCTCTTCCATTTCATTAACCATTATGTACCAAAGGTATTAGTAGTAAAACTTTCCTGATATTAGTCTTAGGACTCCATTCTTTCTCGTGATACAGATAGATATATAGATAGATAGATGATAGATAGATAGATAGATAGATAGATAGATAGATAGATAGATAAGTAGATAGACCCATCAACTCTTACTTTGTTTTTTTCTTTTTTCTGTCTTATTCCAGATCACCTTCAAAATTATATTCGACATTGGCTGTTGAAACCGATAATAATGTTTTTCCTTTGTGGTTTGGGAAGTTTTTCAGCTCTCGACATGATGAAAATAGCTGATATAAACAACCTAAAGGGGGAAAGATTTAATTTTGGCTCATGGTTTCTGAAGTTTCAGTCCATTGTTGGATGTCAGATGGTAGAAGCTTTGGGGCAAAAGAAAGCTGATTACTACAAAGAGAGGTAGAGAAAGAGAAAGACAGAGATGGATAGAGATGGAGATAGAGATAAAGATTGATGAGAGAGGGCTTGGGGGGAAGAGGTGTCAGGGACACTATATATCCATCCTTCCAGTTTATGCTCCTTGTGAACTATCTTCTGCAAACAGAGCCCACTTCCTAAAGTTTCTGCCACCTCCCATTCAAATAAATATCCCTAAATGGGTTTATGCATTGATGAGGACAGAGCCCTCCTTACCCCATAACTTCCTAAGTGTCCCACCTCTGAATATTGCTGCAATGGGAATCAAATCTGAAACACATGCATCCTTTGGGGATACATAATCTCCAAATCATAATCATCTTTGCATCTAAATGATTTCATCTATAAGATATTCAATATTGTTGAAAGCACTGAATAAAATAGTGTATGGATAACAGTGCACTGCCTAATAAACAGAACACACTTCATAAGCATTATTTACTACTACCACTACTATTACTGCTTCTACTGTTGTAGCCTATTAGTTGTTGTGAAAATGAATAGAAGAAAAACATTTAAAATATAGCAATTTTCATAAATCAATTGAAGTTTAATGAGAAACCTATTATGGGAGGATAGAAATTATTAATCAGAACAAATTGTCAAGAAGATGAACAATTTTGCTGTCTCAATGAGGGTTAAGTATAGAATAGTGTAGGTTAAAGCCTGCAGGAAGAAATTTCAAAAAGGACATAGAGTATGAGTATATTTTTTCACATGTAAATACTCACCAATAGGCATTTATTGCAGTGAGGACTCTCAATATATATGTGCAGAAAATGGCAGATTCTGTAAGTAAGAATGATTCTCTCTCCCCAGCCAACCCAATGCTATCTCAATATATTCAGCTATAATATGGCCACAATGCTAAATTTACAGCCTAATTATGAGCCTAAAAATATGGATGTCTCTTCACCAAAATCAAACTGGTTACCAATATGGTTTAGTGTTGTACCTATGCATAGCAATTACAAATAGTGAACCTCTGATATGGCATCTCTCAACAGTGGACAAGCTGGCCACCTGGTCTATACTATTCCATACTATAATTGTCAACTAATTGTCCTTGCTGGAACAGATGAGTAACTAAATATATCTTTATTTTTTCTTCATCTGCTAAGCCACATCCTTTAGACTTAGCAGATATTTTAATCACCCCTGTAGTCCTCTGCAAAACACTTTTTTAAAATCAAGACACTCATTTTTAAAGTAGCTGTTTGCTCAACCCCTAAGAAAATGTAGCACATGAATCTGAGTATTCCCATGTTTCATCTCCCAGGAATACCTATCTTAATACAATGGTAAAGCACCTATGGGACAATGGAATGGACTTCGGCTAAATCACTAGTTGAGAAGTAATCCCACTGAAGAATAGAATTTATCACAAGAGGTAAAATAGATACTTTTAATCAACAACCAACATATGGTACATTCTATACCATAGTCATAATACCTGTGTCTAAGAAACTGACTCGCATTCCAAAGTAAGAGGAGATAACCCACTATTATAGTTAAGATATGAGATGTCCCACAAAAGCTCATATGTGACAATACAAGAAAGCTAACAATAAAATAAAGATAGCCTTAACCTAATCAGTGCATTCATTCACTGATAAGGATTAACTGGGTGGTAACTGTAGGTAGATAGACTGTGGCTGGAGGATGGGGAGTTATTAGGAGCACACCTTAGGTTTTTATATTTTGCCCCTGTGACCAGAGCTCACTCCCTGCTTCCTGACTGTCATGTCCTGAGCTGCTTTTCTCCTTCATCCTTTTCTGCTATGATATTATGCCTTACCTGAGGTCCAGAGCAATGGAGTTTGCTGTTTATGAACTGAGACTTCTGAAGCCATGAGGCCCAAATAAACTTTTTCCTTCTTTAAAATTGTTCCTGTCAGGTCTTTTGATTTCAGTAGCAAAAAAAAAAAAACTGACTAAAACACTCACCTACAGAATATTAGTATTCTGTCCTCATAACTTCACATTAATCTTATTGGGAGAACTTGGTTACCAAGGGAGTATGCCTTCATCAGAGAAGACAGCTGAAAATTTCATTAAATTAAAGTTGCACCTGCTATCTTGTTATTTTTTGCTCTTTGTTACATTGAAACTGGAAAAAAAAGGAGATTGCTATACTTACTGGAATGCTTTATTCTTATTAGCAAGGGGTTGCTACTACACATTAGGATCAAGAAAGAATATTTCTGAATTCCAAGAGATTTTCTGAGCTTTTAATCATCAATCTTATCTGTAATAGTAAAAGATAAAGGGAAATTACAGCAATCAAGAGTAGACAGAAACATGAAAGATTCAGAGACTTCAATAATAAAATATAGTTTCTCTCTACTAAAGAAGGGGACAACAGTTGAGTTTCTGCCTTGAATCCAATGAAACATGGAAAGGATCATGAAAGATGAAAAGTTATAAATAGCAACTACAGCCTGGCAAGCTTCCAGTAATAAATTTTGTAGTAGTGATCTGTATTGCCTTCTAATTTGTAATTTTTGATTGGTGACTTCCAATGATCTGTACGGATATTCAAATTCAAGAAGTGCCCACCACATTGATACTGGGTTTCTCTCTGTAACTACCTTTGGCCAAATGAAACATTATCCCATGGAATAAAAACAGAGGCTAGGTAAGTAAAAATTGGGGCCCCTCCTCTTAGAAAATTTTCTTCTTTACTCAGTTGCTACAAACATCCAGGGAGAGTTTATTTTTTGTTATGTTGTCATTTCTATCTGTAGACAGAGTATTTACAAATTAGTTCCTCTAATCTGGATCTCTTTTTTGAGCACTGGTTGTATCATCTCAACTGCCTGTTGAAGATAGTTTAATATACCAAAATCAAACTCGTTCTCTTCCTCTGTAACATTCTTTCTCTGTTTCCATCTTCAAATATCCAGTTGCTTATGCCACAAATCTGGCAGGTTTATTTTTATTGTTATTATTTTACCATTTATCTCAACAAACTGCTTTCAAATATTGTCACTTTCCTCCTACCTGAGAAAAGAATGATCAGATCAGAATTATTATGACCATTTCATAGCTGTTTCTGTTTTTCATCTTGTTTTCAGTGTTGGCACCTGTACAAAACACTTTCTACTACCCTCAAAGCAAATTCACAGTAGATTTTTTTTTTCTATTGTATAAATCTGTTATAATAGCGGAGATGGAGAAACAAGCATTACTCAGAAAATTCTCAAGAAGTGAATTGTCAGAAAAAATAGTGAATAAAAAATAACCTTGGCAATAGTAGGTGCAATTTCTAAGTATATTGAGCATGACATAAGCCGAAGAACAATTTTGTTTGCTTTCTTTTGAAAAAAACTTAAGCACTTCATTAAAATACGACTTTCTCTTTTAGAGTTTAAATAATTATTACATTCTGAATATTAGGTAATATTAATATTTCTTTATAATATTAATTTTAAGCTATTTAATTTTTATCAAATCTAATTTTTAATAAAAGTTTTGTAAGATTTAAATATTTTTCACTGGTTGGTTTTATAACAATAACCTACCTTTTTCTCCTTTCTCTTCTTTCTTTCCTTTCCCTTTTCCCTTCCCCCTCACCTCACTTCCCTTCTCTTCCTTTGCTTCTTCCCTCCCTCCCTACCTCACCTCTTGCTTGCCTGTCTGCTTTCCTTCCTTCCTTTTTCCTTCCTCCTTTCCTTCTTTCCCTCTTCAAATCCAACTATACCTATGTAGCTTTTTCATTAAGGCCAATTGTTTTGGAAATATTTGGGGAGGGACATATTTGAATGATGTATACATGGTTCTAACTTATGGTGGTTCAATTGATGATTTTTTTAAAAAAACTTCCTATATATTAACTGGGGTACTAAATGAATTTTTGAGTTATGACAATGAAGAAAATCTGTGTACACAGCATTTTCTTGTGAAGGAAACTAAATCATGCAATATCTTAGAAATTATTAGTTTCAAAATGAAAGATTTTAGAATATAGAATTTAGCTGTGTTTTGCCAACCAAATATGTAATCAAAAACTATAATCTTTCAGAATATTTTAAAGTCCCCAAAACTGAATGTCAGCAAAGATTAGATTGTAAAAAAAAAAACATTTTATCTCAATTAAAATGAGACATGTTTACAATATTAATAAATGGGTCCAAAATAAAAATAATATGACCCTAATAATTAAATCAGACATAATTGTTTATATATTTTTAAATTAGTAAAAATATTAATTAAAATGTATGAAAAAGGTCATTAGTGAGATATGACTATGCATTAATTAGAAAATTGATTTCACTGAAATATATTATACTTTTAAAATCATTTTTGTGCTCTGAAGATATTAATAAAATAGAATATTCTCATTATTAAAAGATAATGTCTGTACTTTTGAATCATACACACTCATAGATCATATAGGATTTTTTTGGTTATTATTTCTTTGCCTAAACTTATGGCTCTGTTGAAAAGTACCTCTATTGTTAAAATATTTTATATATACACTTTTATTTGGAGAGAAATTTGAAATTTGTGCAAGAAAATAGTTATATCAGCTACTGAACTACATGGTATGTAAGTATCATAATAGTTAATTATTGTAATATCTCTATAAGATTAACCATTATATTATTATAATTGATAAAAAATGAAGTAGTGACAAATTAATTTGCCATTGATTATTCACCTAAAAAGTACTAAACATGTCTCACTACTCTATTTATACATGTCCCATATAATATTTTCTTTGGAGACTTTCTATTTCATATATATGAATTTAATTTGTATACTTATGTCATTTTGCACTCTACTTATTGTCAAGTTCTGAACCTTAGTTGCTTTAAAACCACTAAGAGGATAAATAGTAAAATTAAAATGTCGACTTTGTGAGGCAGTGTTCACTTAAACCCATTAAATACTGGTTTGATTTTTATCCTTTTATCAAATATAAAAGCCTTGACATGCTGCATCATGGAGAGAGAGATCATAAAGGCCTTTGTCCTTTTTTGATAATAATACTCCTAAGAGAGTATGGAGAAGTGCCTCATATTATAAATTTTTGGCAGCTAGAATGGTGAATATGTGAAATAAGGATCACACTGTAAGAGAGGGGGTGTGACAAAAGTGAAAACAGATCAAACTCTCAGATAATCTTTTAATATATTTTTGTAATTTATTTAGTGAACATTCATGTAGAAATGTATGTGCTATGTTACATCTAAAATTAATTACAAAGGAGAAATATTTTGAATTTGGTACAATTAGAGTAGATTCAGTAGAAAAAAAATACACCTGTTTTCTATTATTAAATGGCTACTTTTTGAACGATCAAGGATATAAAAAAAGAAATTTTCTACTTATGTCCACTAGAGGGTAATATTGTAACACTGTAACATCTTAAATGAACCTGGGATCAGAAAAAAATAAAAATTAACAGAGGAAGATAGATGTGTCAAACAATTGTATTGTTTTGGAAAGTGAAAGAAGAAAATCACTTTAATGTTATTTAATTGATCCATTTTCCTCATATATTAAAATATTTATAAATTCCTCCATGATATTATTGATAGAATTAAAAAATAAAAATCAGAAAACAGGTATAACTCTACAAACAATTTTTTTATATTGTAGGAACTTATTTTTAGACATTCTGATTGCTCAAGAAAGACAATTGAAATGCCAGATCAAATATAAAAATCTTAAGTTGCATAATAAGTATTTTAGTATGACTGAAAATAAAAAGGAAGAATTTGGTAAGTAAAGTATAAAACTATCTTTCACTCTGGAGATTCATAAAAGCTCTGGAAGCCAAAGAATTTCATTTTCTTACCTGGTGTGTTTGGGTGACACAAGATAATGCATATGGCTTCCCAAAGAATGCTTCCTCCCTGGATGTGAAACTAAGGGCACTGCTTTTGTAAAAGTGTGAATATACCCTTCATCTGCTTTGCATAAGGGTAAACTAATACATGATTCTTTCAAATTTGTATTGCAGAGAAAAATATCTAACATTAAAATTTATAATTAAAATTCATCAATGATATCAATTTTGGTTTGAAATGATACCTGAATATACCATAAATCTCATCAGGATAGTGTAACATAAATGGATCCTGGGATGTAGAATTAAATATAAAACGTTTCTATAGGAAACTAAGCTAATCAAGGCCTCAAAGTATTTTCAGATTAAATAAAGTATCAAGATATTGGCTTATAATAAATAACAAACTACAAATGATAGCAAGATACAATGAGTGAAATTTCAAAGAAACATAAAAAATCTGAATAGAAACAGTTTTCCTTGAAACAAACAAATTAACAGGGTTCAGACTAGATGACACTCATTCTTAGTATGTTCTTATCCAAACAGCAGCTCATCAGATGTGCATTTCTAGAAAAGCCACTCTTTAATCATTTCTAATATGAAATAAAAATATTGTCTTCAGAAGTTACATAGTACATAACATACCTAAAACAGTACAGGAACATAATAAAGGAGTGGAAGTGTTATTATTATTATGTTCATTGAAATAAAAAAGTATGATTGGTAATAAGTTCTTTATATTGCAAATTGTAAAAACTATAAATAACAATCAGAAAAATTTTAAAAAACAAGGAGTTTTTATATAAATAAAATGAACAATAAGCAAAACTGGAACTTAAGAGATGGATTAAACAACTAAATAGAAAAAATGAGTCATGAATTACTACATTTGGAGATTGATTTAAAATTAAAGATGAGTTTAAAGAATTTAGAATTAAGTACAGTGAAAAAATATCAACTTCAAAATAGATTAAAAGAGTTAAAGGATAGAATAAGTTATAATCCATATTCAATGAGAGTTGCCAAATTGGAAAAAAAAAAAAAAAAACATAGATGAAAGGGTAATGAAACTCTGAATTAGCAGGGGAAGAAAAATAGCATGGGAATGAAAATGCTGGCTGACTTCTTTTAATTTTTTTTTTCATTTTTAAAAAGTTTTATTTTTTTTATATATGACAGAAGAATGCATTAAAATTCGTATTGAACATATAGAGCACAATTTTCCATATCTCTGGTTGTATACAAACTAGAGTCACACCATTCATATCTTCATACATATACTTAAGATAATGATGTCCATATCATTCCAGTATCTTTCCTACCCCCATTCCTTCCCTAACCCCCCCTTCCCTTTGCCCTATCTAGAGTTTATCTAATTCTACCATTATCCTCACTGTTATGTTATGAAACAGCATCCTTTAACCAGAGAAAATATTCGGCATTTGGTTTTGGGGGATTGGCTAATTTCACTTATCATTATATTCTCCAACTCCATCCATTTACCTGCAAATTCGTGACTTTATTCTCTTTTAATGCTGAATAACATTCCATAGAGTATATATACTACATTTTCTTTATCCTTTCATCTACTGAAGGGCATCTAAGTTGGTTTCACTGTATAGCTATTGTGAATTGTACGGCTATAAACATTGATGTGGCTGTGTCCCTGTAGTATGCTGTCTTTAAGTCCTTTGGGTATAGACGGGGGAGTGGGATAGCTCTTCTGGGTCTCTTATTTTTCCACGTGAATTTCATGACTGCTTTTTCAATTTCTATGAGGAATGTCACTGGGATTTTGATTGGAATTGTGTTAAATCTGTGTAGCACTTTGGGTAGTATGGTCATTTTGACAATATTAATTCTGCCTTCCATGAACAAGGGAGATCTTTCCATCTTGTAAGGTCTGCTTTAATTTCTTTCTTTAGGTTCTGTAGTTTTCGTTGTAGAGGTCTTTCACCTCTCTCTTTAAGTTGATTCCCAAGTATTTTATTTATTTATATTTTTTGAGGCTATTTTAAATGGGGAGTATTTCCTCGTTTTCCTTTCAGGGGATTTGTCACTGATATACAGAAATGCCTTGATTTATGGGTGTTGATTTTGTACCCTACTATGTTGCTGAATTCATTTACTGGTTCTAGAAGTTTTCTGATGGAATTTTTTGGGTCTTCTAAGTATAGAACTATATCATTGGCAAATAGTGATAGTTTGAGTTCTTCTTTACCTATTCGTATCTCTTTAATTTCTTTCATCTGTCTAATTGCTCTGACTGATTTTCAAGAACTATGTTAAATAGAAGTGTTCAAAGAGGGCATCCCTGTCTTGTTCCAATTTTAGAGTAAATGCTTTCAATTTTCCTCCATTCGTAATTGTGTTGGCCTGAGGCTTAGCATAGACAGCCTTTATGATTTTGAAGTATGTTCCTGTTATCCCTAGTTTTTCTAGTGTTTGAACATGAAGAGGTGCTGAGTTTTGTTGAATGCTTTCTCTGTGTCTATTGAGATGGTCATATGGTTCTTATCATTAAGTCTATTGATGTGATGAAGGACATTTATTGATTTCCGTATGTTGAAACGAACTTGCATCCTTGTGGTGAACCCCATTTGATCATGGTATACTATCTTTTTGATATGTTTCTGTATTCAATTTGCCAGAATTTTATTGAGAATTTTTGCATCTATGTTCATTAGAGATTTTGGTCTGAAGTTTCTCTCTCTCTCTCTCTCTCTCTCTCTCTCTCTCTCTCTCTGTGTGTGTGTGTGTGTCTTTGCCTGGTTTTGGAATCAGAGTAATATTGGCCTTATAGAATAAGTTTGGAAGTGATCCCTCTTTTTTTTCAGCTGTGTATTCATGCAGTCCTGGGCTTTTTTTGGTTGGTAGGCTTCTGATGGTGTCTTCTATATCATCACATAAAATTGTTCTGTTTTGTCACATAAAATTGAGTATATCACCCTGATTTGATTTGGGCAAATCATATGACTGTAGAAATTTGTTGATGCCTTCAACATTTTCTACTTTATTGGTATATAAGTGTTCGAAATAATTTCTAATTATCTTCTGGATTTCTGTAGTGTCTGTTGTGATATTTCCTTTTTTTATCACATATGTTAGTAATTTGAGTTTTCTCTCTCCTTTGTTACCATAGTTAAGAGTCTGCTAATTTTATTTATTTTTTCAAAGAACCAACTTTTTGTTTTGTCAATTTTGTCAATTGTTTTTTTGTTTCAATTTCATTGACTTCAGCTCTGATTTTAATTATTTCCTGTCTTCCACAGCTTTTGGTGTAAATTTGTTCTTCTTTTATTTATTTTTATTAGTTACACATGACAGTTCAATGATCTTGACAATTCATACATTTGAATCAAATGGGGTATAATTTCTCATTTTTCTGATTGTACAGGTTGCAGAATCACATTGGTCATACAGTCATCCATATACATACAGCAATAATGCTTCTTTTTCTAGGGCTTTGACATGTGATATTCAGTCTTTATTTGTTGACTTTTTCTTCTTTTAAGGAATTAAATTCCATCCAATGAACTTTTCTCTTAGTACTGCCTTCATAGTGTCCCAGCGATTTCGATATGTTGTATCTGTGTTCTCATTCACCTTTAATTTTTTTTAATCTCCTTGATGTCTTTTGCAACCCATTGTTCATTCAGTAGCATATTATTTAGTTTCCAGGTGTTGGAGTAGCTTTTATTTTTTGTTTTATCATTGATTTCTAATTTCATTCCATTAGGATTGATAGAATCCAGGGTAGTATCTCTAGTTTTTTATATTTGCTAAGAGTTGCTTCATGGCATAATATGTGTATTTTTTCTTCCAGTGTTGTAAGTTTTAGTTTCAAGTATTGTTTTTAGATATATGTAGGCTTATTGTTTTTAATCTTATGGATAAATTAACTCCTTTATCATTATATATATCATTATAAATTATCCCTCTTCATCTCTGACAACATTTCATTTCTTAAAGATCAGAGTTTCTTATATTGATATAATTATTCTCTTTTACAATTGCCTTTCACATTAATCATTTTAGGTCTTATCCATCTTTCATTTTCAGCTTTTCTGTGTATATAATGTTTGTGTTTTCTTGTAGACAGCACAACATTGGATCATATATAGTTATACTGTCTAACAATTTCTCCCTCATAACTGAGCCTTTGAATCCACTCACATTTAATGATATTACTATATGTTTTGACTAGATTTTTATTTTGCTATTAGTTTTAAAATTTTCATATATTTCCTCCATTCTCTTTTCATACATCATACCATTTCTTTCATAAAAATGCTCTCAATAACAATTTATTCCTTTATTAATATTTTTACTTCTGTTTTAAAGTTATTAACCTCTGTACTAGGAATTACATTTAGAAGTCTTAATTTGTCAAAATAACAACATGCAATGTAACACATGATGAATTATTGTCATATGTATCTCTATGTTATAAATTTAACAAAAATGTATTTTGTTATGGCTTTAAACATTATTATTTCCTTAAAGACTGCAAAAAAGAAAGAAGACAACATATTGTCACAACCCTTTCTTCTGCTCTAGTTTCTGATTTTTCAGATTTTTCCCCCCTATTTGTTTAGTGGTATGCTAGTGATTGGCTTGGGAAGATTCTGTGAAATATTCTTCCCATACATTATGAAGTTGCAGATTGCTCTGCTCACATTTTTTTTCCCCTTTCCTTTTCTATGTTGGTAGATTTGTAGATGGAAGAAGACACATAGAAAGGATTTCTGGGATTTAAAATTGACATTCAACCAAAAACTGTCAAGGGCCTAAACTCTGCCAACAAACATGTGAGCTTACAATAGGAAGTCAACCTCTAGAGGAGAATATAGCCTTGGCCAATGACCAGGTTTCTGCAT
This sequence comes from Marmota flaviventris, assembly GCF_047511675.1. NCBI lineage: Eukaryota > Metazoa > Chordata > Mammalia > Rodentia > Sciuridae > Marmota > Marmota flaviventris. The sequence goes on along the minus strand of NC_092504.1, from coordinate 50,097,077 downwards.
TGCCTAATGCAGAGAATCCTGGCAGCTTTTTCCTGGAATTTCAGCCAAAAAACAAACAAACAACAACAACAACAACAAAAAAAAAAAAAAAAAAGAAAAGAAAGTAAATATCTTTTGATTTAAATCATTGACATTTATGGTATCATTGATTTCTAATTTTTGCAGTAATAGAACTCATACACAGGTTTCAATCTATTGCAATGCCCTGAATTGTTCTGTCAGGAGCCATCCATGGGCTGTGTGTGTGAGCTATGCTCATTTCAGCGATATGAGGGGACTGGTCTGGTATCCGGCCCTGATTGGGTTGTGCAAAGTAAGTGTGCCTTTCCTCTCTCTCTGTGTCTGATACCACACAGCACCTGAGATTGGTGCAACTTGCCAAGATGTCAATCAATCGACTGATCACAAGACATCACAAAGCAAGACTCCACCTTTCAAAATCCTATCTCTTGCTTTCATTTGGGTGGAATATTCTATCAAATGTCTTTTCCCTAATAAATGCAGTGGTTCTTGGTGTGCTCTCTCTCTCCTCCTCCCTTTTCAGTGCTGCCCAGTGTGGAGCTGACCCTTAAGGTCACAGAGCCCTCCGCCCTCATTCTTAGAAACTCATGTTTGTGGTTTGTGTGGTTTCTTCACTGTTTTCTCAGTTTATTGCTGTCACCAGCTCCATTGAATCCAGCTCATCTTGCCAGCCAGGCTAGCTGAAGGGAGTTCTATTTTTCACACTTTTCCTTTTTAAAAGTTTTTTGACTTTTTAAATGAGTTGAGTAATTTTATGATTTAACTAATCTCCCATTTGAAATTTTCCTCTTCTATTTATTTTGTTATTTCATTACCTGATTTAGGAAATGCAGTGTACATGTATAACTTATCACATTCCACTTTTACTTGTACCAGTGATTTTACAGAAGACACAGAAATATACCTCGATTTTTCGCCTTTTTACTTTTGTATTATTTTGTTATATATTTTATTTTTGCTGCCTTAGTTTAGACTTTTATTATATCTTGGATAGACTTTTATTATATCTTAGAGTGCCTTAGCCTGACTTTTAACCTCTAGACTAGTCTATTCTCATTAGTTCTCTGTTAAGTCAGTATAGTCAACTTCTAAGACACATTCTTATGTCTTTTATCATTTAAAAGGTGCCAGAAGAATGATAAACAAGCTATTTAGCAATTTAGTTCAAAACTTTATGGTCTCCACACCTTTTCCCCAGTTTCATCTTCTATAACTTGCAGTGTTTATGTTTTATATAGTTCCTCTCTCCATGCTAATTTGTGTTTCTAGATTACTCTTCCTCAATTATGTATCTTCCCAAACTTCAGTTCTTTAAACTTTGATTTTTCATTAGCAGTGAGCTAACATTATTTCATCCATGTCAAACCAAACTGTTTTTACTATTATTTACAAAATAGTAAATAAGCTTTAAATAATCTTAAATAGTAAATAATTAAATAGATTTAAGTAAAACTCAACATTTCTTTTGAAGTTAGTCTCTGAGTACATTAGTATGGGCATAACATGAGTCATTAAATTTAAATATTGCATAACATCAACCCAGTCAAAAAGCAAACTAGAAATAAAATTAAAAAGTCAACTTTCAAGAACTATAGCCAACTGTATCTGAAAAATAAAAGACTGCAGTCAAGAGAATTTAAGTGGAAATAATTACAGATGAGACTTGAAAACAATAGTGTAATTTTTTTTTTCAATTAAAAAATATTTGAAGAAAATGGAAACAGGGAGAAATAAGTTCCTAAAGGGAAACCAAAGAATTGGAGATCAAAAGTTATGAAACTTTTGAAATTACGAATCATTATTTAAGGAAGTAAAATATCTCTAATATTAGAGGCATTAATTTGGTGCTTTTTATATAAGGCAGAATAATTTTTTCTGAACTTCTCTAGGGTATCTCTTAATTTCACTACTCAGACTCATTTCTTTGATATGAAATTATTGTTTACAGAAGTCTGGAAACATAGTAACAATTCATAATAATGTGGGAAATATTACCTATAAGTTTGGTTTTGTATACTTGTAATTTCTTTTTAAGAGTGAGAGAATAAATGAAAGGAGTACTTGTCTTTGGTAAGTTGGTAACCTTTCCTAGATCAAAGGTTAGAGAGTGCAGTCTGGATTCACATATATCATGTGGGATCTTGAAAAAACACGATTCGTTTTGTCATTCACTTTCTCTTAAATATTTACTGAAGGATTCTTTACATATGTCCTTGTTGTCAGTTTTGCTCATTCTTAAGTAATTGTCTAAAGTCACTTGAATAACAAACACACTCTGAGCTCTCTAATTACAGGGCCCAGTTCTGTGTACTAATCAATACCTTAAACATGATTTAGATCAAAATCTTTTTCTCTTCTCAGATTAATGCTGACTCCATTGGGGTTGTCTGACATTTGGCTTATCCTCCTTTGTTTTGCAATTAATGATTCCTCAAGGCAGGATCAAAAGAAAACATAGGAGGAACGTGGAAACAAACATTTCTTACTTGATATATGTTAATCTAAAGATTTTTCATTCTTTTTTTAGTCTTGCCACTTGTTTTATTAAAAACTACCATATTTTCCTGTGGATGAATATGTTCTTCCTTGTCAACCCAACTGGTCTTTGATTTTCCAGTGGTTCCCCTGCCAATCTTTGTGTGTCAGAGTCCTTGCTATGTCTGGCATGAGCTTTAGGAAACTTTCAAGATGTTTCCTTAATGTTGACTGTTGGACCACAGGGTCTACTTGTGACCTTGATATTTGCAATACATTAATTTTTAATTGCCTTAGATCGTTGCTGCACCTCTCATCTCCATATAGCTCTGTCTTGCATACACCCATCAGCACAGCAAACATGTGAATGCTCTCTGAGACATGCACAAAGAGTTGCTTTATAAATTTTTTTTAAATCTCTTAAATGACTCCTTAATCGCTTTTAAACCCTGAAAATGAGTTTAACCTAATTATTTATAATTTTACACTGTGGTTTATAATATTACTATAAATATAATAATTAATACAATTAAAATGGAAGAGTAAATATATAGGATGTATGTATATACCTAGACTTCTAGACTTGTGTTAAAATATTCCTAAATTCTTTTAATGTGGAATAATTTCTTGTTGATCTTTGCATTTCTAATAGTGTCTAGAGTAATGTGACTTTCATGTTCCTAACATTCAACAAAATTTCTGAAGAATAGATTCAATGTTTAATTATTACATTTTAAATAATTTATTTTTGATGGAGACATGTCCATAATATCACTTAATTTTCTATATAGCAAAGAAACCATACTATTTATTTCCCATTTTAGGCATTTAATTATTGATTATAGGGAATTTGAAAATTGATTAAACAACAGTAACAATGTCAAATATTGTTGATGTTATAAGATATTATAAGAATAATATGTTTGTGCCAAATATATCTAAATAGTACTACAAGTACTATTTTTTGACTGAATTTTTAAGCTTATTTTTTCCAAATATTAATTTCTGCATTTCAATACATTCATCAAGACATAGTTGCCAGAACTAAGAGAAAGGTACATATAAAATAGTTACAGTTCCTTTGTATTACTAATATTATTATTAATAATGATCATCACAGTGAAGTTGATAGCTATAGAAATCCATAATCTGTATTACTTTATCATCTGCACAGTATTGATAAGCCTATTTTCTATTACTGGACTGAAAATGCAACTCAAATTAGTTCAAGGAAAATAAACACATTTGTATTTATGAAAGTATGGTATATACCCAAACCAGCATTGACAAATTTTTATCCTGAATGGTATATTAAAATAATCATAAAACAAGAAAGGAGCATGTAAAATTTTTAATATAGAATAAAATGTTGTAAAAATCAAGGGAGTGATTTTGATTACAAGTGCACCAAATATAGTCAATGTCACCAAGAAAATAAAAAAGTCAAGGTAAGAGAAGGATGAGCTCCAGAATGCATATCAATAAGGATCATAAATCATTTACAAAGGGAATATTCTGAAAAAAAGTAATAGAGTAGGTTGACTATACTGTAGTGTTGACTAAAATATGACCTGTGGGCCAAATCTGGTACACTATCTGATTTTGTATAACCTACAAATTAAGAATTATTTTTACATTTTGTAAAGTTTGGAGAAAAACCAATTATATTTTATGAAGTGAAAATTATAGAAACTCACATTTCAGTGCAGATGAAGTATTGTTAGCACATGATATCTATGTTCATTGTATTACCTGTGCTACTTTTATACCATGCTGGCAGAATTGCATTGTTAAGATAGAGACCACATTGCCACAAACCTTTAATATTTACTCCTGGGACCTTCTTACTGTAGAGGAAAGATTTTAGAATAGGATTTTATTTATGTTCATTTAGGTTCAGTATGTTAATGCTGTGCAGTCATATGCTCTTAATAAGTGCTTGTTTCTTATTTGATCTTTTCTTTCATTTTTAGGTTTTATATTTACATACAATTATATTTGTTATAAAAATCATTCCTTCATGACATGAAGGGGAAATATTTGTTAAATTTTCCACATCCACCCGTACTATTAGTTACTATATAGTTATTTTCTTATGCAATAAATTTTCTTTTGAAATAAATCAGTCTTTTTAAAAAGTACAATGCACAAATTCATAAAAAACAAAATCTCTCCAAATACATATTATACCCATGTCAAAATTGTATTAAGTCCATTAACAATGAATGCATATGAATAGTAGACTCAATTTGAAGAGAATTTGAAGAAAGGATTGTATTGTTAGAACAGAAAGAAGTACTGAAATAAAAGTTAAAACTTTATTGAAAGTCTAACAGAATCATCAAATCAAAACCTTGGAGTTTCTTTAAATAGAAATTATAGTTGTTTTAGATTTATAAGAAGCAAATTCTAACTTTAGAAGTTTTTAAAATGCTTGAGCCATTGTCAATGTGAACCACAAGTCAAGGTTTCACAAGAAAGCAAGGTGTCACATAAGTGAACTTTTCAGAAAACATTCTGGCATTATATTAAAAGTTGAAACAAAATTCAATTTGGATCCTCCTTTTAGGCAATTTCTCTAAATTGGGCTTCTGAAATGAAGGAAAAACCCCTTCCTGTTTTCTTTGAAACTGTCATTAGTATATTCTGAGGTATAATCTGTCAATTGCTACCATTCAAACCAGTCTTGCAAAGTATACAGGGATTTACACTTATGTACACAATCGAGATTATCAATTATATATATCCTACTGTTAGTACAATCTTTTATTTTTATTTTAATTATGTTTTTATTAGTGCACTATAATTAGAAATAATCATGTGGTTTCTTGTGACATATCCATGAGTGCACAGGACATGATGTATGTCATTTCATTCCCCAGTAATATCCCTTTGAACGAGATTCTCAACAGGTGTCAAATTCTACAGTGGGACAAGTTGGGACACAGTTTTGATTGTCCAAAGAAGATAATACTGTCATCTGGATGATAGAGGACAGGGGTACTGGTATGCATCCAAACATGCACAGGAGCCTCCACAACTAAGTAACTGACCCAAAATGCAAAGTAACCACACTGTGAAACTCTGCTTTGAACATTTAACTATATGGGAATATAAATTTCATACAAAATCTTATATTGGAACAAATTAATTAAAGTGTATTTTATAGAATCCTGAAGTTGTGTGTTTGTGTATGCTTTATTAATATACAATTTATATGCTGAGAAAAACAAGTGCACAATTTGATAAAGCTTTACAATTGTATAAACATGTATAACTATCTCCTTATCAAAATACATAAATTTCTATTATACACAAGAGTCCATGTTCCCACCAACTCAGCCTCTGACATTTTTTTCCACCCTAGTTATCTGTTTTATCATTCCTACATATGAAATATAATGCTATGTATTCTTTTGTGACACTCTTCTCTCACTGTATATAATAGTTTTGGGCAATGTTGTTAGGTTAAGAGAAATTTGTTTCTATTGCTGAACATTATTGCTGAGTACTATTATGTTTTTGCTGATATATAACAAGTATGTTATACATACACTTGTTGTATATTTGTATATTTCCAGTTTTAAATCACTATGAACATTTGTGTATGTTTTGGGGCTTTAAAACATACAAATATATTTCAGTAATCTTATCTCAATATTAAAGAGGGAGTCATTGGATGGATATGCATATGCATATGAGAACTGATAAAATTTCTAAAATTATCAGTTTATAAATAAAGAAAAAATTTATTCTCTCACCAAGATTGTATGAAATTTAAGTTGATAAATATGATTGTTAAAATTTGGTGTTGCCAGTTTTATTAATTGTTTGCAAAATATCATTATAGATATATTTTAACAATTTCCTAATAATGATTTCAAGCAATTCTTCCTGTGCTGCATGGCCACTTATACACATAATGTATGTTTTTTGAGGTGCTTTTCCATTTGATTTCAACCAATCTACTTATATTCTATGTTTCTATTTTTATACACTACCATGAGACAACTTATAATAAAATAAATTACAATTTGCTCATAATAATGTCAAAAACATAACAAACCAAGAAACAAATTTCACAAAGGACTTGCAAGACTTCTCTATATGCAAAACCTTCAGATCCAGGCATGGTGATGCATGCCTGTAATCATAGATACTCTGGAGGATGAGGCAGGAGGATCACTAGCTCAAGGCTAGCCTAGCTTGAACAACTTAGCAAGAGGTTTTTGCCTTAAATAAAAATTATAAAAGATGAAAATGTCTGGAGACTTAACTCAGATAGAGTGGACCAGGGTCAATCCCCAGTACTGAAAACAAAAAGGAAAAGACTTTAGAACAAGGTTGGAGAGATTTGCATGAGACTGACAGAGCTAGAGATAGATGAAGGTGACATAGAAATGAGGATATAGATAGATAAATACATTTTATCTCACATTCCTCTTGGTAACAATGTTTTGCTTACAACATAGATCATGACTTTGTTATATCTTTAGAGTTCATAATCATGGTGTATCTACCAAAAATTAGTTTTTTGCTTTTGAACATGGGCATTTACATTGTAAGTAACAGAATACTACTTTTTAGGTAAGGACAGCTTCACATAGATCTTTTATACATGTGACTGCTTCCTGTTTGAGTTGATATTTCTCTGCTTATTTAGGTTTAAACGAAACCAACTTGAATAACCTTTGGATGTTTAAAGTTTTTGTAGAATCCCCCCCCCCTTCTTCATGGAATTAATTCACATTTAAAAGAAGCTATACTCATTCTCTTAGGATATTCTGGCTGCTAGTTTTATAAGGTCAGTTTAGGGAATCTTGATTAATTTTGCCAGTTGATGGATTTTTTTCAATGATCCTTCATATTCAGGTTTTGTTCTCCTTACATTAACCAGATGTAGGATATTTTTCCTTAATTTCCACTAAATAGGAAAATCAAATTAAAAACAAAAATCAAATAAAACAATTCAGAGAAGCTGGATTCATGTTTAAAGGATATTAATAAAATTTCAAGAGACAGAAGGTCTGTATTTTAGAGAAAAAAGCTAAAAATAGCCCAGATTAGTTTTCTCTACAACCACACATCTTGCCCTACTCTTCCTGTCTCCTGCCCTCTTCACTGCATTTTCTTCTCTGATCACAACTGCATATTCATTTCTTTCCATAACAAATTTATTCATCTCCATCCTTTGATATCTTAAATTCCAATGGCCAAGACATTTGAACTTCATATTCCATAATCAAATATTTTATTAGTTCATTATCTGAAATGAGATAGAGCTATACTTAAAAGCAATTTAAGTTTCAGGTTTTAATACGAATTTTATTTATCAAACAAATATTTGTGTATTAAGTATCTGTATAATGCTACAAAAAATAAAATGATTAGATTTTATTGTTTCCATTCATATTTAAGTGAATGAATCTGTAAATAGATTAATGATGGTATAAATTATTGAAAAAATGAATGATTAGTTATATGATTTTGAAAGTCTTAATAGGGATGAATGCTAAGATAATTAAATCATGTCTTTCCAAAAATTCACTTTGCTTTCTTATTTTTATATTTACCTTTACTTTATTGTGTAGACTTTGTCATTTATATGTCTTTATTTCCCGAGTAAAGTCTTTACTTCCTATTACAGTCTTAGAATTTAGAAATAATTCCAAATAGTCTTAGTCCTCATCAAATCGTTTTTAATAAGAAAAACAGATAATATAACTAACTTATGTAGAACTAGATAAATAGTTGGTAGAAAACTGGACTTGTGACCATATCTCTTTATTTTTAAATTAGTAAAGGTCTGTATTGTAACATATTATTTCTGCTTTCATATTTTACTGATGAGAAAACTATAACCCAGATGTTTTATATTTTCCTAAGATCACAAATATAATTAGTGGTAAGGCAAAAATATTTAATGTGAAATATAAGAATCTGGCCTCTAAATTATAAACCAAGATATCTTATACTACTATGCATTATACTTGGTTGCAGTTAATAATTTGTGTAGAAACACAAAAACAAAAAAATTCAACAAAATTTGATATCAAAATATCTTGAATCTTGCTTATTTTGCATACTGCAATGTTGTTTTATTTTTCCACACCTTTTATTCATTGATCATTGAGGCAATTAAAAGTCTTATAATTTTTCTTGAGAATATAATTCATTGATTTATAAAAGACTAACTATGTAGACTCTCCTCAGAGAATAAGTAAAAGGGCAAGGTATAAGTTCCCTGAATAAAATTTGACCCTTTACCTACATAAATTCAAAAGGACTCATTTTATTACTACATAGTATAATTTTTACACATAGCTTTAAATAACAAGTCTTATTGGTATAAGTGCTATGTTTAAAAATCTTTGGATCTCAATTTACTTAGCTAACAATATTTGATGACTTTCATATATCTACAATTCATTCCTAATACTTTTGATAAACTTACCTGTGCTCTCATAAATTTTATGTTCTGAACCATCTATTTCTCTGCTGTATGGTTCATTTTATTGTTTATTTTATGATATATAGAGCAAAACTTGCAATTTTCTCTCTCCTATTTGGCTGCTATGTCACAAATTACTTTTCATGACATATACAATGTCTTCTAACCTTTGAAAGTTTTGCTTTTGTTGAAAATTTATCATTATTCTCCCAGAAAGTATTTTATGTTTACCCTATCAGATCATTTTAACTGTCACTATGTGCACTTTCTATCCTATTAAATATGAGTCATGGCCTTCTCCACATAGTGATGATGAAATAATTTTAAGCCCATAGTTAATAAACTATGTTTTGGCCATCAGCTTGATCTTAAGTGAATACCAAAAGTTTAGGAAGCTGTTTTGTGAACATATTTGCTCACACAACTTCGTAGCAGTATCAAGAAAATGAAATCGGAAAATAAGAAAGACCAGACATATTATAATCACTCTAATAAGAAACATGATTTTAATTTAAAATATATATATATTTATCACTCTTGCCTATTTATAACTGAAGATTTTTTGAGGGGTACTGGGGATTTAACTCAGGGGCACTCAACCACTGAGCCACATCCCCAGCACTATTTTGTATTTTATTTAGAGACAGGGTCTCACTGAGCTGCTTAGCACCTCACCTGTTGCTGAGCTTGGCTTAAACGTGCAATCCTCCTGTAAGCCTCCTGAGTTGCTGGAATTACAAATGTGTACCATCACACCCAGCTTTAAAACTGAAATTTGTATAAAAATCAAACTATTTGATAAAAGAAAATACAATATTATAAAGCTTGAAATTATATTTTAAACGTTGTCTTAAGAAATCATTTTCATATGCTAATATAAAAAGAAAAGGATCTCTGACCATCCTTGTTCTGTGGAATGCCTGTTGGAAACAAAGCAGAATTGAAGCCAGTGGTTCAAGCCGCAATTTCAGCAGTCCCAGCTCTTGAGGTAGGAGGATCTCATGTTCGAAGCCAGCCTCAGCAAATTGACAAGGCCCTAAGCAATTTAGTGAGACCCTGTCTCAAAATAAAAGACAAAATGGGCTGGGGATGTGGCTTAGTGGTAAAACCCCTCTAGATTCAATCACCAGTAGCCTGCCCACTGTCCCCAAAGAAGCAAAGCAACATTGAAAATTACATGAAATAACAGGAAAGAGCTAATATATTTCCCACTGATAAATGACATCATGATTATTCCTGAACAGATAACAAAACTGGTATAAGACAAAATGAAGAAACTTGAATTACAATATTGAATATTGTATTTCTTTAGCCTACTGCTAAAAGCAGTATTCCATGAAATACCAAAGATCAATGAGCCTTCTAGTACTATCCCACCATTTTCCAAGAAATGACAAACATTCTCTAGTATCTGTGTGGATATTTAAAGGACCTACAACAGCTAGATGATTCTGAAAAGATAATTTTAAAAAAGTGGAAAAACTTAGCTCTCTGCTTTGAATTTACTACCCAATATTGGTGCAAGTTTAAAATGTAAATTAAAGAAATAGAACACAACCTGAATAGATCATCATATATAGGCCATCTGTAAATAGATGTCTACCTATACATGTGAACACACACACACACACACACACACACGTACACACACATGTCGATCCATATCCATCCCAAATTTTTTAAGAAAATATTTCAAGCTTATTCATTTCAGCCTTCCAAAAAAATATGGTATAGCTAAAGTGAATAATCACAAACAGCCTAGATTAGTTTCTCAAACTTTTTATTATCACCTCTTACCATTCATTTTAGACTTTTCTTTTAGAATTATTTAAGACTTTCTTTTTTCCTACTTATCTTTTAACCTCTGAAAAATAAATTTTTATCTTTTTCTGATCATGCCACTAATCAGGAAGCTCAAAGTCTGTAAAAATCCTGAGGTTCTGATGAATTCTGTATTGTTTAGGAACACCATTTTTGCATCTAGAACAGAAGCTTTTGTTCTACGGCAATCAAATAGTGTCCTTCAGTGGAGTCTGTGGGGGTTTTTAAATTCAAAATATCTGATTCAGATGCTTGATATATACTTGAAAGGAAATTGCTAGATTATTACTAACTGTGAAATTCAGAGGGCTTTCACAAGAAATAGCAACAGTTGATTCTGGGTAATGTAAACAAATGGATAAATTACAAATAACAGTAGAGCTGAGGTAGCTCAGCAGAGTTCCTTGAAAAATTAGAATTTCCATGGACAAGAAAGTTTACTGGAACTGTTCGTTGCACAGTTTGCCTCATTATTTGATCAGTGGTTGAACCATTCAGTGTCCACCCTTATGACATTTGCTAGGTGATCTGAACACTGTGAAAATCTCCCAGTCAAGCCAAAATTTGCTACTTGGTCCATTGATAGGAATTTCTAAATTAAAAGTTGTGAGCTGTGATAAATCTGTATATTGTAAAACTCTAGTGAAAAAAAAAAAGTGAAGTAACTCTACACAACAGGCAGAGCTGAAAATCAGAGTGCATTGGGAAGTAGGCTTCTGACCAAGGAATATATCTGTGTATTGATTATTAGGCAGAAGTCAATGACCTTGTGGTATGTTCAGGCCAAATCCCTTATAAGTGATTCAGTTAAGGAAGTCCCTATAGAAACCAAAATGGGTCAAGTATACACCCAACATAAAGATAAATTTCTAGCTTGGGTAGGTGATTCAAATATAGTGAATGTGTTTTACTCAGATCTCTAAAATCAAACAACTTGACTGATGAAATGACAAACAAGGGTGTGCTAAATTCATGTACTAAGAGTGAATTACAACACATTCATTGTGCACCTGTTGGAGGGACTTTAATTAATATCCACATGGAGCAGGGAGAAAGGATACTGCTAATACTAGTACTGCTAATTATACTTCACATAATTATTAACCAGAAAATGACCTAAGAAATTCTTACCTAAGAGTCTTTTAAGCACGTCTCTTTATATTGTGGTCTTTAAATTGCTTATGGTAAAATAACTTGAATTTATGGAATGAAGCTATTTGAAGAACAATGTTACTTGCTTAGGCCCTCCAATGAAGTATTAAAAACTAAGGTGTAAACCAAGTGACTTCCTCTGAGCTAATTTGTGATACATACTTAGCATTCTTCCCTTACTCTAACAACAAAATATGTGTTATTACTGAGAAAAACACCTTGTTTGGTTTTTCATTTTGAAAACTTCATTTCATTAGGAGTCTTTTCCCTAATAGATGTTGCTGCATTTACACTTACTTTTTACTTTTATGCTTTATCTAATCATAACTCATACAGAGCTAATTGGCTTTTAAAATAGAAAGTTATATGGGTTTCTGATTTAAAGCATCTGTATCTTAATTACACACTAAAATAATTCAAATTTTCTCCACATTACTCAAAATGCACAGGGTTTTAAGTGTTTTCAGTTAATGTTTGTAAAGGTGGACAATGTATGTACTTAAATTATTTGTGTTTGATTCTGTTTTCTTGATTTTTTGGCATGTGGATATCCAATTGTTTAAGCATTTTTTTTTTGTTAAAATTACCTTGTACATTGGCCAAAATTAGGTGATTAATGTATTTAGTCTTGAAAAATCTTTAAAACACTGTGAAACAAACTAGATTTAGAGTTTTTTTCATAAGCATGATTTTGTGGAAAAAAAATTCCTTTTAAAATAAATAACTATTCAGATTTTCTTTTCTTTTTTTAAAAATTTTTTATTGTTGGTTGTTCAAAACATTACATAGTTCTTGATATACCATATTTCACACTTTGATTCAAGTGGGTTATGAGCTCCCATTTTTACCCCATATACAGATTGCAGAATCACATCAGTTACACATCCATTGATTTACATATTGCCATACTAGTGTCTGTTGTGTTCTGCTGCCTTTCCTATCCTCTACTATCCCCCCTCCCCTCCCCTCCCATCCCCTCTTCTCTCTCTGCCCCCTCTACTGACATTCATTTGTCCCCCTTGTATTATTATCCCCCTTTCCCCTCACTTCCTCATGTATGTACTTTTGTATAACTCTGAGGGTCTCCTTCCATTTCCATGCAATTTCCCTTCTCTCTCCCTTTCCCTCCCACCTCTCATCCCTGTTTAATGTTAATCTTCTTCTCATGCTCTTCGACCCTACTCTGTTCTTAGTTACTCTCCTTATATCAAAGAAGACATTTGGCATTTGTTTTTTAGGGATTGGCTAGCTTCACTTAGCATAATCTGCTCTAATGCCATCCATTTCCCTGTAAATTCTATGATTTTGTCATTTTTTTAATGCAGAGTAATACTCCATTGTGTATAAATGCCACATTTTTTTATCCATTCATCTATTGAAGGGCATCTAGGTTGGTTCCACAGTCTTGCTATTGTGAATTGTGCTGCTATGAACATCGATGTAGCAGTGTCCCTGTAGAATGCTCTTTTTAGGTCTTTAGGGAATAGACCAAGAAGGGGAATAGCTGGGTCAAATGGTGGCTCCATTCCCAGCTTTCCAAGAAATCTCCATACTGCTTTCCAAATTGGCCGCACCAATTTGCAGTCCCACCAGCAATGTACAAGTGAACCTTTTTCCCCACATCCTCGCCAGCACTTGTTGTTGTTTGACTTCATAATGGCTGCCAATCTAACTGGAGTGAGATGGTATCTTAGGGTGATTTTGATTTGCATTTGTCTGACTGCTAGAGATGGTGAGCATTTTTTCATGTACTTGTTGATTGATTGTATGTCCTCCTCTGAGAAGTGTCTGTTCAGGTCCTTGGCCCATTTGTTGATTGGGTTGTTTGTTCTCTTATTGTCTAATTTTTTGAGTTCTTTGTATACTCTGGATATTAGGGCTCTATCTGAAGTGTGAGGAGTAAAGATTTGTTCCCAGGATATAGGCTCTCTATTTACCTCTCTTACTGTTTCTTTTGCTGAGAAAAAACCTTTTAGTTTGAGTAAGTCCCATTTGTTGATTCTAGTTATTAACTTTTGTGCTATGGGTGTCCTATTGAGGAATTTGGAGCCCGACCCCACAGTATGTAGATCGTAGCCAACTTTTTCTTGTATCAGATGTCGTGTCTCTGATTTGATATCAAGCTCCTTGATCCATTTTGAATTAACTTTTGTGCATGGCGAGAGAAAGGGATTCAGTTTCATTTTGTTGCATGTGGATTTCCAGTTTTCCCAGCACCATTTGTTGAAGATGCTATCCTTCCTCCATTGCATGCTTTTAGCCCCTTTATCAAATATAAGATAGTTGTAGTTTTGTGGATTGGTTTCTGTGTCCTCTATTCTGTACCATTGGTCCACCAGCCTGTTTTGGTACCAGTACCATGCTGTTTTTGTTACTATTGCTCTGTAGTATAGTTTGAAGTCTGGTATCGCTATACCGCCTGATTCACACTTCCTGCTTAGCATTGTTTTTGCTATTCTGGGTCGTTTATTTTTCCATATGAATTTCATGATTGCTTTCTCTATTTCTACAAGAAATGCCGTTGGGATTTTGATTGGCATTGCATTAAACCTATAGAGAACTTTTGGTAATATCGCCATTTTGATGATGTTAGTTCTGCCTATCGATGAACAGGGTATATTTTTCCATCTTCTAAGATCTTCTTCTATTTCTCTCTTTAGGGTTCTGTAGTTTTCATTGTATAAGTCTTTCACCTCTTTTGTTAGGTTGATTCCCAAGTATTTTATTTTTTTTGAAGATATTGTGAATGGAGTGGTTGTCCTCATTTCCATTTCAGAGGATTTGTCGCTGATATACAGGAATGCCTTTGATTTATGCATGTTGATTTTATATCCTGCCACTTTGCTGAATTCATTTATTAGCTCTAATAGTTTCTTTGTAGACCCTTTTGGGTCTGCTAGGTATAGAATCATGTCATCAGCAAATAGTGATAATTTAAGTTCTTCTTTTCCTATTTTGATGCCTTTAATTTCTTTCATCTGTCTAATTGCTCTGGCCAGTGTTTCGAGAACTATGTTGAACAGAAGTGGTGAGAGAGGGCATCCCTGTCTTGTTCCAGATTTTAGAGGGAATGCCTTCAATTTTTCTCCATTCAGAATGATGCTAGCCTGAGGCTTATCATAGATTGCTTTTACAATATTGAGGTATGTTCCTGTTATCCCTAGTTTTTCTAGAGTTTTGAACATAAAGGGATGCTGTACTTTGTCGAATGCTTTTTCTGCATCTATCGAGATGATCATATGGTTCTTATTTTTAAGTCTATTGATGTGGTGAATAACATTTATTGATTTCCGTATATTGAACCAGCCTTGCATCCCAGGGATGAATCCTACCTGATCATGGTGCACAATTTTTTTGATATGTTTTTGTATCCGATTCGCCAGAATTTTATTGAGGATTTTTGCATCTAGGTTCATTAGAGATATTGGTCTGTAGTTTTCTTTCTTTGAAGTGCCTTTGTCTGGTTTAGGTATCAGGGTGATGTTGGCCTCGTAGAATGAATTTGGAAGTTCTCCCTCTTTTTCTATTTCCTGAAGTAGCTTGAAAAGTATTGGTATTAGTTCCTCTTTAAAGGTTTTGTAAAACTCTGCTGTATACCCATCCGGTCCTGGGCTTTTCTTAGTTGGTAGTCTTTTGATGGTTTCTTCTATTTCCTCAATTGATATTGGTCTGTTTAGGTTGTCTATATCCTCCTGACTCAATCTGGGCAGATCATATGACTTAAGAAATTTATCGATGCCTTCACTATCTTCTAATGTATTGGAGTATAAGGATTCAGAATAATTTTTGATTATCTTCTGTATTTCTGAAGTGTCTGTTGTGATATTGCCTTTTTCATCCCGTATGTTAGTAATTTGAATTCTCTCTCTTCTTCTCTTTGCTAACATGGCTAAGGGTCTGTCGATTTTGTTTATTTTTTCAAAGAACCAACTTTTAGTTTTGTCAATTTTTTCAATTGTTTCTTTTGTTTCGATTTCATTAATTTCAGCTCTGATTTTCATTATTTCTTGCCTTCTAATTCTTTTTCTGTTGTTTTCCTCTTCTTTTTCTAGGATTTTGAGATGAAGTATGAGATCATTTATTTGTTGGTTTTTTCTTTTTTTAAGGAATGAACTCCAAGCAATGAATTTTCCTCTTAGAACTGCTTTCAATGTGTCCCATAGATTCCGATATGTTGTGTCTGTGTTTTCATTTATCTCTAAGAATTTTTAAATTTCCTTCTTGATGTCTTCTATAACCCATTGATCATTCAGTAACCTATTGTTCATTCTCCAAGTGATGTATGCTTTTTCCTTCCTTCTTTTATTGTTGATTTTCAGTTTCATTCCATTATGATCAGATAAGATGCATGGTATTATCTCTACTCCTTTATATTGTCTAAGAGTTGCCCTGTGACATAATATGTGATCTATTTTTGAGAAGGATCCATGTGCTGCTGAGAAAAAAGTGTAACTGCTTGATGTTGGGTAGTATATTCTATATATGTCAATTAAGTCTAGGTTATTAATTATGTTATTGAGTTCTATAGTTTCCTTATTCAACTTTTGTTTGGAAGTTCTGTACATTGGTGAGAGAGGTGTGTTGAAGTCTCCCATGATTATTGTATGGTGGTCTATTAGACTCTTGAACTTGAGAAGAGTTTGTTTGATGAACATAGCTGCACCATTGTTAGGGGCATATATATTTATGATAGTTATGTCTTGTTGGTGTATGGTTCCCTTGAGCAGTATGTAGTGTCCCTCTTTATCCCTTTTGATTAACTTGGGCTTGAAATCTATTTTATTTGTTATGAGTATGGACACACCTGCTTGTTTCCGAAGTCCATATGAGTGATATGATTTTTCCCAACCTTTCACCTTCAGCCTATGTATGTCTTTTCCTATCAAATGCATCTCCTGTAGGCAGCATATTGTTGGGTCTTGTTTTGTGATCCATTCTACTAGCCTGTGTCTCTTAATTGGTGAGTTTAAGCCATTAACATTTAGGGTTATTATTGAGATATGGGTTGTTCTTCCAGCCATATGTGTTTATTTATGTT
Source organism: Marmota flaviventris (assembly GCF_047511675.1). Taxonomy (NCBI): domain Eukaryota; kingdom Metazoa; phylum Chordata; class Mammalia; order Rodentia; family Sciuridae; genus Marmota; species Marmota flaviventris. The sequence goes on along the minus strand of NC_092504.1, from coordinate 50,080,119 downwards.
ACTAAACATGGTTTGTTTTCCTCTTTGATTATTTTTCCCCCCTTTACTGTCCTACCTCCCACTGTTGGTTTTCATTGTTATTTTCCATTTCCTCTTCCTGTAATGTTTTGCCAAGGATGTTTTGAAGAGATGGTTTTCTATTTGCAAATTCTTTTAACTTTTGTTTATCATGGAAGGTTTTAATTTCATCTTCCATCCTGAAGCTTAATTTTGCTGGAAACACAATTCTTGGTTGGAACCCATTTTCTTTCAGTGTTTGAAATATGTTATTCCAGGATCTTCTAGCTTTCAGAGTCTGTGTTGAAAGATCAGCTGTTATCCTGATTGGCTTACCCCTAAATGTAATCTGCTTCCTTTCTCTTGTAGCTTTTAAAATTCTCTCCTTATTCTGTATGTTGGGCATCTTCATTATAATGTGTCTAGGTGTGGATCTCTTATGATTTTGCACATTCGGCATCCTGTAGGCTTCTAGGATTTGGGATTCTGTCTCATTCTTCAAGTCTGGGAAGTTTTCTCCTATTATTTCATTGAATAGATTGCTCATTCCTTTGGTTTGAAACTCTGTCCCTTCCTGTATCCCAATGACTCTTAAATTTGGTCTCTTGATGTTATCCCATATTTCTTGGATGTTCTGCTCATGGTTTCTTAACAGTCTTGCTGAGCTGTCTATGTTCTTTTCAAGTTGAAATACTTTATCTTCATTGTCTGATGTTCTATCTTCTAAGTGTTCTACTCTGCTGGTAGTATTCTCCATTGAGTTTTTAAGTTGGTTTATTGCTTCCTGCATTTCTAGGATTTCTGTTTGTTTGTTTTTTATAACCTCTATCTCCCTGTATAGTTGATCTTTTGCGTCTTGGATTTGTTTATGTAATTCATTGTTGAAGTGATCTTTCATTGTCTGATTTTGCTGTTTGATGTCTTCCTTGAGACTCCAGATCATCTGAAGCATGTATATCCTGAATTCTTTATCTGAATTCCATCTGCTGCAGCTATTACCTCTTCTAACGTTGAGTTGACCTGCATTGCTTGTGGTCCTTTCTTTCCTTGTCTCTTCATACTGTTCGCGTTCCTTTCTACTTGGTGAAACTGTTGTGCTATTGAATTTTCCCCCTATATATTTATATTGGTCTTGTATAGTTGCAAAGTCTCCCTCGCAGGCGCGGGCAGCGGCTCTGCCCCTCCTCCAATTGGGGCAATGTGCCTACCTCGCCGGCAGGCCGCTGGGCCTGCTCTGCCAGTCGGTAGCAGGTCTGCCTACCTTTCAGGTGCGGGCAGTGGCTCTGTCCCTCTGCGGGCCGCTAGGCTTGTTCTGTTGGTGGTCGCAGTTCTGCCTTCTTTGCAGGCGCAGGCAGCGGCACTGCCCCTCTGCAGGCCTCTGGGGCTGTTCTGCCGGTGGGTGGCAGGCCCGCCTACCTTGCAGGCGCGGGGGGGGGCGGCTCTACCCTTCCTCAGGCCACTGGGCCTGTTCTGTCTGTCGGTTGCAGGTCTGGCCTGTTCTGTTGGTGGTCACAGTTCCGTATACCTTGCAGGCACGGGGGGAGGGGGCGGCTCTGCCTCTCAGCAGGCCGCTGCGCCTGTTCTGCCAGTGGGTCGCAGGCCCGCCTACCTTGCAGGAGTGGTTGACAGCTCTGCCCCTCCGCGGGCCACTGGGCCTTTTCTGTCGGTGGTCACAGTTCCACCTACCTGGCAGGCGCGGGGGGTGGGGGGCGGCTCTGCCCCTCAGCAGGCCGCTGGGCCTGTTCTGTGGGTGGTCACAGTTCCGTCTACCTTGCCGGCGCAGGGGGAGGGGGTGGGTCTGCCTCTCAGCAGGCCGCTGCTCCTCTTCTGCCGGTGGGTCGCAGGCCCGCCTACCTTGCAGGAGTGATTGGAAGCTCTGCCCCTCCGCGGGCCACTGGGCCTTTTCTATGGGTGGTCACAGTTCCACCTACCTGGCAGGCGCGGGGGTTGGGGGGCGGCTCTGCCCCTCAGCAGGCCGCTGGGCCTGTTCTGTGGGTGGTCACAGTTCCGTCTACCTTGCCGGCGCAGGGGGAGGGGGTGGCTCTGCCTCTCAGCAGGCTGCTGCTCCTCTTCTGCAGGTGGGTCGCAGGCCCGCCTACCTTGCAGGAGTGATTGGAAGCTCTGCCCCTCCGCGGGCCACTGGGCCTTTTCTGTGGGTGGTCACAGTTCTGCCTACCTGGCAGGTGCGGGGGGTGGGGGGCGGCTCTGCCCCTCAGTAGGCCGCTGGGCCTGTTCTCCAGATTTTCTTTTCTGTCCGGCAAAATTTTATAATTTGTTCTTGTTGAGGAATTGGTCATTTTATAAATGATTCACAATATTTAGTGAAAATAAATTATTATAGCCCTTATATAAAACAGAATGCAGCTCCCAAAAAAATTAAAAATTAAATTATGACCATTTTAGTCCCACTTATTGGTATGTATACAAAAAGAAATTAAATCATTATTTCAAAAACTCCCCTTTTTTGATTGCAATATTATTTATAATAGATATGGTAGCAACTGAATTGTCTATCCACAAGAATATGGAATTTGTGTGTGTGCATGTACTACATTTCTATGTGTATATTACATTTCTTATTTTATATATATATATATATATATATATATATATATATATATATACATTATATATATATATCACATTTCATATATATATATAAAATCAATGATCATACAGACATACAGATCAAGGAGGAAATGAGATGAGGTAGGTTAAATAGTACAAAGTTTCAAATAAAAAGAACACTGCTGTTTTGAAATTGACTTTGCTCATTTTAACATAGCTAAGCCAGCTGTCTCATTGTCTCCACATAGCTTGTTCTTCACCAATTACTTTCATTTTATGTGTCTATGTATTTTATGATAGTCTTCTTTTAATCCACTGTAATAATATTTACCACTTAAGTATTTTTTATTTTTGCCATTTTTCTACTCTACCTCCTCCCCTAGTTTCTTTTGAGTTAGTTAATATTTTGAGCTATTGAGATAAGTAATGGCAAGTTTTTATATACTTTTTCTACATATTATAGTGTATCTTTATAGCATACCTAAATGTGGTCAAATAATATTATTTAAATAAAATTATATCTAAGCTTTTCAACATTAATTTCATTAACTTTTTCTTAACACTTGTACTTTTTGCATAAATTTTAGTCTGACATGTTATAAAACTCACACTATATTACTGTTATTTGAGTTTAAAAGAAGCAACATTATTTTAGCAATATTAAGTATGATGATAAAAATTCCCTGGCTTATACTTATCCTTCTACCCTGGCTTATACTTATACTTATTTATTCTTTCTGTTGCTCTGAATTCCTCTTCGTGGGTTTAAGCTTCTTTTTGATATATACTTCCTATAATTTGAAGTGTATCTTTCATTATTGCTTGTAATTAGATTTTTCTGGCAACAGTATCTCTCCTTTTGTTTATCTAAATGTGTCTTTATTGCATATTTTTGAACCATTTTTACTGGATATAGATTATAGTTTGTCAAATATTCTTTTTTATTTTTCCCCAGCACTTCAAAGATATCTTTCATTGTCCTGTGGCTTCAATTATCTTTAGAGAAGTAAATCAATATTCTTCCCATTATCCCCTGCTATAATAAATATGTGTGTATATGTATATACATATACACACAAATATACACATATATATGTATATATAACATTTTTTCTTCTGTAAAAAAATTTAAAAAGATGACAGTAAAAATTACCAAATAGTATAGCAGAATTTTTATGCTGATGAAAAAGGGAAATAATTTATTTACAATAATAAATATCTGGAGGAGGAAAAAATGATTCACATATGAATTTAATAGCTTACCGTATGACTCAATAATACACTAGAATTCATTTCATTCATTTTTTAAGCTTGCCTTTCTATTTCTACCTTGTACACTTCATTTGCAGTAGATTTAGCTGTTAATATTTAAAATTCATTCCTTGAAAGATTTGCTGAGCTGAACTTAATGTTAAATAACTTAAATTGTTTTCTTGTAGTGATTGAGTGTTAGAGAAAGCAAATGTGAAAGGTTTCGTGGTCAATTATACCAGGTAATTTGATGCCAAGTTCACAATGCAAAACTATTTTTATACATTACTTAATAACATTTACAAAGCAAATGTCAAATGAACATAGATTCTATCTTGCATTACTTAAATTATTTTATTTAGACTTGATTTTAGGAAACCCATTTCTTACCCAAAGCAGAAATCATTTATATGAGCTCTCTAAAATGTTTGGTGGTATCTGTAATTGTTACAGGATTGTATGCCACTTAAGAGTAAATTGGAAATGTTGTGAAAATTCACTATACATTGTTCTTAAAATAAAAGACATATTTTGTCATCCTTTTTATCATGTTTGCTTTTTAAGGGCCTTTCCATTTAAAAATTATTTCAGTTACATATTACTAGATTATCAATATTCATAACTAACATCAAATTTAATAGAATTCTATATAATAGTCCTATTTATCATTTTTTAAAACCTATCTTTAGTCTATATAATTATTAATTGGGAAATTATGAATTCTTCCTGTGTATGCATGTGTTTTTGTGGTGTTACAGATTGAACTCAGGGCTTCGTGCATTTTCTAGGCAAGCGTCCTACCAATGAACTATACCCTCAACCCTGAGATCTTGTTCATCAATACTAAAGCTATCTTTACCTCATTATGATTTTCTTTTCTTCTAAACCACTTACGTCAATTTTTTTCCTTAATTATCTGTATATGATTCTATTTTTTCATATTTGATGGAGGTTTTAGGTCAAAACAAAATTTATTTCCTGATATAGTGGAAATTTCTTCCTCGTTGAGAAAAATGAAGGTGGGATGGTGATACCCAGGTGGAGGACTATGAGTTCATTCATTAGATTATTTAACAATTATTGGACATCTAACAACTACTGTAGGTTGGACTTAGCAGTTATTGTTCATATATTTATTTTTCTTTTCTATCACATTCATTAATTAATTCAACAAATAATTATCAACAGTGACAAACAGAAGTGTTCTGGAAATTGGGTTTATATATATGTAGATAAACAAATTAAACAAAACCTCCGTTCTTATGGTACATACATGCTGGTGTAAAGACACATACAGATGAATGGATAAATAGGTAACTGGATCATAGACTAGGATAATAATGAGATCTATGAATAAAATTAAGCAGAATAAGGAATTAGAAGAAGGCTTTGATTTTAGTTTAGGTGGTGCCATGGGGGAAAAAACAAACAAACAAACAACAACAACAACAACAAAAAAAAAAAAACAGCTGTTCTGGCTGATCAGAGTTCCAGGCCAATTGCAGCCCTGCAACTCTCCTGTGCCTGTAGTCCATACTGAGAGCAGGTTTAGTGCACACTCCAACCGTCTGTGAGCCAGTCTCTACTAGGTATGACACTTCTGCATCTTGAAAGGAAATTAAATCAAAACTCTTCTTTGGAATAGATGGATTTTCTCTCTTGTTGTGCACTAAAGTGATTCAGTGACTTGTTTGGACTGTTTCTGTATTTCACAAACACAAATTGGATCATTCAGACCTAACAAACAGTTTGGCCAATGTGCCAACTCTTCCTGGTCCCCTCCATCTACAACAGCCTTTAGAGTGATATGTTCCATCAGTGTTTCTCACTATTAACTGCAAGTGGAAATAGGAAAAGGATGCGATAACTTCTGTCCATCTCACAAGGCATACTCTCCCAGGAACACTGGTAACTATAAAATTAAAAGGAAAAAAAAAAGAAAGAGAGAGGGAATTTCATTAAAATAGCAGAAATATCAGTCAGGTTTACTTAGTTGGACTTAGCAGTTAAGTTGATAAAGGAATAAAGAAACGTCAGTTGAATTGACAAAGGAGGAGTAAGAAGGGACAGGAAAAGGAAAAGCATTGCAATGAATCTAACCGAGCTTCACATGTTCATGCATGGCTATGGCATAGTGGGTTCCAGCATCAGTGTATCCACAGGACTTTAATTGGAAAAAAGAAACAGTAAACTGTACATGGAGCACAGGGAGGAGAGTTTGGCGGAAGTGCTAGGGATTCAATTGGAACAGATGAGTTCAGTTCCATGCCTTTATGATAAAGTCAAGGGATATCCTAGTGTTGTAATAACTTATAAGAATAAAAGTTTTTTTTTTTTTTTTTAAACTACAAGGTTAAAAAACAACAATAAAGAATGCCTGAAAGCTTTAGGGAAAGCAGTGATTCTAGTCCACTTTTCCTGGCAACACAATATTACAACAAAGATAGTTTTCATTGTTGGCATCTGGCTTTGGGGTATTTCACTGTTTAGAGCTTACAGTTTATCATATTAGCTCTTAGGGCTAACTTTCCTAAAAAAAATGAGTAAAACTTTAATAAAAACCATTTTCTTTGAAAAAGAGGTGTGTTGAACTGTCTAAACCAAAATGACTGTATTCAGAGGATTTCCATGGATATAATGTGAAGTTAGATGTTTGAATTATAGCATATGAATTAGCAAGTGAGCAAATACTTTTCCAGGACATTAACAGAACTCAAATGCTGTACAGAAGCTGAAAGGTACTTTGTATAGTCCTCTGGATGTCAGCATTTTCCCTCTCAGTGAGACTCCATTTTAAAGAATCCTTGATCAGGTGTAGATTCTAGGACTGGAGAAAAGTCAACTTGTCACCAGTGGAACTCATATAGTCAATAGTGGCCAATTGTATACCTCATCCTCATAAACCTTTTCCCCTGCCTTCTTACTTAGTATAGTAAGCTTAGATTGCAGCAAAATCGTGAGTATAGGCCACCAGCAAGCAGTTTATTGTCCCACATATCAATCACACACATGAAAGAAAGCCAGGATTTAGTACTCTTACTGTTGCCTCCTCCTTATAACAACCTTATGACACAGCCCCTGGCTGCCTTGGATTGAACCAGAATGTGATTTTCCTGATGAAAAAGACTCAAACTGGAAATTTCTGGACAGCCAACTTAATCTTGTGTCCATTATATTTGACATTTTCTTCTTGCCGCTTTCTCCCCTGTATTTCTGAGTATAAATTCCAGAATTACACTTGAAAACACAGTTGGTGCACTGGAGAATCTATCATTTTTAAACCCCTCTGTTCACAGGGGTATGAAGTTATAGAACCTCTATTTAGAGTGCTTTCAAACTCCAGGGAACCATCAGAATTATGAATCTAGCTACACTTAGTGTCATCTATTCTTAAATCTTTTTTCCCAAGCTGTGACTCTTTTTTCTTGATCTCTCAATATAATTTTTGAGCTAGTTAATTTTTTCAACATTTCTGCTGTTCTCTTGAGAATGAGTGCTCAGTAGACAGTACTTCCAAGCAATTCTTCCACTTCCAGATTCTTCAGCCTCTTGATCAGCTGTTGTTAAAACAATAGGCTAGTTTATTCTGATATCAATTCCTTTATTGAAGAAAGAAAAGTATTTATCCTTTCCCTTTTTCTTCTGTTGAAACATGATACCATTAAACTGAGCCACACTCAAATTAAATATTTCACTTGAAATACATAGAGGAGATATAATTTGTTCTTTCTAAAAGAGGAGTTAAAGTAACATTTTTCTTTCTAAGTAAGTTATAGATCCTAAATTCATGAACTCTGAGGGAGCTCAATAAAGATTTATTCAATCAACAAAAAAGGGCTTTTCAAAGGTCTTTCAGATATTTGGAGAAATAGGCAATAAAAATCACAGAAATCTCTGCAGATGAATGATCAGATAACAGAGCAAAAATAATAAAAGTCTGAGATGTGAGCAAGGAGACCTTTATGGCTTTGAGATTATGAATGACAATAGAAAATTATTGTCAAAATCATCTCCATTTTCAAATTTAAATTCCTCCAAAATTCCAATACAATTTCTCTTGAAAATTAAAGTTACAGGACTCTTAGAAATGTTCACAGTAACTGTTTTCTTTATTCAAGTGGAATTTTTTTCAATGTGTTCTCTCATCTGTAAGGAGAGTTATTAGCCAGAGTAACAGTGTTGACTGTATGGCTTATAGTAGCCACATTTTGCTCCACTTGGTCAAACACCAGCTATATTCTTCTTTAACCTCATTTACCTTGGTCACACAAATGTGAATGCACTATAACTTATGCCTCATTATCTTTTGTTTTTCTTCTAATACCCTGTTACTTTCGTTCATGTTCCCTGATTATGTTGACTTAACACATTTTATTGCTAATAACCCAATACAGAATATTTAAAGTATATGTAGCTATGTGATAATACCTTGGGTTAGTCATCTTTTCATTACTGTGACCAAAATAACTGACAAGAACAACTTAGAGGAGGAAAGATTATTTCAGGATCATAGTTTCAGAGGTCTCAGTTCATGGACTGTGAACTCCATTGCTCTGGGCCTGATGAGAGGAAGAATATCACAGCAGAAAGAGAAGGGTAAGGTGGAGGAATGGTGCTCAGCACACACACACACACACACACACACACACGGGGGGGGGGGGAGAGAGAGAGGTCAGGGACAATTTATAAACCCCCAAGGCACACTCCAAGTGAACTATTTCCTCCAGGCACACCCTACCTGCCTATAGTTACCACCTAGTATAGTAAGTCTTTCAAATTTTTAAACTGTTAAATGAATTAATCCCCTTATTAGATTATAGCTTTTAATCATTTTACCTATGAATAATCCTGCATTGTCTCACAACACTAGTTTGTTTGGGGGACACCTTTCATCCAACCATAATGACCTTTATAATTCATTTCAATCCCTACAATAATGACATATTAGGTGTGTTTTCAGTAGAAAATACTTCATCAAAGTTTAGTCAAACCAAAAAGAAAGAATATGGAGGCTCTATTTGAGAAACTGGTAATAGGTTTTCTATACATTTGCAGCAGTTGAGAGGATTACTCAATAAACCAATGCAAATAATTATTTATAGTACTTTTAAAGTTAATTTTTCCATGGTCCTAGATCAAGTATCCTTTCTAATTTAGGACAATAGAAGGGAATCAGTTGATCTATCACCAGAATCACAAATCTGGTTTTGAAGAAGAGGGTTAGGGCTTCATGGGAACCTTATAGCATTATCATTTAATCAATTCAACAAGTACTTAAAGATCTCCCACTTTGAGGAAAATTCTAGTCAACCACATAATTTGAATTTTAGGTAGTCACATGTTAGGCTTTCATATTAGTATTCTATGTAGCCTGTATTCACATCAGCTTATTTAGGTGGACTTTTTCTTTTGAATTTCTCAGGCATCATTTTGTGAGGAATGATAGAAAATATGTACATTTTTTTCTTTTTTATCCCAGATATCAGCCATTACCTGAAAGTTTGTGTCCTGTAAAATTCAACAGTTTAAATCCTAATCCCATGTTGATGGTATTGGAAGAAGGGGCCTTTGGGAGGAAGTGACTGTGTCAGGAACACAGCTCTCATGAATGGGGTTGGTGCTTTTATAAGAATCCACAGAGACACACTTGCCCCTACCATGATGAGAATCCACAGAGAGAAGGCACTATTCATGAGCCAGAAAGCAGGCTTTCAACAGACATCACCCCAGTCAGCAATTTGTGGACTTATAGAACTGCATGAAGTCAATTGCTCGTCTTTATATAAGTTGTTTTAAGATGAACTGGCATACTACTGTTAAGTCTACAATTAGCTTATCATTATCAAGTTGAAACAATTATAAAAATTTACTCTGAACTCTGAACCTAGTGTTGATATTTACACAAAAAATAATGTTTTATGTAAATTATTTTATGTATTTATCATTTTACATGTGTTAATAAAATCCATATGCCATAACAATTTCTATTTTTTTATTTTGTTACATGTGAAAATCAACTACTATATAATTATAGTTAACAGAATTACAAAGTATTTTGTGAAAAATATTTTTGATGTTCTCAATGTGATTACTTCATTTTTACACTGTAGACCTAAGATGATTTTAGAGTAATGTTGATCCAAACCCTCCATTAATTACAGAAATAAAATCTCTTTCCATGATTGGAAACTTCCTTTAATGCCATTTATTCACATGAACTCTAAGGCTAATGTAGTTTTCTAAGAATCACCGCTTACATTAAGCAGAATAATGCAACCTTGTGAAGTTCAATTCAGTTGCCCAGTGAAATAATATGAACGAAGTTATGTATCCTAAACCCATTACTCTCATTGCACTTACTGTAAAGAGTTGACAGAAGTAATAATATAATTGTGGAAAATTATTTCCTTCATTGTGTAGTTTACATCTATTAAAACTAGAAATTGGTGTATAAATATACTGGGAAAAAAAGCAGAATTTTCATTACATGTTCTTCCTAGAAATCATTAGAGGAAGAATATTTGTTTATAATTGATTCAACTCAATAATAAAAAATTAGTTGTATATATAAAAGTATATCACTCCATTTTAAAACATATTGTATTAGTATTTGGAATTTGAGTCCTCTTTTAGCCATTTCAGACTACTGTAACAGAGGGCTGGACAGTTTGCTGCCTCAGGAACTGATGGTAACTGTAGTTGACATTGGACCACAGTCTGGCTTAAGCATTCTTCCTTTTTGCTCTGTGAATTTCCTCCTACCTTTTTCATTTTCATTCTTTCTTTTATTCTGCAGATGATTTAGTCTTACTACACTTCTAGACATCTTAACACTCAGCACTATAGAATTATCAGGAATCATTAAGTCATAAATTAGTAATATCAGGGAACTTCCTAAATAGTTCTTTTCAGTACCCAGCACTTCAACCAAGAATGAAGATTATCATGAGTATTACTCTCTTTTTCAAGGAGAGAGTTAATTATTTATAGTTACTTTATTTGAATATATTTCCAGTTCTTATATTAGTAAATATGGTTTCCACCCTGCTTAAGAAAGATGACTATACATATATGTGCTTCTTCCATATGCTACATATCTCTATATTAAAAAATTTTATTTCAAAATACAATAGATTTATTTCACACAATTTAATAAAATTTTACAATGTTTGCCATAATCAAGAAAATTCTATACCTTTGATCTATTTTTTTCTGTTATTGTTAATCCTGCTTTTATTCTTATAACAAACTTTGATGGATTTTATAATTTGGCAATGTACTAATTCTAAACCTAATTCTTTCCAGATCCTCCTTGCCATATTGCAGTGAGAGATGAGAAGTCTTATGATATTATCTAGTCTTATACTTTAATTCCCTGGTTCAAACTGAATTCTTTCAAGATAATTAAATTTGACCATCATAACATATAAAATTTAACATATTTAACATATTTGAAATCACCAGTTTAGAATTGAAAAGTTCTCAAAATCTTCCTACTCTGAAATTTCAGAACTATCTTGTGTTTTAGTACATCTGGTTATGTTTTTCCTCATCCTGTATGGATAAAGTGTTGACTGATGAATTCCCTATTGTTCAGTCCCCATTACAAGAGTAGTTCCTTCAAAAATTTCCTTCAGTGTTTTCATTGCCTACACTGTAGGCCTGACTTCTATTGTTCAATATAATACGATAGCAATTTTATTCTGTAATTCCTGTAGACTGAACACTGAATTTGTCCTCATAATTCCTATTTCATATTTTACCCTACTTCCAATTACATTGCCTTTTGTATTCAACTCTCACTTGCTTATCCTTTACTTTGGAGCTTTTATTTTGAGAAATAAACAGATAATACTTGGGGCTCTATTTTAATAAAGACAGAAATAAAAGAAAATATGCATGCCTGTTTTTTCATTGTATATTCTTAGCGTTCAAGAGAAGAAACAAGAGATACCTGTTATTCTTTTAGAACATAGTATGTGTTAAGCAAAGTGTCACATATTTTTGATTATTTCCTTCCTAGATCTAGCATGGTCAGAGAAAATATTTTATATACATATCTTATTGGACAGTACCTGTAAAAGACAAATGGAATTCAGTATTCACCTGGAGGTAAGGCTACTATATATGATTTCATATCACTCAATTTTATTCATGTTACTTTAAGTGTTTCTGCCTTATACAATTTGTGGCGAAAATCTGGAAAGTAATGAAAGGGGGATACTTTTTGTTTTAATTTTGTTCAATTGTGTAAGTGTAATATATTCACTGATGAATATATTGAATGTATACATACATTCAATGATGTATGTAATATATAAACAACCCCCATTCTTTGGAAGTAAAACAAATAAGAAATAACTAATGAATTTTTGGAATAAATACTAACTATATCATCTCTGTCTTTATTGCTTAGATAAAAATTTGATAATTTGATAATTTCTTGGGCACTTGGAACAACTAATAATTAAGGTGGGACTTAAGCACAAGTTTCATTGATTCAGATAAGAAGAGATAAAAACAAATGTTCTTCCTGTGGTTGGCTCAAGTTTATCACTAAAATAGTCCAATCTGATTCTTAACATCCTGAGTTACTCTTTAATGCAATACATCATTTCTGATAAAAAATAATTAATTTTTATGATAAAATCATAGGAATTTGAGAGATTTGGGATTAGCATGTGCAGAGACTTGATAAGGAGAAATTTAGAAAAAAATTCACAGAGAAGAACAAACAATCCTAAAACAAACTTAAAGCACTATCAAAACTACTGTAAGATTTCATCTTACTCAGTCAGAATGTAGCTATTATGAACACAAACAACAATAAGTGTTGGTGAGAATGTAGAGAAAAAGATACACTCATACACTGCTGTTGTGACTGCAAATTGGTGCTACCAATATGGAAAGCAGTATGTAGATTTCCTGAAAAATTGGAAATGGAACAACCATTTGAAACAGCTATCGCTCTCTTTGATCTATACTGCAAATTGGTGAAATCAATCTATAAAACAGTATGGAGATTCCTTAGAAAACCTGGAATGGAACCACTATTTGACCAAGCTATCCCACTCCTTGGTCTATACCCAAAGGACTTAAAAATCAGCACACTAGTAATGCAGCCCCATCAATATTCATAGCAGCTCAATTCACAATAGCTAAACTGTGGAATCAACCTAGATGCCCCTCAATAGATGAATGGACAAAGAAACTATGGTATATATACACAATGGGATATTACAGAGCACTAAAGAGCATAAAATTATGCATTTGTATGTTAAAAAAAAAACAAAGAGAGAAAATTATCAAATGAGACCAAAGAAATAAAAGTAAATATGAACAAGGAAAAAAAGAGAAATTTAATAGGCAAAGAAACAAAAGAGACAAGAAATGAGTTTGTGGAACATTCTTTTCCTCTGAACTCTCAAGACTCAGGTTTCTGAATGCATGTTCTACTTGTTTGCATTGAATATCTCAGTCTTCATTCTTCATTTCATTTAGGATTAAACACATGCATATATATACACACATACACACACCTCACTATTAGTTTTAATTTTTTGTCATAATTGCCTTTTCTTTATAAGAAGGGAAAGAAGTGAAGATACGTAATTAAGTAACATTTTTTTTACATAAAAAATAAAGGAGAAATCTTATTACATTTGCTCCATTAATGTATCATTTGTATATCAGACTAAAATTTCAAAATTCATTTTTTTCTAATTTTAACTAAATAGAAAAATCTTTCTTAAGTATAAAATAGATTAGTGGGAATAGAAAATATGTTTAAGTGTATAGGTCTTCTATATCTTATCCAAAATTTCTTTTCTACAAGAAAAGGGAGAAAGTTTAGTCAGAGAAAATATTTTTATATGCACATCTTATTGGATGGTACCTGTAAAGGACAAATAAAATTCAGGATTCATCTGGAGGTAAGGCTACTATATATGATTTCATATCATCCAATTTTACTCATGTTACTTTAAATATTTTTGCCTTGTACAATTTGTGGTGAAAATCTGGAAAGGGATGAAAGGATCCTCCTTATTTAATATTGTTCATATTAAACCCTAAAACAAGTACAATTATTATTTAGCATAAACATGGACTTGTTTGTTTAAGCACCATAATCCTACATTCTCAAAGAGGGTAAATAGACCAATACCCATAGCTCAAGAGGCCAAGAATAGTTTTTTATATTATTAGCCAGAGAAAAAACTTAACTTTTGATCCATTCAGTGTATTACTTAGAAGGATTTTGCATCAATTTGGGGAAAATGTAGTTTCAGACTACAAACTTCTCTGTACAAGGATAACAAATATTAAAGAAAAAGACATCTTCGAAAGGTCTTAAACTGGAATGAGAATGAAGCCCAATAACATTTGGGGAACATAAAACTTCTAGTGTCTACTATGATATAATTTAAAATATCTAGTATTTTATTTTAAATACTAAGTACACAAAAAGGCAGATAATTTGTCATTGTTATACAAAAATTCCTTTGATTTACAGGTGTAAATTTTATGTACTGATACTTTGCTGAGTTCATTTATTAGTTCTAGAAGATTTCTGGTGGAATTTTTTGGCTCTTCTAGGTATAGAATCATATCTTCAGCAAATAGTGCTAATTTGAGTTCTTTTCCTATCCATATCCCTTTAATTTCTTTCATCTGTCTAATTGCCCTGGCTAGTGTTTCAAGAACTATGCTAAATAGAAGTGGTGAAAAGGACATCCCTGTCTTGTTGCACTTTTTAGAGGAAATGATTTCAATCTTTTTTCCATTTATAATAGTGTTGGCCTTAAGAAAACCATCCCATTTATAATAGCTTCAAAAAAATATACTTGGGACTCAACTTAAAGAAAGAGATGAAAGACCTCTATAATGAAAACTCAGAATGTTAAAGATCTTAGAAGATGGAAATATCTACCTTGTTCTTGGATAGACAGAATTAATATTGTCAAAATGACAATACTACCAAAAGCACTATACAGATTTAATGCAATTCCAATCAAAATCCCAATGACATTCCTCATACAAATAGAAAAGGAAGTCATGAAATTCATCTGGAAAAATAAGAGATCCAGAATAGCTAAAGCAATCCTTAGCAAGAAGAGTGAAGTAGGTGGCATCACTATAGCAGATCTTAAAGTATCCTACAGAGCAATAGTAATAAAAACAGCATGGTATTGGTGCCAAAATAGACGTGTAGACCAACGATACAGAATAGAGTACACAGAGGAAAAAAAAAAACATAACTACAGTTATCTTATATTAGAAAAAGGTACCACAACATATATTGGAGAAAATATAGTCTCTTCAATAAATGGTGCTGGGAAAACTAGAAATCCATATGCAACAAAGTGAAATTAAACCCCTATCTCTTACCCTGCACAAAATTTGACTCAAGTGGATCAAAGACCTAGGAATTAAACCAGAGACCCTGTGCCAATTAGAAGGAAAAAAAAAAAAAAAAAACAAATCTTTATCATGTCAGGTTAGGTTCCAAATTCCTTAATAAGACTCCTATAGCAAAATAATTAGTATTAAGAATCAATAAATGGGATGGATTCAAACTAAAAAGCTTTTTCTTACGACAAAAGAAACAATCAGTGAAGTGAATAGGCAGCCTCCATTTTTGAAGCAAACTATTACCATACACACATCAGATAGAGCACTAATATCTAGAATATATAAAAAAACTCAAAAATCTTAACACCAAAAAAAAAAAAAAAAACAATCAATAAATGGGCTAAGGAAATGAAGAGACACTTCTCAGAAGATATACAATTCTCTACAAATATAGGAAAAAATGTTCAACATCTCTGACAATTAAAGAAATGCAAATCAAAACTACATCTCACTCCAGTCAGAATGCCAGCTATTAAGAATACAAATGACAATAAGTGTTGGTGAGAATATAGGGGAAAAGGCACACTCACATATTGCTGGTGGGACTACAAATTGGTGCAGTCAATATGGAAAGCATTATGGCGACTCCTTAGAAAACTGGGAATGGAACCACCATTTGACTGAGCTATCCCCCTCCTCAGTCTGTACCCAAAGGACTTAAAAACAGTATACTATAGGGAAATAGCCACATCAATGTTTATAGCAGCACAATTCACAATAGCTAAACTGTGGAACTAACCTAGATGCCCTTCAGTTGATGAATGAATAAAGAAAATATTGTGTGTGTGTGTATATATATATATATATATATATATATATATATATATACACACACACACACACAATAAAATACTACTCTACATTAAAAGATAATAAAATCATGGCATTTGCAGGTAAATGGATAGAGTTGGGGAATATAATGCTGAGTGAAGTTAGCCAATCCTAAAAAAAACAAATGCAGAATATTGTCTCTGAAACAAGGATGTTGAATTCATAATGGGTTTAGGAGGTGGAGCATGGGAGTATTAGACAAACACTAGATAAGAGCAAAGGGGAGGGAAGGGAATGGAAGAGGCATAGGGGATAAGAAAAACAGTGGAATGAGATGGACATCATTACCTTAAGTACATGTATAAAGACACAAATATTGTGACTCTACATTTTGTACAAGGAGAGATATGAAAAATTGTGCTCTATATATATAATATTAATTTTAATGCATTCTGCTGTCATTTATAACAAATTAGAAATTTTAAAAAGCAGATAAGTAATTAGGAGAAAAATTAGTCAATAAAAACAATCCTGTAATAATGGATATTATTAATATTTTAATATTAGTAGTATATAATATCTAATAGTAATATTAGCAGTAGCAAAGACATTATGTTATTTGATTATTATGTCTGATAAACAAGAGGAAGCCATTAACCTGGGATGGTCTTCATACTTTGGGTTCTTACATAGTGAAGTGTAATCTAATTTAATGTAGAAACAATCCAAAAACTAATTTAGGAGTATAACAGTGAGCCAATTTCTCCCAAATCATAAGCATCCAGATTTCATCCAAGCACCGTGTCCTACTCATTACATCACACATAAATATTTCTGATTCCTCCCTGTAGATGATTAGGTGATTCTTTTTTTACTTTGGCCTACAAAAGTTAACTTCTTATATTGTTGTTCTCATTATAAAAAGGCTCTCAGAAGTTTTCCTGATTCTAATTGCTGCCCAATGATGAATAATTATTTGCTCAAATAAACTGTTAAATTAATTTTCTAAAGTTTTTCTTTTAACACAACTGTATCAAGAATGTTAAAGAATCTAAGTGCTTGATAAGTAGATTTCTAAAAGATTCAACTAGACCTACTACCAATGAAAACTACAATTCTTGCAATATACTGGGTGTGGCTAATCGATTATACATTGCTAATGAATAGATAGTAGATTTATGAGTTAATAAATTTGAAGATATACATAGCAAGAGAACCAGTAAAAAGAATACTTAGAAAAGACTCTGAAAATGAACAAAATATTAGTGAAACCTGGGAAAGTTTTAAGTGACCTCATGTATTTGGGATTGGAAAACTCAATGAGTAAAGAAAAAGAAGCAATTATTACTATGTACCCACTATTTGTGTTCTTATTGTGAACATAACAGTGAAGAATAACAAAAAATGTAAAGATTAATTACAATAAATGAGAGAATAGAAAGAAAACACATGATAATTTAGAAGATAGAGAGGGAAAAAAGATAGAGAAAGATCAGAGAAAATCTCCCTGAGAATGTAAACTATTGGAAAGTCATGGAGCAATTCAATTGAAAATCCCCTGCTCCTTCCCAATATCCTTACGGTACTATGAATCTGTAGCTACAATCTTGATACTAGATGTGTTATTAGATTCAGAATTTTATTTTTTTTTAATTAGTAGATTCAGTAGTGTTGAAGCTAACCAAACATAAATGGCTATATGGTAACACGAAATCAATATTTCATGCTGAGATAAATAAAATTTCTAGTTAGCTATATGTCAGTTCTGGTCAGATTTTGGTACATATGAATTCAGAATAGGATTTTCACAAAAACTTCAGGGAAAAACTTATATCTATACCATCTTGTTAAACACAGCTTGAAACAACTGTTTGATCATTTATAGTATAATACAAGGTAGCCATATTGGGACTGAAAAGAAAAAAAATGAATGTAAGGAAGAGAACAAAAGAAAATGCACAGGTAAATCTAACTCGCCTAGGAAATAAGTATGATATATAGAAGTTAAGGTTCCCCCCAAAATATCTATGTTTTAAACATAATTTAAAATAAATAAGCTGTGAGACCTTGAGTAATTGATTTAAACTATCTAAAACACAGCTTACCTACATGAAAACTGGGTATAATTCTGAGAAGAAAGTCTATCTGAACTTGCAATCATAGCTAAATGTAAATATTCATACAGGACCACAATCCCAAATGGAAGAGTACTTAATTATTTAGAAAATGCTGTTTATTAATTCATTTCCTGCTTACTATTTTTAAATGTCCCAGAATTAGTGAAGTTTCATGTCACCTTGTAGAATTATCTGGTAGAGATACAAACTATTTGAGTCCAGTAAACAAGATAATCTCAAAGTTAATGGTTTATTGTTTTTATGGACCATATTTACCAATTTTATTTTAATGTTGTTTTGTTATAACACCTAAAAATTTTTAGATCTTTCAAATGCTTTTGACAGATTTATTGTGTTATTGATTCCAATATGAGTAAGTTGAGTAAAATCTTTTATACATATTTAAACTTACATTTGTTTGACGGTCAGATTTTTAACCTTTGAAAATTATACTTTAACAATATATAATAGGATTTGTTCCAGAATTAAATGATATAATCTAAAAAAATTGGTAAGCATACAGTACATTGGTATCTTAGATTCATTGATGATTATTACTATTTTTTAAAAAAATGCATTTTATATTTGGTATGTAGCAAATAATATGTTGCACAGATGCATCTGTGAAACATGAATTTAAAGCAAAATACAATTATGTTATACCTTATTAGAGTTCAGCAGAAATGCTTTAAATGTTCTATGGCCTTTGGGGGAAGAATGTTGTGATGTTCTCAGAGAAAAGAAATTCAGGAACTGTACATAATTGTGTTCTTTTAGATATTTCACATAGCATCAACCATGAAAAATGCTATCAAGTTTCAACATTATCTTGAAAGTAAGCACAGTTCACAATAGCAAGACTGTGGAACCAACCTAGATGCCCTTCAATAGACGAATGGATAAAAAAAATGTGGCATTTATACACAATGGAGTATTACTCTGCATTAAAAAATGACAAAATCATAGAATTTACAGGGAAATGGATGGCATTAGAGCAGATTATGCTAAGTGAAGCTAGCCAATCCCTAAAAAACAAATGCCAAATGTCTTCTTTGATATAAGGAGAGTAACTAAGATCAGAGTAGGGACGAAGAGCAGGAGAAGATGATTAACATTTAACAGGGATGAGAGGTGGGAGGGAAAGGGAGAGAGAAGGGAAATTGCATGGTAATGGAAGGAGACCCTCAGGGTTATACAGTGGAGGGGGTAGAGAGAGAGGAGGGGAGGGGAGGGGAGAGGTGGGGAGGGGGGAGGGGGAAGGATGGGAAAGGCAGCGGAGCACAACAGTCACTAGTATGGCAATATGTAAATCAATGGATGTGTAACTGATGTGATTCTGCAATCTGTGTATGGGGTGAAGGTGGGAGTTCATAACCCATTTGAATCAAAGTGTGGAATATGATATGTCAAGAAATTTGTAATGTTTTGAACAACCCACAATAAAAAATTAAAAAAAAAAGAAAGTATTTTGCTATTCATTTATCACTTCAGACAGGAAGTGAGAAAATACTTTTTATTTTTACTTTGTAGACCTTCTTATAAATTTCATAAATGGTACTTTAATTTAACCTATATAATAGAAAAATGTGTAAGATAATATTTTCTTCATTTTATGGGAAGAGACACAAGGCTCAAAGAGTTTTAATCATTTTCTCAATATTATAAAAATCATTTGTTACAGAAGTTGAATTTGAATCATTTGTCAGTGTACACAATTTTTTTAATCAATATTGTAAACAGTTGTTTAGAATGCATAAAATACCCCAAATGTCTTTACTTCTTTGGTCTAATTTGTGTCTGAAAATTGGCAATAATACTTTATCTGAACTGGTATAAAAGTACTCTTGCATCAAAACAGGAACCTTTGTCTCCTTTGATGTAAGTATTCTTCCCTGCTCAGATCAACATCTCCCACCTCAGGAAGACAGATTATAGTGTGCACTTATTATACTGTGCACTATTTCATTTGCATATGTAATGTGTTCTTTCCTTTTATTTTTACTAATTCTGATTAAATTTTACTTAAAAAATTAGATAAATTGTTATAGATTATGTAGATAGAGTCATGGAGTTCCTGGATATCCTACTAAATATTGAGTATCCAGAAAATAATATGTGCTTAAAATTCATTTCTAAGTAAATTTCGAGTCCAATTCTTTCAAAAGAAGTGTTCAAAATAGTAAATTACATAAATACTTTTACATCCTTTCTATTATATATATATATTATATATATATATATATATATATATATATTATATATATATATTATATATATATATAATAGATATATAACATACATATATATATATGTATGTTCCCATGAAATATGTGTATGCATGGGTGTTTTCATTTTATATTTATATTATATTATATTTGTTCTCAATTATTACCCTTTGAATTCTGCTTATGTTTTATATTTTGGCTTTGGGATATTCCTATTGACTAGATAAAATGTCATAAATATTTGGGGATACAAAATAGACAACAGATCAATTAAATACACTATTTCAATCTCTTACTGAACTTGTATTCAAGTAAACTACAGATTTCTAGGCTGAAATACCATTTGCAATGCTATTTCATTTTATTCACTTCTAGTTATCTTATAAATGTCTTTGTTGGGTAATGTCAGAGTTGCCTCTGAGTTAAAAGGTACTTGGCCATAGCCCTCCAATGAGTAAGACATCGGTTCACCTCTTTGGTTTCTTTCTTATGAGCAATTTGTCTTTAGATTTGAAATCGTTATTTAAGTTTTATTGTTTGATAAGCCAGAATTTCTCCTTTTAGGAAACAGTAATTCTAATAAAACATTAATCCAATGAATAATTCTGAGAATTAAGTAAAATTCTGCAGACAAAGCAACTTAAGAATGCTTGAAACTGTGAACCAAAACTAATATGGTTGATATTTTCATACATATTTACCGTCTTCCTTTGTGCCTCCCGTCAGTACTCATAGATAATGAGTCAGGGCTGCTGAATATCAGATGAAAGTATATTTTCATTTCTTTCAAGGTTGTACTCAGCAAATCCTTTATAAAATGTATAATTCAAATCCCAAATGATAAATCATTTGATTTAAAGAATAGCCTTAGTACATACAGCAACATTTCTCTCCTTTCATCTGTAGACAACACCACATGCAAGACACCTCAGAAGATTCATCCTGTTCTAATCCAGTGTGTGACTGAAGACCTAAGTGGCTTTGTTATCATGAGATAACCCTGCAGTTGCCTTTGAATCACTGTGTGCTAATGTAGTTAGTAATTGCCACTGTGAAAATGCAGATAATACTTAGCTACTTTTAAATGTAACCTTATATTGAAGCATACTACAGATCTGTAAATTGGCAATTCTCAAATGAAGACCAAAATCATAAATTTATAGTTTGCAATACAGTTTTAGAGCACTTATTTTAAATTATCACTGCTTTGTTTTCATTGTTGTAGACTGCCAATGACTCAATGTTTTGGGTTTTGTGTCATTATTTAATTTTTAATTTCAAATAATGCTAGCATGGGAAATAAAGTTTCAATGGATTGATGATAAGCACTACATGGGAAATAAAGTTTCAATGGATTGATGATAAGCACTAGAGCATCATACTAAAATGTTTGAGTTCTTTAGTTGGACCTCGTGGCTCAGATCTCCTATTTTCTTGATACTGGCACTATGACTTTGGGCAAGCCCCTTAAACTCTAGAAAGTTTCTTCTTATAAAATGTGGAGTTACTTCATTAAGTTAGTTTCTGTGAATAAATGAGTTACTATGTTGAAATTATACAGAAAGTGCCTAAATGGATAAATGCTCAGTGAATTTTACTGTACTCGTCAAATGAGGTCATGCATTAAACAAAATTATACTATTAGAACTTAATAATTTAGTTTATTAAGCTACAGAAAATTTAGGCTATGGTTTTTATCTGTTTTTTTGTACAGATATGTAGGTTTGAAAATTTCTCTTTCCTAACTGGGCATAGTGGTGTATGTCTGTAATCCTAGGGGCTCCAGAGGCTAAGGAAGGAGGACAGCAAATTCAAAGCTAGCCTTAGCAAAAGTGAGGCACTAAGCAACTCAGTTAGACCCTGTCTATGCATAAAATACAAAATAGAGCTGATAATGTGGCTTGTGGTCGAGTGACCCTGAGTTCAATCCCCAGTAACGCTCCCCCCCCAAAAAAAAAAGCCAGCCTCACAACTTAGCGATATCCTACCTCAGAACAAAAAGTACTAGGGGTGTGTCTCGGTGGTTAAGCACCTCTGTGTTCAATCCCTGGTACAAAAAAAAAAAAAAAAAAAAAGAATGTCTTTTGTCATTTATTTTAAAAGTATATTGATATGCATTCTAGTTATCTAATGAGTTGCTTATTAAAGTCAACTAATAGAATGATCAAAAAATCTGTTAAAGATTTTTAAAACATTTTAAATGTTTTTTAACACATTTACCAATATAAAAGAGAAAATCAAACTCAGGGAAATTAAAATAATAACTATCAGACATTTATTTACTATAGAAAATTATGGTCATAAGTGATATTATAGTAAACTACATGGCACACTGTATTCCAGATATTATATTATACACTTTATGTGGATTTTATCTCATTTAATTGTAATCATAGCATCAAAATATAGTCAACTAATGTTAACATTTTATCAGTGAGGAAACTGAGGCTTGGAGAATTTAAGTAATTTGCCTAAAATCAGGCAGCTAGTAATTCACAATCTGAAATTTAAATTCTCTTGTAGTTTCTCTGGTTCTTAAACTTAAACTGTAATAAAGTATTGTTTCTCTACTCCAGCTTTCCGTTCCCTGTGGGGCTCTTCATTAAACTAAAGAATTATTAACAACATAGTTGTCCTATGCTCCTAGGATGGCAAGACCTACCACATGAAGCACTTAACTCTGTATAGAAATGAAGATATATAGCCACCAGAGAAACAAACATGTTAAAATCATACTGAGGAAAAAGAGCCTCGTAAATATGTGATCTGGATTTCTTAATGGAGATGCAGAAAGCAGATATGAATGCCTGATGGAAAATTATAGGAATGCAATCATAAAAAGAGGTACTGATCCAAGACTTGGTAAATGAAAGGTGTCTGACTTAGAACTATATAAGAACAAGTGAAAAGATTCTTATGTGACTGTACAAACCAGAGGGCATTTGTAATTCAATATTGAGTATTGGAAGCTTTATGGGACACAAATTTATATATTGATTGGTTTCAAACTTCAAGTAGATCGATTTTGTGGTTTACCTATTTTAAATTTTATGATAGGCAAGGCAAAGTCTTTAACCATTTTTGCAGTTATAATCTGCTATTAATGTTTTCTTATATTACTATTATAATTCATTTTATTGTATGTGAAATTCATTTCTGATTTTAATGCTCCAAAAATGAGTTTCTGAGGTCTTGTTACCATCTACAGGAATTGTACTATTGTGAAGAAATAGAGAAGATAACATTCTATATTTTTAAGCATTTAGTATGTGCTGATCACTGGAAATATGGTACTTATTTAGACTCTGAAGTCTCTTCCCCAAAGCAGTTTATATTTAGAGGGGGGATATAAAGATATTTAAGTCAGTACTAAATAAATAATATACATTAAGGCATTGATACTTGATAGGCAAAGATTTGACCTTTTCATTTGAGCAGAAAATTTAAGGGAAAAGATCTGTGACTATTTGTGGGAAACTATTTCAAAAAGAAGAAATAACACCTTCAGAGGTTAAGTTGTGAATTAGACTGACATGCCAAAGTCACAATTAAGACCACGTGGGCTAGACTGTGGTGGATAGTGAGTTGTGATAAAACACAACTGCTCAGAAGGGAGGGGTTTCATTACAGACCATGTGGGTCTTGCGTCCTAGAATAATGAATTTGGCTATTATTCTAACCCATATCTGCATTATTTACATATTAGAAGATCACAAACATTTGGGTGGGTTGCTTCGAATAGAAGTAGGTAAGTAGAAGAATGAGGACTGACTTGGTATTGAGTTCTCAAGAGTTGATGATGACTGGGAATAAGGAGAACTTGAAGATGAAGATGATTAAAAACAACAACAACCTCAAAAACCACAAATTTGACAATGGAGTGATGGAATCTAGAGGAAAATTAGGTCTTGGGCCAAAGAAGGAGAATGAATTATTAATTAAATACAGTTTGACATGAATATATGTTGAAGTGAAGAAGATATGAATAATTGTGATTTGGAAATTTTAAATTTGATTTACCTATTAGACATCACAAAGAGTTGAATAGGAACAGGTGGTTATTTACTCACCACTGGAGTTAAGTCCTGTGGGGAATAAATTTAAGAATTCTGAATCACATGAGTCATGATGTAATGTGATAAACATCTTCACTGATATGTAGTCCAGTTGCCTAAAGGCCTTGCCAGCACAGGAAGGGTTTTACAGAGTAGTCACTTGGAAAAAAAAAAAAAAAAAAAAAAACATTTACAAGAGAAAAAAGTACTCAGTGTTTATTGACGATTTATTTTCTGCCAATCTCTACGCATACTACTACTACTATTATTCAGCTTTCATTGCTACAATGAAAACATGACATGGTCAATTCTTCAGCACATAGGCTTTTGTGGGACATTTAATTATAAGCTATAGTATCTTTTCCCTGATACCCTGTTAGAGTCTGTAAACAAGTCAAAAATAACACCTGGCATTTTGCCAGGGGAATGTTAGAGTTCGTAAACAAGTCTGGATGGTGCCTGGCAAAATGCCAGAGGGTGTGGTTTGAGAAGTAACAAAAGCGAGCCATTAAGTGTGGAGATTCCTTATTGGTTGACTGATGTATCTAGTTTATGCTAATTAGATAAGCTGTGTGGAATGTATAAATACTGCTCCTGTCCTGCAATAAACGGCTCCTACTCCTGCTGTATCAACGTACACAAGTTATTCGTCACCCCCCTGATTATTCTGCTGCAGCCAGCCGGACTGCGGCAATACCCAAAGACTCAGGTCCATATCACAATGCAGAGTTCGTTTAGACCATCTCTGAGAATGCTAATGTCTTAACTGTTTCAGTATTGCTCCAAGTCCAAGTATAAAATCTCTTCCTTGAGTCTTACTTAAAGTAAACTAATCTGTGAATCCCTATAAAAGTAAACATAAATAAATAAACAAATAAATAAATAAACAAAGTTATATACTTGCAAGATATAATGGTGGGACAAGCACAAAATATAATCAAAAAGGAAGGGATAGGAAAATATTAAAGAGGGAATGGATGAATCCAAATTTAAAAAGTTTAGAGTAAAAAGGGTTATTTTAAGTTTATCTTTGGGGAATATATACCCCTTCCCAATTCCTTCTTTTTGCTTTAATAAGTACATTTTAATAGTTTGATGAGCTCTTTCAACTATGCCTTGTCCCTGTGGATTGTATGGGATTCCTGTTATATGAGTAATGCCAAATGTTGAGCAAAATTGTTTAAAAGAGGTAGAAGTATAACCAGGGGCATTATCTGTTTTTAACTGTTTTGGAACACCCACAGTGGCAAAATTTTGTAAGCAATGAGCTATAACATCTTTAGTTTTTTCTCCAGCATGAAGGGAGCCCATCAAAAATCCAGAAGAAGTATCAACTGTAACATGCAAATATTTTAATTTTCCAAATTCTGGCAAGTGTGTGACGTCCATCTGCCAAATATGGTTAGGTATCAACCCTCTAGGATTGACTCCAAGATTAACTTGTGGTAAAAAGGTCACACAATTTTGACATTGTTTTATTATTTGTCTAGCTTGTTCCTTAGTTATTTTAAAGCGCTTTTGTAAAGTATTAGCATTGACATGGAACTTTTTATGAAAATTTATAGCTTCTTGGGCTGGGGATGTGGCTCAAGCGGTAGCGCGCTCGCCTGGCATGCGTGCGGCCCAGGTTCGATCCTCAGCACCACATACAAAGATGTTGTGTCCGCCAATAACTAAAAGAAATAAATGTTTAAAAAATTCAAAAAAAAAATTATAGCTTCTTCTAGTGTAGAGAAAATATGTATGTCATGTGTAATTTTATCTGCTAAATCATTGCCCAAACTAAGGGCTCCAGGCAATCCTGTATGTGCCCTGATATGTCCTATAAAGAATGGATCTTTTCTGTCCCAGATTAGACTTTGTATAGTGGAAAGCAAAGAGAAAACAGTAGAAGAAGGGGAAATCCTACCAGCATCTTCAAGAGATACTATAGCATTAACTACATACTGACTATCAGAAAATAAATTAAATACAGAATCTTTAAACATCAAAAAAGCTTGTAAAACTGCATTAAGCTCTACCTTTTGAGCTGATTGTTTGGGTACTAAAAATGTAAAAGTTTGATCAGGGGTAACTACTGCTGCTGTACCATTATTTGACCCATCAGTGAATATATTTGGAGCATTCATGATAGGTGTTTTTCTTGTCATTTTTGGAAAAATTACAGGATGCGATGACCAAAAAGACAATAAAGGATTAGATGGTAAGTGGTTATCAAATGAAACATTAGATTTGCACATGATTATTGCCCAAGTATTTAACTCATTAGCTAACTCATCAATTTGATTCATAGTATATGGAGTAATAATTTTATTGGGAGAAATTCCAAACACTCCCTTTGC
Source organism: Marmota flaviventris (assembly GCF_047511675.1). Taxonomy (NCBI): domain Eukaryota; kingdom Metazoa; phylum Chordata; class Mammalia; order Rodentia; family Sciuridae; genus Marmota; species Marmota flaviventris. The sequence continues at coordinate 50,053,381 of NC_092504.1, read as the reverse complement.
TGCTTTTATTCCTTTGAGTATTAATTGTCCTACAGCCTCAGGATACCTAGTAAGAATAGTGTTAGGAGAATAAGATAAATGTATCCATAATAATGGACCTTCTTGCCAAAATACTCCTGTAGGAATATTTTTTGTTGGTAGTACAATAAATAATAAAGGCAAACTTATATCAATTCTATCCAAATGCATATTTTCCATATATGTTTCAATGATTTTTAATGCCTTTCTTGCTTCAGGCGTTAACATGCGGGGTGAATTTGGATCTGATGGACCTTTTAGGATATCAAATAAAGGTCCCAACTCTCCTGTTGGTATACCTAAATAAGGCCTTATCCAATTTATGTCTCCTAATAACTTTTGAAAGTCATTAAGTGATTTGAGTTGATCTACTTGTATTTGAATTTTTGGTGGACGGACCATGGTTGAGGATAATAGAACTCCTAAATAATTAATTGGAAAATTTAATTGTACTTTATCTATTGCTATCTCTAGATTATAATTTTTTAATAAGTTTGTAAGTGTGGCATAACATTCTAGCAATGTGTTTTTATCTTTGTGTGCTAATAATACATCATCCATATAGTGAAATATTTGTAGTTCAGGATTTTGATTTCTAAGTGGCTGGATTACTTTGTTAACATAAATTTGACACATAGTTGGGCTGTTAGCCATCCCTTGAGGGAGTACTTTCCATTCATATCTCTGATCAGGACCTTCATGATTCAGTGCAGGAATAGTAAATGCAAAACGTGGACTATCCTTAGGATGAATTGGAATTGAAAAAAAAACAATCTTTAATATCTATAACTAAAACATACCAGGTTTTTGGCAAAGCAGACAACTGAGGAATCCCTGATTGAGCAGGTCCCATAATAACCATCTCATTATTAATGGCTCTTAAATCTTGCAATAATCTCCATTTACCAGATTTCTTTTTGATGACAAAAATGGGAGTATTATGGGGAGATACAGAAGGTTGTATATGTCCTTCCGCTAATTGTTGTTTGACCAGGTCATGGGCTGCTTGTATCTTTTCTTTAGTCAGGGGCCACTGAGGAACCCATACTGGTCTTTCTGATTTCCAAGTAATTTTTATTGTCTCAGTGGCCCTTTCTGAAAATCCAACCCATGTCTGTCTGTTCCTTGATCTATTTGTATTGGTGCTGCTATACCTTGTTCTTGTTTTTCTAATCTTTTTCCTTTCCTAAAACCTTGTCTAGTCATAATAGTGGGTGCATTTTGGTTGATGTTATTTGTTAATGTCAAACCTAATTGATCTAGGACATCTCGTCCCCATAAATTTACGGGAAGATGATCCAATGCATATGGCTGTATAGTTCCTTCACATCCTTCAGGATCCTTCCAATCTAATACCATTGCACTTCTATGGGGATTAGTTGCCACTCCTAGGCCTCGAAGCGTTTGAGTGGCTTGTTGTAATGGCCAATGTTTTGGCCATTCTTGACGAAAGATGACGCTAAGGTCTGCACCTGTATCCAGTAGCCCATTAAATTCATGTCCTTGAATATTTAGTTTTAGCATGGGGCGAGAATCTAAATTTAAAGAAAGCATAGCCCAATCTACACCTGTAGAGCCTAATCCCTTGGAACCTCTTTCTACAGTACGACTGGAAAATTTATCATGTAGGCTGGGTATTATTAGTAACTGTGCTATTCTATCTCCTGGTGAAATTACTGATATACCCTTTGGAGAACTGGCTATAATTTTTATTTCACCTTCATAATCGGGATCAATTACCCCAGGACTTATCATAAGTCCTTTTAGAGTAGAAGAGCTGCGTCCCAATAATAAGCCTACTGTTCCTTTGGGAAGAGGTCCTTTCACCCCTGTGGGAATGATTTGAACTCCCATCTCTGGAGTTAGTACTGCTCTCGCGGAGGCGCAGATGTCCAACCCTGCGCTCCCTCTGGTTTGTCTGATGAGGGATCTGATGGACAATGTGTCCTGGGCACTACCCTGATGGGGTTGCTGGGTTCCTCCAGTGCTCCGTATATTTGTGGTTTTGGGCCCCGGAGCATTGGGCCCCCCTGTCCATTTTTTGGCAATGGAGCCCGATGCCTTTCTCCATGATATCGTGGATAAACACCTGGTCCTGGTTCGTTTTTTGATAATGGAGTACCCTCTATGGTGGTTTGAGAACGGCATTCATTAGCCCAATGTCTCCCTCTACGGCATCGTGGGCAAATACCTGGTATTCTACTCCTTTGATACCTAGTTTTGTTAAACCCTCCTCCAATGGGGCAATTCCTTTTAAAATGTCCTGTTTGTTCACAACTGTAGCATGTTCTTGGCCTGGCATCTAAAGCCTGTTTTACTGCAGCTGCCACAATTTGCCCTTGTTCATTAATGTCCCTGGCATCTAAAGCCTGTTTTACTGCAGCTGCCACGACTTGCTCTTGTTCATTAATGTCTCTACATAATTTAATATATGTGTTTAAATCTTCATGTTTCCATGGTCTAATGATATCTCTGCACCAACGATTTGCTTGCTCATAAGCCAAGTGTTTTAGTAATGGCATTGCTTGTTCTGTATTCCCAAAAACTCTGGTAGCTGTTTGAATAAGCCTATCTACAAATTCAGCATAAGGTTCATTAGCTCCTTGTATTACCTTAGATAATTGACCTTGTAAACCTCCATGTCCTTGTAAAGTCTTCCATGCCTTAATTGCATCTACAGCAATTTGTGCATATACACCAGGATCATATGCAATTTGTTGCTGCTGATCCTCATAAGGTCCCTTTCCTAACAACATATCTAGATTTCTCTGAGGATAACCAGCTGCTGCATTTCGCCTAGCCGTCTCCTTGCAAAATTCCTCATTGGCAACCTTCCATAACAGGTATTGTCCTCCATTTAGCACAGCTTTACACATATTAGCCCAATCTGCTGGCGTCATGTTCAAGTTGTTAATGGATTCGACCATGCTTACAGTGAAGGGTGCTTGAGGACCATAGGTTGTTACAGCCTCTTTTAGCTGCTTCACTGTTTTGAAATTTAAAACTTGGTAAAATCGCTGCCCTCCTGCCTCAAATACAGGGCATGTTAATATTTAAGATCTTGTCTCAGGATCCCAACTATCAACTGCGGGGGTTGGGGACCTCCCAGCATATGAAGGTGGCCTTGTTAGTTGGACACTTACGTCCTCTGGTGATAGAAAGGTGTTAGTAGCAGTCTCCTGTAGAGGTGGTGCTGTTGGTTGGACACTTACACCCTCTGGTGATAGAAAGGTGTTAGTAGCAGTCTCCTGTTGTAACTTTCCCCCTGATGGCTTTTTCTGTTTTACACTTTCTTTCTCTGTCTGACTAGCTTGAGAGGCCTTCTCTTTTACTTGAATCTTTTCCTCTGTCTGACTAACTTGAGAGACCTTCTCTTTTACTTGAATCATTATGTCTTCTCCTTCCTCTACCATTGTCTGAACTGAAGGCTTTGGACTAAGCAAACAAGATATGAACGTCCACAATGGCAATGTGCTAACTGGCAGAGTCCCTGGGCTTTTCTTTTCTATTCTTTTTAAATCTTCACCATGGTGGTTCCATTGTGATATATTTAACAACTCCTCCTTAAAAAGCCATGGGCTACATTTTTGTATTGTATCAATGTATGCCCTGATTGTTCTTGATTTTACTGAGATGCCTCCTTCCTCTAACAATTTACTTAACACTCTTTCAGTTTGTTTTTTACTAATTTCTGATCCCGTATTTCTACTATAATACAACCCAACAAGATGACGCCAAACAAAACCGAGACAGAATGAAATAAAAAGGGAACAACAAAAAGTCATTATGGCCTTTCTATCCTCCTGACATGTGCATCCGTCCTTTCTCCCTATCTGTTCCTCAGACGTAAATAGTTTTTCCTCAGATGTGAGCGGTTTTTCTTCCATCTCACTCATCTCCAGGGACAGGCAACTTAAAACAAAAGTGAAGCAAAATAAAAGAGGAATCTTAAAATGGCTACCCATCCTCTCGCCCTGCCCTCAGGGGCGAGCAGTTTCACTTACCCTCAGTCGCTCCCCGTGCGAGCCACCAAATGCCGCAGTCTGGCTGGGCACAATCAGGAGCCACTTGTCAAAAGAAACTAACTTTATTTTTAGAACCACACACGCCAAACAAAACAGCCTCTCAGGAAAAACCCTCAGAGCCTCAACTGCCACCACCGGCTTTCCACAAGCCTCTCTCCCCCACACTAGCTTCTCTCCACCTCCCACAATCCTCCTGCTCTTGAGGCCGATTGGCTGGGTCACGTGGGCGGAGCCAAAAAAGTCCCCCAATGAGCAGCTCCGTGGTCTGAAAGGGCAGGGAAACAGCCCAATGAGCATCACCGCAGAGGAGCCAATCAGCTAGATGTTGCTGGGGCCGCTGTGAGCCAATCATCAGCCGGCAGCTGGAAGTTTGCTGGCAGCTGGAAGTTTGCTGGGGCCCCTTCGGCTGTGGCTCTCAACATTTCCTATTGTCTTGGTGAAAAGAACTGGACTTCTTTTATTGGCACAGGTGCCAGCACCCGCCTTGGCTGCACCTTTACACATAATCCTCTTTTGCCAATTTTCAAATTTCCCAATTCTTAATGCTCCCTTTTTTTTGTATAGGGGAATGAGAAGTACAAGGGATTGAACCCAGGTGTGCTTAACCACTGATCCACATCCTTAGCCCTGTTTTAAAACTGTTTTTGGAGACAGATTCTCACTAAGATGCTTAGGGCCTCGCTTAAATTGCTGAGAGTGCCTTGAACTTGTGATCCTCCTATATCAGCCTCCCAAGTCACTAGGATTACAGGTGTGCACCACCATGCACAGTCACTACTCTGCTCCTTTTAAGTCCAGGTCCTTACTGTATTTTAGGTAAAACAAGCTAGTTATATTCTGCTGCTGTTAAGCCTGACCTCCCACAAAGGACACAGTTTGGGGACATAGTCTAAGTGCAGCAAAATTCACTGGCACAATATATCCAGGATGGTTTCCAGTCAAATTCCCAATGGAGTCACATTTCCATTTGACATCTTATCATCTGGACCTTTTGTGTTTGCAGGCCTAACAGCACTCTGGTGTCTTAGCTCTGTGAGACTAACTTGTTAAATCCTTTTACAGTATTCTAAAATTTATCTTGCCTGATCCTCCAAAATTTTCCCCACTCTTTCTGAAAATCAATTCCAAAGGTTTCTCCACATTGTCTTAGGTATTTAACCACAGCAAAAATCCCACTCCTGGCATCAATTCTCTGTTAACCAACTTGATAAGATATTTTTGATTCATAATTTTTGTGGTTCCTGTCCATAATCAGCTACCCGCTAGGAAGTGCATGAAGATGAGAGCACATCCTGAAGCAAATCCATTCACTTAATCATGAATATGTGAAGTAGCAAAGAGGAAGGTGCCAGAGGCCTATGATCCCTCCAGGGACATACCCCAATGACTTAGAGACCTCACACTGACCTTCTTAAAGGTTCTACCATCTCCCCAAAGCACCACTCTTGGCACCAGGTGTTTAACAACAGGCCTTTGAGGGACCTTTAAGATTAAAACTATAGCACTATTCAGATTTTTAAGGAAATAGAAGCACAATGATAATAGATACCAAAGGCTATGCAATTCAATGAACCAGAGTTAGAACCCACTTTCTTTTAATATAACACTGGTATTCTTTTCCATTTTATTCCTGCAAATCTTGGTTTTGCCCAATGGAGGAGGAGACAATATCAAGAAGAAACAGAGCTATAGCTATAGTAAGTGATGTTGCACAATGTCTGTACAGAGGTCTCTTTGAGCTGAGCTGTGGTATGTGCAGGGCTGAGGAATGTTAGGAGTCAAGGATAGAGAAATGAGTAGGAACAAGGTGACAAGCCGAAGATGGCTTCTCAAAGATTTTGACCTTGATAATACAAAATGAAGGGCCACTGAATGACTTTAAGACTGCAAATGGCACTATCCACCTAAGGATTAGGGAAGATCAAAAGTGGTTATGGAATGTTTTTGGTGGTTTCCCCTATTCTTTGAAATTATATTTTAGTTAAAACAACTATTTGTATTGTAAAAAAAGTTTGTACTGAAAGAGTAAAGAAATTGCATGATGGATTGCTGATGCTAAGCTAAGTTGCTTTTAATATTCCCAGTTTACCCTAAAAGAATCTTAGAACATGATTTTTTCAGGTTTTAAATATAATTTTAATGAAACCAATAGCAAAACAATAAAATTTCTTAACAAAACAAATGAAATTCTAAGGACTCTTATGAAACTTATTTTGTCTACAATAATTGTGATTTTGATTGTAATTATATTATAGCATGTCATAATTATGTAACAACAATAAAATTCTGATGTTAAAATCAAACAAAATTTTCAGAAATCTGAATATTTGTAAAGAAATTAAAATACATTGTCTTTTATTCATTCCCTATATGTATTACAGTAATTTATATAACTTCATCTAATTTATGTATGCTTAAAAGGAGCAGATACTGTGAACACAGGTATTTTACAAAGCTTAGAACAAAGACTTCAAACCATGTATATACTAACTTGTGTAGTAATAATCTGCTGAGCAGATTTCTAATTTCTAAGTTCTATGTGCTTTGAAAAAAATGAATAAACCATTTCTTACACCTTCCTTCAAGGAGCTGGCAACACATTTACATACTTATTTTCAGTCTCATGAAAAAAACACCTTTCTTTTTTAACAAACCTGACTTCAGTTAGATGAAGATTTTGGAGGAATCTGAATTTCTTCAATGTTCTGTATTGGACTTAGTACTTTTGCATGTCTTAAAATAATCTCACTCTTGACAAATAAAAAAACAAAATATGTTATTGTTTATTTACCAACTGACAAAATTACCTATTATGTAACAGATTATATCAATCTTTATAGAGTCAGTGAATAATCATGATTCTCATAATTCTGCTTCTTTTGCTTAAAAACTCACACAGAGGGATATTAAAGAAAAGGAATTCTTTAATGTGTCAAAGCACATTAGTGATGGTGATTTTTCATAATATTTAAAATAAATAATAGCAGTGGAGGACCTATAAAACAGTAACAGTCACAGTCCTTAACCTGATCTTTTATTTCACAAGTTTTGCTTTTCTTCCACTAGGTGTCAGTTATACCCAGCTCTTTGAGATATTGGAACTAAAGCAAAACATCATTTACATCTGTTCTAGTTAATGTGTTTTCCAATAGAAATTTACCTGGTTAATTTATAATAACAATTTTGAAAATGTGTGGTTTTCTTATGGCAATAGGAAAACTATTAACCAGAGAGAGAAGAGTATTCACAATAAAAACTTTGCAAATCAATTTATAAATGTAGTTCCTTCAAACAATATTCTAATACTCAGCCCTTTCCCTTCTATTACAGCTAATGTATTATAAAGAACTTTGCATATTTTTTTTGCATTTTATTTATAGGGCCTGAACGTGACTTTCATAATGAGCAATGAATTTCCACCTTTCTACAAGAAGCTGGGAGAGCATTCAGTTGTCCTCCATTTTCAAGGTCTCTACAATATTAGGAAAGGCCAAGGAATACAATTCAAAATATCATTCCATTGCACCCATGTCATTATTGATTTGGAGTTATTCAAAATGGGTATAAGCTTCTTTCAAACAAAAGTCACTGAAACTTGTGGAGACAGACAGATCCACAAAGGCTTAGAACTATAAGGGTTTATTTACTATTTGCCTTTAATTACATTTTTGGCTTTGTGAAAGGACAGAAGTGTCTGAAGTGACATTTCAATAACTACAATCTTTTTGCCAGTTTGGAAAGAAGAATGGTGGGTAGCTAAAAGAAATCTTAAGGATTCAAGAAACTGTAGCAAGATCTTCAGGTTTGTTTTGCAGTTGAAAGGAAGACTAATTGAAGAGATAGAAGACACTGAGATAGGAGAAGTATGGCAAGGCAGTATGACAAGGATTTGGATTTAGCTTGTGACCAATTGGGGCCTAAAAATCAGTTTTCCATTTAGGTTTCCCCTTCTTCTAAAGCAATTTGGTACAAGTGAGTGGCTTGTGCAACCTGTGTAGCTGGAGGGTCAAATATATTATAGAGCAAAGAGCACTTCTTTAATCATACTAAAGATGCCTTCCTAGTCATCTTTTATATATTACCTCCTTTAATACCTTCATTCCTATCTTGATCAATTTAACTCTTTGCCTAACTTATATTTCATTTTTTACTGTAATTAGTTATACATAATGGTAGAATGCATTTTGACACGTCATGTATAAATGGCGTATAACTTCTCATTCTTCTGGTTGCACATGAAGTAGAATCACACAGGTTATGTAGTTATATATGTACATATGATAATAATGTCTGTTTCATTTCACTCCCCTTTGCTTAATCCAAAGTAACTCTATTCTTCCAATCCTCCCCATCCCTTGCTGTGAATTAGCATCCATATATCAGAAAAGACATTTATCCTTTGTTTTGGGGGGATGAGTGGCTTATTTCACTTAGCATGATATTCTCCAGTTCCATCCATTTATCTGTAATTACTATCATCCCATCCTTCTTTAAGGCTGAGTAACATTCCAATGTGTATATGTATAGCACATTTTCTTTATCCATTTGTCTGTTGAAGGAAACCTAGGTTAGTTCCATAGTTATTGTGAGTTGAGCTGCTATAAACATTGATGTGACTACGTCACTATATTATGCTGATTTTAAGTGTTTGGGGTATAAACTGAGGAGCGGAGCAGAATAACTAGGTCAAATTGTGGATCTACTCCAAGTTTTCTGAGGACTCTCCATACTGCTTTCCATAGTGGTTGTACCTATTTGCAGTCCCACCAGTAATGTGTGAGTATACCTATTCCCACATCCTGGCCAACATTTATTGATGCTTGTATTCTTGATAATCACCCTTCTGACTGGAGTGAGATGAAATCTTTTTTTTTTTTAATTTTTTATTGTTGGTTGTTCAAAACATTACAAATTTCTTAACATATCATATTCCACACTTTTGATTCAAGTGGGTTATGAACTCCCACCTTCACCCCATTACACAGATTGCAGAATCACATCAGTTACACATCCATTGATTTACATATTGCCATACTAGTGTCTGTTGTGCTCCGCTGCCTTTCCCATGAGATGAAATCTTAAAGAAGTGTTTTAGTTAGCTTTTTCACTGCTGTGACTAAAGGATCTGACCAGAACAACTATAAAGGAGGAAAAGCTTATCTGAGGGCTCACTGTTTTAGAGGTCTTAATTCAAAGAAGGCTAGCCCAGGGCTCACAGAGTATCATGGCAGGAGAGTGTGGCAAGGGAAGCAGCCCATATCAGGAAGCAGAGAGAGAGACTCCACTGGTCAGATTCAAATATATACCCAAAGCCACACCCCTATTCCCACCTCCTTAGCCACACCCTACCACTTCAGTTAATCCCTATCTGTGGATTAAATGACTAATTGGGTCAAGACTCTTAGGACCCAATAATTTCTCCTCTGAACCTTCTTGCATTGTTTCACTTGTGAGTTTTGGGGAACACCTCACATCCAAACCATAATAAATGCTTTTGATTTGCATTTTTCTAATTGCTAGAGATGTTGAACATTTTTTTTTCATATATTTGTTCATCAATTGTAGTTTTTTCTTCTGTGAAGTGCCCATTCATTTCCTTAGCTCATTTATTGGTTGGGTTATTTTTTTTATTTTTAATTTTTTTGGTGTTAAGTATTTTGAGTTCTTTATATATCCTGGATATATGCTGTATCTGATGTGTGTTTGATAAATGACTTTCTCCCATTCTCTAGGCTCTTGATTCTCAGTCAAGTTCTAAAAGATCTTCAAAGAAGAATTAACATCAATACTTCTCAAATTATTCCATGAAATAGAAAAGGAGGGAACCCTCCCAAACTCATTCTATGAGGCTAATATCACCCTGATACCAAAACCAGACAAAGACACATCAAGAAAAAAAAATTCAGATCAATATTCCTGATGATCATAGATGTAAAAATTCTCTATATAATTTTGGTAAATTGCATACAAAAACAGGGATGCAAGGTTGATTCAATATGTAGAAAGCAATAACCATAATTCATTGCATAAATATAGTTAAAAACAAAAATGATATATATATATATAATCATTTTAATAGATGTAGAAAAAACATTTGACAAAAATATAGCACGCTGTAATGTTCAAAACACTAGAAAAACTAGGGATAGTAGGAACATACCTCAACAACACAAAAGCTATCTATTCTCAACCTAAGGCCCACATGATTCTAAATAGAGAAAAATTGAAAGCATTACTTCTAAAAACTGGACCAAGACAGGGATTCCTTCACTCACCAATTCTATTCAATATTGTTCTTGAAACTCTAGCCAAAACAATTGGACAGAAGACAAAAATTAAAGGGACATGAATAGGAAAAAGTATCACTATTTTCTGATGATATGACTCTATATTTAGAAGATTCACAAAAAGTCACAGTAGAAAACCACTGCAGAACTAATAAATGAATTCAGCAAAGTAGCAGAATATAAAATCAATACCCATAAATCAAGTGCATTTCTATGCATCAGTAATAGTCTATGGAAACAGAAATTAGGAAAACTACCCCATTCTCAATAGCCTCAAAAAAAATAGTACTTAGGCATTAATCTAACCAAAGAGATGAAAGACCTCTACAATGAAACTACAGAACACTAAAGAAAGAAATTGGAGAAGACCTTAGAAGATGGAAAGACTTCATATGCTCCTGGATAGAAAGAATTTATATTGTCAAAACGGCCATACTATTCAAAGTGCTATAGATTCAATGCAATTCCAATTAAAATCCCAACATCATTTCTTATAGAAATAGAAAAAGCAGTCATGAAATTAATTTGGAAAAATAAGAGAATCAGAATAGCCAAAGCAATCCTTAGCAAGAAAAGTGAAGCAGGAGGCATTATAATACCAGAACTTAAAATATACTACAGAGCAAAAGTAACAAAACAGCATGCTATTGACACCCAAACAGACATGTAGAACAATGGTACAGAGTAGAAGACACAGAGACAAACCCACATAACCACAAAACTACAGTTATGTCATAGTAGGAAAAGGTGCCAAAACCATACTGGAGAAAAGATAGCCTATTCAACAAATGGTGCTGGGAAAATTGTAAATCTATATGTAAAAAAATGAAATTAAGCTCCCAACTCTCAACCTGTATGAAACTAAACTCAAAATGGATCAAAGTCATAAGCACTAAAACAGAGAATTTTTACATAATAGAAGAAAAAACAGACCCAAATCTTCAACACTTTGGCTTAGGATCTGACTTCACTAATGAGAGGGCCTTTAGAATGGGACAAAATCTTTATTTCATTTTTAAAAATTTTTGCCTCCTTTTCTATTTTTAAAAATTTTCTGGTTTCTTCATACTTGAAAAATATTTACCTCTCATTTATTTAGGTAAAAATATTCGCTATGTTTGTGTTTGCAAAATTTTGGTTTTTACATATGAGAACCATTGGAGAAGCTATAATATTTATGTGTATTACATTAAAGTTGGGCATTCTGTTAGCTTGTTTACTTATTATTTGTAAATAATTGTTCTCTGGAGAGAAAGCCATACACTTTTGCATGCTACTGGGGATTTCAGACCATTCAGGCAGATTTAATGACTAAAAAAAATAATTTAGTTCAAAATTCACAAAAGATAACCATTGACATAGTTTGAATTTTGGTTTTAGGTACAAAACATTAAAATGTTATGCTGGAAAAACATCCAGTAACACCTAGGTTTCTGTTCTGATCCTTCTTTTTATTACTTCTACAAGGTCAGGATACCGGTACCAGGGATGTTTGCATAATGATGCAAACACTAAATTCACACTGTACCATACAGATTAAAATGCTATCAAGTCTAATCTTTTTTTTTTTTTCTTTCCTTCTCCCCCCCACCCCCCAGGATCTTTCTAAATTACTTAGGGCCTTTTGTTCTCTTTTTAAATAGCTGAGGCTGGCCTCAAATTTGCAATCCTTCTGCCTTGGCCTCTAAAATGGCTGGGATTGCAGGCATGTGCCATCATGCTGGCTGGTTATAGTATTTCATAATTTCAGTTGCTTGGCCCCAAGTTTCACTGTCAGTCTTTATTCTCTTCTTTTACATTTTACATTGATAGCAAATCCTAGCATTTCTATATTAAAACCTATTCCATGTCTGATTGCTGCTCATTTCCTAAACTGCTATTGTGATGGTTCAAGCTACTAATTTTTATAACTCAAATTATTACAAAGGCCATATCCTTTCTGTTTCAATTCATGCTTTTCTACAATATGTCCTAAGAGCAAAAATCTAAGCAGTCATGATAAGAAGTCAGACAATTTCACCTCTCTGCTCTGAATTCCTTAACGCCTTTCCATCTCATTTAGGGTTAAAGTGTAAGACCAGAGCATACTTCACTGACTGTTCTACATATTTTGTTAATTACGTGGTTGCTTTCTCTCCATAAGCAGCATAGACTTTATTCCCTTCTGAACACAGCTCTATCTCTTTAGCAAGACACTTGTTCTTTTTTTCCTCTATTATCTGTGCTACTATGATTCTATAGCTGTAGGTTTGTTTGCTAATATTGAGTATTTATTTATTTATTTATTTATTCACTTATTCATCATTCATTCATTTGTTTTGTGATACTGGAGATTTAACTTAGTGTCACTTTACCACTGATCTACACTCCAACTCTTTTTTTCTCTTTTCTTTTCCTTTCTTTCTTTAATTTTTTTTTTTTTAATTTTACTGTGAAACAGAGTCTGGCTGAGTTGCTGAGGTTGGCCTCCCACTTGAGATTCTTCTACCTCAGCCTCCAAATTCATTGGGATTAGAGGTTTGGACCACCATTCTCGGCATCTTTATTTTTTTTTCAAGCATACACTTCAGTAAGGTTTGACCTTACATTTTATTTTTATTTTGATAGTTGCCATTCCTAGTTCTGTTTTTCTTTACTGTTTTGCTTTTCTTTGTGAAAATGATGACCATCTAACATCTGTTTTCCTTACTGTGTTTGTTGTCTGCCCTTCCTATACCTCACAACTGTAATAAGCTCTGATTGAAATGAATGTTTTTAACTTGAGGATCTACAATGTTGTCTGGAAGCAATAATAATTCAATAAACTTTCTAATTAATGAAGAATGAGTAGGTGAATGAATAAATGAATATTTACCATGTACCTCTCCATTTGTCTATTTTTTTTTTTTTTGTAACTGGAATTGAACCCAGGGACATGCAACCACTAAGCCATATTCTCAGTCTATTTTATTTATTTATTTACTTATTTTTATGTTGAGACAGGGTCTTGTTAAGTTGCTTACATCCTTGCTAAATTGCTGAAGCTGGCTTTGAGTTTATGATTCTCCTACCTCAACCTCCAGAGCAGCTGGGATTACAGGTGTGTGCCAAGGTGCCCAGCTCACTTGTCTACTTTTTTTTCACATGCTTTTGGAAGGCAGAATGGAAAATTGTAGTAGTTCAATAAGTAAATAAATGAAGAATGGATGAACTATTGCTGATGTAGGACAGATAAGGTTGGACCCCCAAGGAATTTTCAGGAAGCAGGTTTATTTAGCTGCATCTAGTCCAGAGGGGGTTAAAGCTTAAAAAAGAAAGAGAAAAAAATAACCCTCTGGATCCTCAGTCTGGAAATTCTTTAGATTTATACTTAGTGGAGTGGTTACATGGGATGGGTACATAATAGTTATTCTTTTATCCCCATTTTTAGGCTAGAGAGAGGTTTCACAAGTTTTGTCTGCAAACCTGGCATTTCCAAGAGTGGGAGGTACAAACCACAATGCCCTCCGAAGAAAATTTTTGCTGATATCCTATTGACACCCTTTGTAAAATTCTTTCTGATAAGAAGAGAAGCTTAATTATCTCAAGGGTCATTTTGAGGTGGGGTTACTGGTCTGCTTCATTTCTGTTGTTTGTTTCAAAATTATAGATTTAGATCTTAAATGATGATAAGTGTTTGGAATGTTTCAGTTCCTATTCATTATACAGGTGGATATGCAATAACATTGTATAGATGTATTTTTAAAACAATGCAAATATAACTTTTAAACAAGAAAGAGTAAAACTATTTTTATGTATTATTATACTATACAATTTAATATCTTATTTTGAAATACTTTCATAGCTTCGATCAGTTTTAGAAAAGAAATTTAAAATATTGTGTTCATTAATTTTTATTTTACTATACTACTAAAGATAAACATATTTAATGTTGCCTAAATTTCTTAAAGTTTGTATATACTTCTAAATAAACTTTGCATTTACAACTTACTAAAAATATTCTTAATTTTTTGCAAATGGTAATGGTTGAATTAATTTGTACCACATTATATCCTTCTGTTTTATTTAAAAAAATCCACAAAGTAGCAACTTTATTAAACCAGAATTTACCTAGGAATGTTTTTTAAAATGTAATTCCATTTTAGATAATTTTAAAATTTCCTTCAGGGACAATACAATTATTTTTCTTTGTCATTTATTCACAAGTTGTTTTTCTTCCTAAATGACCTTGTTTTGAAAACAAATAATGTTTCCTGTATCTCATTAACTGCACTGATGAAAAAAAACATATTAGCCACAGACTGATTTTGACCTTTTATAACATTTTATAGTACAATTCTTTAGAAAAATATTAAACACCATCTAGCAAATTGCCCATAGATTTAATTAGACAGATTGAAAATGTCATCACTAATTTTTAGCATTCAGCATGATAAAATAATAATTCTATTCAGGATTTCTCTCATTACCAATTTCAGTTGAGCATTATTAGATATATTATTTTGTAAGAAACAAATATTTTAAAAATATTAAAAGCATTATCTTTACAAATGTTTATTCTACAATATTGCCCTATTGTTCTTACTTGGAAATATTTCAGGAATATAATTCACAGGTAGACTAAAAACAGCTTTACACATGGGAAGATGAGGTCTGACAGAGAAAACTGGGATGTACTCTATAACCTAAATTTAAAAATTCCCAACAATTAGATCATGATAGCCTTCTAATCATTTCCTTATTACAAAAAGCTTTCTCTTTTTAGTCTTCATTTTGGGTACTGGGGGTCGAACCCTCTCAATCTTTTTCACTATTTATTTTGAGATAGGTTCTTGCTAAGTTGCTGAGCGTTTCCCTAAATTACTGAATCTGGCTTTGAACTTGCAATCTTCCTGCCTTAGCTTCCCAGTAAATACTAATATTCCTGGAAGATAAATACAATTGATCACACTTTCTTATAAATTATGTATTATTTATTTCCTTTATAGCACCAGAAAATAGTCCAGAAATTGATTATTTACATTAGTATAAGGAGGATATGAAGAACTAGGTTCTACAGGATGTTGCTGAAACTTTTACATGGACTTGGGAAAAGGTGGAAACTAAGTCTTTTCCCCAAATATTAGCAGCATCATGGGGACAAGTGCCTTGGAAGTTTGCATGTGATATTTTCCCATCACTTTTCTTTGCATTTACATATGTATCTGACACTTGTAAAATGAACATAAATACTTTTAGAATGCACATAAATCCTAGAGTCATTTAAAGTTCAAAATAAATTTCCCCAGTAGTTGAATGAGAGTCCCATTCTTTAACTTCTACCTTCAGAATCATTATAAATAATGAATTTTTGATTAAAAATTAATAAACCCCCATCTTTGAATATATACATATTTATTCTCCTACTATACAATGATCAGTTTCTCACTTAATATAGTCTTTTTAATTAAAAATATACAGCAAAACCAAGATTAAGTTAATTTCCTCTGGAAATATTACAACTAAAACTTGCATGACCATTGATCAAATGGATTTGGATTTCATCATTTTTCCTTACAGAGAGATACCAGAAAATGTCTCCTTGAACAAATCTTAGGATGCAATTAACACTAATAAGTAATAATGTGGATTTTTATTAATTAATATTAATAATTGTGGTGGGAGCCCAAATAATTCCACTCATGCAATCATTCTCTCTCCTTCTGTATCCTCAGTTACATGAGAGTTACTGTAATTAAAAATCTTGGTCCCCAGTTTCTAAGGCTTAAAATCTCATTGGGGAGAATTTAGGTGCATATAAATTAGTGAACAAAAATTAATTAAAACTTGATAAAACATGCTTTTGAAGGATTCATTGATGTAGGCAAGCAGAAAATGGCAAACATGGAATATATAATAACAGTAGTCATTACAAACAAACTCCTTAAAGATAATATGTACTAAGCAGACTTTAAATTAGAATGGGATGTTGGTCTTAATATATACTAGAGGGAGAGGGGGCAACATATGTGTTACCAGGTGAGAGATAATGATATGGAGATAAGTCTACTTGTCTACACTACTGTACAAAAATTTAGACCCAAAAGAAAAGCTATAAACATAGAAGTCTATACTGAAGGAGTTACAATAATCTTTAAATATAGGTGCCAATGTTTAAATTTGTTTTAAAGGAATAATACAAAGCTGATATATTTCATTTCGCTGGTACATTGCATAAAGATAATGTTCTAGGGAGATTATTTGAACTAAATTTTTCTTAAATAATATCTACTAGTTTTTCAGAATTTGAACCAGATACTATATTATTGTTATCCATTTATTATCTTCCTTAATCTTTGTGACAAACATAGGAACTAGGTATGAAAAATAGCATCATGCCTCTGCAGATCAGAAAACTGAGGTATTGATATTTGAATATTTTTAAAACCATACAGTTAGTTCGGAGCTAGGATCTGGACCCAGACTACTCCATGCTTTAAGAACCATAGAAAGTCACTGATAATTTTAATCCACTTTTACATACATCTAACTATATTTGGAACCATTTTATACACAGAAAATTGTTCTAATTTCTTTATGACACTATTTTTATATTCATCATAAATATCATATGCACATAAATTAAAAAGCATTAAGTGGAAGAAATTTGATTAGAAGGGATAAATTACAGAATTCAAATCTATGCTGTTGAAGTCCAATCCCCAACAACTCTGATCTAAAACTACTTCTACTGGGAACATAAACTTTTATGGATTCTTATTTTTCTCCCTTCAGGATTGATGTACAAAAAGATATCCTTTAGTCTATGCTTTCAATAAAAAGAAATGGGTATTGGATATTATGCAAATTCTGTTTCATTGTAGACTATACATGCAACTATATAAATATTTTGGGGAATTTATTGAAATGGGATTGAATATTTTTTCTAGGTAATGAGAAAATCTTATTAAAAGAAGTGTAACTAAAATTAGGAGTGATGAATGCCTACTATATGTGATGATTTATGGCAAGTATGTACATATATTTCCTTATTCAATTTTTATGATCATACCTTAAAACAATCTATTTTATCATTTTTCAAATGGAAAAGGCTTTGGCTTATAAAGGTTTACTAACTCACTCAACTAACAATTGGCAGATCCTAGATTTAAATGTAGATTTTTTTAAAATTTCAAAATCAATACTTTTAGCAACTTAATGACATTAAAATCATGCTTGGATTGAATAATAATCAAACTATTTTAAGTCTATGTATATTTTCATATATAATTGTTATTATCACATACATATATATAGTCCATACCATTGTTTTATAGTCAGAAAATAGTACATAAAATAGATCATATCTTGAATATATTTCCTCTCTTTAAAGAAATAAATAATCCTTTGAGTTAAAATCAATTCTAAATAAAATATGTAAACCCTTCAGTGTGTGTCCCTGTTTACTCTAGAGTTTTCAGTGTTAAGGCTACTATTCTACTATATCCTACAGTTTCAAAGTAGGTCTGAAAACTAAGTCTTACCATTGCAGTATTGACATATACATTTGTTGCACTGGTTTAATGTTGGGCTGATTTATAAGTCAGTTCACATAGTTTTATGGAGAGTTCATTTAAAGTTTACTTTTGTTGAAGTACTTTTAATGCTCGTTTTATATGTCTAACATTTTTCCTTCCCAAAAGGTTTTTCTTAGATGTTTTCCTTTGTTGTTGAAATCAATTTCAAGACATTCAGACATTCTCCAAGTAAAAATTATCTTTCCTTTATTACCTGAACTCTCTCTTAATGTCATGAATTCTTCCAAATTATTACACAGAAGTTTCTTATATTTGATTCAGATTTTTGTAAAACCTCTCAAATATGAGCTTTTGAAAATAAGTTCAGAAGGAAATTGGTCTGAGTCCAATCTGATTCCAGGTAATTAAAGGGCAAGAAATAGAGTGCATGGATCACTAGGTTTTCTACTTAAGGAGTGGCAGTTCAGCTGGATGGTTAAAGAGTCATGCAAGTGTCCATCCTCACTGTCAATGCTTGCTTCTACACATGAATGACTGTATGTTTTTTTCACAAAGGCACTTAAGCTCCCTGCCTCTGGGTTATCCATGTGTAAAAGAGAAATACAGTAATCTTCCACTTTCCAAAAATGCTGTGGAGAGTTTAATTAGTATTTTCAAACAGATTTAGAAACTTCAAATTAAATGTAGGTATGACAATTAATTTATTGACTTCATATCATTTAAAGAAAAGATTCCAGAGACATATCTCAAACATGAGAGAAGCAATTTTCCATGCAAATAAAATCACTTCATATTTTAAAAAATACATAAATTTCTGGCAATATTTACTATCTAATAACATAAATGGCTGATATTTATTGAGAAGGATTCCATTTTAGTCCTTTTATCTTCTTCCTCTCTCCCTCCTCCTCCTTCTCTTTTTCCTCTTCCTCCTTCTTCTTCTTCACCACCCCACCTGTTTGCACAAGTGTTCCTGAATCACTCAACTTCTGTGAATTTGTCAATATTCTTCATTTCTGGTAAGTAGCCATTTGAGTACTGGACATTGCTTGTTCTAATTGGTAGTCTTTTCTAGTAACAGCACAACTGCTACTGTAAGAATGATCCATCCAGTGCTTCTGTTTTGGGGAGAATTTTTCCCTCTTATTTTATTGTGTTTGTGAAATGGAAAATAATATATTACATGACTTTATATCTTCTTACTTCTATGATGGGTTAGAACTTGAGGGCTTCCAGTCTAAACCAAGCCAGTGTTGTGTTTTGGCACAAGGAATATCCAAGTGTTGCAAACAAGTTAGGAGACTTAAAGCTCTATTTGGAATTGGAGTTTGAAAATAACTTGCAGTTTTAGTGAATTAATCTTGGAATGTAATAGCTGCATATTCACTATCCATATGTCCCTCTCACTAACACCATCACAGGTTCACTTGCTTATCAAAATAGATCAAGTTTCAATAGGAGAGAATAAGAGTCAGTATATGGAAAGATATCCAGTGATAGAATCCTGATAATATTTGAATCCCTGGGCTTAGAAATCACTGTCTTTTATGCAATTTAGTTATGAATTAATAAATCCCAGCAACAGATTATATTTTTGGATTAAGTTTGTTAGTATTGGGCTTCTGTTGCTTAAGATTTAAAAAAAAATGGCATTAGTAAATACACTATGCTTCTGAGAAATAAAGCAGTAAAATTAACAGAACATAAATATATGTACACAATAAAAGAGAAGTATATTTTCCCAGGTAGTTAGTGATGCATTTATGTTGCTTAAGATTTTAAAAATGTACTGAATACACTATACTTCTGACAAATAAATAAGTAAAACTGGTAAATCATAAGTATATTTATGCAGGAAAAGAGAATTACCCTTTCTATTTTTCCCATGTATTTTATCATTTAAAAAAATACCATATCTGAACATTGGGCCTGATATTTACTTAAGCTGAAGTGAACACATTTGTCTGTATTATTCATAATGGATTTGGTGTCTGAGGAAGAATAAAGAAATATCAAATAAGCTAATGGCAATTTAGGGAAATCCAGTTATTCAATCTAATCCATAGAAATAGGATAATGTTATGGTTAGGATATGAGGAGTCCCTCAAAAGCTCATGTGTAAGACAATGCAAGATGGTTTAGAGAAGAAATGATTGGTTTGTGAAAACTTTAATTCAATCAGTGAATTGAAACCCCCCCCCAATGGGATTAACTGGGTGGTAACTGAAGGTAGGGTGTGCCTGGAAGAGGGTCACTGGGGGCATGCATTTTGGATTTTTATTTTATATTTGGTGAATGGAGTCTCTCTCTCTCTCTCTCTCTCTCTCTCTCTCTCTGCTGCCTAATCATCATTTTCCGCCATGATGTTCTGCCAACATAAAAATGTATTTAAGTTCCTTCTCATATTAAACATAGAGTTTAACCCTTGACTCAGCAATTCAACTCTTAGTTATATTCCAAAGAGAAATGACAACACACAATTGCACAGAATTTGTACATAGATGTTCATAGCAACATTATTCCTTTATAGCATAAAGTAAAAACAGACCAAATGAGTGCGAAATGATGAATAAGTTAACAAAAAATAGCTTGTCTGTTCATTGTAATATTGTTCAGCAATAAAAAGAGAAGAGGTAATGATATGTAACATAATATAGATGAACATTTAAACCACTATGCTAAATGAAAGAAGCCAGTCACAAAGGAACATATATTGTATGATTTCACCTACATGAATTATAGAAAAGAGAAAAATCTATAAGGAGAGAAAGTAGATTAGTGGTTGTTAGGTGCTCAGGGAGAGGTAAACGAGGAATGACTGCTACTATGCAAAACGGAGTTTCTTTTTGATATAATATAGTATCCTAAAATTAGATAGCATGAAATTTGCATTAACTGTGTACATACTAAAAATCTGTACAATGTCCTTTAAAAGGATAAATTTTGTTGGGCTGGGGACGTGGCTCAAGCAGTAGTGTGCTTGCCTGACATGCGTGTGGCCCGGGTTCGATCCTCAGCACCACATACAAAAAAAAAAAAAAAGATGTTGTGTCCGCCTAAAACTGAAAAATAAATATTAAAAAATTCTCTCTCTCTCTTAAAAAAAAGGATAAATTTTGTGATATGTGGAATGCATATTAATGTTAAATACTACTGTTAAATACTACTGTTTAGCATACTACTGTTAAAAAATTAAGTTTAACTTTCTTTAAAAGTAAAGAATATTAAGACTTTAAGAAAATCTGATAATTTAAACATAAAAATTAAGACCACTGACAAAATAAGCATGACCCTTAATACATCAATCAGTGAGGAAAAGTTTCAAAGAAGAAAATATGAAAATCTTCTAAAGATTTAATTTAAAAATTACAAAGTTCAGTACTGTCATAGCTAACTAGATCCCAATATTTCTGTTATTGCCTTCATTATCTTGTGAATTACCTATGTGGTAACTCTGAAGAACTCCAGCTTTTCATTCAGTTTCTTAGTTGTATTAGATGCATAGAACTTCTCATTGCCTAGACACATCTTCCTGAAATATTAGTCCTTCTAGGCTAATCAAAAACAAAGCTAAAAATAAAAAAAAAAACAGTTCTAATTATTCCAGTATATTTCTACAATGTCTCTTTTTATCTAAAACAATAGTGGATATTTTGTGACTTATAGTTTTTTAATATCTGAGCAAATGAAGATCTCATCACAAGCAACATAAAAAAGTACATAATGTCATCTATTGTATTCTTGGTTGATCTTTGGCATATTCTAAACACTCTGCTTATATTATCATTTATCCTAATTTTCAAAAGGCTTCAATGCTTTAGGCACTATAATCATTTCTAATTTTAAAATGGAGTAACAGCACAAAGAAGAATTAAAAAAATTAACTAGACCACAGGAGATTAGTGTCAAGCCACGGTATGAATTCTTAGTCGTATGCTGTAAGACTTTCCATTTGAATATAATCTCTTTTCCATGTTATAAGTAGAACATCCAAAAATGAGAAATATACAAAGATATATACTTATTACATGTAGAACATGGCCTCCATAGGTCCTATTGGGCCTGGATGTTTCAATTTTTTTTCCAGCCTGTTCATTAAAGCAACATCTCTATATAATGTACTCTGCCACTGAGCTATAGACCAAGCCCTGAATTTTTCAATTTGATTAGCCAAAATATGTCTTTTGTTTTACTGATTCAAAAGTTTCTAAATTATTTAAAACTATCATGATTCCTTATAAGTCATTCTTTACATAGAATCATCCACACCCTTCCAACAATGGCATAACAGAAGGTCAGCCTGAACATAGAGAGACAAGTGACAAGTAGCCCATGTTTTAAGACAAAGTTGAAGTCCCCATTTATTTCTTTGTATAACTACTTTTATAAATAATGTGGGTGAAAAATAAAATCCCAAGTATGTTCCTTATATGTACTTCTGGAAGTGCTGTATTGAGAATTTTTTTTCAACATTTAATGCTTAAAAGATAATAATTTTTGCACTTGTTTGGAACAGATTTTTTTTGTTGTTATTTGCTGCAGTCTGGCTGGGCACACAATCACGAGCCACCACACAGCTTGTAGATTCAAACAGCAACTCTTTATTCCCGAACTCACACCAGCCGTCTACAATCACGTTCTGGGGAAATCCACGTTCTCTGCCCAAATCCACCTCCACTGGGCTTCTATCTCCCAAAATATACTGTCTGAATCCCTTGAGAACTCAAGGGGAACTCAGGCAGCAGGATATGCCCTATTCCCAGCAGGAATAATCTTAAACCTGGAACGCCCTAAACCCAATTATCCTAAACCGGGAACACCCTAATCCGCCCTGGTCCTTGAGCAAGGTCACCTACATGCAATGTCACTGCAACATGGGGTACGCTGGCAAGGAAATTGTCATACCTACTTGGCTAATGGCTCCCAGCATCTCCCCCCTTCTGATTAATTAAACAACAAGCAATGTGGCTTAAGGACCATGCCTGGTAGGTTGTCCAATTCAACATATGGTTCTTACCCGTCATGGGAAAACTGACCTTTAGGCGTCAGCCTCCTGTCTTAGGTTGATACCACTGCAACTGGATCATACCCGTCACTGACTACCGGTCCAGCATACAGCCATTGGCCCCCAAATTTTAGACCATCACTAGCAGAAGGGAGGAGGATACAGAAATGCCACGACACCAAGCCAATTGACGGCTCCTTGGGAAAAATTGCATCACTGGTGACACCATCAGCAAAGATATGTCAGCACTACCACAATTAACATGGGGTGCGCTGGCAAGGAAATAAAAATTGCATCACTAGTGACACCATCAGCAAAGATATGCCAGCATTACCACAATTCACTGCACCAAATGATAGTTACATAGTCCAGGCAAGTTCTGCAAGCAGTTCAAAGCGGAGGAATCTATCAATATGTCCATTTCCTCCCCAAATCTGTTTCCTCCCAAAGTAAGTTGACTCCTTGATTGAGCATTACTTGTTGAGTTATATTCATTGATGCATCAGTTTATACAGTTTACTGTGATAGCTATCATAGAAGCTGTAGTTTGGTTTTATCTTTGTCTTCACCGGCACTGGGATGAAGATAGGAATTCTGGCAATGATGCTAAAGAGACATTATCCTGAAAAGAATTATTAAATATAATGAAAAGTTAAGGTGAAAGTAAACAAACAGATCTGTTAACCTACTTTAAAAACAATCCTTAACAGCTCTTTACCTAATTTAAATTAGTAAACAAACAGATCTGTTAACCACCTTTAAAAACAATCCTTAACAGCTGTTTACCTAATTTAAATTAAACCATTTAAATCACGTGAATAAAAAATAATAATAATAATAATTCGGATCCATTTTTTCATGAGCGCTCCTCATATAAGAAATATGGACATACGCACATACAGACATACAACACAAAACACAAGAGTGTACACAAACGTACAACACATAAGAAAATAGTAAAGGCCTTGTAGCTTTACCTAGGTGAAATCTCCATTGCAATGTTTAAAAACTCCACAGTCAAAAAATAAAACTGATCAGAAAAACATTAACTTAGGTTTGTATGAGCTCAAAAAATAAAAATAGAACCTTATGATGTGGAAAAATGCAATAATAAAATAGCTATTGAAAAAAGCATCCTGGTTAATCACTGTGGCAGATGTAAGAATGGGCAAGCTGGAGTTCTGGATATCAGCTGTTATGGATTTGAGTCAAATCATCTTCTTTTCGATCTGTAGAAATTGTTTTAGTTGATCTCTCTGGAATCCAAATCGGCTGCTGTTCTCCCTGTGGAAAAACACAAACAGACCCCCGACTCCAGACAATCACTGGGTCAGGACCTTTCCATTGTCCTGTTAGAATATCTTTCCAAAGTACTTTAGGCTTATGTACATTTTTTGGATACATGTGTCTTTCCGCAGCACTAAGTCCTGATGAATCCAAATTTTAAAAGTTTAGAGTAAAAAGCGTTATTTTAAGTTTATCTTTGGGGGATATATATCCCCTTCCAATTCCCTCTTTTTGCTTTAATAAGTATGTTTTAATAGTTTGATGAGCTCTTTCAACTATGCCTTGTCCCTGTGGATTGTATGGGATTCCTGTTATATGAGTAATACCAAATGATGAGCAAAATTGTTTAAAAGAGGTAGAGGTATAGCCAGGACCATTATCGGTTTTTAACTGTTTAGGAACGCCCACAGTGGCAAAATTTTGTAAGCAATGAGCTATAACATCTTTCCTGCTGCCTGAGTTCCCCTTGGTTATTAAAGATGTAATTTCCTTATGGACTCTAATAACTGAAATTTCTGCATCCAGGAAGATTTCTAAAACTTTATGGTATCTGGTGAAAAGTCTCCTTTCCCACCTGTGGAAAACTACAACTCTTCAGCTAAAAATATGAACATATTTAAAAATCAAACTATGTATTTAAGTAAGCTATTTATAAAATTATATATTGGTTAATACCAATGTAGATACCATGGGATTATTAGTTTTATTTTTTATTAGAATGGTTAATTCTGGGGATTAAGAATCCATATAAATTAGTATGTATATATCATTGTGAGGAATTTAGAAATAATGTCAATATACTATGATAACATATATATGAATATAGATAGACATATAGATAAATAGATAGATATAGATATGGATATTCCACTTTTTATCAGATAAATAACTAAACATGACAAAATTAGAATGGTCTGAAATTTACTGCTATAGAAGAAAGATTTTCTTGAAAGTCAGAAACATTGCACATTTGCCTATGAAAATGCAAAACACAAGGAATCCTAGTATTTTTATAAAATATTTGTATTTCTAGATTATATTCACATTTACAGCAAAATTCAAGGAAGGTACAGAGTTAACTCATTTACAATTCATTCTTACACATACATAAACTTCCCCTTTAACAACATTCTCTACCAGAATATTACATCATTACAATTATTGAACTTACCAAGAAACATAATCACCCAAAGTTAAAATTCATTCTTGACATGACATGCTATATGAGTTTGAACAAATGTTTAAGGATATGAATAAATATTTATAGGATTTTTTTTGTTTGTTTGTGTTTACAGGTGATTCTAAGGATTAAACTCAGGCCTTGTTCATATTAGGTAAGGTCTCTATCACTAAGCTGCACACCAGTCCCTCATTATAGGATCTTACATTGTAGTCTCTCTCTCTCTCTCTCTCTCTCTGTGTGTGTGTGTGTGTGTGTGTGTGTGTGTGTGTGATTATGTTTGTTTTTTTGCTACTAAGGATTGAACCCAGAGGCACATTATCACTAAGCCACATCACCAGCCCTTTTTATTTTTATTTTGAGACAGGATCTCTGTGGGAAGCCATTCTCACAGGTGATTTGAGTTACCTCCCTGGCTGGGTGAGAGGCGCTTAGACACAGCCTTGTCAGAGCATTCCCCACCCTGTCCCAGGTGCGAGGGCTTGTCGTGTAGGGGTGTGCTTGACCAGTGATCCGAAGACCAATCACTGACCCTGACCTTGGAATACTGCCCCCCTGGACCTTCATTGGATGGAATTTTCCCTTGAATTTTTTGTTCCCCAATAAAAGCTCACTCCCTGGCGTGTTCCCTCTCTCTAGCTGGCCTCTCCTCTCATGTTAACCTTGCCACCGCATTAGGTGGCTGGAGGCAGGAGCTAGGAGGAGCCATCTCTGATCTGGGAAAATAACGTAACAAGAGTTATGTCTCTTTAATTTTAAAACTCACTAGTTAATTTTTTTGCTTTCAAACCTCTATTATGAAGCTAGCGTGCTGGTTGCGTGGCTGAGATCTCACTAAGTTGCTTAGAGTCTTGCTAAGTTTCTGAGGCTGTTCTGCAATTTGTGATGCTCCTGATCAGTCTCCTGAATCACTGAGATTTTAGGTGTGTGCCACCACACCCAGCTCTTACAGAGTATTTACATTGAACTAAACATCAATACCTCTTAAAACTCTGGAACCCTATGGTCATTTTACTGTCTCCACAGTATTTCCTTCTCCAGAATGTTATATAGTTGGAATGATGCAGTCCATCGCATATTCAGGTTGTTTTCTTTTGTATAGCAATGTTTACTTTAGGTTCTATCCTCCATTTTCTGAATGTACCATAGTTTACCTTAATAGTTAATTTTGTTTCCATTCACTAGTAAAGGACACTTTGACTATTTCCAAGTTTTCTCAATTAAGAACAAACCCACTATAAATATCTATTGTATGTTTTTGTATGGATATAAGTCAACAACTTTTTTGGTAAATATGAAGGCACATTGCTAGACCTATGATAAGAGTATAATTTGGGGATTTATCTTAAGTTTTCTGGGATTTTTATAGGACTGCATTTTATATTTAGGACTACGATCCATTTTGAGTATTGTGAAAACTATGAAGACTGTATCTAATTTTTTTCTTCCTTTTTACTGAGGAGATCTAGTTGTTTCATCACCATTTGGTCCACTGAATTCCCTTTGCTACTTTGTTAAAAAAAAATCAGTTGACTATATTTATGTGTGTCTATTTCTGAGTTCTCTTTTCTGTTCCATTGATGTATTTGCCTTTTCTTTCACCATTATCACTCTGGTTGGATTATTCTATCTTATATTAAATCTTGAAGTCAGGAAGCATCAATCCTCCAACTTTGTTCTTACCCTTCAATAGTGTGTTGGTTGTTCTAAGTATTTCTGTGTCTTCCTAAAGAATGTATAGCTACTTATATAGTTTATAGATACTCACAAATTACTTGGTGGAATTTTGAATAAGATTTGATTTGAATCTCTACATCAAATTGATAATTTATATCTTGACAACATTGAAACTTCCCAGGCATTAACATGGACTCTCTACATTTATTTCGTTGATTTTGTAATTTTTCTCATATAGGCTTTCTATATATTTTGTTAGATTTATACTTAAGAATTTCATTTTTAGAATGGCTAATGTAAGTGATATTGAGTTTTAAAATTTCACATTGAACTTGTTCTTAGCTAATTTATCGAAATGCAGTTTAATATTTTATGATAATCTTTTATACTGAAAATATTATTAGAATTCTTATTGCCTTAACTGCTTATATATTACAGGAGTTTTTGTTTTGTTCTTTTTAGAATAAATGCTTCCATATTTTGTACACAGACATGTCATTTGTGAACAAAGATTAATGTTATTAATATCTTCCTGATCTTTATATGTTTTATTTCCTTTTCTTATATACCTGCAATATGATGTTTAAAAAGAGTTGTGAAAAGAAACATCCTTCCCTTCTTCCTGATCACAGTGGAAAAACTGAGTTTTACACCATTAAGCATGATGTTAATTAAGTATAAGGTGTTTGTAGATATTTATCAAGTTGAGGAAGATTCTTTCTGTTCTTATTTACATGAAAAAATGGGTTTTGCATTTTACGAAATGCCTTTTCTACATCTATTCATAGTGTTCATTTAAGCATATTTTTGTGATGGATTAACCGATTTTCAAATGTTGATCTAGATCTATGTATCAAGGATGTGAAAGAAAAATGAAAATTTTCAGAATCAAAAAGCATTGGTTTATGCCTACCCTAACAACAACGACAGAAGTTTATGAAAAAAAAAAGGGTCCTATACATAATTGCCTGAAGATAATTTTCCAAACAAACAAACAAAAACGACTGCCAGAAACACAAGTTTGCACAGAGGCTAGTGCAATCTTACACAAACATTTCTACTAGGACATCTACTTAGTAATTGTCTGGTTAACCTTGGATGAATACCACTCTTGATATTAATCATGTGGCTAAACATAATTGTTTGAAAATATCTGATATAAATCCACCTTAATTTTTCATTTAAAATTTTATCTTTGCTACTTGGATGTCATGGGTAATTTTTAGTACATTATTGGCTTTGATATGCTAGTATTTTGTTGAGAATTATTTCATCTATGTTTTTGAGAGCTATCAGTTTGTATTGTTTTGGCATTGTGGTAATGCAAGAGGGTCACAGTTCTTCTGTTACTGATGTTTCACTGTCTATAGGATCTATAATGATGTCCCTTACTTTATTTCTTTTATTAGTAATCTGTGCTTTCTCTATTTTCCTTATTTAATCTGGATAGAGGCTTATTGATTTTTTTTTCCAAAAAAAAAAAAAAAACTGCTTTTGTTTCCATTGATATTCTCTATTGATATCCAATTTTTAATTTCATTGATTTATGGTCTATTTCTTATTGTTTATTTTCTTCTGCTTATTTTAGATTTAGTTTCTTTTTCTATTTGCCTAAGGCGAAAGGTGAGATAATTGATTTTATCTCTCTTCTTTTTAATTAAATTCAGCCATTGCTTAACCACTGAACAACATTCCCAGCCCTTTTCTACTCAAGGCTATAAATTTCCCCTTATAGTAGTACTTTTACTGCATTTCACACATTTTATAAATTGTGTTTTAATTTTTATTTTTCATAACATTTTTAAATTTATCATGAGAATTCTTCTTTGGTGCATGTATTATTTATACATATATTTTTTATTTTCCAAGCATTTGACAATTTCTTAGTTTTCATTTGTTATCAATTCATGCTTTAATTCTATTGTGTTTTTAAAGCAGATATTTTAAGATTTCTATTCTTTTAAAAAATGTAAATTAATTTTATGGATAAAAATGTTTTATTTTTGTGAATGTTTAATGTGACCTTGAGAAGAGTTTACACTTTGCCTTTGTTGGAGGAGGAGTCCTGTAGATATTGATTATAATGACATGATTGATAGTATAATTGAATTCAACTATGTCCTCTCTGATTTCTTCCTGCTGGACATTTGTTTTTAAATAGAGGAGAGCTGGATGCTCCATCTAGGACAGTGAATTCATTATATATATATATATATATATATATATATATATATATATATATATATATATATATATAATTATTATATGTAATAATAATCATATATAATATAACATTATATTTATATAATTTCATATTATGTATTATATAAAAATATAGGAATATATTTAATAATATAATTTCCATATATGAATATATAAGATATATAATTATTTTATGTAAATTATATGTATATATTATGAATCTACTGTCCTAGTTGGAGAATTCAGCTCCCCTCGATTAAAATAGTTATAATTTATTATGTATAGATATAATATATTATATATTATAATTTTTATGTATAATATAATATATTTTGTTGTTATTGTTGTTGCCTTCTACTCCTTCACTGCCTTTTATCATTTTAATTGAGTATTTTATGTGACTGCATTTTCTCTCTTAACATATGAGTTATACTTTCAAAAAAGTATTGCTGCTTTTAGTAGTTACCCTAAAATTTGCAATATCTATTTACAAATAGTTCAAATCTATTTTCAAATAACATTGTGTTGCTACACAAGTGGTGTGACTACCATATAATATTAAAACAATCTTGCTTACTTTACCCTTGTGTCTATGCTGCCATAATTTTACTTATGCATAATTATATATTTTACTTATGCATAATTTTCTAGAATTTGAAAATAATATCTCCTTAGATATAGTGGATTGTTATTGTTGATTATTTTTTTTTCATTTATCCAATTCAATGTTTTCTGAGCTTTCTGGATCTGTGAGTATTTGATATTAATTTCGACAAAGTCGACATCTAGATTATTTTAAATGTTTTCTGGTTTGTCTTTTTTTTCTGATATTCATATTATGCATTTATTACATCTTTGATATTATCCCACAGTCCTTGGTATTCCATTCTCCTTTTTTACTTCCAGTCTTTTATCTCTTTGATTTTTTAGTTTTGGGAGCTGCTACTGACAAATTCTCAAGTTCAGACTTTTTACCACAGCTGTATCTATTCTACTAATATATTCGTCAAAGGCATTGTTAATTCTGTTCCAGTGTTTTTGATCTCTAGAATTTCTTTTTTGTTTGTTCTTAGGATTTCTATCATTCTCTTTACATTGCCCGTATGTTCTTATGTGCTGCCTACTATATTTATTGAATAACAGCATACTGGGGCTGGGGGTGGGGGTGCAAAATGACAGTGTAGGTAATAAATGATTATTTATTAAGATCAGATTATTTAATAAGATCAGATACGGACTGGTTCCAAAGAAAAGAGATAAAATGCTAAAACCTCCAGAGCCTTTTCCACTCCCCCTCCACCTGTTGCTAAGGTTACCTGCCTCCAAGGGATTGTTCTTCCCTGCAGGGAATTTTAGGAGTTGTTAGGGAAAGTCCCTTGTGCCACCCCCTTCCTGCTGTACCCCTGGGCAGCTTTGTTCACACCAGTCAGGATGGCGAGGAAAAGCAGGAGAATAAAGAGAATCTAAAATGTATAAATGGTGCAGAACACCCCCACTTCCTCTGACACCCAGCTCTGTTGCCCCTTCTCTTCAGAGAAGTCTATCTCTGTTCTATCCTTTGAATAAAACTTGCTTTCTACTCTGGCCTCAGTATTTCTTGATGTTCAGTTTTCACATCAGGGAAGCAGGACTGGGCCCTGATTCTCATCAACAGTATCAATATTAGTCATGATTGTTTTAAATTTCTGGTCTAGTAATTCCAATATCCTTGCCATGTCTGGTTTTAATGCTTGCTCTGTCTCTTTAAATTTGTTTTGTTTTGCTTTGTCATTGGATATGTCTTGTATTATTGTTATTATTACTATTGTTTTGATAGATGGGCATGGTGCTCTAAAAGGAAGGAACTTCTATTAATAGGCCTTTTGTGATATATTGGTAAGATTGGATGGGAGGGAAAGTGTTCTACAGTTCTATGATTAGATCTAAGAAGTCAGCCTATGCTTTTGGTCTGTGAGCTTTGTAGGCATTTCTAGTTTCTCCCCTTTTCTTGTGTAGTACAGATTGGATAGTGTATTTTGGAATTGAGTATTTTCCTTACCCAGGTCATTAGCCTTTGATAATACCACAGGCTTTGTTTAATTAGCTTCACCTGAGGGCAAGGAGTATTAAGAACAATAGACTAATCTGCTATATTTTAAAATGATTCTTTTGTCTCTCCCCTTGACAGAAGCATGAAGGGAATTTTTCTTTGATACTTACTTAGGGAACCTGGTAGGTCCTAAAGGTGAATCTCACAAGTCTGTGGGTTGCACGTTTATAACTGAGTCTCTCTGGAGTTTTCACTTTCCAAATTGCTGTCACCAAGCCCCTAGCCATTCATCACTTGTGGTTCAGGCTTTCCTACCCAGAACTTTGTTCTCCTGAGAGTTTGTGTTCAGGAGTCCCCGCTCAAGTAATCCATGGCTCCCTGTATTTACCAGTCTTTTCAATCTTGGAGGCACCTTTGTTCTGGCTGTGCTAACCTCTATTATGAAATGATGAAACGTTATTTTTCAGTCTGTTTAGTTTGTTATTGACTTCCAAGCCCTGTACATCTAGAACTGGAAATTGAAAGCTACATTATGGTTTTAAAAAGTAAACAGCACTCTTTTATAGACATTCCCAAGATATAATTCCATAACTCAGAATGGTTTTTGACAAGATTTGGAATATTGAGTTAAAAACATTTGGAGATATTTGAGATGTTTTCTGGAATTCTATTTGATATAATAAGTATGTAAAACCACAATTGTCTTTGTTCCTTATCAGATAAATTCATACCATAGTTTATTCCAGACAAAGAATTCAAAAATGCATTTCAAGTTCTTTTTTGACTCACAAGAGTATACCTAATTATTTTTAAGTATTTAATTGCTTGTCAAAAATAATAGGAATAAAATTTGTACAGAACACTGATAACATTTTTCTAAAATTATTTTTGTTCTTCAGAGTTTCTTGTGTATTGCTCTTTTACTAATACGTTGTGACAGGTACTGTCTGCTAAATCAACTCCTGGATGAATAGAGAAGGAATAAGGAATCTGTTGAGAGACACCTTGTATCAATGTCAGTGTAGTGAACACCATTAATTTGATAGGAAAGGTGTCTTGCCCTTTTTTACTCTGATAAGTTTCAGAGTGTCAGTGACATTCTTCATACCTTTCCATGAGAGAGACCAAAAAAAGGAAAGCCTACAGATAAGAACTTACATTTTATCCAGTTTATGAAAGTGCTTGATTATATTTAAAAGGTAAAAAATTATTTGTCTTGCTTTTAATCTTACTGAACATTTAAGGCTTCATTAATTAATATCCTGAGTATTAAATAAAAAACAATGAAAATTCACTTGAATAGGCTTATAGAATTTTCAGTTTATAACAGATGTGCTCAGTTAGTTTGAATTTCTTCTGAATAAACTCTGAACAGTATCTACAACTCTCCAAAAAGAAGTTCTAGAATGAATGCCTTAATTTTGGAAAATCTTCAGTATAATAAATAATCTATAAGTTGACTTGTAACCCAAGAAATTAACATCAAATAAACATAACTATAAGAGTTTAGGACTACATTAGGAAAACCATTAAGTATTTTACAATGACAAACACGATTCACAAAAACGTAGTTCTGTCAATGTATGTAGTTGCATGGCATACGTTAAATTTATTTATATCTTTCTTTAACTACTGGCTTGTTTTGTCTTTTTTTCAATATCAGAAAAAAAATGGTAATCTGCAAATACTACTGCAATTTTTATTTTTAAGTCACTTTTTAACCTACTATTAGTAGCGTAATTGCATCATAATGAATTTTTTTTTTCAAATATTGATCTAGGACCATCTGATTGTTGCTCATTTTTGCAGATTTTTATCCTTTAGCCTACTCAAATTCCCATGGCCCCAGCTACAGATATTTTAGTGTTTTATACTCTGTGAATTGTTTGAAAAATCTCTTTATTCTTAGTTCCTTTTGCATGAAAAACAACAAGATAAGGTATGGATAAAATATTAAGTAGTCTATCAAAGCACTTGACAGAGTCAAATAATTCCATAGTACTTTATTATATAAAGTACTTTATTATATAACTTTTTATTGTACATTTCACTATTTTTAATATAAAGGACAAATGCTACAAAGTTACATCAGTGTATAATCTTATTTGTGTGAGCACCAATGTTAATAATTATCTGTTGTATAACCTAATGTTAATTCTATAATAATTCTTTTCTACTTATTTTATATTTTAATTTTAAACTTATTTATTGTCAACAGAGATGAGATATTCCATTCTGACAATTTTTTTTTACTTTGAATCTCTAGTATTTAACATCATACCTAGAACATGAAGCTAAATATATACATAGTAACTAAATAAATGGAAAAATCATAACTACATTGCTTGTATTTATCAGGCTTTAGCTAGTGTTTATAAGCCTCTCATTCACAAATTTGATGATTTTAGCCTCCTTTATTTCCCACTGCCGGTTTATGAAGATAATACTCAGGTAATTCTAATTAAACAGATAACAACTGAAGTCTATTCTCCTAAAAGGTAAGTCACATTATATATACTATCATAACATGATATTTACTTTATCATCTGAATGAAAAATGTGAAAATAAATTTATTATCCCTTTATTTTTCATTCAGTCTTCTAATAATAATTATTACACAATATGGAATTTACTCTCTCCATAATTACTTTTTTTTTTTTTTTTTTTTTTTTTTTTGTAGTCCTGGGTATTGAACCCAGGGCCTTATGCATGGGAGGCAAGCACTCTACCAACTGAGCTATATCTCTAGTCCCATAATTACTATTATGTCTTCATTTTAACTTATTTCATTTTTATCTGAACTGGTATGATTAAAGAAGTATATTCATTTCTCTTTTTCCCATAAGAAATATCCCCCTCTATAATCCCCCAATTGCTATTTTTATTATATAAATAATTTAAAGTATATTTTCCTTTACTATGTGGTAGATACAGTGATGCACACTCACCAAAAAGTTTTCTTTTTCTCTCAGATACAATCAAACACTATATTTCTCAACTCTTTTTTGAAGAATTGCATGTATTATAATCAGTGATATGTGAAAGGAAATTTTATCAACCAATCCTTGAACTAGTTTCTAAAATCACCTATGGATTTTCAATATCTTCATTTTCCATTTTATTCTCAATACAGTCAGGAAGGAAATTCCAAATCTTAGAAAGAAAATACTGAGATACTGAGTTCCTTGGGGTCAGTTGTTTAAAGAAGGATGCCTGAAGGTTGTGTTGGAGCACATCTGCCTCATTTGGATGGTGTTTTTGAGTGAGTAATAAAAGTTTATTGAATTATGCCATTGAGAAATGTGGGATTATCTACTATGGCAACATAGTTTAGAATATTTTGACTAATGCAAGGACTGGTATCAGATAAAGGTGTTATTTTGGCCATAAAAAATAATCTGTAGCAGTAGTTTAGCATTTAGGCAGTAGATGGCTAGGAAACTAATATCACAGGCTAGAAACTTTGTGATTCCTGTTATACAGTTGCAAAACATTTGTTAAAACTGTCATCTACAATATTTTGTAGGCAGAAAAAAATGTATTCACTTGCCTGACAGTTCTAGAGAAGAGTCAGAAAATAGAACTTTAGGAGTATATGCTGGCTACAAATGACTATTTTTGGAAGGGTGTTTGTAGGTATTCTGACCATGGAAATGTACTGGAAAGCGTTCCTTTGGTGAGCATCTCCTGGGGGTGACTGGCACTCTGTTTCCCATGCTTGGAATGCCCAGCAGTTTCTTCTTGAAGGTAGTAAGATAATTATACAGGTGCAGTATCTAGTTTCTGTGGTAATATCTTTGGAGAAAAGGACTCTGTGTTATAATTAGCCTGGACTTTGATCTCAGTTATCTAGCACCTGGGATTAAAGGAATACTAAATAATACTGTAGTTATGGTACTAAGGAGCTTTGTAACTTTTGATATAAATCAACGTGGCTGCTTGGAGGGGCAGCCACTCTTTCTTTTCCTTTCCTGCCTATTCATCCCGTCTCTGTGTCTCCTTTTATTTTCTTTACAGTTGTTGCAAAAGATGGATTAACAAGAAAGAATTGACTGATTGGAAAGAATTCAGAAGTTTAATACTTTACAGGACTAGAAAAGTTTGTAATTTTTACAGTGGGAAATAGATGTGAAGGGAAATGTTGTATAACAATAGCCCTGTAAAAGTTAACACCTGAAAAAATGACTTGGAATAAAATTTGAATTTCAATTGGTTTTCCTATATCCCCTATCACCCAGAACAGTGAAACACTATGAAACATTTGTTCTTCTGAAATTTGTCTCGTGATTTCATACCTTTGTGCAATCAATATTGTAAAATTTCTTTCATCTGCAATTACTTTCTTCCCATTATCCAATAAGATAAATGTTTTTTGAGATTGAACTCAGGGACACTCGATCACTGAGCCACATCCCCAGTCCTATTCTGTATTATATTTAGAGACAGGGTCTTACTGAGTTGCTTAGTGCCTCACTTTTGCTGAGGCTGGCTTTGAACCGGCAATCCTCCTGCCTAAGCCTCCCAAGCAACTAAATGGAAAGGCTAATCATGATTATTTGATAATCATTATAGAAACATATATGGTGGGCTGGGTTTGTGGCTCAGTTGTAAAGTACTTGCCTAGCATGTGTGAGGCATTAGGTTGATTCTCAGCACAACATATCAATAAAGAAAGAAAATAAAGGTCCATCAACAACTAAATATATATATATATATATATATATATATATATATATATATATATAGCAAAAATAGCTGTTAAAACTAATGGATAAAATGTTGATGATGAACAAGATATTTACATTGTTAAAAGTATGCTTCCTATTCCTAAATTGCTTAAATATTACACAAGTAACAGAGAAATTTAGAGGGTGCCATTTAAATAAGTGGTTAAAATTTGCATCACTAATATGTGCCAAATTAATGTCTTATGACTCTTTATTTATTACACTGAAGAAGAAGCATTAACTTAGTATTATTGTACAAAATGTGTATCCTGATCCAAGTGCTGAAGATCTATCTCCCATACCCAAATGGAGGGTCATTCTATAAATAAATAACATAAGTTCTTAAAAATATGAAAATCTTTGAAGACAAAAAATGACTAATAAATTAATCTAGACTAAAGGACATAAAAATGGCATGAAAGTTAATATAATGTGATGTGTAATCTTGGATTGAATATTTGTTCAGAAAATTCTAAGGAGCACATTTTTGAAAACATTTTTTGAAATAAATTTGAGTAAAATTTTGAAGTTTGCTAATTTTGATAGTTTCATTAAAATTATATAAAGAATATTTTGTTAGGAAATACACATTACTGTGTTTAAGAAAAAGGTATGTTTGTAAATTATTCTCAAGTGGATTTTAAAATAATGGTGATAGTGTACATATATGTATATCAATGTGTATACATACATACATACATGTGCATATATACTTGTGTATCAGAGAGAATGATAAGTCAAATGTGACAAAATATTTTAATTTCTAATAGGACTATCTAAATGAATGAAGACTAGTTGAGAGTTCTTTACATTTTCTTCCAAGTTTTCTATAAGTAAAATCTTTTTTATATTTTTATTTTATAAATAAGCCTTACTTATTTGTTTAGTTCAAATTTAATTTGCATTACTTAGTTGTTTAGTTCTAGGTGTTATAAGTTTAAGAATCAACTAATCCAGTGAAAGATGACAGTACAGCAGAGAATGTGTGAATTCCAAAGCAACAACAGCTATGAAAGAGAATTAATACTTTAAGAATTGACAGCATTATTTAAAATAAATTCTATTCATTGTCTAGACATATTTATTACTGAAATTTATTTCTTATTTGGGGATATAAAGAAACTTTATTTAGTGAAAAAAAGATGAAAAATGGAAAGGTTTGTTGCAATTGCAGTAATGGGACCCAGTGAGTTAGTAGGACGGCTCTAAGGACATTGAAACCTCCTTTCCAATGTAAACATTGCCTGGAGGAAATCACATCACACTAAAATTTGCCAGAATGTTATTAATGAAGGCTGTGTGCATTTCAGCCCAAATTAACTTTGACATTTATTTTACACACCCTAAGACTGATTCTCTGGCAAAATCATCAGAGGAAAGTATTGTTTCCATGCACATGTAAATGAGACAAGCTAATTGCAAATCATGAGACTGTAGGAAAAAGAAATATAAAGACTCTTATGAGTAATGTGAATTTTCAACATCATTTCAAACTATCTCAGATTCACAGTGCAAAAAATAGATTTAATTTCTATAACAGATTCTCAAAGTAATCATAAATCAAGCACTTATATTCAGGTTTTTAATGTGTCCTAGTAATAGCTCAGGATGGGAAATTAATGGTATAATCTTCTTACTAATTATGCTATGTGGATATATCTATCATAGCTACATATATTTTTCAATTAATCACTTGCTTAACACATTATTTGTCTCCTAAAAATACAAATGTGTTGACTGCAAGCACTTTTGTGTATAAATGAAAATTAATGTCAGGTTATAGTACCAAACATTATTGAAATGTGAATAAGTTCAACTATAAAATGAATCATTTATTTTTCTTTAGAATACTACATATTCATTTCTTTCTATATGTAATTAAAAATATATCTTCATATCTCTCATGAAATAAGATTCAGTTTGTTCTAATTTTGACAATGAATGAAAACATGGGACCACTTGTTTATTTATTTGTGTACTCATTTATTTATTTACTTGAAAACTCAAGTTATGAAAATAGTTTATCACTTTCCCCTTTGCCTTTGCTTGAAAACCACATTGAGGAAAATCTACAGAAGGAAATAACTTCTATAATAACTATCTTTATTATCTTACATCTATTTTATGAACAACAATTTGTATTTTTATAGAGGACTGCTTTATTCTACAAAACATGACAGAGTCAAATTGCACTTACAATTTATTTTCCTTAATTTATCCTCTATTTTTTTGCTCTAATTTAGGAAATAAGGTTAAAAAATAAACCAGCCAATAAATGTAATATATTAAATCTCTAAGCAAACTGCAAAGAATAAAAATGGTTTTGTATTTTGGTAAGAAATGTATTACAAGCCATTCTCTCCTTCTCTTGCTCTTTATTTTGGTATGTGTATACTCATCTTCATGATTCAGAGATTAGTGCTTACTGAGTTACCATTGGTAAGATAAACTAATAAGCCAAGATGGAAAATTGACAATAATCATGCTAATTAAATCAATTAAACTGGGCACCTCAATATTCTCTCCTCATTCATATTAAATAGCAACTGAATTATTCAATTGGTTGTCAGCATTAGTCACACCACTGAAAGAAACTTGGTTCTGACAACCTCTCCCAAAATACCACTACATGATGTGGACAAGCTCTATTTTGCTCCATGAAAACACCCTGCTCTATTTTCTGATACAAAGTTAGATAGTAAACCTGATCAGCATGTGCTTGAGCGTTGCAAAGTTGAGCTCACAATATTTTTTTGGCATAAGAGTGATGGATAATGTCTAACACCAGCTGTCTTTTCAGCTGTGACCCATCATCTAGCCTGTCAAATAGCTCAATCAAAAATATTAGTACAATGTGCTATTCCCTTCGCTGAGAGAAATGCCTCAAGTCACAAAGTTTTCCAATCTCCTCTGATGCTTTATATAAAGCTGTTTCATACCATATCTTCATCTCATATTCATCTTAGATATGGCATATTTAGATAAGGCTTGTGTTGATTGACATCAGACTCTTTTCACATTTTCTTTTTTTCCTTACTAATTAGCAGAGTCCATATATTATTTTACAGCTGTCACTACATTATCAAAGGGTCATATTTATTATTGAGCCTAGATTCTTTATAAGTCTGTTTAGTTTTAGTTTTCAGGTGTAATAGATATTTTTTACAAGTCTTTTTTCTTGCTAATTTCATTTCCTGACATAACTCTAAACAAATGTAAATATTTCCCAAAGTAGAGACTAGAACACTGGACTTGCTGTGGTATTTAACATGACTATCTCAATAAATACATAATGTACATATAATCCATTTTTCAGTAACTTCTCAAGCAGGAATGTATTTCCTCCGCCACTTATTACCCCATCTTTTAGACAATCCATCAGCAAAATGAAGCATTGAGTGTCATGCTTTATTGACATTATATGATAAATATTATGAACAGGGAAAGACTATATTTTTAGCTTTTGCTGTACTTGTATTGGCAGTTATATTAAAAGTTAAGAGATATTATATTCACATGACAAAATAAAAAAGAACTGAACTTCTTGAATCAAATTGAATTAAAGGAATAAAGGAACCAAGTCTAGTAATGCAAATTAAATTTATCTAATTTTTACATAGGTGATTTGGAGCAGTGATTATCATATTTCCTTTTGTTTAAGGAACTTATTAAAAAATACTTTATAAAGGATTTTACAACTCAAGTGTTAGTCACCTTTTCATGGCTGCGACCAAAATACTTGACAGGCATGATTTAGAGGAGGAAAGGTTTACTTGGCTCAAGTTTGAGAGGTTTAGTCCATTGCCTTGCAGGAGGTGAGGTGGAGCATCAAGGCTGTGGTGGAGGAAGCTCTGCTCATGGCTGAGTTTAGGAGGAAGAGAGACAAAGGAAGGGACCACAGGGACAATGAGGATTTCCAGGCATGTGCCCAGTGATCCACCTCCTCAGTCATGCCCCACCTGCCCACAGTTACCACCCACTCAATCTATTCATTCAAAATAGGAAGTACTGCTTAGATTATGGAATCTATCTAATCATTTCACCTCCAAACATTCCTGCATTGACACAAGAGCTTTGTGGAAGGGGAATGGACCTCATAACCAAACCATTAGAGCTCTAGAGCTCGCTTACCCAGAGATTTTGATTCTGTGTATTCACTAATTTATTTTCGTTCTATTTATTTCACACACATGGAAAATTATAGTTTTTTATACCCCTTAAAGGTACACCTATGTGATCTGTTCTAACCAATGTGAAAAGCTGTACACTATATTGCAATATTTATTTGAGAGTGTTCTGGTCTCTCCTCACAGTAATTTGGGGGAGAGTTTCAGCCAACTTGCAAAGACCATACTGAACATGCAGGAAGAGTAAAAATAATCTTTCTTTTTCAAGTAACTATGATTGGGCATTGTGTGCCCAATCTGCAGAACAACTTGTGTGTCGTGATAACACGCTAGATGTAGTGTTAAAGTAAAATCCAGAACTTCAAAAGTCTCCCCAGTTATATGTTATGGCAGTGGTACATGAACTGAATTTCATGAAATATTACTGGCTTGGGCTATACTTTTAAAATTTTCAGGAATTTATATGAAATATGACAATCACAGCTCTTTATCAGGTTCTATTATCAAAGTATTAGAGAAACTAACTTAACATTTCAGGTAAGATTTTTGTATTTATTGAATACCAGAAATGAACTGTAAGATGTTCAGTTCTTTTTTATTTTGTAAAAAGAATATAATTGTCTTCTTGTTTTTTAGAATTCCTGTTAATATAAGTAGAACAGAAATTGAAACATATTCCTTTTTGGTGAGCACACTCATTTTTGCATTGATTCCTCTCACTTAATCAATGCTCCATCATGTTTTGAAGCCCCATGTGTCAGATAAACTCTGTTACAATCTATGCAGGTGGTATAGTGAACTAA
This sequence comes from Marmota flaviventris, assembly GCF_047511675.1. NCBI lineage: Eukaryota > Metazoa > Chordata > Mammalia > Rodentia > Sciuridae > Marmota > Marmota flaviventris. The sequence continues at coordinate 50,012,517 of NC_092504.1, read as the reverse complement.
GAAATTCACATGTCAAAAGCTTGCTTCAGTTTCAGAGGTGAATTAAATCCTATCTCATATGAGATCTAAACCACCTTACTAGTTACGAACTAAAGTTTGAGACCATTAGATGCTCTTGTAGTTTAATTGGTAGGAAGATCCAGTGATTTTGTGGCATGGCCTGACATGGTGTCTCTACTCTTTCTGGTGGTTTTCATTTCATTGTAAATGAATGACACTTCAGTGGCCAGAAAGAAATAAAATAGAACTCCCTGAGTGTCTTCAGTATTTCTAGAAGAAAATGTGGCCGTCTCCAGTTGCAAAATATTAGGATTAGTTTTGTTGTTGTTTCTCTAGATAAAAATAATACTTTTTGAGAGAATTGAAAAGTAGTAGAGACAGCCAGAAATTACATGTTTGCTTTCATTTATCCATAGGGGTTTTAAAACAGATGGAGATAAGCCAGAAATGATTGCTCTTTGAATATATGTACTGAGAATTCCACTTTCTCCAGGATTTTAAGCTTCAAATTATTTGCTCTGTAGCTCCTGATAAAAGTTCACCAGGGAGAAAGTGTACCTATGATAAATGACGTATCTCATCTATATTAAGCCATCTGGTCTCTTCATTTCTACATTTCTGTCACATTATATCACCATAAAGCCACACACCTGAAACATATTATATGGTTTCCCATGTAGAGAACTTAACCAAATTCCCTCATAGTATGAGCCATCATTTTAATAAGTAATGAGTACCTGCAATTTCTCAGTTTCTTTCTTCTGCACCTCTCTAGCACAAGGATATAAATAACTTCATGAAAAGCTTTTCCTCCGTCCCAGAGTAGCTAACTAGTTCAGGAATTACCTTAGAGGCCTCTATGAGATGATGCTTTCCTGAATTCATCTTACAGCTCTACTAAAAGTTACATTCCAGTCTTATGGGACATTCAATTTTATAAAACACATATAAAAGTTTATTTCATCCTAAAAATTCTTAAGGGAGGTAAGAAAACTTTTTCTTTCATTTATAAAATATTTATTGTTAGGGTCTAGGGTAAACACAACAGCTTCTATATTCTCATGAAGAAGATAGACACTTTTGGGGGGAAACACAAACAATAACAATAAATGATATGCAAAAATATATTGCAGGAGACTGAAAATAACTGGGAAAAAATCAAAATATTAGAGAGACCACAGGGGAATGGTGAAATTTGATATAGGGCTCTCAAGAAAGTCTTTCCTGATATTTGAGCAGAGCGCTGAAGACATGACAAGCAAGTCATATGGACATATGGTATGTGGACATGTGAAATGCAGGGTAAGCTGATGCCAAGGGCATGAGTTGCAATGCACTTGGAACATTCACAGAACTGCGATGATTCCATTGTGGCTACAACAGAAGGAAACATCTGGGAAAACCACAAGAAGAGAAATCAGAAAAGTAGTCAGGGGTAAGATGATTTATGAATTTTTAGGGACTATTAATTATCTTGAATTTCATTTTAAGAAAGAAAGCTATCTGAGGATGTAGTTTGAAGGTTGAAACTGAGGATCCAACATAGAATAGTAATAAAATTTCTCATAAGGGATCTCTGGGCTTTCATAAGAATTTTGTTTGTTTTGTTTTGTTTCTGATATGCTAAGCTTCTCCTCTGGATCTTATTCCATAAAGCTTCTATACATCCCTTCTACTATCCCCACAAATTCCAGGCTCTTTTCATTCTTTATTTTACATTAAATTTTTTCATCCTTTATTTTACATTATTTATTTTATATTAAAAGAACCAGAATTGTTATTATGACTTCTTTTTAAAATTAACTTTGTAATTATGCTGAACTTCCTCCCTCCTCCTAAGAATTTCACATTATTTACTTTCCAGAACAAAATGGAAAACAAAATAAATAATTTTATACTGATTTTTTTCTATGAGGGAGTAAGGAGAAGTATTTTGTGGTTTGGAGAATAAGATTCTTTCTATATCTGATTGCTCCTCCCTGACCTATTTTCATAGGAAAATTTCCTTAACTTTCTTATAGTTTAATGGTTTTATTGGCCTTATGTCTTTTTATTCTTAACCATTTTATAATTTTGAGGAAGTAATTGAAATGGTTATTGAACTACTATTGAAGTACTTAGCTCAACACTTTAGTTTTGGGACTGCCAAAAATATTAATGGACAAAGTTTTAATTAAGCTTTATTGATTCCATGGATCTTAATCTACATCACACATGGAGGAGATTGACCTGTGAATACATTTTACCACATTTATTCTTTATTTCCTATGTCTAAATTACATAGTAGAACTGGTAGGATGTATTTTTATGTTTATCTTCCAAAATATCATCACCTGTCAAAATATTTGTTCAATAATAAAATGCTAGAATAACATTCTCTGAAATTTTGAGAGACAGTTTCATGAATAAATAGCAGCCAGCATATTTACCTTGTCTGGAAGAAAAGTAACAGAAGCTCTTTGTGTCAATCAATATGAAAATGTAATTTAATCCAATGAGACAAAAATCAATTTTCCTTTTTTGAAGTTTCAAAGTAGTTAAATATCACCTGTTCTGCTTAATTAGTTTTTGATATTTGTACAAATTCACCTTTAAACTTCATAACAATACAGCCTTTTGTTTGAGCTTCAGATTTCCAATCTCTGTCCTAATTGCATTTTGTTTTAAGTGGCTGGAGAAAGGAAGGTGAAAGCTTTTTCCTCAGAGAAAAACCGTGTTGTTTTAATAACGGTATACCCGCTATTCAGGCTCCTATGATCAGAACATTCTGTGTTGCCTTCCCCAACCACTGGAGTCTATAAATGTAGGTTTGTCTGAAAACAGAAACTGACCATAAACACTCATGGATTTGGAAGATGGTTAAGAGTTTCATAAACATATTGGTGTTTATGAAAAAGATAAGAAAAGAGAGTTTTTTGCAACCTGCAAATTCTTGGATATTTAATAACTAATATGAAATGGCTTGATCCAAGTCTCTCTCTCTCTCTCTCTCTCTCTCTCTCACACACACACACACACACACACACACACAGGACACATATACACACAGGTGATACACAAACATAATACATGTGTGAATGCATTAATGTATTCTTTATATACATTTATGATGTTATATGTATATTCATATATTGAATTAGGTAGAGCTTAAAAAGAGGTCAAATGAATGTACAAAAATATGCAGAAACATTATCTGATCACATTATCTGCTGTTTGACAACATCTACTGAAACTTAGGAAGTCTCGAAAATAAGATTCATAATTATTACCAAATTTATTTTGTATATTTCAAGATAAAAAAAATGGAAAGTTAGAACCCAGAACATTAAGGATAGTCTCAGCTGCAAAGAGAGAAATGTTGCTTAATAAATGTCATGCCCTTGAAAGGCCTCATATCTTATGATTGATTGATGGTGATTGGAATGGGGAGGAGATAAGGGGAAAATGTGCCCATAGGCCCAGGCTGGGACAACTTAGATGGGCCATTTCATCTCCCAGTTTCAGAGGACTTGGCTGAGACTGTCATGCTTCCCCTACTAGCTTACTTTTTCTTCTTTTCTTTCCATCTCACTCTCCACCTGCCATGTATGCTGATAGCTAGAATCTTCCCTTATAAATCTCCTGATACTAAACCCTGACTTACATTTGGTTTGCCTTGGAAGATAGCCCTGGGTAGTACTCAAGAATGCATCATTGATGTGATCATCGAAAATCCATATTTTTTAAGAGAACATTTGATTTCATTATAAGGATTTTGGTTTTGTATTCCCAACCAAATGTTGGATAGCCTACATGTTGTAGTAAAAAGAAATGAGAATCATGGCTATATTCCCTGAAGATACATTTACTAGCATACACTGAAACTGTAGGTGTATCTTTAAGTTAATAAAAATGATCTTACAGAGCTGTAGGTAGAGACATAATTAACAAAAGCTGGAAATTTATTAGATAAATTAATACTTTGAGAGCAAGAACAAAGCATGGTTTTTACAAAAATGATCTCTCATGTAAGTAAATCTTTGTTAACGAAATAAATTTAACCCTATTTGATACTGAATTTTTTACATTTCTGCTTCTACCAATAGAGATAAAACAAAACCAGAAAAAACTATTGATCATTAGTATGTGTCAATAATTAGATTGAATGATGTATATAAATATTTCATATCATGTGGCTTATACTAAATCCTTGATGAATATTAACTGTATTTTTTAATAAAAGGGATGGTAAAATATAAACTGGATTACATACTTTAAAATTATTAACTAGATCTACATGCTTTAAAATGTGTAGCTTGTGTTCAAAAGAAAATAAACATTTTGCTATTATCTGAAGACCACTGGTGGTAGACATTGGGAAGGTTACAGGCTGACTTTCATAGCTACTCTTACTGAGAGTTCTTGGGAATCACCCAACTTTGATTATTGTCAAGTGTGCACAGTGGTGGAGAAGTTCCTAAACTCTTAAAAAGTTGTCACATTTTCTAAGTTAGAATCTATGAATAACCCACTTCTAGTAATGGCTTTAGGATGTTTTTTTCCTCAATTTCCCCAAAGTTGGGAAGCTTCTATTCAGTATTTTAACCTTCTTCCATCCCTGGACTACTCAGGGTGGTTTCATGTTCCTGAGAGATACATGAGGATAAACGCAAAAGATACAGAGTGAGGTTAATAGAAAAATTACTCTTGCCATTTTTCATAGCCCCCAAATGCACATTTTATAACAATTTGGATATCTTGCTACATATTTTAATGTGTTTATGATGTATTAGGGTACAAAAGTCAAATTCACAGACTTCCAAGCCTTATGCAATTTAGAGCCAGTTTTATGACCTTGAGAACATTACTTAACATTTATGTGCTTCAGTGTTTTCCTCTCTCAATAGTAATAATAAACTTGTGTATGTAATAAATTTAGAACAGTCTCTAGTTCATTGAAGTTACTGTATAAATATTAACTATTATTAAAAGTTTATCATTGTTTTCATTGAAGTTTATTGTCATTCAACTTGGACTAGTTTTCTATCAGTTGTATGAATTTGGGACTAATTTTCATTTTAAAGAACTCCTACCTCAAAATACCAAAAATTTATAACATTTACTAAAAAACCAAATTTTATTATAAACAATCTTGTAATAGTTATAAATAATATTCTAAATAAACAAGAAAGATTTTGTAAATAACACTCATACATCTGATAAAATATATTTTGAGTCATTGTGAGGAATATTTAGTTAACTGGATTGTATAACTCATTTGGTAAATTTCTCTAAAATATCTGAAAGATTACATAATTAGGAAATTTGCTTTAGATTTAAATCTTATGAATATGAAAATATATATTGTTAAACTTCTTCTGAGTGAAATAACTAAGGTGGAATAGTGACATTTCTTATTGAGTGGATTTCTTATTAAGATTTTCCTCTGAAATAATTAAAAAATAACTTTCAAATTTATGTTGTATTTCAGGAATTTGTTGGGCAGTTTATATGTTAATTTCATGAATTCTATGAAAAACCTCAATTTCTGTAATCTTTGATGACTCTATAAATAGGTTGACTGGCTTTTTGACCCATGAAGATTGGAGACAACAGTGTGAATGTGTCTCTGGTTAAGGTCAGAAGAGGACATCTTTACCTTGAAGGATCCAAAGCTCAGAGCAGTGAGCTATGGGTGAGTGTTGACAGGAAATCTCAGGACAGCAGAGGCCAGAGTAGGGGCAAAATGGCAAAAATAGAAGCAATTTCAGCCAGCAATTACCTAGCCAGAGGCCAAGTTTATTTCTGAACTCATATTGTATCCTCTGTGGAGATTCCCAGTAATGCACTGGGGAAGTGTCAATGGGGATTGGCAGTGGAACTGTCAACTGGCATGTGCAAATACTGATATTGTTTGATTCTAGTTTTATCCATGTACTGGAGAGAACTTCAGACATTTTCAGTATTGACATGCTTAGTTAGGTATCATTATGATCTGGTTGTCCAAGATAACAAAAATCAGCGTGTCTTTTGGAATCTTTTTGAAACATTCAAAATACAAAACATTTATGAACATCAACCTCAATGAACATTTTTTACTAGTATAACAATACAAAAATATGAGGGTTTGTAATCTCTTAAAAATTTTAGAAAGATATCTATCAAATACATTATATACAGGAAGTTAATATTAAATGTCCACCTTTTTTTGAGCCCTTTTTTTTAATTGGTTGTTCAAAACATTACAAAGCTCTTGACATATCATATTTCATACATTAGATTCAAGTGGGTTATGAACTCCAATTTTTACCCCAAATACAGATTGCAGAATCACATCGGTTACACATCCACATTTTTACATAATGCCATATTAGTAACTGTTGTATTCTGCTACCTTTCCTATCCTCTACTATCCCCCCACCCCTCCCCTCCCATCTTCTCTCTCTACCCCATCTACTGTAATTCATTTCTCTCCTTGTTTATTTTCCCATTCCCCTCACAACCTCTTATATGTAATTTTGTATAACAATGAGGGTCTCCTTCCATTTCCATGCAATTTCCCTTTTCTCTCCCTTTCCCTCCCACCTCATGTCTCTGTTTAATGTTAATCTTTTCCTCCTGCTCTTCCTCCCGGCTCTGTTCTTAGTTGCTCTCATTATATCAAGGAAGACATTTGGCATTTGTTTTTTAGGGATTGGCTAGCTTCACTTAGCATAATCTGCTCTAATGTCCACCTTTTAAACTAAGAAAACTGTGAGATTCACTTTATCATCTGAAAATGGAAATTACTATGAAAAACAGAATAAGTGCTATGCTCTATTTTTGTAAAAATGAAAAGTGATTAGCTATGGTATATATGATTCAGGGTATTATGAATTTAAGAAGCAGAACAGTTTGAGAATTTATTTTACAGATCATTTAAGATATGCATAATAAAGTTTCTGCTACATTATGCTTAGCTGCTCAGATTCTTTTTATTTAAATTTGTTCTGTGTATCAGAAAGATTGTTTTTTCTCTTTCTAATCGATGAAAATTTTGATTTTTTTTGTTTCCATGATTATCTCAACATTGTATAATCCATTTTTACCTAATAAATATTAGTGATACTATATTCAATAATTTTAGAAATAAAAATAAATTATCTTTTTTGCCACATAGAATAAGTACAATATGTGTTAATGCATAAATTCCATAATGGAAACAAAATAGAATTTTTGACATTGGTAAATTTTATGATTTAGGGATTAGAACAAATCGAAGTAACATTGTAGATTTTATGGTCTGTGTGTAGTGGCTTGTAATAGCAACTGGGTTGTGGTGATTTATATTTCCCAGATTTCCAAAGTCTGAATGTTTTCACTGAAGATGGTCCAAATAGGAGTTTTTTGCACAAGATTTGAAGAGAAGAAGTGAAGTACCAGTATTTTGTAATTCACATATGTTGTTACTTTTTGGGGGGCCAGTGGTTACTGGGGATTGAAATCAGGGATTGAAATGAGCACTGAGCCACATCCCCAGCCATATTTTGTATTTTATTTAGAGACAGGGTCTCACTGAATTTCTTAGCGCCTCACCATTGCTGAGGCTGGCTTTGAACTCTCAATCCTCCTGAGCCCCTCCGTTTACAGGCATGCACCATCATGTTGTCACTTTTCTACATGTTCACTCATTTGGAATGAGGCAGCAGCCACACCTGGAGGATCCCCCTTCAGTTTTTCCATTTTCTGAGTCAGATGGTTTGTGCCATGGAGAATGACACTGCACAATCAATGTCACAGGAGCAACAATACTCATGGCTTTCAGCATGTCTCTGTGGGTTCCTCATTGTCTTTGTTCTACTCCACTTTACATTCACCATCTCTTTCTCACCATCTGTTGAAGACAACAATGTTGCAGTGAATGTAAGACCAGCTACCACAACTAGGGAAAGTCAAATTTTTGTGACAGATCCTGCCTTTTATCCAGAAATATACATTCCACTGGTTCATCTCCTCTGATTAAATATTGGTATGCTTGAGAGCTTAATATAAATTCCCAAAATATTTGAATACTGCAAAGATTCAGTGATAACACATGTATTACCTGTGAATAATTTCAAATTAAATTATTTAAACTAATTTAATTTTCATTTGCATTCGAATTTATTGTGACTGAATGATACCACCACACTATATAGCCAAAGATACCATCACACTATATAGCCAAATGTCACATGCAAAAGCACATGGAAATGGGTTTTCTTTTTTCTTCCTGTTCTACTCACAATGTGTTTTCTAAGAACTCCAGGTTAATTAATCTTATATGTTGAAATTCCATTCAAGTTATGTGGAAATATGCCTTAAGATTATATTTCCTTGATTGTACACATTCTTTAAATGTTCATTGAATTACACGTGTGTATTTTCTTCATTGAGAGCTGTCTTTGAGCATGTAGGGAAATGAATCAGAAGTGACATCATAGGTTTGATTTTTATTAGATAAATTAGAACAAAAGGTACAATCATAGAAGTAGCTTTAAGTTTTATTTTAATTCCCTCATAAAATATTAAATGTGCAATAATTTTAAGCTCTTTTTGAAGATACATGTGAAAAACACAAAGGATTCAGGTAACTCTTTTTACCCATTTAAAATATGATAATTTATTTACAATTAGTAGGTGGAGCTACATCTGTGGATTTGAAAATCCATTAATCTAGTGAAGAAGTTTTAGAGAACAAAATAGCTATAGAAACAAGCTAAAAAATAAGCATTTATTTTTTTATTCCAGATGAAAACTTCAGGTTTCAAATGATAATTAGAAAACGTGGGAGGAAAATGTCCCCTCTAGGCTATAACAGTGATAATTTCTGAAAGAAGCAAAATTATTTTGCTGTGTTCAGAATTTGCATTAGACTCACGGACTAGCAATGTAAGTGTACTATTAAAAACAATGGGAATAAGTTCAATACTATCAATATAAACACAACATTTTCTTCTGAAATGTTTCTCTTTGGTATATTTGAGTAAGGCTAGCTTCAATTTTTCATCAGTGCTATCAACTTACAGTTCTATCCATTTGCCTTTGTCCCCAGACACTTTTATATTGTTCATTCAGTATAAAAAATAGAAATATTTGATTAGTGACTTTTATCCATAATTTCAAATCTATTATTTTCCTAGTTAGATGTAAACAGATAAGGATCACATTTTGCATTCAACAAGATCCAAAAGACTCATGAAAGACATTGCTAACCATGTTTTTAGAAATAAAAACCTGTCCTAAACTGTGTCTCCATAAGAGCTTCTGATTGTCCTAACTCACAGGAACTCTAAGCATAAACCAACAAATACCACATGCTGGAATTTGGTGGAAAAAAATATAAGAGTGATAGTTTTGAAAAATGAATTGAATAAAAACAGATAAAGAAAAATATGATTATTTTAAAGATAATCTTTTAATATAAATATAAACTTAATTTTACTATTGTAACACTCCATGAGAAGAGCCTAATATCATACAGATGTAATCTATTTCAAAGAGCAGATCCAGGTTTAGTCAGGGAAATTTTCACTGTCTCAACACAAGAAATCCTAACATACTGCCAGTCCTTACACTGGAATCAAATTGGACCCTTGTAAATTATGTTTTATCAGTAGATGATAACTCAGTTATAGTAAGTCATCTCAAAATGCTCATACCTGACATTTAGCACAAAGCATGCTATTAGTGGTTAATGAGTTCTCTTATTTTTTCAACAACTTTTTGTGTTCTGGAATGTAATTTATTTCTATTTCATACTATGTCCAATGAGTGATAAAATTGCTCTGAAAAACTTAATAATCTCAAGAATTCCAAAAATATTTTATGAAATGTTACTGAAGAAAAATGTAAATGTTAGTAGGAGTTAATGAGAGTGAAAAGTTTTAGCAGATTTGTTTCAATATGGATACATAATAAGTGACAGCTGTATATATCTATATAGGGATGTAGATTTCCTTCTGTGAATCCCAATAGTCACCTCTTTGGTCTCTGCATGCTGTTTTAGATTAATTATAATAAATACCACTGCTACACCAGTTTTATCTGCAGGTGCATATTAAAGCAAGTCTGCATTAACTACTTATTTTTCTATGTTTTAATGTACTCTTTTAAAGTCATTAGAGAAAACAGCTATGCCCCTTCAGGTGAAACCCATTTTTGTCTTAAGGGACAGGATATGATTGACTTTCCCTTTCACTTCTATTACCTCTTATTTTTCCATTTAATCCCTCACCCATTAAAATAACTATTTGAAGATGGCATTTATTATTGGAAAGTTATAGATATGTTAAGTGAAGTGTGACAAATGAATTCTATAATTTGAAAACCTACTAGGTATCAGGTGGTAAGCAATGACTCTTGCCAGTTTTATTGACTATTAAAGGACATTTTATGGTACATGCTGCTATAGATATTTATTTTCAAGTTAAAGCTTGATGTGCAAAATACCACATTATATCTTTCCAGGTTACCATAGACAGCCACATTTTATATATGTTGATAAAATAATATATTTCTGCCCACTGGAACTATTGTTAAATTATTAAAAATAAGAATCAAATGCAGATAATTTTAGAGAATTCAATTTTTTTTAGAATTTTTTTTTTTAATTCAGAAGAAAACAGAAGTATGCCTTAAGATTTATTTCTATTACATGGCAAAGTTTCCATATTGCAAATGAATTCTTTATTATATAGAGAGTTGTGTATAACAAAGTAGCAAATCTTGATGATTTTTAAAATTTGAAGAAATACTGTATATTATACAAATGTCTTAGAGTTAGCAATTTAACAATCTTGCCATTTTCTAATTTCAGGTCCATAATATCTCACAAAAACAGATTTTTCACAGGTAAGTTTAGGTTTATGATGAAGGTTGGTGTAAATAAAATGTATATTTTGGACAGTGACTGACACAAAATAAGCCCTTAATACATACAAATTACTATATAATTACTTATTCTATATAGCTACATATTCAGATAAATCTAAACATAAAAGTTTCCCTATTTCAAAGAAATAAGTATCTGATTTTAAGTTAAGTTGCCAGCACTCTCTGCCTATATGCCACCTTTATCATTCCTGCACTGTAAACTAACTATCCACATAAGGAGTATAGTGAGTTTTAAGAAAATTTTCATTAAGTGACAATAAACTTTTATAATAATGCCCTTCAGAAAATCCAGGCAGCATTATCATAGTAACTAGAATATCACCAACTACAAATAGGATTTTTAAAATATTGCCAAGTGTCAAGTTAAGATAGAACTGATTGAATTTCAAACATTATGAATTTATTAGCAATCTCAAAGGTTATGCTTATTTTGAAGTTTCAAAAATACTGTAAAATTGTGCCAAAGATTTTTATACAGTTTTTTTTCTTTTGCTTAAATATTGGGTCACATCTCAGCCCTCATTTTGTTTTATTATTTTTATAATTTTATTTTCAATTTGTTCTAATTAGTTATACATGACAGTAGAATGCATTTGACACCTCGTTCAGAAATGGAACACAACTTCTTCCTCTGGGTGAACATGGTGCAGAGTCACACCAGTAGTGTAATCATACTTGTACATAAAGTGATAAGGTTCATCTCATTCCACCATCCTTCCCATTTTCACACCTTGCCCTCCCCTCACTCCACTCTGTACAATCCAAAGTTCCTTCATTTTCCCCACCCCCTCCATTATGGATTACCATTCTCTTATCAGAGAAAACATCTGGTCTTTGGTTTTTAGGTTTGGCTTATTTTGTTTAGCATGTTATTCTCCAGCTTCATCCATTTACCTACAAATGCCATAATTTCATTATTCTTTAAAGCTGAGTAATAAAATTCCATTGTGTATATGTACCACATTTTCTTTATCCATTCATCTGTTGAAGGACATCTAGTTTGGTTCTGTAGTTTAGCTATTGTGAATTCAGCTGCTATAAACACTGATGAAGCTGTGTCACTGTAGTATACTGATTTTAAGTCCTTGGGTATAAACTGAGGAGTGAGATAACTGGATCAAATGGTGGTTCCAGTTTTTTTAATCTTTTACTTCGTAGCATGTGAATGATCATTTCAAATAGCATAAGAATATAGCTATCTGCTTATTGTTCTAACCAAGAAATATTATTTAATGTAAGCTCTCAACACTAAATTTTATTACTTAAAAATTAAGCAAAACACAATTTGTTAAATATACAAATATTTTAGTTATTTTGGAAACTATAAATACTTTGTCTCACAGTTACATTTTTAAAATGAAAAATGGCTTCTCATTAACCATGGGGGTTTAGTTTTAGGACACCTATGGATACTATGATCCACAGATGCTTAAATCCATAATATGAAATGGCATAATATTTACATACAACTGATGCACATTCTTCCCCATACTTTGAATCATCTTTAGACTGCTTTTGAGCTAATGAAGTATAAATGCTACATAAAGAATTGCTATTAGGAAACAATTATAAGAACAAAAATTCCTATACTTTTTCTGTATAGGTACAAGGTTTTTTGTTTGTTTGTTTATTCCATTTTACTTTTGGTTAAATCTGTGGACTCAGAACTAAATTATTTTCATGGCATTCAAAAAGTTATTTGGAATTCCAGTCAAATTCCAAAGATACTTTTGTCTTACAGGTATGAAATCAATTCTTTAAATAAAATTAGTCCAAATGATAATTTCTAAAAAAGCCTCTTTACAAATTAAAATACAGAATGAAATATTTATGAAACACTTGAGTTAACTATGACACTTGACTTCGAAATAATTTTTAGATTCAAATTACAATGCTGCTTAAATACTCCTACCTTTCTAGGGCCCTTATACATTCTAGGTGGCATATATAATCAAACTGCTTTCTGGAAATATGAAAGCAGTCAATGATAAACTTTAAGAAAAATATTCCAAATATTCAGCTATAAAAATGAAAAAAAAAAAATCTTTCATTTTAAGTACCATGAGTCAACCTGAAGCACGTTATTTTAAATGAAATATGGTAGGCATGAAAAGACAAACACCTCATGATATTGCTCACAAGTAGAGTATAAATTAGCTGATCTTTGAAGGACCAAATGATGTTTACTTGGAGACTTGTGAGATTGGAAGAAGGAGAGAGAGGAGATGTTGGTTAAAGAATACATAATTGCTATTAGATGGGGAGGAATTCAGAATGTGCAAGTACATAAAGCTGGAAAGTAAATAAGTTACAGCCTGGAGCTTCAGTTGAGAAGAAGAGAATATGAGGTTAATGTGGGAAAGGATGTCGGGAGTGACTGCTAAGGGATATAAAGTTTATTTCTTGAGTGATGAAAATGTCCTAAAATTGATGGTGGTGATGATTGTGCAACTTTGTAAACATTCTGAAAAATAATGAATCATGCAATTTAAAAATGGGTGAATGTAATGTTATGTATAGTACATATTACATAAGTATTGTTGAACTGTGATGCATTGTATACAGATAGTCTAGAGTGTCCTATGGGTCCACATGTTTTCCCTCACTCCATATTATTTACACATCTTTGGTACAGATCCCTTAAACCTTTTTGTGTGTGTGTGTGTGTTCAGTAATGTGTTACATTAAATTGAAATGCTGAAATTATAATAAAAGTAAAAATAATTCATTTCACAGCCACAATCAACAGTAAGAATTCATTGTTAAAGTAGCATGTCCAGTTTTTAGATTTCAAGACAGATTTATAATGTGTGGAGACATTATTCATCGTGTCATCTCCATATTTTAATTTCTTCTATATTTTTATTAAAAATTTTTCCAAATTGCATTTTTTCCTGAATTTTTAAAATTCCATGATTACTACTAGGGACCAAAATTTATAATTATATTTATATTTATGATCTGATATTGATAATGGTAAAACAAGTTTATAGTTGTTGAGCAAATTCTACAGCTTGGGCATCATACACATTAGTTAACCTACATTTAAACTTAAATCCTTAGGCTATAGGTAAGTAGATTCTGTTATTATTCTTGATTAACCAATTATGAAACTAAGATTTGGAAATGTTGATCAACACATACACATCAGATAATTACTAATGTTAACAATTTATATCCAAAGTCCAAGTTCTTATAGTCTTTTTTGATGTATTATTTATAAATAAATGTTTCTATTTTCTGTGAGTCAATAAGATTCTACAACTTTTATTTTGAAATTGTGTAAATTATTTTATGGATAAAAAATAATATATAAAAATATATTATTTCTTCTATTCTAAATAATGCACATTGATATAAATATCAGCAGTTCAGTAAGTGTAGAGAATAAGTCCTTTTAGAGAACATAAAATCCACTGTGTATCTGGTTCTATCCCTTTCCTCTTAGCACCACCCAAGTAATAACTTTTGTCACTGGCATTTCTGCATTTCTTCTAAATCTACTGTGTAATTTTGTAGTTCTAAGAAATGTACACAGGTTTGCTTTGAATATTAAAAAAAAATCCTCATAAGAATGATACTATACTACATACTTAACTTTCTCCTTTACTGTTTATTTTGCTACTGCTGATGTTTGACTTGTTATATATGTGACTCAGATTGTCGTTAATTTGTGTTTTTCCAGTTCATTTTCTTTTTCTTTAAAATTTATTTATTTATTCTATTTTTTATATATGGCAGCAGAATGCCTTTCAATTCATAGTACACAAATGGAGCACAATTTTCCATTTTTCTGGTTGTACACAAAGTAGAGTCACACAATTGTGTCTTCATACATGAACCTAGGGTAATTGTGTCCATCTTATTCCACCATCTTTCCTACTCCTGTGCGCCCTCCTTTCCCCTCCATCCCCTTTGCCCTATACAAAGTTCCTTCATGCTCCCCGCAATCCCCATTATGGATCAGTATCCATTTATCAGAGAAAACATTCGGTCTAAATATATATGTTATATGTTATTTATCAGATATATATATATATATATATATGTATATATATATATATATATATATATATATATATATATATATATTTTTTTTTTTTTTTTTCTGGAGAGTTAATCAGTTCCTTATTACTATTTACTACTTAGCTATGTTCTTCCCCCCCACTCCAGGGATTGAACCCAGGGGTGCTAACCCACTGAGCTACCTCCCTCCAAAACCCTTTTTATTTCATATTTTTGAGACAAGGTCTTGCTATATTGCTGGAGGCTGAGGTTGGACATTTGCCTCAGCCTCCTGATCCTATGGGATTACAGACATGCACCATTGTGTGCTGTCATATTGATGTTTTCCTGACTTCTCTGGAACACATTTGTGTCATACACTTGCGTTATGTAGGACTGCCTCTCAACTCTATTGATATTTTTATTAATTTGTTAATATAACCTGGTGCTAATTGTGTGGAGATTTAATCACTACTGTCATAATATCTTCTAGTACAGTATGGGATAATTTCTCAACTTATTTTCATTAGTAGATTATTCTCTGCACTAAAATATTTAATATTCTATATAAATTTTTAAATCTCCCTTTCAGCTTCCACATATAATTTTGTTGGTATTATTTGTTGAGTAGTATGGTTTTTACAGATCAATGTTGAGATATTCTACATATGAGTCTGTAGTCTTCCTGTCATTAAATATGTAAACAAAAAATAGGTAAATAATAGGTTTTAGCTGTTCAGTTTTCTTTAATGTTAGTCAATATTTTGTAATAATTTTTATGAAAGTAAATGCATTTTGAAAAACAAATTTTTAAAAAATGTATCTCAATACTACTTCTATTGTAGTCAAAGATAACATGGACTGGTGGTATTCTTTGAAAATCCTGAAAACATGATTTATAACCCAGGACTTAGTTTGTTACATAAATAAATCATATGTACACATATTCCATGTATGTTTTAGAAATATACAGAATCTCTAATAGTTTTCACACAAAAATTCCTATTTATGTACATAAATATATTTGCATGGGATCAATATTATTATTTTGTGGCTTAAATTTTCTCTAGTCTTGTTTATATTTGGACCACTTATCATATTGATACTGACAGAGCTGTGCTTGAAATCCCCCATTTTGGTAGAGCACTTATAAACCACTCAGAATATTTATCTAGAATTATTATTTATTATTGTCAAATTGCTCATCTAGAATTATTTAGAAACTCATTTCTTCTTCTTTTTTTAAAAAAATTCTTATTTGTTTTAATTAGTTAACATGACAGTACAATGCTTTTAGCACTTTGATATATAAGACAGAGATGGGATATAATTACACATTTTTCTGAGTGGACGTGTTGTAGAATCATATTAGTCATGCACATATATACATAAAGTAAAGTCACATATATACATAAAGTAATAATGTCTGTTTTGTTCTATAACCTTCCTATCTCCACATTGCTTCCCCTCCCCTCCCTTCACTTCCCTTTACCTAATCTAAGGTAACTCTATTCTTCTCTAGTGTCTAACCTCATTGTGAATTAGCATCCATATATTAGAGAAAACAAGGGCCTTTGGTTTTTTTGGGGATTGGCTTATTTCACTTAGCATGATATTCTACAAATCCATCCATTTACTGGTAAATGCCATAATTTCATTCTTCTTTAAAACTGAGTAATATTCCATTGAATATATATACTACATTTTCTTTATTCATTCATCTATTGAAGGACACCTAGGTTGGCTTCATAGTTTAGCTATTGTGAATTGAGCTGCTATAAACATTGAAGAAGCTTTGCCATTGTAGGATGCTGATTTTAAGTCCTTTGGGTATAAACTGAGGAGTGGCATAGGTGGGTCAAATGGCGGTTCCATTCTGATTTTTCTGAGGAATTCCCATACTGCTTTCCACAGTGGTTGTACCAATTTGCAGTCCTACAAGCAATGTCTGAGTGTACATTTTTCCCTACAGCCTCACAAATTTATTGTTGCCTGTATTTTTGATGATTGCTATTCTGATGGGAGTGAGATGAAATCTTAGTGTAGTTTTTATTTGCATTTCTATAATTGCTAAAGATGTTGTACACTTTTTCATATATTTATTGATTGATTGTATTTCTTCTTCTGTGAAGTGTCGGTTCAATTCCTTGGCTCATTGATTGATTGGGTTGATTGGGTTATTTGGTTCTTTTCTTTTCTTTTGGTGTTAAGTTTTTTGAGTTCTTTATATATCCTAAAGATTAGTGCATTTTCAGAGGTGCATTTGGTTAAGATTTTCTTCCAATCTATAGGCTATCTCTTCACATTATTGATTGCTTCCTTTGCTGAGAATAAGTTTGTAATTTGAACCCATCCCATTTATTGATTCTTTATTTTACTTATTATATTTTAGGGGTCTTGTTAAGGAAGTCAAATCCTAGGCCAACATGGTGAAGATTTGGGACTACTTTTTCTTCTATTAGGTGCAGGGTCTCTGCCTAAGTCTTTGATCCATTTTGAGTTTATTTTTGTGCAGGGTGATAGATAGAGGTTTAATTTCATTTTGCTACCTATGGATTTCTAGTTTTGTCCACACCATTTGTTGAATAGGTTATCTTTTTCTTCAGTGAATGTTTTGGCACCTTTGCCTGGTCTGAGATAACCATATTTACATGAGTTTTTCTCTGTGTCCTCTATTCTGTACCATTGATCTACAAGTCTATTTTTGTGCTAATATCATGATGTTTTTGTTACTATATCTTTATACTGTAGTTGAAGGTCTGATATTGTGATGCTTCCTGCTTCACTTTTCTTGCTAAGGATTGCTTTGGCTATTCTGGATCTCTTATTTTTCCAAATGAATTTTATGGTTGCTTTATATATTTATAAAAGAATGTCATTGGGATTTAAATAAGAATTGCATTAAATCTGTATTACACTTTTGATACTATGGCCATTTTGACAATGTTAATTCTGCCTATCCTGGAGCTTGGGAGATATTTCCATCTTCTCAGGTTTTCTTCAATTTCTTTCTTTAGTGTTCGGTAGTTTTAATTGTAGAAGTCTTTCACCTCTTTTGTTATATCGATTCCCAGGCATTCTTTTTTTTTTTTTTTTTTTTGAGGCTGTTATGAGAAGGGTAATTTTCCTAATTTCTCTATCAGTGCATTCATCACTGAAGTAAAAGAATGCATTTGATTTAAGGGTCTTGATTTTATATCCTCTGCATTGCTGACATTATTCATTTATTAGTTGTAAAAGTTTTCTGGTGGATTTTCTAGATATAGAATCATGTCTTTAGCAAATAGCGATAGGTTGAGTTCTTCTTTACCTATTTGTATCCCTTTAATTTCTTTCTTCTCTCTAATTGCTCTGGCTAGAATTTCAAGGATGATGTTGAATAGAAGTGATGAAAGAGGACTTCCTAGTTTTGTTCCAGGTTTAGAGAGAATGCTTTCATTTTTTCTCCATTTAAAATGATGTTGGCCTTGGGTTTAGCACATAAAGCTTTTACAATGTTGAGACATGATCCTACTATATCCTAGTATTTCTAGTGTTTTTTTTTTAATGAAGATGTACTGTATTTTGTCAAATGCTTTTTCTGATTCTAGTTTTTTTAATTTTTTTTTTTTTTTAGTTTCAATGGATTTTCTTTATTTATATGTGGTGCTGAGACTCAAACCCAGTGCCTCACAGATGCTAGGCAAATGCTACTACTGAGCCACAACCCCAGCCCTATTTCTTGTAATATGATGAATTACATTTATTAATTTCTATATGTTGAACCAACCCTGAATCCCTGGGAGGAACTCCACTTGATGATGGTGCACTATCTTTTTTTATACATTTTTGTGTGCGATTTGCCAGAATTTTATTGAGCATTTTTCCATCTATGTTCATTAGAGATATTGGTCTGACATTTTATTTTCTTTATGTGTCTCTGTCTGATTTTTGTATAGGGGTAATATTAGCCTCATATAATTAGTTTGGAAGGGTTATTTCCTTTTGTATTTCATGGAATCTTTTGAGGATTATTGGTGTTAATTCTTCTTTGAAAGTTTTGTAGAACTTGGCTGAGAATACTCCAAAAACAATAGAAAATGTAGAAGACATTGACAAATTTCTAGAGACATATGACCTACCTATACTGAATGGGAAAACATACAGAGTTTAAACAAATCAAATTCAAGTAATGAAGGAGAAAAAACCATCAAAAACCTACCAAACAAGAAAAGCCCAGGGCCAGAGGATTCTCATTTTTTCTTAATAATGCTTTTTCAACTAATTCCATATTTTTAGTATTAAAAAAGCACCACAAATTTTTTAGTCTTTTGTATTTCACTTTCATATTTAGTTTCTTTATGCTTTTAATTTTATCATATTCTTATTTTTAGGTGTGTTTTCTTTAAATAGTCATATTAGAGTTATTGATCCATTGTCATAATCTGTCATATCATTATTGTATTGTTAACTTTGAATTCTTTCATTGATTGTTCCACTGTGTCCTTTTTGATATTATTCAAGTTATCACTTGAAAAATATGTAAATAAAATATATGTAAATCTATTATGATCTTTTTGAAGTTTTAAAATTTCTTGCTACATTTCTTATATTTTTAAAAATTATCCTTTATATATTTTAATTTTTCAACTTGTTTTATATGGTATATGTAGTAATAAAATATCTAGATCTCTTGAATTCAGTCTCTGCTCTTCCCTATTTTTGCTGACTTTTACTCATGGTTTTTGCTAGTATTTGCATTTTCTTTTAAAATGCAAAGTGCATGTAGCTATATTTATTCCTTATTAATCTGTAGAAATCAGGATTGCCCAATACAAAGACTGCACTCCAAGAAAAAACATTTTTTCTATTACTTACAATATGATGTTACAACAGACTGTCATCATAACTAATTAAGATGTAGCATCTCTCTATATTGTATCTTCTGTTATTAATGAATGTCCCTAATTAGCCTATACCAGTAAAATACAAATGTAACAAAAGGAAATTTAGGTTTCATAGCTTAACGACCACTTAAAGCCTTTGCAAATACCTCATTTATTTTTTAGTTTTCCCATTCCTTTCTTGTTTAGCTGAAAAATCTCAGCATGCTTCATTGCCAGTCAATGTTTAATTCTGTTTTTTTTGTTGTTGTTGTTCATTTCTATTTAAAAATATTAATTCTAGGGTTTCTATACGCAATTCTAGCATTTCCCTCAGAGATCAACTGATATATGATGATATATATATATGATCTATATCATATATAGATTATATATATATATATATATATATATATATATATATATATGTATATATATGCTCATTATTTCTCTATTTTTATATATACCCTCCTGTAAGAGAATACAACTTTAATGGTAAAACTGCTAAACTTACCAGAACTTCAATATCTTAATAATAATAAAGAATGTTTATTGTTAATATATCATTATTACTTGTTTAAATTTTTATTATTTTTTATATTAGTAATACAATTACTTGTGGATAAAATCTAATTTCCAATTATAAATATCTCTTGCAAATTACCTTAGATCTCACAATTAAGAGGAAAAATAGCAAGAATGAGATGCAATGATTTTAGAATTCTATTTTACAACAATATATTGAGAAAATAAATTTGCAATATTTTATTCATCTACTCATGCATGATTTTAAAATACATTTATTTAATTCTTACTATTGTGTAATTGTATTAGACTGATATAAATCTAAAGCAGTGGTATCCTAAATATAAATTCTGATTCTTGGTCCAAATGTGCTCTTATGATCAATATTGGTTACAGATAAATCCTCATCCTTAGGCACATCCATCTTATTAAATAAATGCAAAGTTATTTTACAATTTCTACATTTATCACTCTATTAATTCCATGGAATCTTGAGATTAAAAATAGAACATTTTGTTTGATTGATGCTCAACAATATTAAGTACTATCAGTTGTTGGTTTTGTTATTGGGCATATGTAATTATTAAGAATATACACATATACATTAGTAGCACAAACATTTTAAGAAGAGAAAACTATTAAATGTTTGTTTAAAGACTCATCTTTAACAGGTGGTTTTTAATTGTCTCTAGCCAAATAAAGTAACCTGGGAGCACTGAATTTCTGTCAGATAGTACTGGAAGTTGGATGAGTTGCTGTAGAAACTAGCTATTTACAATAAAACACACAAATACATATGCCAAACTATATTTCAGTGCAAAAGGATTAACTCTTTAAAATGATTAAGCAGTAAATAGTGTTCTATGAATCCTTCTCAGTATTTTTAGAGGGTATGCTTTTTTAGTTCAGTAAATCATTATTGCATGTTGTACTTTCCAACATTTCTAAGATTTTCAGAAAATTATTTTGGATTAAAATGTTCTATATTAGTCTACTAAATGAAAAGCAGCAGCATATTTCTGTACTATAACATTTTTGAATACATTAAATATAAGCCAATTGTATTGATCCACTGTTAAGTCTTTGTAATAATATATAGTATTACCTTTATTTTATCTAACTATAGAAATTACAGTGTTTCTCATGCATACTATAAAGTGATAAATCCCTTTTACTTCTGAAATAAAAATCTGTTTTGTAGTGCTAGGGAGGTTACTTTCATTTGCATGTTAATTGAAAAGAAAATAGTGAAAAAAATGTTAGCAAGATGATAAAAGAAGCCTCTTTATTCCACCTAAACTTAGGTGTCATGTGTTCATTCCTGCTAGATAGGAAACTAACAAGACTACTCAATTAATTACTCACATAGATTGGAATTTTGCAGCTATCTCCTGGTAAAAATGAGAAATCCATTAATCAATGAAAATGAAATGAATCATAAGCCCCATGCCTCCTACACACCACTTTAATTTATGTCTGATAAGGGCTAGGATTTTTGTATATATTTGATGGTAAAAAAAAAAAAGCTCATTTATTTAAAGAGATACCATTCATTAAATTGTTCCATATCTTTCTGATATTGTTAAATCAAACTACTTTGGATAAATTCTTGTTCAGTTTTTAAGACATCAGGCTTATTATCCCCCCAAAGAATGGCTAGCATGTTGAAAAAAATATGTGATAGATAATTTTAACTACTTTTCTTTTAGTATAATTGAGAAAATACAACTCATAAAGCAGAGGGAGTGGTAGACTGCATATATTTAACAATGATGAAAAGTAGCTGGTGTCCTGAAGTTGTGGCTCAGTGGTAGACCACTTGCCTTGCATAGGTGAGGCCCTAGGTTCAATCCTTAGTACCACATAAAAATAAATTAATAAATAATAAAAATATTTTTCTAAAAAGTAACTGGTGAAAATGATGACAATATGTGATTATCCAATCAGTGTGTATATGTGTGTGAGTGTGTGTGCAATCTAGTCTAGCTGTTTTTTTTAAAAATTTTTATTGTTGGTTGTTCAAAACATTACATAGTTCTTGACAAATCATATTTCACACTTTGATTCAAGTGGGTTATGAACTCCCATTTTTACCCCGTATACAGATTTCAGTATCACATAGGTTACACATCCACTGTTTTACATATTGCTATACTAGTGTCTGTTGTATTCTGCTGCCTTTCCTATCCTCTACTATCCCCCATCCCCTCCCCTCCCATCTTCTCTCTCTACCCCATCTACTGTAATTCATTTCCCCCCCTTGTTTTATTTTTCCCCTTTCCCCTCACTTCCTCTTGTATGTAATTTTGTATAACTATGAGGGTCTCCTTCTATTTCCATGCAATTTCCCTTCTCTTTCCTTTTCCCTCCCACCTCTCACCCCTGTTTAATGTTAATCTTCTTCTCATGCTCTTCCTCCCAACTCTGTTCTTAGTTACTCTCCTTATATCAAAGAAAACATTTGGCATTTGTTTTTTAGGGATTGGCTAGCTTCACTTAGCATAATCTGCTCTAATGCCATCCATTTCCCTGCAAATTCTATGATTTTGTCATTTTTTAATGCAGAGTAATACTCCATTGTGTATAACTGCCACATTTTTTTTTATCCATTCGTCTATTGAAGGGCATCTAGGTTGGTTCCACAGTCTTGCTATTGTGAATTGTGCTGCTATGAACATCGATGTAGCAGTGTCCCTGTAGCATGCTCTTTTCAGGTCTTTTGGGAATAGACCTAGAAGGGGAATAGCTGGGTCAAATGGTGGTTCCATTCCCAGCTTTTCAAGAAATCTCCATACTGCTTTCCAAATTGGCTGCAAGAATTTGCAGTCCCACCAGCAATGTATAAGTGTACCGTTTTCCCCACATCCTCGCCAGCACTTGTGGCTGCCAATAATGGCTGCCAATCTTACTGGAGTGAGATGGTATCTTAGGGTGGTTTTGATTTGCATTTCTCTGACTGCTAGAGATGGTGAGCATTTTTTCATGTACTTATTGATTGATTGTATGTCCTCCTCTGAGAAGTGTCTGTTCAGGTCCTTGGCCCATTTGTTGATTGGGTTATTCGTTTTCTTATTGTTTAATTTTTTGAGTTCTTTGTATACTCTGGATATTAGGGCTCTATCTGAAGTGTGAGGAGTAAAGATTTGTTCCCAGGATGTAGGCTCCCTATTTACCTCTCTTATTGTTTCTTTTGCTGAGAAAAAACTCTTTAGTTTGAGTAAGTCCCATTTGTTGATTCTAGTTATTAACTCTTGTGCTATGGGAGTCCTATTGAGGAATTTGGAGCCTGACCCCACAGTATGTAGATCGTAGCCAACTTTTTCTTCTATCAGACACCGTGTCTCTGATTTGATATCAAGCTCCTTGATCCATTTTGAGTTAACTTTTGTGCATGGTGAGAGAAAGGGATTCAGTTTCATTTTGTTTCATATGGATTTCCAGTTTTCCCAGCACCATTTGTTGAAGATGCTATCCTTCCTCCATTACATGCTTTTAGCCCCTTTATCAAATATAAGATAGTTGTAGTTTTGTGGATTGGTTTCTGTGTCCTCTATTCTGTACCATTGGTCCACCCGCCTGTTTTGGTACCAGTACCATGCTGTTTTTGTTACTATTGCTCTGTAGTATAGTTTGAGGTCTGGTATTGCTATACCGCCTGATTCACACTTCCTGCTTAGAGTTGCTTTTGCTATTCTGGGTCTTTTATTTTTCCATATGAATTTCATAATTGCTTTATCTATTTCTACAAGAAATGCCATTGGGATTTTGATTGGCATTGCATTAAACCTATAGAGAACTTTTGGTAATATCGCCATTTTGATGATGTTAGTTCTGCCTATCCATGAACAGGGTATATTTTTCCATCTTCTAAGATCTTCTTCTATTTCTCTCTTTAGGGTTTTGTAGTTTTCATTGTATAAGTCTTTCACCTCTTTTGTTAGGTTGATTCCCAAGTATTTTATTTTTTTTGAGGATATTGTGAATGGAGTGGTTGTCCTCATTTCCATTTCAGAGGATTTGTCGCTGATATACAGGAATGCCTTTGATTTATATGTGTTGATTTTATATCCTGCCACTTTTCTGAATTCATTTATTAGCTCTAATAATTTTTTTGTAGACCCTTTTGGGTCTGCTAGTTATAGAATCATGTCATTTACAAATAGTGATAATTTAAGTTTTTCTTTTCCTATTTTTAAATTCTTTCATCTGTCTAATTGCTCTGACCAGTGTTTCAAGAATTATGTTGAACAGAAGTGGTGAGAGAGGGCATCCCTGTCTTGTTCCAGATTTTAGAGGGAATGCTTTCAATTTTTCTCCATTCAGAATGATGCTAGCCTGAGGCTTATCATAGATTGCTTTTACAATATTGAGGTATGTTCCTGTTATCCCTAGTTTTTCTAGAGTTTTGAACATAAAGGGATGCTGTACTTTGTCGAATGCTTTTTCTGCATCTATCGAGATGATCATTTGGTTCTTATTTTTAAGTCTATTGATGTGGTGAATAACATTTATTGATTTCCGTATATTGAACCAGCCTTGCATCCCAGGGATAAATCCTACTTGGTCATGGTGCACCATTTTTTTGATATGTTTTTGTATCTGATTCGCCAGAATTTTATTGAGGATTTTTGCATCTAGGTTCATTAGAGATATTGGTCTGTAGTTTTCTTTCTTTGAAGTGCCTTTGTCTGGTTTAGGAATCAGGGTGATGTTGGCCTCGTAGAATGAATTTGGAAGTTCTCCCTCTTTTTCTATTTCCTGAAATAGCTTGAAAAGTATTGGTATTAGTTCCTCTTTAAAGGTTTTGTAAAACTCTGCTATATACCCATCCGGTCCTGGGCTTTTCTTAGTTGGTAGTCTTTTTATGGTTTCTTCTATTTCCTCAATTGATATTGGTCTGTTTAGGTTTTCTATATCCTCCTGACTCAATCTGGGCAGATCATATGACTTAAGAAATTTATCGATGCCTTCACTATCTTCTATTTTATTGGAGTATAAGGATTCAAAATAATTTCTGATTATCTTCTGTATTTCTGAAGTGTCTGTTGTGATATTGCCTTTTTCATCCTGTATGCTACTAATTTGAGTTCTCTCTCTTCTTCTCTTCGTTAGCATGGCTAAGTGTCTGTCGAGTTTATTTATTTTTTCAAAGAACCAACTTTTAGTTTTATCAATTTTTTCAATTGTTTCTTTTGTTTCGATTTCATTAATTTCAGCTCTGATTTTAATTATTTCTTGCCTTCTACTTCTTTTGCTGTTGTTTTGCTCTTCTTTTTCTAGGATTTTGAGATGAAGTATGAGATCATTTATTTGTTGGTTTTTTCTTTTTTTAAGGAATGAACTCCAAGCAATGAATTTTCCTCTTAGAACTGCTTTCAATGTGTCCCATAGATTCTGATATGTTGTGTCTGTGTTTTCATTTATCTCTAAGAATTTTTTAATTTCCTCCTTGATGTCTTCTATAACCCATTGATCATTCAGTAACCTATTGTTCATTCTCCAAGTGATGCATGATTTTTCCTTCCTTCTTTTATCGTTGATTTTCAGTTTCATTCCATTATGATCAGATAAGATGTATGGTATTATCTCTACTCCTTTATATTGTCTAAGAGTTGCCCTGTGACATAATATATGATCTATTTTTGAGAAGGATCCATGTGCTGCTGAGAAAAAAGTGTAACTGCTTGATGTTGGGTGGTATATTCTATATATGTCGATTAAGTCTAGGTTATTAATTGTGTTATTGAGTTCTATAGTTTCCTTATTCAACTTTTGTTTGGAAGATCTGTCCAGTGGTGAGAGAGGTGTGTTGAAGTCTCCCATGATTATTGTATGGTGGTCTATTAGACTCTTGAACTTGAGAAGAGTTTGTTTGATGAACATAGCTGCACCATTGTTTGGGGCATATACATTTATGATTGTTATGTCTTGTTGGTGTATGGTTCCCTTGAGCAGTATGTAGTGTCCCTCTTTATCCCTTTTGATTAACTTTGGCTTGAAATCTATTTTATTTGTTATGAGTATGGACACTCCTGCTTGTTTCTGAAGTCCATATGAGTGATATGATTTTTCCCAACCTTTCACCTTCAGCCTGTGTATGTCTTTTCCTATCAAATGTGTCTCCTGTAGGCAGCATTTTGTTAGGTCTTGTTTTGTGATCCATGTTACTAGCCTGTGTCTCTTAATTGGTGAGTTTAAGCCATTAACATTTAGGGTTATTATTGAGATATGGGTTGTTCTTCCAGCCATATGTGTTTATTTATGTTACTAAACATGGTTTGTTTTCCTCTTTGATTATTTTCCCCCCCTTTACTGTACTACCTCCCACTGTTGGTTTTCATTGTTATTTTCCATTTCCTCTTCCTGTAATGTTTTGCCGAGGATTTTTTAGAGAGATGGTTTTCTAGCTGCAAATTCTTTTAACTTTTGTTTATCGTGGAAGGTTTTAATTTTATCTTCCGTCCTGAAGCTTAATTTCCCTGGATACACAATTCTTGGTTGGAACCCATTTTCTTTCAGTGTTTGAAATATGTTATTCCAGGATCTTCTAGCTTTCAGAGTCTGTGTTGAAAGATCAGCTGTTATCCTGATTGGTTTACCCCTAAATGTAATCTGCTTCCTTTCTCTTGTAGCTTTTAAAATTCTCTCCTTATTCTGTATGTTGGGCATCTTCATTATAATGTGTCTAGGTGTGGATCTCTTATGATTTTGCACATTCAGCATCCTGTAGGCTTCTAGGATTTGGGATTCTGTCTCATTCTTCAAGTCTGGGAAGTTTTCTCCTATTATTTCATTAAATAGATTGCTCATTCCTTTGGTTTGGACCTCTATACCTTGCTGTATCCCAATGACTCTTAAGTTTGGTCTCTTTATGTTATCCCATATTTCTTGGATGTTCTGCTCATGGTTTCTTAACAGTCTTGCTGAGCTATCTATGTTCTTTTCAAGTTGAAATACTTTGTCTTCATTGTCTGATGTTCTATCTTCTAAGTGTTCTACTCTGCTGGTAGTATTCTCAATTGAGTTTTTAAGTTGGTTTATTGCTTCTTGCATTTCTAGGATTTCTGTTTGTTTGTTTTTTATAACCTCTATCTCCCTGTATAGTTGATCTTTTGCTTCTTGGATTTGTTTATGTAATTAATTGTTGAAGTGATCTTTCATTGTCTGATTTTGCTGTCTAATGTCTTCCTTGAGACTCCAGATCATCTGAAGCATGTATATCCTGAATTCTTTATCTGACATTCCATCTGCTGCAGATAATGTTGAGTTGACCTGCATTGCTTGTGGTCCTTTCTTTACTTGTCTCTTCATACTGTTCGTGTTACTTTCTGCTTGGTGAAACTGTTGTGTTATTGAATTTTCCCCCTATATATTTACATTGCTCTTGTATAGTTGCAAAGTCTCCCTCGCAGGCGCGGGCGGCTGCTCTACCCCTCCTCCAATTGGGGCAATGTGCCTACCACGCCGGCAGGCTGCTGGGCCTGTTCTTCCGGTGGGTAGCAGGTCCGCCTACCTTGCAGGCGCGGGGGGGGGGGGGCGGCGGCTCTACCCTTCCGCAGGACGCTGGGCCTGTTCTGTCTGTCAGTTGCAGGTCCGGCCTGTTCTGTTGTTGGTCGCAGGTCCGCCTACCTTGCAGGCGCGTGGGGCAGCTCTGCCTCTCCGCGGGTTCCTGGGCCTGTTCTGCCGGTGAGTCACAGGTCCACCTACCTTGCAGGCGCGGTTGGCAGCTCTGCCCCTCTGCGGGCCGCTGGGCGTGTTCTGTCGGTGGTCAAAGTTCTGCCTACCTTGCAGGCACGGGGGGAGGGGTCGGCTCTTAGTCTAGCTGTTTTGCTGAATAAAATGATCTATCACTTTTTTTTTCTGGGAGGAAAACATAATATTTGGAAAAACACTTCTTTCTGGATGATAGCCTTTTCAACTTCTGGATACTCCTTCCCTTCTATTTGGGAGAGCCAGACCAAATGTCTCATATTCAGAGCTATAGACAATTTTGTGCCTGATTGTAAATATAATTTCATTTCAAAGTCCTATCAAAATAATTAATTGGCACAAGTAGATGACTCACTCTAGGTCCATTTTAGAAATCAGTGTGATTCAGACAGGGGCAGACAGATATCAGATATTACTAATGCATTAAAAGTAATGCTATTAAGCAAACTATCAAAAGCCAACCTGACAGGCCAATGAGCAAATAATTATTTTGTTATGAGATAAACTTAAATGAAAATATTGCTTGATAACTTTGTAATTTTATAAAATATATTAACAATGACAAAGTCTATAGATATATTTTAGAGGATTTTATCAATCCAATTTCTATCATTTATATAAGACAGGCCCTTGAATAGGGTTAAAGTTCAACAATCATAGGAAAATAATGTAAATTCAATCATTTCATACCATATTCTGGGAAAAGGATTTTTTATCTGTACCAGAGTTTAAAGGCATTATGCCACTTTCGTACTAAATACTATAAACATCTGAAGAAATTCTCTGAGAAATTTATCACTTCCCACTTTCCTCACCCCATCATCTGCATTATCAATCTATACAAATATCTATGGAATTTTATTCATAGAAACACTCCCTACCACCTAACCCACCACTTTTCTTAGATATTTTTTATGCTAGTCTAAAGCGTGAAATACCTTTTTGTCCTGTTCCAGCCCATTCAACCCTATGATGTTAACATCTATTTATCATAAATGCACAATAAAACAACTTTCCTCTGGAATATTTTCTTGTCCTGGAGCCCTATTGTATAACTGGGATAATAGATTTGGCCAAATCCCACAAGTGTTTCTGAAACATTTACTTACTCCTTGGTGTTTGGTCTGTGGAGTAGCATAACATTGTTTGCATGTGTCACTTGGAGATATATATATATATATATATATATATATATATATATATATACACTCACACACACATTCATGCAACTATTATTTTATCAGTATTTCTTGAACACCTATTGCATCTGTAGAATGGTAAGCAAATCTCTTTTGTTGTTGTTGTTGTTCAAGAAATATACCAATACCCAAACACAATTTTTTTCCACCATCAGTCTTACATTAAGAATGGGAAAAAAATATCCTTTTTGCTATGTATTACCTAGTAACAAGCCTGGAAAATCCTGGGTGTGTCTGATTATTTTGTTTTCTATTGGTTACAAGAAAATATTTGAGATCTGTTAATTTATAAATAGCACATGTTTATTTAGCTCACGGATCTGGAGGCTGGAAAGTCCAAGAATATGGTACTGACATCTGCTCATCATCTAGTTAGGGTCTTCTTACTGTATCATAATATTGTGGAGAGTGTCATATGGCAAAACAGAGCAAGCATGTCAGAGAGATCTTCTTTTTCCAACAGAGACACTTTTATGATAACAAATTAATCCATTCAGGACAGCAGAAACCACAAAAAGCATGTGGACAAAACAAGAGACTCAGAATAGACAAAATTCTGAACTAAAAGAGCTAAGCTGGAGGCATCATAATACCTGATATCAAAGTATACAAAAGAGCTACAGTGACAAAAAAAATATGATACTGGCATAAGAAAAACAGGCAAATAAACCGATGGAATAGAATAGAAGACACATAGACAACCTCACTCAGATATAGATATCTGATCCTTGACAAAGATTCCAAATACAAATGGTGCCATGAAACTTGTAGAAGATTGAAGATGTGCAGAAGATTGAAACCAGATTCTTATCTCTCACTCTGGATAAAAGTCAGCTCAAATAGATCAAACAGATGGGAATTAGACCAGAAAATTTGCAAAACTGTCAGAAGAAAATATAGAATCAACATCTAAACAGGCAATGACTGCCATAATAAGACTCCTAAAACTTAGGAAATACCACCAAGAGTTAATAAATGGGAAGGTGTAAAATTAACAAGTTTATACACAGCAAAAGATACAAGAGTTTGAAGAGAGAGCCTTTAGAATGTGAATCTTTGCCAGCTACTTTTCTGACCAAAGAGTAATATCCAGAACATACAAAGAATTCAAAAAACTTTCATAAGCAAACAAATAAGCTAAAAAATAAATGGGCAAATAAACTGAATAGACATATCTTAAAGAATAAACACATGTACCTCATATTTATATGAAAAAGCATTTAAAGTATCAGCAATCATTGAGATGTCATCTCACTTCAGTTATAATGGCAATCATCAAAAATACAAATAACAATAAGTGATTGAGAGGATGTGGGTAAAGGAACACTTACATATTGGTGATGAGATTATAAATTAGTGAAACCACTCTAGAAATCACCATGTAGATTCTTCAAATGACTAGGAATAGGACCACCATATAACACTGCTATACCACTCTGGGTATTTATCCAAAATAACTGAATTCAGTTTACTATTGCAATACATGCATACACATTTATACGTGTGTGGTTTGCAACAGATAATTTATGGAACCAGCCTAAGTGCTTGTCAGTTCCAAACTCAGAATCTTTCTGTGGTCATTGCTTACACTATAGCATTTTAAAGCCATGAATTGTTTTTCTCCCACATTCCCTGTGCCTGGAGATAGACTGATAGACATCTTGCTAACAATTTATCTAAAAGGTTAAAGGCTGGGCTGGGGAGGTGGCTCACATGGTAACGTGCTAGCCTGGCATGCACATGCTAGCCTCAGCACCACATAAAAATAAAATAAAGATGTTGTGGGTTTTGTTTTTGTGTATGTGTGTGTGTCTGCCGAAAACTGAAAAATAAATATTAAAAAATTCTCTCTCTCTCTTAAAAAAAAAAGTTAAAGGCTGACTCAATGAAATGTCTGCATTGCTATTCTTGTCATGGATAAACAAACATTTTGTTTATGGCAAGAGATAAACAAAATGTTGTAAACATATACCTCAGACATTTATGCACCAAAAGGGTCAAAATTATGCATTTGCAGGAAAATGGATGGATCTGGATAACATCATGTTAAGTGAAATAAGCCAGATTAGAAAGACAGGGACCATAAATTTTTTTCATATGTGGAAGCTAGACAGAAAAAAATGAGAAAGGGATAATCACGAAAGTAAAAGGTCAGTAGAGGATAGGATTCAGGGGGAGGGATGAAGAGAGAGAAAGAGGAGGTAATATTGAATGAAATTGATGAGATTATGTTATGTGCATACACAAATATATAACAATGAACCTTGTTATTTTGTATAATTATAATGCACCTATTCGAAGCAGATTATCTGGGAAAGTGCCAGTGTGAAGTAGAAGAAATGTGGTAGTCAAATTGGAAAACACTAAGAATTTATTAGTGGTTCTTCATTAAAAGTTTGTAGAATCAGTTAGGTATTTTAACTCTTTGTTAATCAAGATGAAAAAACCAAACAGCTTAAAGATGAAAAGAAAGACAAAAGTTCATGTGTAAGATATGGAAACCTTACTATAATCATAGTGTTGTCCCATATCTATACAAGATGGGCTATGTATATTATTTGGGACACACACAATTATCCAACAGTATTGTTCTTAAAACTTACCTATTATGATTTTTATCTAAAGTGTCAAGTTTTGTTTCAGATGTGGTGGTTGGCTGA
The DNA here is from genome assembly GCF_047511675.1 of Marmota flaviventris. Lineage (NCBI taxonomy): Eukaryota > Metazoa > Chordata > Mammalia > Rodentia > Sciuridae > Marmota > Marmota flaviventris. The sequence continues at coordinate 49,980,663 of NC_092504.1, read as the reverse complement.
AACAGCTTACAGAGCAGTTCATATAAATTAAGAGAGGATGTATACACTGTCTACACACAGTAAGCACCAATATGGAGTATACTATCCTAAGGCTGCTGTTTCCCTGTCTTGTTAGATTGGTGCAGTGACTTGTGATTGACTATTTTCTAGACTCAATTAAAAGGAAATTAATATATACTTATACTCAATTTGAATATGAGATGATTTTTTAAGGAGGACATAGAATTTTTCTTTTCCTAAGTTTGGATTCATGATTGTTGGAAGCCACGAATGAACTATGGGTGGGTCTGCAGCCATTTCTAAGCAGAGGTGAGCTCCTCGGAGAACTCTTGGTGTAATCTCACTAATCTGAGACAGCTTCATTTCCTTGGCAAAAGTCCTGCTCAAGATAAATCTGTGATACTGTGGAACTTATTGGCTCATAGATCCCTAGGTTCAAATGGAATTCTCCAGGTAGAGAGAGATACCAGTGCGTCAACTAGTCTTGAGGCGTCAGCTGCCTAGAATAGAAAAGGAAGAGTTACTATGCAATTGATAAGTCTCCAATCAGGCCAACTTCCCCACAGCCTCTTGTTCTTATTTACCTTGAAGAACCCTTTCTCACAATGAATTCCTTTGGTATGTTTCACTATAAGTAAAGCATTTGCGAGTTTTTTCCCTTTGTTAGTATCAGACCCATCCATAAGGTCTTTTCCACAGTAAAGCCCCCATTTAAAAAAAATTCTGTGTCTTTTGCTTTATTTCTTGATATTACTTTTTCAGACTATCATTTCCAATTGGCCCACACCTCCAAGGGTTACTTATTCCCTCCTCACACTGGCCACAGGGGACACATGAAAACTTTGAGTGATGGTAGTTGGAGAAAGAATGAGAATGAGGGGAAGAGACTGAATGAACTTTTTCTTTCCTTTGTTACCCTTCTATGTTGTGTTATTTTAAGGTATTAAATTCCATTAACCATTTGAGAAACTTTTATATATATATATATATATATATATATATATATATATATATATATATATATATATGTAAAAATAAATTTATGTAATTAATGGTTGTATGTGGATGTTGGTGGCTTACTTTGGTGACCTGAAGCTCAGAAGAATTAACATTCCTGAGTGGTTCAGGCCACTCTAACTGAAAGAATTAAATAGGGATTTAGGTGAGAGAAAGGTTGCAAAATAAGAAATTTTTATCTAGAAATGAGAAATGCATGCGGAATGAATTCCTGTTGGAATATGAAATGTGTATATCTCTTCTTAGAGTGCTAGAGGATATTTTCCCTTATTAAGAATTTTTCATAAAAATTTTCAGGAGCTTTGTAAAAAGGAACTCTGTGGTTTCAAAATCCATTGAATCATATTTTCTTTTTTTTTTCTGTTTTGCTATTTTGATGAAAAAAAAAACTTCTCAGGTGGAAAAAAAATCACCAATATATATGATATGCACAAGGACAATTTTTTAGCTTGCAGTTAATTCCCTTTTACAATTGTGTTTTTATGAGAAAGTAACCAGATGATTCATCTCATGGATTTGCCCTGAAGAAAGCCTGTTTGTCAAGAAGTAGAGGGAGTATGCAGAATTAAATTTTTATTAGTGCAACTGTATAAGATTATATGAAAACAGATAAAAATAAATGTACTGATATGCCTTCTTAATTTTGAAATAAAATATAAAATTTTAAGTAGGATATACATTTTAGTCCCATGTTATATTTCCTTAGAGATTCTTTGAAATTTAAAGAAACTAAACTCAAATTTGAGAAAGATTTTGATAGTAAAAAAAAGTTTAGCTAAAATCATGACTTCTTATGACTATTACAAATTATGAAGCTAATTTGTTTGTAATGACTTACCATGCAAATTGCATAGATATCATCCATTATGTGTGTATTATTAAAACTGCAAAAGGGATCAATTGATTTAATTTAGAAGAAATAAGACACTACAACAGTACATTCTTAGTTAACTGAATAAGTACATGATATTTTTTTCCTATAAAGTTTTCTCCTATTCCATCATTTCATCGAATTTGATTTTCTACTCAAACTACTATATGTCTGTGTGTGTGTGTATATTTATTTATATATTATTTTGAGATATGTGACACATATCTCAAAATAAGAATACAAGAATGAGTAACTAATTATTGAAAAAATACAGTATCTATCAAATAATCTAAATAAAATAGCTTACAAAAATCAAAATCACTTTTCAAAGATATTTATTCTAGTATGCCTCAGTTATTTTTGTTGTAGGTAACTTTATAGTTACATCTGCATTTATAATAATATGCTGATACTCCTAACTCTAAATAATCAATTTGAGTCATTATATATTCATTTTTTTCTATAATACATACTAACTTTTACTTGGCTCATATTTCAAATTTTGATAGTAATGCCAAGGTTTTAATTCTTTTTTGTTTTGTTTTTCTTGTAATAAAGAAATATCAAATTATAGAACCCATAACCTGATGTCATCTCATTGGCTGCATTCCATCCTTGTTTAATATTTTTTTTTCTTTCAGGAATGTTAATTTGCTGTAATTGTGACAAAATACCTGACATAATAAACTTTAAAAGTGAAAATATTTATTTTGACTCACAGTTTCAAAGGTTCAGTACACAATCACTTGGCTCCATTGTTTTTGGACCTATGGTGAGGTACAAGATCATGGCAGAGAATATAAAATGGTTTACCTCATATGTCAGGAAAAGAGAGAGAGAGAGAGAGAGAGAGAGAGAGAGAGAGAGAGGGAGGGAGGGAGGGAGAGAGAAGTGTGCAAGAATCCAAATATTCTCTTTGAAGGCAAGCTTCCAATGTCCTAATTTCCTTACTCTATGTCCCATCTCCTAACAAGTTCCACCAGATCCCCAAGATGGCCCAAGCTAAAGATTAAATCTTGAGGATATGGGCCTTCCTTTGTGGGATATTTATATCCAAATCATAACAAGAGCAACACAATTTTATGATATGATTAATCATGCACTAATGAACTTATCAGTTTAAGTGACTGAAGGAAATATTTCTTCAGAGTATATGCAATGCTTTCACCAAGCACAATTCTAAAAATACAAATATTATGACCCCATTAAAATTCTAGGCAACAACAATGTATAAGAACAATTTTGAGACTAACCAAATATCATAGTCTATCTAAATCTTACTTACTACTAAAGAATACAACCCTAGTTGAAGTAAGCAAAATGGAGGATACTTCTAAAATATGGAGTATAGAAAAGTGTCATTAAAACCTGGAGAAGTTTGAGAGTCCTGGGTTGGCAGTATATAAAGATGAAAGAGTGCTCCAGCAGCTGTGACACTGGCTTCCTGCCAAGAGGAATCAGAGAGAGACTGAGTCCCAGCAAACTCCATCAATATGAATGCCAGCGGTATCAGTTACTTAAAATTTGGCAGTTGTGACAGGTTTGTAACCTAGTTTTAGGTTGCAACTTGGAGTCTGCACAGTAGCCTTGATTTGGAAAAGGAATTCACATTTCCTTCCTGCCAACTTCTTAGAGCACAGGTGGCTGGAGCTAGGTGGAATCTTGAGAAGGGCCAAAATCTGTTGTTCAAATTCCTTCTAGGTTAGGAACCAGAAAGCCCTATACCTCCGCATCCCTGGAATCCCATAAACTTTTTATTACACCAATACAGGGGCTGCAGCCTCATGAACCCAACTTGACCCAGCAGAGAACTCCTGCAGGGTTCCTTGAGTCTTAGGAGATGGATGTTTCCACACAATAGAGACTCCAAAGTGCAGCATAGAGTTTAAGATTATGACTAATGGTCATGAAAGATAGCATATTAAAAAGTTGATTTATTTTTTCAAAATGACTTTTTTTCTTCAACTAAAGTACATGATTACTATGTGAAACATCAGAAAAATATATGTATTTCAGTATTTTAAAATATAGTCTGAATGAGAAAGAATGTACATCTGAGTATGATGATTAAACAATATTATAAAACAATAGCATAATTTTTCTTAATTAAAGTTTTTGAACTAGAAGAACAAAATCATTTGACTTTAAATGGTCTTTCTTGAAATCTTTTCAGACAGAATTTATGAATTTATCAAATGAAATATAAGCCATTACTAAATTCTCTAGTAATATAAATAATATATATTAAAATTAGCCAGGTTTTATAAAGTTGAATTTAAGAAAAAAACAATGTATGAGGAATATGTCATTTTACTTATTTGAAACTATTTTGTGTAGCATAATATCAATATATGTCATAAAACTAGCATAGTCTAGCACAAAGGGAATAAAAATTTAAAATGAAACCTCAAATCTGTCTTGTGAAACAGCCATCATTAATGGTGTTTTACTCTAAAACTGTAATAGTACTACTCTACAAAATATAGGCAGTCAACTTTTAGTGTAAAAGGAATTTCATGTCCTCATATTTCCTTTATGATACCAGGTAGTATTTTAATTTCTATTCTATATAAATTCTATATTTTTGTCAATATTTTATTCAGCACTGTTCTCTATCAGAATAACTGAATAAGTAATTCATGTAGCTTTGTCAACCCAATAAGCATCATTGTCAATGACATGATGTACTGAAGAATGACAGATTTTATTTTAATTAGAGAAGAAAATTAATATTTAGAAATTTGAGAAAAATACCTCTATATAATTATGATTTATATTAGTGAAGAATAGGAGAAGCCAGGAGAGGTAGAGCACTAAATAAAGTATGCAAATTTTGTTTAGAAAAACTGTAGTATAATTACTATACCTTTTTAAAATGATAAAGTGTAAGTGTTTGAAAATATAAGCATTTGATGAATGCGTTAGCTAGTCAAGATTTGCATCTATTCTGAAAACTGGCATATTCTCTATCTATTCTCATTCACAATTTTTAATTGAATATTCAAAATATTATTTAGATATTAATATGATCAAAGATATTAAGAAATTATTAGATTGAAAGCCAAGAAATATTAGTTCTGTGTTTCTAAATCTTATATAATATGATCAACAGTATGGCAGGAGTAACTTCTGGTTACTGGTTGCAGGGAGCCTTATGTTACTGTGTCTCTTTTAAATTAACCATTTTGATTTGATTCTGATAGTTGCAAGATAACTAAGCCTGAGACTCTCTTCACTTATGATGACATGTCACACATTTAAACTATCTGCTTTGCTTCATACCCAATTAATTCAGGGTGCATTTAATGAATATATCTCATATACCTATAATAAACCAAGTGCCAAAGATTTAATAGTAAACAAAAGATACTAATTCCTACTCTGTAGGACTTATATTCTAATAAAGTTGGGGAGGAAAGACTCTAAAATAATCAAGCTTAATGTGTCAAAGTTGATATGTGCTAAGTGGAAATAAAGGAGAAATAGAACAAGAGTTTTAGGGATATGTCCTTTGAGATGGAGTGGGTCAGAACATTCTCCTTGATATGGTCATAATTTAGCAAACATCTGAAAGAACTGAAACCAGTTTAGTCTTTTATAATATAATTAAGTCTTTCATAATATAAACAACTACACTCCAGTAAGGATGAAAATGAAATCCTGAATGGAGACATGTGTAAAGTGTCTAGATACAGCTAGGCTAGTGAAGGAGCAGAATGTGTGGAAACAGCAGCAAAAAAGTTACTGGACAATCAGGATTGCAGAAAAAAAGATCTTGACTATACCACATTAACTTTTGTCTTTTCTTGTGGAGAGATGAAAGATTAATTTGATTTCTGTGCAAATTGTCTTTTTGGAAGCAAGATTAAAGCAAAAGACAGCAATTTGGAGTCTATTAATATATTCAAATGAGAGACAATAGTGTCTTAGATACCAGTAGCTTCCATGTAGGTTGTAAAATGGCCTAGATTCTAGATATTTTTAAATTGTAAAGCAAATAGCATTTATATATGGTTTGGTTGTGGTTTGTGAGAAAGGGAACAGGTAAGATTTTTGCCAGGACGATTGGCCAAATATGATCAACTATTGTCCTTAGTTCAATGTGAAGAAAATTCAATGGTTGAGAAAGAAGCAGTGAAAGGTGTTGAAAGTACAATGAAAAAGAGAAATCCTCAGACATTCATATAATTTACCTAATACACATGTGTGTAGTATAAAATTTAGCTTTGCCAAGATTTTTTCTATACATATTAGGTAGAAGGAAAATTATTGTTATAACAGATAACGATTTTCTTTTAACTTTTACATTTTTTCTATCTATAGCTTGATAAATGTGAATATTTTCACAAATGTATATACTAATATGTACATATTGATTTTTATCATCATTTAAACTTCAATAGTCTTAAATTTTAATAATATGTGTTAGCTTAAGAAAATTAAGATTAATAGGCATAATAATAAGACTTATCAACTTCATAGTTAACACAATAATTGACATGTTATTTGTTTGGTAAAACCACTTAAATGGAGTTAAAAAAATACTAAAAGAAATAGGCATGTTAAAGGAAATATACTAAATTGTTTTATATGGATCAGAAGTTAAATGACAAGTACATTAATATTTATCACATAGCAAATGATGTACCATATGTGCAATCAAATTTTATGGTGTTCATAAAATCATCCTGCAGGTAACTAAAAGTTAGAGACAAAAAAAGTCATAGGAATATGATAATTCTTATCATATTTTCTCAGAGTTTCTAGTATCAGGGAGATGTTACAATGCAAATTACTACAAAATTTGTTTTGATTATTAATTTTCAAACTTCCCTTTTTATATAGATTACTTAGATGACATTATATCATATAATGCAACAAAAGTAAAACTCACGAGTCAAGAAGCAAAGCTATTGCTGTAGTTAGTAACATGATGAAGTATTGTGGATTTCTGAAGAAAAATTCTAGGTCCTTACATTTATTTTGTACATGATTTTATTGCAAACTGCTGACAAATGAGTTACAATAATAATAACAGAAAGCACATTTTTAGTTTATGTTTAGCATTTTTGACATTTATGAATATATTTTATTTTCTAAATTATTTTTTAGTTCATCATGACTCATCCCCCTAAATGATTTAGCATCTGTTTCTTAAGAAAAACATTTTCTTACATAACTATAATTAAATGACCCAACTCATCATATTTAATTTTTCACAATATTATTATTTATTTATATAGATAATTTCTGCTTCAATCTTGTCAAATTGTCTCTATAAGATAACAAGAATTTTGATCTCATCCTAGATCCAATTGTAACCTAAACAATAATTAAGGCTCAGGATTCTTTATTTTTCCATAACATGGAATAGTTAATTACTTTATTTTGCATTGTAATGTTTGAGAAATTTAGTACATGTGTCATATTTATTTTATTCCATTTATTATTGTTATTTTTTGGCAAGAATACTACATAATTAATACTATGTCCTTTTCAGTGAATTATGCAAGTGATATTAATTTATTATAATTTTATTTATATCAGTATAAATCTCTTGATTACAGAGTTGGTCCCCAGATTGCCTTTATGAAATATTACCAGTTCCTTCTACCTTAGTAGTTATTCTATGGGGAGACACTTTGGAATTATGTAATATCCTGTTTTGACATCTCTGATGAATTTTCCCTGAAAAAAAGAAATTTATTACAATGGTAACAAAACGTGTTTTTGTGATGTTATTATTGTTTATCAGTTGACATTCTACTCTGAAGAGTATCTTTCCAGTCTTCACTGTTGATGAGATCACAAGCAAGGGAATAGTTCATGCTGATCTTAGTAACTTTATTGAGGACACATGATTAGTTTGGTCTTCCTGATACATTTGTCAAGTGACAAGAAGTCCATCAGGCTTCATAGCAAGAACTATTGTGAAAAAACTGAAAAGTTTTTAATTTCCACATGCACACAAACCAGTGAGACAAGGAGAGAAATATATTAAGGGTAAGGGTAAATTTTATTCATATGAAAAACCTCATAGTCTTTTTTTTTTTTTTTTTGCATGTTTTTTTTTTTTTTTTTCGTTGTTTGTTTTTTGGTAAGGAAGTTTCCTTGTAACATGTGATAGACATTGAACCACTTGTTCTCTGAAACTTAACATTGAAGCTTTTGTTTCAAGTTATGTTTTAGCATTTATTTCAGAACAATCAAGTTTTTCTTTAATTAACTAAATTCATTATCTTCCTACATATGATACTTCTTAATCCATCTGTTGTCAATCCATTTTTACAGGAGACAGCCCTGACAGAATCTGGACATAACTACTCTTGACTGAATCTTTATTTCTTTGTAAAATCAAAGGACTATTCTGTTTCCACCTATATTCTAACATAATCCTGAAATTCCCTGTATTTTTAACCTAAAGCTATTTTTAGTTTGTATTTTTTATTATACTGTCTTCAGTATCATTTTTATATTGCCATTTATTCAAAATCTGTTATCAGATGCCTGTCATACTGTCCTGTAAACATAATAACCGGGTGGTTCCTACTTCAGTTTTTAGGAAAATTGTTTATCTTTAGTTAGAATCATTAACCACAGCCCATTTAAATGTCAAAATGATTGGGCACGAGAAATGATGGAAAAGTGACTCATTGTCCATATTTAGAGTAAATGAAAGTCCAGAAACTTGAGCTTATGTGCCTGTCAAAAACATAGTGTTTTACTATTTCCTTAAGAGCAAACTCTTCAAAAGCAGCATTAATCACTAGCTCTAAATTCTCTCTCTCACATACACACAATCATCACAAAACGTACTCACACTCACACTCACACAAATATGGATAATGCAGTGTATTAAGGGTTCATTCGTTTTGAAAGTTTTCTACTAAAAAATGTACGTGTGTCTATTTACCATATTGCAGTACCAATTATATATTAAAAGTTTATGCATATTTCTGTGTTGAATAATTTTAATTATAATGAAAAATAGTAGACACATATGTATATATTTGGTCTTTATGTATATGTGTAGCCATGAAAATTGATGCTGTGAAATGATTAATAGCTTAGACTAGTTGATGACCAATTATGCCACTTTTTATATCAATTGGGTCAAATTAAGCTCTTAGTGACCCAGGTTTTGCACCTGTAATAATAACTATCTTACAGAATTGTTAAGTGGATAAGTCCGGGGTAACTTGCCAGGACCATAACCTTCACATGAGCACTGACAATTATTACATGAATGTCGAGTATTTTAGCTTAAACATAACTTTTAAAAATTAGAGTAATTCATGAAAATCTTATATCATAAAATGTATTCCAAAATGAAAACAAAAAAGACTATCCAAGAAAATCATAAGACACTCAAGATGATGATAGTCAAACTTTCTGCTTATAGACAAAAATGTGCCATAAACATATCAAGTCAGAATTAAAGACATTTGAAATGTGCATTATAGACCTGTGTTAAAATATGACCAATTTCAAAGTTATGGAGAAGAACAGTTAATGTCCTTACTCTGTATTGTTTTACTCTTATTCTTCCTATTTAAAAAAAAAATATTTCTCAATATCTGTGAAACAAAGAAACATACTGGACTAATTTTCCTTGCCCCAGTGAAAAATAGAAACTATATATAATAAAAATAAATAAACTGAGTTGTTCATTCTCAAATTGAACCTTAACTTTTGTTTGACCCTACAACCTACTAAAAAATGAAAAGATAAATCTACATAGGAAGTGGTTGGTTTGGTTTTTAAACATATAGAATTGAATGTGTTTTTTTTTTCCCCCAGTTGTTCTTTCAGTGTTGATAAAGGAGTTCTTCATCCACACAATTCATGGCAAGAATCTCTGAAAAGATTATTTTTCTAAAACAAATATCAATGACAAAAGGTGAAGACTAAATCATTTTAGATAATGGCTTAGTCTGACTTATTAATTAATAATAAGGCTATACAATTTCAGACTGCATTTTCACATATTAGTTTAATAACTTCTGAGGGAGGGACTATTTTGTAGGTTTTATTCCTATCAGTTCCAAAATAAAGGGCAACATGTACCACTAAATAGAAGGCAAGTAGCAGTGAGACTGGGACTCCAGGGAAAGGCAGGCCCTGGTGAACTGGAAACTCTCCAGGGGAGTTCTGAGAACTCAAGAGCAGGAAGAATCAACTGCCCCTGTAGAAGAGCAGTAGGCAATCCAGGAATATAAGACAGGTAGAACTGAGTGAAAGACTGAGGTTGAAGGATCTGTACTGAGCTTGCATAAACTGTTCAAAGAAAACGTTTTGCTAAGTATTCATAAAAAATTTAAAGAACAGTCAAGATCAACAGATATGTATAACCTTGTTCAAACTGACAATGAAGTAAATTCTGTGCCCTCCCTATTAGTTTTTTCTCACCAGTATGTATTTTAATTTTACAAGAAACTCTGATCATTTGCATATATGAGATGAGACTATGTTTCCCCAATTTTCTCCAGGAAAGATTAAATATCTGTGCAATTTATTTGCTTTACAGGAAGCTATTTAATTTTAACTTAGCCTTGGAGAAGTATACAGTTTTCCACTGCAGTCTGATTTGCTAATTAATAATAAGGTCATACAATTTCATAGTACATTTTACATATTAGTTTAAAACTAACAACCTTCTGAGGGACAGACTATTTATTCATACCTTTATATTATTAATGATTTTAAATATGAAGTAAAGCATAACTAGAAGAGTAATTAGAGACCATGTTAAGATTAACATCATCTCATATTCAGAGAATTTACCCAGCTTATCTAATATTACACAATAAACACAGGAAGACCTAAAAGTTAGGTAACCATCTCTTTCAACTCTGGAAGCTTTTGCTCTGTATCACAGCTACAATATCTTTTTTAATAGAATTATAATGACTTTCTGTTATCTGAAATGATTTAATCGTCACCATTTCTCATTGATAATTGTTTTAGATCAACAGTCTGAATCTAAGTACAAAGGTGAAATTGTGTCATAGTAACCATTTTCATTTTTCTGCTTTATTGCTGTTACAAGTGATATATTTTATGTAACCAAAATAATTTGTGAAATACTGTGTATTAATTGAACTGTTAAAATCAATGGTTTAAATTTTACTGATCACAAATTGGAAAAAAAAAATGTTTTTGTATTTCCAGAAGTTTATGTAATAGATTGATAAATAAAATATTATTTTAAGAAAATTAATATCTTCTTGTGACTCAGAAAATAATTTGTTTTTGTATATAATGCCCTTTCTATTTGAGCCTACTGATTCAGAACCCATTTTATAGTTCATTAGGATCATTAAAAAGGAAAAATCTGAGAAGGCCCAGGTCCATTCCTCCACTGGTAGCCACCTGCCAGAGCCTAGCCTCCAACAGAGGACTCCTCCTTCTGACCAGCAGACTAAGGGAGGCCAGACCCAGCCCAGATATGTTCACACTGGCCTGCACAGGACACAGTAGGTCCAACCCTCCACCAGCAGGCACCCACTAGAGCCCAGCCTCAGGATGGCCCCTTCCAACCAACAGATTACAGGAGGCCAGGCCCATCCCTGATCCACCCACATGAGCTGCATGGGACCTAGGTTCACAGTAGGCCCAGGTCCATCCCTCCACTGACAGATACTTGCTAGAGTACATCCTCTGGCACAAGACAGCCGCTTCTGACCAGCAGATTACTGCAGGAGGTCAGGCCCTGCCCAGATCCACCCACACCAACTTGATCAAAACTCAGGTCCATGGTAGGCCTGAATTTGCCCCCAAACCCCACCTGAAAACCTGAGCATAACCCATTTCCATCTTGGGACACTGTAGTCATCATCATAGCCTTCCCTATGCAATACCCCTACATTTTTTACAACAAGCAAGACCTAGATATAGCTATGTCTCAAATCAGTCATCCCAAAGAATGTGAGGTCCACCCTTATAGCCCCATTTCTTTAAGACATGGCTTCCATCTTGGGACACCTCAACCATTATCTCAAGTTACCTAGTTTACTGCCACCACCACCTTTAGTAGCAGTAGCATACATTGAGGGACACCAGAAAAGTCTGGAACCCCAACATCAAAGTCAAGAACAGACAGTCTGAATGTGTACTACAAGAATATAAGATAGAAACTGTAATTTCTCAGATCCACACTTCAAGAAAGGAAGACACATAGACAACAAGAAAAAGCAAGGGAGGAAAGTTCCACAAACCAACTAGGATACTAAAATAACAGAACATATGGACAGCAAAGTTCATGAAATGTCAGAGAAAGAGTTCAGAAGGTTCATAATTAAAAAGATCTATGAATTAAAGCATGACCTAAATGAGCAAACATAGGTAAAAATTGATCACTCCAACAATGAGATAAGAGAGCAAATACAGGTAGCAAAAGATTACTTCAAGGGAGAGAGAGAGGGCTGGGGTTGTGGCTCAGAAATAGAGTGCTTGCTACCATGTGTGAAGCACTGGGTTTGATCCTCAGCACCACATAAAAATAAAATAAAGATATTGCATCCACCTATGACTAAAAATAAATATTTAAACAACAAAAAAAGTTTAAAAAAATTGAAAGAGATAGACTCTGAAAAAAAAGGTGAGAAATCCTTGAAGACTACAATAAATAAAATAAAAAATTCAATAGAAAGCATAACAAATAGACTAGTTCACTTGGAAGAAAGAATGTTAGATAATGAAGAAAAAGACTATAATATGGAAAATAAAGTTTCCATATTAATAAAGTTAATCACACAGTGAAGATAGTAAGGAACCATGAAAAGAACATTAAAAAAAATAATGGGACAGCATCAAAAGACCAAATCTAAGAGTTATTGGGTTAGAGGAAGGCACAGAGTTTCAAACCAAAGGAATGCACAATCTCTTAACTTATTTAATAGCAGAAAATTTCCCAAGCATGAAGAATGAATTAGAAAACCAAATAAAAGAGTCTTATAGAACACCAAATGTGCATTACAACAGATCTACACTAAGTTACATTATGTAGGCCTAACATACAGAATAAGTATAGAATCTTAAAAACTGTAAGAAAGAGGAATCAGATAACATACAGGGTGAGAAAAATTTGTATCTCAGCAGATTTTTCAACAAAGACCCTCAGAGCCAGGAGATCATGGAACAACATATACCAAGCTCTAAAAAAAGGATGTCAACTGAGAATCTTATATCTAGCAAAATTAAGCTTTATATTTGATAATGAAATAAAAACTGCCCATGATAAAAAAGTTCAAAGAATATACAACTAGAAAGTCTGCACTAGAGAACATCGTCAGCAAAATATTTCATGAAGAGGAAATGAAAAACAATGATGAAAATCAGCAGAGGGACATATTACACTAAAGGAAAATCTAATCAGAGGAGAACCAAGTCAAGTTAAATACCAAAAATAAACAAAATGGCTGGAAATACAAAGCATGCCTCAGTAATAACCCTGAATATTAATGGCCTAAACTCACTAATCAAAAGACATAGATTGGATTTTTTAAAAAAGACCCAACAATATGCTACCTCCAAGAGACATATCTCATAGGAAAATATATCCACAGACTGAAGGTGAAGGGTTGGGAAAATCATACCACTCACATGGACTGCAGAAGCAAGCAGGAGTTTTCATTCTCACATCAAATAAAGTAGACTTCAAGGTAAAGTCAATCAAATGGAATAAAGATGGACACTACGTACTGCTCAGGGAACCAGACACCAACAAGACTTAACAATTATAAACATATGTTCCCTCCAAAATGGAGTGCCTACATTCATCAAACAAACTCTTCTCAAGTTCAAAAGTAAAATAGACAATGACAGAATAATTTTGGGTGATTTTAACACACCTCTTTCATCACTAGATAATCTTCCAATCAAAATCTGAACAAAGAAACTATAGAACTCAATAATACAATCAATAACTTAGACTTAACTGACATATACAGAATATTTCATCCTTCAACAAGAGAATACACATTCTTCTCAGCAGCATGTGAATCTTTCTATAAAATACACCATATATTATGCCACAAAGCAACTCTTAGCAAATATAAAAATGTAGAGATACTACCCTGTATTCTATCAGATCATAGTGGAATGAAATTAGAAATCAATAATAAAATAAAAAATAAAAACTACTCCAACACCTGGTGACTAAATAATATGCTACTAAATGAACAATGGGTTGCAGAAGACATCAAGGAGGAGAATAAAAAAATTAGAGGTGAAAGAGAACAGAGATACAACATATTGAAATATCTGGGACATTATAAAAGCAATTCTCAGAGGAAAGTTCATTGCATGGAGTTCATTCCTTAAAAGAAGAAAAAGTCAACAAATAAATGACTTAACATTACATCTCAAAGCCCTAAAAAAAGAAGAACAAATTTACACTAAAAACAGTAGAAGACAGGAGATAATTAAAATCTGAACTAAAATCAATTAAAATGAAACAATAACAACAACAAGAAAAACAAAAAAAGAACAAAAAAAATGGTTCTTTGAAAAAATAAATAAAATTGACAGAACTTTAACCATGCTAAGGAAGAGGAGAGAGAAAACTCAATTTACTAACATACATAATGAAAAAGGAAATATCACAACAGACACTACAGAAATACAGACAATAATTAGAAATTATTTTGAAAACTTGTACTACAATAAAATAGAAAATATTACAGTCATCAACAAATTTCTAGAGTCATATAATATACTTTGCCCAAATTGAATCAGGATGATATACACAATTTAAACAGATCAATTTCAAGTGACAAAATAGAAGACTCTATCAGAATTCTACCAACAAAGAAAAGTCCAGGAAATGATGTATACACAGCTGAGTTCTACAAGACCTTTAAAGAAGAACTAATACCAATACTCTTCAATGCATTGCAGGAAATAGAAAAAGAGGGAGCATTTCATAACTCATTCTATGAGGCCAATAATACCCTGACTCCAAAATCAGGCAAAGACACATCAAAAAATGAAAACTTCAGACCAATATCTCTAATTAAAACAGATGAGAAAATTCTCAATAAAATTCTGGCAAATTGAATACAAAAACATATCAAAAAGATTGTGCACCAAGATCAAGTGGGGTTCATTCCAGTGATGCAAGTTTGGTTCAACATACAGAAATCAATAAATGTAATTCAGCACATCCATAGACTTAAAGATAAGAATCATAGGATCATCTCAATAGATGCAGAAAAAGCATTTGACAAAATATAGCACCCCTTCATGTTTAAAATACTAGAAAAACTAGAAATAACAAGAACATATCTCAACATCTTAAGGCTATCTATGGTAAGCTCCAGGCCAACATCATTCTAAATGGAGAAAACTGAAGGCATTCCCTCTAAAAACTGGAACAAGATAGAGATGCCCTCTTTCACCACTTTTATTTAACATAGTTCTTGAAACACTAGCCGGAGCAATAGCCAGACTAAAGAAAATAAAGGGATACACAAAGGAAAAGGAGATCTCAAATGGGCACTATTTGCTAATGATATGATTCTATGCCTAGAAGACCCAAAAATTTCTATCAGAAAACTTCTAGAACTAGTAAATGAATTCAGCAAAGTAGCAGGATATAAAATAAATACCCATAAATCAAAAGCATTTTTGTAAATCAGTGACTGTCGCGACCCCTCGCCGGCAAGGGAAAACACAACACAGGATTCTTCTTTCAGCAGTTTATTCAGGCCTTGATTCAAGTATCATCTTCTAGCGACCCCCGCCGAGCGCCCAAGCACAGCCTAATAAAGCCTCCCGCATACCAATCCCAAGCTGCCACGTGGATCTTTCTCATAGGGTGGTAAGGGATTGCGTGCCAATTCTCCATAAAAGGAGTTGTTTATCACAGGCCACAGTGGAAGCCAGCGCCAGCTTGTAATGGCGGCCACGGTCTATAGGAACGGCTCACCACAGTTCCCCCTTCTGTTTTATAAAACAATGCAGGCGAAAGTAGAGGTCCTATCCCACTGTGCAGAAGTGGCTGCAATGTATGGTTCAGTCCTAAGGAGGGCCCTTCCCTAGTCCTGGTCCCATATCAGCCAATGCCTTTTTTCGTAGGGCGGGGCGTGGACGTCAAACCCGCATGCAATAGGACATGCTTTCCTTGAGGTCCGTTGAGGGATCACTCAAGTGCAGTGCCTTGCCTCGCATCCTGCATCGTGACGACGGTGAGAAGTAGGATAATACAGGTAGCCTGGTAATAATGACAAAATTTAAGTTGGCAACACAATCCCTAAGCCCCAGAGGAAGGTAAAGAGTCTGCAGCCGAGAAGAAAGACCAGTCCTGAAACCCATCTGCGTGCAATGGTAACAAGACCTGCAGAGTGCAAGGGCTATTCAGCACTGAGAAAGCATAGGAAAGAGGGCACGCCAATCCCAGTGCAATGTGAAATTAACTTGGAGTGCAATGGCCATGCCCAGAAATCACTGTTTAAGATGTGCAAGCCAGATTTGTGGAGAAATGCCATTTTCTAAGGCTGCAAGAGCCTGTACAATCATAGCCTTCTCTTTTGCATGGCGAGTTTTAAGGCGACAGAGAAGCCACAAACAAAGTACAACACCGAAGCAACACATTGCCCCAAAAATGCCCACTCCCACCCATTCCTTAAAAAAGGAAAAGGCAGAGGACAGCCAACTGGTGAATTGACCCAAAGTCACTGGTTCGACACGGGTACTATTCAAAACAGCAATCTGAGTTAGTTGAGACTGGATCAAGTTTTCTGCTTCCAAGGACCAGGTTCTGGATAGATATTCCCCGATTATGCGGGAGGCATTTCTGGAATCATTAAATCTGACAGAGGTTATACATAAATGTGCATGTTGATCAATACAACCCAAATGTACTAGGTCAGACAATTCCTCAACTTGAGCTTGAAGCAGATCTATCCTTTGATTAGCAGCCAAAATCCCAGATAAAATGTGTTGATTAATTTTACTTTGGGATTCAAGTACGGTGGATGTTTGTTGAATAACCTGATTAATAGTGGCAGCAGTTTGTACTTGGCTGGCCATGGCTACTCCAGCTGTAACTGCTGCAGCAGCAGATACCGCCACAGCTGTCACTATAGCTGCCGTAATTCCAAAATCTCTACGGGCTCTAATCAATTCAACAATAGGAAAGGATTCTGGATCTGCAGTAACTGGGATCGGTACAAAGGTTGGAATTTTCATAATCACTGCCATAGTCCAGGAGCCATTCCAACACTCAGACAAATAACAGGTAACATTAGAACAATTAAGCATCCCCTATGATGTATCATTAGCCAAAAGAAACAGGAACGGAGATTGGAGACAGACTGCTGCGGAGGGTAATGTAGCATTAGATAATTGTGAATTATTTGCAAAAATTTTAAGCCTCCTACCTCGCTCCGAGTCTTGGGTACTACCAGAAACATTAAACAGCCAACTTTGGACTCCTCGTAATTGAGCCAAAGCGGAAATATCAGCTGTGGCCCCCTTTTCATTGGAAATCAACTATTGAAACCAAGACCAACCTGCTCCTAAAGAGGAATTATTGTTGGAAGAATTATACAAGTATCTTTTAAGAGAGGGGGAAAAGGAGAAACCTTTAGCAACCTGATGTTTCTCCCAAGAATGATCTTGACAAGGCGTGAATATTGGAGGGAAGCCATACTCAGGGGTGCAATAAGGAGAAGCCTTAAAATGAGTGGCATTAGAGGTCTGATTAGAAGGAGACAACGAAATTAACACCTGGGAAGTAATGGCCAAAGTGGTAATATTTAACTCAGATGTATTCGTCGGGACTCTTCTTGTCAGGCGTTCTGGAACCCACACCGGCTCCGTCCGGTCCCGGCCCCCGGCGGCGCTCCGCTTTCTCCGCAGCGTGAGCCCGCTCCGCAGCAGTGCAGGCAGGTCCTTCAGCCGTGGCCGCAGCGACGCCGGCGGCTGCTTGTGCTCTGGCTCGCGGGCGCTGGGACTGCGGCGCAGAGCGCTGTCTGCCGCCACCGCTGTGGCCAGGGCCGGGTTCTCGCACGGCGGCTGCATCTTGACTGAGCCCACCGCCATCCTCATGCCCAGACCGCGGCGGCGGCCCCGGCAGCTTCTCTCAAAAACATCTGCAAAGTGCTCTGCTTTACTTTAAGTCCTTTTGAACGTAACAACCCATCTAAGGCCAACAAAATTGGGCTTGAAGAGGTAGCGCCCATAATGTTTTTAGAGCTATAAAGAAAGTGAAAGTACAAAAATCCCCACTCTCTTCCTTTTACAGGGGAGCGATCCGTTCTATGAATTCCCCGCTCTCTTCCTTTTACAGGGGAGCGTCCCTTTTCCCGCTCTCTCTTTCTTTATGAGGAGCGTCCCGCTATTAGCTTGCGGATTCCCACTTTACCTGGGAACTTACCGGTGCACCACCCTGACTGCTGAAAGTTCTGGATCCTGGGTTCGAGGAATATAATTCCCCGTACGGGCCACCAACTGTCGCGACCCCTCGCCGGCAAGGGAAAACACAACACAGGATTCTTCTTTCAGCAGTTTATTCAGGCCTTGATTCAAGTATCATCTTCTAGCGACCCCCCGCCGAGCGCCCAAGCACAGCCTAATAAAGCCTCCCGCATACCAATCCCAAGCTGCCACGTGGATCTTTCTCATAGGGTGGTAAGGGATTGCGCGCCAATTCTCCATAAAAGGAGTTGTTTATCACAGGCCACAGTGGAAGCCGGCGCCATCTTCTAATGGCGGCCACGGTCTATAGGAACGGCTCACCACAAGTGACAAATCCTCAGAAAGGGAAATGAAGAACACTACCCCATTTGCAATAACCTCAAAACAAACAAAAAACAAAAACAAACAAACAAAAAATTTGGAATCAACTTAATGAAAGAGGTGAAAGATCTATATATTAAAAATTACAGAACCCTAAAGAAAGAAATCAAAGAATACCTTAAAAGATGGAAAGAGCTACCTTGCTCTTGGATAGGCAGAATTAATATTACCAAAATGACCATACTACCAAAAGCACTATACAGATTTAATGTAATTCTAAAAAAAGCCCAATGGCATTCCTCATAGAAATAGAAAAAGCAGTCATGAAATTCTTCTGAAAAAATAAGAGACCTAGAATAGCTAAAGCAATCCTTAGGAGGAAGAGTGGAGCAGCTGGCATCACTATACCAGACCTTAAACTATACTACAGAGCAACAGTAATAAAAAGAGCATGTTATTGGCACCAAGACAGACTGGTTGACCAATGATACAGAATAGAAGATGCAGAGACTAACCCACAAAATTACAATTATCTTGTTTTAGACAAAGGTGCCAAAAACATACATTGGAGAAAAGATAGCCTCTTCAACAAATGGTGCTGGGAAAACTGGAAATCCATATGCAACAAAATGAAATTAAACCCCAATCTCTCAATATGCACAAAACTCAAAATGGATCAAGAACCTAGGAATAAAACCAAAGACCCTGCATTTAATAGAAGAAAAAGAATGCCTTAATCTCCATCATGTGGTATTAGGCCCCAACTTCCTTAATAAGACTTCTTTGACACAAGAATTAAAATCAAGAATCAATAAATGGGATGTTTTCAAACTAAAAAGTTTCTTCTAAGCAAAAGAAACAATCTGTGAGGTAAATAGAAAGCCTACATCTTGGGAGCAAATTTTTACCCTTCACACATCAGTTAGATCACTAATCTCCAGGGTTTATAAAGAAGTCAAAAGCTCAGCACCCAAAAACCAAATAACTCAATTAATAAATCAGCCAAGGACCCAAACAGACACTTCTCAGAAGATTATATAAAAATCAATCAACAGATATATGAAAAAATATTCATCATCATTAGCACTTAGAGAAATGCAAATCAAAACTACTCTAAGATTTCACCTCATTTCAGTCAAAATGACAGCTATTAAGAATACAAACAACAATAAGTGTTGGCGAGGATGTAGGGGAAAAGGTACACTCATACACTGCTGGTGGGACTGAAAATTGGTCCAGCCAATCTGGAAAGTATTATGGAGATTTCTTGGAATATTGGAGAAACACCATTTGACCCAGCTATTCCTCTCCTCAGTCTATACCCAAAGGACTCAAAAACAGTATACAAGAGGGACACAGTCACAATTCACAATGTTTATAGCAGGACAATTCACAATAGCTAAACTGTGGAACCAACCTATATGCCCTTCAGTAGATGAATGGATAAAAAAAATGTGGCATATATACACAATGGAATATTACTCAGCACTAAAAAATAACAAGATCATGGCATTTACAGGTAAATGGAAGGAATTAGAGAAGATAATGCTAAGCGAAGTTAGACAATCCCAAAAAACCAAATGCCAAATGTTTTCTCTGATATAAGGAGGCTTATTCATAGTGGGGTAGGGAGGGGAAGCATGAGAGGAATATATGAACTCTATATAAGGCAAAGAGGTTGGAGGGCAAGGGAAGGGGCATGTAGTTAGAAATGATGGTGAAGTGTGATGGACATTATTATCCAAAGTACATATATGAAGAAATGAATTGGTGTGAATATATTAAGTATACAACCAGAGATATAAAAAATGTGTTCTATGTGTGTAATATGAATTGGAATGCATTTTGCTGTCATACATAAATTTAAAAAATAATTTAAAAAAGTGAAAAAACTTGACAAAAAATTAAGACCGTATAAAAATTATAATGTAAGAGATTAAAACAACTTGCAGATATTTGAGTAAGTCAATTGAACTGAGTTAGTACTCTGCCTACTTTTATTTTTGTTATTATGAGTGATTTTTTCAATGAACTGGTATTGTATCATTTAAGTTTAGAAGGCTAGAAAACAGGAATAATCTTAATGTTTGAGCAAGGTGACAGAGTAAAACAATGTCTGCTTGGGGACCTATGCTGAAAATTATATTAAGTTTATGTGTTGAATATATTCCATTTTTTTAAAGTATGCCTTGATCTATTAGACTTAATAAAAATTTTGTGAGTTTCACATGTTGTAAAATGTGACATAAGCATCAGATCACATAAGTGTTTAATTAGAATGCAGATATATGAATCCATACATTTAAAATAATGGTGCTATTTTCTAGGTAAACTGCTTATTTACATATTTACCCAAGTCTAGGAACAGGATAATTTGATATACATTTTGACATTCTGTCTTTCCTTAGCTTCCTGAACTACAATTCTTTTTATTAATATATAAAATTTTCTCATCAAAATTGAAAATATGCACAAGTGGTTCATCTTTAGATTCCTATATTTTTCTCTTTCTTTCATCCTTCTGCAGGTTCACTGTCTTATAGTGTTTACTTGGGTGACTTTTAACCCAGTTAAAATCATAGTTTTTATCATGAATTTCTTTTCATTACCTCAATGACTACTATATTGTGATATCAGTAATGAATAGGTTAAATTAGAATGGAAAATTTATTCATGTGATGATTTATTCATTCAACCAGTAATATTGAGTGCTTACTACGAGTAACATTCTATATCTTGAAGACAAAGCATTGGATGGAATTTGATCCAATCACTGCCTCATGAATGTATGGTTCAGTGGATGAAACCATTATTGTTTAAATATCACAAATGCATACAGATAATTACAACTTCCTTTGATTCCCTGCAGAGTTGACTATTAATGAAGAATTCTAAATATAGAAAATTGAAATACAATTTAGAAAGAGAGCCAAGAACCTTTGTCTAATGATGGGAAACATAGAAACACATATAGATATTCCAACTTGACACATTATGATTTAGAAAATTCACAAGTTTGAAATCAGTGTAGTATCTTTGATAATAGCTAATATAATAGACAGAAAACTCATAATATTAGGCATAACATTAAAAAGAGGAACAAAGACCTGACATCAGTGGATGACTGACACTATTCAACAGAAGAACTTTGTATACAATGTTAGTAATAAAGACAATGTCTTGTTGGCAAAACAACAGCATATAGATGAAGCAAAATAGAGAGTCCAGAAATAAAGATACACAAATATAATTTTGATTTTTGACAAAATAACAGAATATTGCAATGAAGAAATGATAGTATTTTCATTCAATGTACTGGAATAACTGAAAGACCTTGCATTTCTCATAAAAATAATACAAAATGGATCATGGAAATAAATGTAAAATATGAAACTGCATAGCATCTATAATGTAGCATAGGAAAAATTTTGGCTATGTTTATCTTTGGTAATTACTGTCTACATACAGTCCAAAAATCACAATCCATGAATGAAAAAAATGAAGAAATTGGATTCTAATAAGATTATAAACCAGCATATGTATCCCTAAATAGACAACTAGATAAAGGAAATTTTTGTACATATATATATATATATATATATACTCAGCCCTTAAGAATGAAATGATGACATTTTCTGGCAAATGAATGGAACTTAACAACATCATGCTGATTGAAATATCCTAGACCCAGAAAGTCAAAAGTCAAATGTTTCTCTTATATGTGAAGACACAGAAAAATGAGGACTAAAAAGGAAGTATAAAATAGAAGGGATAACTGTGGAGCAGAGGAAAGATAATGAGGTGTGGGAGCAGGGGTGGGATAGGGAAAGAACAGCAGAATGACATTAACCAAACTACTTTATGTGCATACACAAATATATCTCAATGAATTCCAATTTTATGAATAACTATAGTACACCAATTTAAAAATAAATCAGTAAATGCATATTTGTAAAACATCTGAAAAAGTTATTCAAAGCATATTATAATATAAAAAGAAATATTAAAACTCAACAATTATAAAATAACCTATTACAAAATGGATGAAAGACCTGAATGGACACCTCCCCAAAGAAAACATACAAATAGGAAATAAAGACAATTAAAGTTACATAACATTCTTCATACACCATAAGGGAATCACATATAAAACAATGAAATTCCACGACCTGACAAATTATTATTAAAATGGTTAAAATCCAACAAATTGACAACACAAATTCTGCTGAGGACTTGGAGAGACAGGAGCTCACATTCATTGTTAGTGGGAATGAGTGCATAATGGTCCAGTCAATTTGGAAAACTGTCTCCATTTTTTTCAAAGCTACACTTAAGTTTACCATTCAGTCCAGGAATCACGTTGCTAGGTATTTACCTAAATAAATTTGAAATTATATTCATACCAAAAGCAACAGATAAATGTTTACATTTATTATGACCAAGATGTCTTTCAATAGATAAATGAATAAATAAAGTATGATTCACCTAAACAATAGTATATTATCAGCAATTAAAAAAAAATAATAAGCCTTCAGTCTTTGAAAAAAACAGAGACTTAAATGAGATTACAAACTGAAAACTGTCCAAAAACACTACGTGCTAAATAATTCCAACTAATGACATTCTGGAAAAGCTAAAGGTAGGAAGATAATAAAAAAATCAGAAATTTTTAGTGGATCCGGTGATAAAGAATGATGAGTAAGTGGAGCACAGGATATTTTTAGATCATTAAAACTATATGTATAATATTGTCACTGTGGAACATGACATTAACCATTTGTCAAAACTCAGAAGTGTAAAACCAAAAGTCTAAACAGTAAAGTAATTTGTGTGTAGAGTTTATATAATCTATGAATATTATTTTTTTAATCTAAAAAATATTCCACAATATACAAGCATTAATAATAAAAAAAAAATGTGTGGTATAGTGGCCCATAGAAATATATGGAAATTTAGGTTTGGATGTTCAATTTTTGTGTTAACTAAAACTGCTCACAAAATGATGATTAATTTTAAAAAAATCAACAGAGAAGAAATAGCACTTCAAATAGGGAATAAATGGAAATGGAATATTTTTTGTCAAAACAAATATGAAAGATATCAAGGTAAAAGCAATGATGTGCTACTTTTCCCCCTTATTTATATTTTACAGTATTTAAATGCATTAGGAAGAAGATTGTCACTGAATTTTTTTTACAATACTTTTCTGATCTTAATGTTTTAAATTGCAGTATAGCATATAAATTGGCATAAATTTTCTGCTGTCAAACAAATATCAACTTAGGTGTTATTTTCTTAATGATTTGCATATCAATGTTTATAACACCTTCATAAAGACAAATATTTTATTTTTCAAGCTACTTTGTATTCACAAAATGAAATAGTAATTATAGTGTCTGAAAGTTTTCATCCTCATTTTTTTATGTAAGTAAATGAGTAAATATATCAGATAAATATATACAGATTTCTGTTTTTTATGTCATTCCCTTTCATTTTTCTCTTTTTTAAAAAAATGTTCTTTATTTGTTCTTTTTAGAAATACATGACAGTAGAGGGTTTTTTTTTTTTTTTTTACTAAAGTGCACTTTAACATATTATACATACATGGATTATTACTTCCCATTCTTGATGTTATACTACATGATATGGAGTTACACTGGACATGTATTCTTTTATGAACATAGGACAGTTAATTTCTAGTTTCATTCTATTGTCTTTCCTACTCCTATTCTTTCCCTTCCCTTCATCACCCTTTTTCTAATTCAGTGAAATTTCTACTCTCTACCTGCTTATCATGTGTTAAAATCTGTATATGAGAGAGAACATTTGGTCTTTGGTTTTGAGGGATTGGCTTATTTCACTCAGCATAATAGTCTCCAGTTTCATTCATTTACAGCAAATGGCATAATTTCATTGTATGGCTAATATTCCACTGTGTATACATACTATGATCTCTTTATCCATTCATCTATTGAACAGCACGTAGGTTGCTTGCATAACTTACCTATGGTGAAATGAGCTGCTATAAACATTGATGTGGCTGCATCACTATAGTATTATAATTTTAAGTCCTTTGGGTATATACCAAGAAGTGGGGTAACTGGGTCAAACAGTAATTCCAGTCCAAGTTTTCTGAGGGATCTCCAAACTGCTTCCCAGAGTGGTTGCATCAGTTTACAGTCCCACCATCAGTGTATGAGTGTACTTTTACCCTCACATCCATACCAACATTTATTGTTGCTTGCATTCTTTTTTAAATTTTTTAAAAATTTGTTTTAATTAGTTATACTTGACAGTGGAATGTACTTTGATACATCATATATAATAGAGTATAATTTATCATTCTTCTGATTATACATGATGTAGAATCCCAACAAATAGTATACATGTACATAGGATAAAAATGTCTGTTAATTCTACTGTCTTTTCTACTCTGGTACCACTTTCCCCTGCCTTCACTGACCCCTACTTAATCTAATGCAACTATATTCTTCCCTACCATGCACCCCATTGTGAATTAGCGGCTGCATATCAGAGAAAACATTCAACTTTGGGCTTGTTGGTTTGAAAACATAAAAGACCCAAAATAGTTACTTCCATTCTTGATAATTGCCATTATGACTGGAGTGAGATGAAATCTAGATATAGTTTTAATTTGCATTTTTCTAATCGCTAAAGATGTTGAACATTTTTTCATGTATTTGTTGACTGATTGTCTTCTGTGAAGTGTCCAGTTTCTTTGTCCATTTATTAATTAATTGGGTTATTTGTGTTTTGGTGTTAAGGTGTTTTTTTGTTTGTTTGTTTGTTTTTTAGTACTGGGGATTGCACTCAGGGGCACTCAACCAGCCCTATTTTGCATTTTAATTAGAGACAGGGTCTCACTGAGTTGCTTAGCTCTTCTCCAGGTGCTGAGGCTGGCTTTGAACTCCAGACCCTCCTGTCTCAGCCTTAAGCTGCTGGGATTACAGGTGTGTGTCACTGAGTCTGGCAGGTTTTTGAGTACTTTATATATTCTGAACATTAGTGCTCCATCTGAGGTGCAGTTGGCAAAGTTTTCTCTCAGCCTGTAGTCTCTCTCTTCATGTTTTTGATTGTTTCCTTTGCTGTGAAGTAGTTTTTAGTTTGATACCATCCTATTTATTGACTCCTGATTTTACTACTTGCACTTTTGGAGCGCTGTTGAGGAAGTCGTTTAATAAGCCAACATGATGGAAAGTTGGTTCTAAATTTTCTTCTAGTAGGGACAGGGTCTCTGGTCTAGTACCTAGATCCTTAATTTACTTTTAGTTGAGTTTTGTGCATGGTGAGAAATAGGTGTCTACTTTCATTTTCTTACATATGGATTTCCAGTTTTCCCAGTACAATCGAAGAAGCTACTCCAAATATGTTTACTATGACTTTGTCATGTATGAGATACTGTATTTACATGGGTTTGTCTCTTTGCCTTCCATTCTGTTCCATTGTTCTTCATGTCTGCTTTGTTGCCAATACCAAGCAGTTTTTTTTTAACTGTAGTTTGTAGTATAATTTAAGGTCTGATTGTTGTGATGCCCTTCTTCACTTTTCTTGCTAAGGATTTCTTTGGCTGTTCTGGGCCTCTTAAGTTTCCAAATGAATTTCATGACTGCTTTTCCTATTTTTATGAAGAAAGCCATGGGAATTTTAATAGGAAGTGCATTAAATCTGTATAATGCTTTTAGTAGTATGGCCATTTTGACAATATTATTTCTGCCTATCTAAAAATATAAGAGATCTTTTCATCTTCTAATGTCTTCTTTAATTTCTTTCTTTAGAATTCTATAGTTTTCATTGTAGAGACTCTTATTTTGATAGATTGACTCAAAACTAATTTTTTTTGAGGCTATTGTGAATGGGATAGTTTTCCTAATTTCTCTTTCAGTTGATTCATCATTGATATATAGGAATTCCATTTATTTATGAGTTTCAATTTTTATATCCTGCTATATTGCTGAATTCATTTATGAGTTCTGAAAGTTTTTTGGTGAAGTTTTTTGATCTTCTAAATATAGAATTATGTCATTGGCAAATAGGAATAGTTTGAGTTGTTCTTTTCTTATTCATACCACATTGTATTTTCTGCTTAATTGCTCTGGCTAGAGTTTCAAGGGCTATGTTGAATAGAAGTAGTGAAAGAGGGCAGCCCTGTCTTATTAAGTTTTTAGAGAGAATGCTTTCAGTTTTTCTCCATTCAGTATGATGTTGGCCTTGGGTTTAGCATATATAGCATTTACAATGTTGACAGACGTTCCTACAATCCTTAGCTTTTCTCATGTTTTGAACATGAAGGAGCACTGTATTTTGTCAAATGCTTTTTTCATCAATTTATTTCTGTACATTCTAAAGTCTTTCACTGACATTTCTTTCACTGTGGTGTTGATGGATTATTTTACTGAAGTAACTTGATTTGCTTAGGGTGATTGGTTTCCTTACTTTTTTGTGTTATTTTTGTGTCTACCCATCTAACAGTATTTATCTGAGGCAGTAGAGTTTCTACCCTGTAGACTTATGGTATCACTGAAGGTTTCCAGTACCTCAACGTTTAGGGGAGACAAATAATAACAACAAACAAGGTGAACAATGTAAGACAGTAACCCAAATAGTTCCTACTATGACATGTACAACATTCAACATTAATTGTCACAATAAACAAAAATGATATGATCAGTTATTGCCCACAGTAAAAGCATTAAATTTGCAAAAAAAAAAAAAAAAGGCTTGCAATTTCAAATGGTAGACAGGGAGAGAACAAAAGTGATGTAGGAAGTGATGATTATGAAGGAAGAGGAGAGAAAATAGAAGTAAAAATTTAAAGAAACAGTGAAAGAGAGAACAATAGAGTTTGATTGTTAGTGGAAGGCAAGAGAGAAAGAATATCAAGGGAAACAGATAAGTGAGAGAAATATATATACATATACATATATATATATATATATATATATATATATGATACAAATTTTAAAAGTTAATAAAATTAAAAATAAAAGAATACAAACCAAAATTGAAATTATTAAACAGACATCCTAGTCCTCAAGAAAAAATGATCCATAAAAAATATTGGCTTCAAAAATGCTAGAAATGCATAAAAGCACAAATATGAATATGAATAAATGTTCATGAATTATTAGGGTCACAATTAAAAAGGAAAAAAAAGAAGAAAGATCTCCATTAAAAAGTTAAAGAATTTTTGTTCAATAAAGTTCAAAAGATTATCATCCTCTCTTCTCAGCAGTGCTAGGTGGCATGGCCTGGACTGTGATGCCTGCCATCAGGGTGGTTTTGCTGGAGTGAGAGAGGAAATCCTGTGGGTCGACCTTCTGGAGGTGGGTTTTAGGCATAGCTGATCTCCAGAATTTTGTTGAATTGCAATTTGGAGATTTTAAATCAATACATCTCCAGGGCCCAGCAATTGTCAGACTGTGATGGAAGACTGCACCCTAGGGATCTCCCTAGGGTTTCACTTATTCAGTGAAGGAGAAAATTCAGTCCCCTCTGTCACCTGTGGACCCTACATTTTCTGCTCTGGGTTCAGTCTCCTAACTCAACATCTCCTGCCCCTGCCCTTTTGAATTTTGAGCCAGGCACATCTCTCTTAGCCCATCTTTTGAGCAACTGGATTGGAAGGGGAGGAGAAGAACTGGATGGGTCTCTACAATCACTATTCTCCTGTGTAAACTCCTCTCCAAGTTTGATTTTCCCCTGGTGTCACCTAGGTACTCTCTATGTCATGCAATGTGAGTTTTCCAGGCCCGTATTTCAGGCCAAATTCAGATTTTCTAGGAATCAACTTCCCCAGCTGCTGTACCCTTCACTGCAGCTGCAAATTGGGTCCTTCCTTTGTTCTCTGCACACTGTCAGGAGAGATGCAGCTTCTCTGAGCACAAGAATATTGTGCAGAACACCTTTCAGTTTAGTTGGGCAGTGTCTTTGATCTCTGAACTCTCCATGCCTCAAGCCGCCTAAAACTGAAGGTATCCTTAATTCCTTTATCCCTTCACTTTGCTTGAAGAAGGAAAGCTCTGACTGGTACCTCCAGTGGCAGCAGTGGCACTGGGGTTTTCTTCCTTATTTTATTATATCCAAGATACTGAGTTGCCAATCTGCTTTAAATGTCCAGTATTAGTTTTCATCAAAATCCCTCTTTTTTTTTTCTTTTTTCCACTCACCATGATGTAAAGCTGCTTTTCTGCAGTCTTGCTCTCATACCACAGAGTAGTCAGGGAAGCAACCTTCTCTATGCCATCATCTTGAAACATCCCCCCTCTATTTTCTCTTTATACCTTTATTATTATTAATAGAATAATAATTATTATTTTGGTGGTGGTTGTTTATTTTACACTTTATATTTGGAATATTTTAATAAAAACCTTGGAAACAGAGTATCAAGAATATTTTCATCTCTGAAATCTCTAAATTCCTGAAATTTAGCATCTTTCTCTTCAATTTGTCAGTCTCTTCTTTATTTCCCCTATTCATTAGAGGTCTTAGTTTTTTTGTTTGTTTGTTTGTTTTTAACTCAGAGGCACTCAGCCACTGAGCCACATCCTCACTCCTATTTTGTACTTTATTTGGAGACAAGGACTCACTGAGTTGCTTAGAGCTTTGTCATTGCTGAGGCTGGCTTTCAACTTGCTATGCTCCTGGCTCAGTCTCAAGAGCCTCTAGTATTACAGAAGTGCACCACTATGCCTGGCCTATTCATTAGACTTTCAAAGAGTATTGTTGAATACTTGCTGGAATGCCCCACTGTTTGTATTTTCTGTCTTCACAGTTGTATTCAAGTAATAAGCTGTGGGGCAATAACACATAGATGAGGTATTCTGATCTCATATGATAGTGAGTTCATGATAGAAAAGTGAATATTTGGGGTGATATGAGACTCAGTCACATTGTTAAGAAACAGACTGTCTGCCAGATTTCTTATCTATAGAGTTTCCATGTTTCTCTCTGCATTACTTAATTTTTGTAAGTCTGTCACTCTGTAAAATATATACTTAAGGAGAGGGTATCTACATATATTATTTGAAGTTGTTATAAAGAAATTTTTTTTTCCTTTCTTATCATGTATTTTATAACAGTATGGATTTATCAGTATTTTATTGGTTTTTGAGTTACATTACATTATTTTGATAATTGTATTGTTGTTGAGTTATTCTGACTTTGTATATGGGAGCTTTCTTAGGTTGTTTTTTTTTATATTTATCTTTTTTATTTTAAAGAGAGAGAGAGAGGAGAGAGAAAGAATTTTTTAATATTTATTTTTTTAGTTTTCGGCGGACACAACATCTTTGTTTGTACGCGGTGCTGAGGATCCAACCCCGGCCGCACGCACGCCAGGCGAGCGCGCTACCGCTTGAGCCACCTCCCCAGCCCTATATTTATCTTTTTGACTATTCTTTTTTAAAATATAAATTATCTCTGATAAAAGATTATATGGCTCATAGTTATGTCATTTTATACAGTACACATAGTTAGAAATACATCATTCTTCTACTCTTTCAAGATGTATTTCTTGCTCATACATTCATTTTTTTATTTACTCCATGTTTCTTGAGTACTCACCATTTGCCAGTCTCTGTTTTAGGAACTGTAGATAGTCTAGAGAATGAGATCAGTGATGTAATAGGGTGCTCAATGGAGTAGAGCACTGTAGGCTTTTGTACAGAATTATGGCTTTTTCTTAAGAAAAAATATGATGCTCCTGTAGTGTACTGAGCAGATTACTAAATTAATTGCCCAGGTATAAAACCGAATTACTCAAACTGCTATGTTAAAATGAAATATAGTTTGGCAAATGTTCCCAGGGAGATCAATTGGGAAAAATGATAAAAGTGAGGCAGATGATGTTATGATAGCTATGAGAATAGTGAATAGATTGCATTCTAGATTTCTGATGAATCAGATGTTAAGTATGGGTAAAAAATCACTCCAAATGTGGAGTCCAGAACAACTGAGTTAAGGTTATGCAACACATGTGCACAGAAGTGTATGCAAATGCTTGTGCAAATTTCCACACATATAAATGCATGTAAATGCACATGTATCTCTACTTTTATGCTTTTGAAAATACAAAATATTGAGTATAATGATGATGTACAACATGAAATTATAACTGAACAATATATAAATGAAACTGATGTCCTTATTGTGTAGTAAACATTTGAAAAAAATATTATATTTATTTTAAAAAGTAAAGGGTAGCCTCATATACATAACTGAATTTTTTTCCTCCATACTTTTAGCCATTTTCCTTAAAATGTTTTTATTTAAAAAAACATTCTAGAATGTTCTCCTTTAATATCCCTTTGAATCACTGACAATATATTTTAGAGTATTTTTTCTTGCTAATTTTTCTTCACCATATGTAAAATATAAGAATACTTGCAGTCTCTTTATGAAAATCTCTCTTTCCAGGTTGTTTATCACATTTCATTGTTTATTCTGAGATTATTTAAATTTACCCCAATTTGATGTTGTGGGAAGTGTGATGTTTAGTACTAATTTTCTATATCAATTCAATAATTTTCCGAAGACACAGAATGTGTAGAAATGCTAAAATAAGATTAGGTTCTTCTCCCTAAGTTATAAAATTTTTGTCTACATATTCTAATCTCATTTTTTACCATCTTTTCATTCCATGTATTGAGTGAAAACTTCACCATTTTTTGATGTGTGTATCTTGAGTTTTTTGAAATGTATAATAGTGCTGATGAAAATAAATCTCTCAGAATGTTGTAAATGTAAATGTGCATATATAAACATATATATATATATATATATATATATATATATATATATATATATATATATATGACATTAGTCTTAAGATAAATTTTAAAATGTGTTACATAATGCAATTTTTCATAATTGGAACTATGAAATGGTTTAACTATATTTAGCTAAATTTAAATATAGCTTAATGTGAATGTGCATGCAACAGTATGCATGTTTTTGAAGATAAGTGCATCCAGAATTCAGAAATAATAAAAACTATCTATTTTCATGCTTTGGAATCTCAGATAAGAGTGGTCATATTAAGAAGCAGAGATAAAAAGAGACAGCAAGAAATAATTCAAATGCTGGTAAAGTAATACCCTATCAACACTGCAGCAATTCTTAATGTGTGTTATATATAGAAATAAGATCAGTCATTGTTTTCAAGCCTGCTAAATAAAACTGAACTCTCGGAATGGCATGCCACTTGACCTCTCAGGAGTTCGCCAGAGGTATTTAACTGGTGTAAAGGGGACTCACTTGCAAGTGTCTCCTGTTTGCATGACAGTTTCTCCTGCTAGTTCACACAATGTTCAAAAGACACAGGTCCCTTGCCTCAGATCGCAAGCGAGAATTATTCTTCCAAAGAGTTTCACGGTCCATAATGAAGAATGATATAAGAAATTTCCACTCTTTGTCGCAACTTGTACTCTCAGCAGGCCCTCTAAAAGCAACTCCAGCAGTCAAGCACTCAAAAACTACTCACTTTGAGATAGAAATCCTTGATGCTCAAACCAGGAAACAGATATGCATCGTGGATAAGGTGAGTTTTATTTACTTAATTGTTTTAATTATATCTCAACCAAAGATTATTAATCCCTTGATTAAATGCTTACAGGACTGTGTTAAGAAAACATTCCTATCTTTTAAACTTAATTTTAAATTGAACAGGACAGAAACTTTATGAATTGTTTCAGGGGAAGATATTTGCTGTGTTTTAATATTCTATTTAAATTAATTAAATGGTAAATAATAATTAGGATATGGTTTTCCAGCTTTCTGTTGACCATTATGCCCAAGTGAATTTCTAATGCTCAATATCTCAGCCTATGATAAAACTATTTCTAGATTTTCTCATCAGGCATTTTATTGCATGTGCAAATTAGTATAGAATTTCAAGTGTTTGTAGAAAATAATAAGCAAAATGTCATGGAAGTTACCAGTAGCAATACAAAATATTTATCATAAAATCTAGCCATTTTAAAACTTTATGTTAAGGTGTTATTTGGCTTAAAAATAACTTTTGTTTGTTTAAAAACACAAGTTCACTTTTGTTTGCTTAAAAATCAGAGTTCAAATTCCTGAAAAGAATGTCTATTCACATTCATCCAATTTATACTCATATTCACAGATGGGTCATTAAGAAATGATAAAATACATACATCTCAAGTGAGAAAATTTAAGTGTGAATATATGTGCAGATTTTAGATATACATATATATGTAAAATAATACAAAATAATTTATTTCTCATAAAATTGAAAAGTAACTAGTTTATGAAGAGAAAGGCTTATGTTTTTAATACAACATTCCCTAATTTATTTTGCTTTAAAAACATGCTGCAAGAGTGTTTGCTGTCATCTTAAAAATAAAATTCAACTATGCATTCCATTTAATCATTCTCTAGATGGGCTTTTAGATAAGAGGAAAAGAGAATAAATTATTTACTGCTTTTAATTCCCAAGATCATCTGTAGTTTCATGTTTACTAATTGCAATAACATAACCAATCTATTAATTGTGCAATATTATTTATTTGTGATGAAAATAAAGATTAAGGACTTTTACAATTACATACAGATCATAGATTGTATTTAATAGATCAAAAAATTTTCCTTTTCTACAATTTTGAATAATATGCTTTTTAATATTTCTACTGGGGCATATATATGATTAATATATTATGTAAAATAGAATTTTGATATATGGAATTCATACATGATATAATTTCTTTTTACTATCTCAATAAAAGTTTGGATTTTTTAATAGCATACAAGAGTATCATAAACTTAGAAAATAAAATTATCAATCAGAATTTGCTACTGTTGGCAATATCTCATTATCAATAATCAAAATTGTATAACAAGGATACCATTAAATCAGGGGAGATTAGACAACTAATGGAATAGAAAGAAAGTAAGTCAGATTTCTACCTTGAAGTGATAGGAAGTAATCAGTGTCTAATCAGTTCCTTCATACATGTAAAATATGTATGACTGAGATTTTATTTGAAGGTAAGAGGAATTTTTGTGTTTCTGGATATCAGTTTGAAAAAATAGAAAAGAAAACATTCAGAAAGTCACCATTCTTAAAGATTTTTTCTTATTAATCTCATATGTGAACTGTTAAGAGTCCTGGTATTTTCACCTCAAGTGGA
Organism: Marmota flaviventris; assembly: GCF_047511675.1. Lineage (NCBI taxonomy): Eukaryota > Metazoa > Chordata > Mammalia > Rodentia > Sciuridae > Marmota > Marmota flaviventris. The sequence continues at coordinate 49,946,862 of NC_092504.1, read as the reverse complement.
AAAACTTTATAGAAGTCCAGTAGGCTAAATAGGAGATTAACTTTGGATTCCTCACCTTCCTTTACTGCACAATCCATTTATAGGACATATAACATACTGTATTCAAACCTTTGACTTCACAGTAGAATTTAATTGCATTGTTTTCTTATTTTTATTTTTTTAATTTGGTAAATTGTTTCATAATGCTTATGGCACACTTGAGACAAAAAAAGTGGATGACTATTTTTTTTATTCAAGATTCCTAGCAGTTTGCATTTATAAATATCAGAAAGTCAAATTTTCTATCTTGTTTATGACACTGTTTTTCTTAGACAGGTTAGTAAGCTATTTATTAAGATAACATTAAGTCCTGTTTTTGCACTTGGCTTTTACCCAGTATACAAAAGGAATGTTGCTTATCACTTGGTCCCTGTCTTTCAATACTTATCACGTTACAAGTTAGTACAAGTTAAGTATGATATACTTTGGAACTAAACATGCCGGAACTGAATCCTTGCTACATCATGCCTATGTATGAAGACTAAAAAAAGCCAATAAATTGCTTCTCCCAGGGCTTGTATTTAGAATATAGGTATAATAAAATCTATTTTGTGAGCTTATATTAAAAAGAAGAATAATGCCTTAAACATGACAGTAACAATTTCTTTTAATTTTAATAATAATTTTGAAAGACAATGTGGTTTATACCTATAATCTAAAAAAAAAAAAGAGAAAACTTTTATATCTGGCTCAAAATTTTAAATATGTTTTTTGATATTTGATTATCTAATGACATGACAGGAAACCTTCTACTAATTTCTCCAGCTTCAGCCTTTTATTGTCCCTGTTTTGAAGTGTTGTAATTGTCTACCTCATTTGGCTTTTCTCATTCTGTGTGAGCCTCTTCTATTACTGCTCAGAATGAGAGCTTGCTGAAGCACCAGTGAGGCAGTGACAAAAACGTATGCTAAATTCAAAAGGCCATTCTCATACTATGTTGACAACATTTTCCACTGTTAATAAATTCATTTTTTCTTTGTGGTATTGTGGATTGAATCCAGGAGTGTTTTACTACAGAGTTGCATTCCCTGATCATCTCCATCTCCTCCTCCTCCTCCTCCTCCTCTTCCTCCTCCTCCTTACTTTTTCTCCTTATTCTTTCTCCTCCTCCTCCTTATTCTTTCTCCTCTTCCTCCTCCTCCTCTTCCTCCTCCTCCTTACTTTTTCTCCTTACTTTTTCTCCTTATTCTTTCTCCTCCTCCTCCTTATTCTTTCTCCTCTTCCTCCTCCTCCTCCTCCTTACTCATCCTTTTCCTCCTCCTCCTTCTCTTCTTCCTCCTTCTTACTTTTTCTCCTCCTCCTCCTCCTTATTCTTTCTCCTCCTCCTCCTTATTCTTTCTCCTCATCCTCCTCCTCCTTACTCATCCTTTTCCTCTTCCTCCTCCATCCTCCTCCTCCTCCCTCCTCCTCCTCCCTCCTCCTCCTCCTTCCTCCTCCTCCTCCCTCCTCCTCCTCCCTCCTCCTCCTCCTCCTCCTCCTCCTCCTCCTCCTCCTCCTCCTCCTCCTCCTCTTTCTTCTTCTTCTTCTCTCTCTCTCTTTCTTTCTCTCTTTTTTTCTTTCTTATTTTGGGACAATATCTTGCTAATTTGCCAAGATTAGCCTCAAACTTATGATCTTCCTCCCTCAGCTTTCTGAGTTGGTGACATTGTAGGAATGTAATCAGAGCCTCTTCTATAAAATATTTTGTTGAATTTTGTTGTATATATGTAGTTTAACCTGTAGTACTTTGTCGGCTACTCCCTTTCCTTTCTGCTGATTCATTATCTGCTGTATTGGGTGTGGACGCTCAGCTCAGGCATCAGAACTTCTTTCCATCTTCAGCAATTGCCATATTTAGTTCTATAGTTATAACTATCATCTGCCTATTGATGACTTTAAAGTTTATAACTGCAATCTATTTCACTTCCTGAACTTTTTTTTTGTTCATCTGTATATCTAGCTATCTAGTTATCTATCATCTATCTAATCTATTTACTTATGTACAATCCATCTGGATCTTTCTAGGTATTTCAAACTTAGTATATCTAAAACATCACTTTGTCTTTTCCCAATAATATTCAATATTGTTCTCCAAATAAATAAGTGGGAACTACATTCTTCAAATAGCTCAAGGCAAAGACTTAGAGGAGTCCTTATTCATCATCTCTTAATCTCACCCCACATGAAATCTATCTTCTTGGCATTACCTCCAAAATATATCCAGACTTTGACAAACTTCCACCACCTCTACTGCCAGAACTCCTAGATCTTTACCCTACTTTTGTCATTAGCACTTTCAATGTATTCCCTACATAGAAACCAGAACCAGCCTGTTGAATTGTGTCAGATAATACCATGCTCTTCTCAAAACTAGTCAAAACTAGATGAGGCTAATCTCCTTTATATCTTAACAGTCATTCCTGCAAACCTACTGACTATTTAAAACTGCTATTTAAAACACTATTACTTTTCCTGTTTTAATTCTTTACTGAATTTATTACCATCTAACATACATTTTTTTAAATTAGTTTATTTGGCTTACCTTAATATGTCAGCTTCACAAAGCAAAGATTTTGTGGTTACTTGTTTTTCACTCCAGTATTTTCTGGGTTTATAGCAGTATTTGGCACAAAGTGTTTAACCAGTATGTAATGAATAAATGGACAGCTGTTTGAGAAGTATGTGGATTTGAAAGTGCACATGTCTAGTAGTGAGAGTTTTAAGGTAGACGGATATAATATTGAAAATACATCTATTTTATGAAAAATGCAAATATATTAACTTAAAAAGGCATTTTCTAAATCCATTTCACCAAATCCCAAATTCCTCATAGCCTGCCCCAAACACAGATGCAGATAATGTAACTTTGTATTTTCGAATAATTCATTAATAGATAGTCATGCTCTGATGACAAAAGTTAGCACATTTTATCAATATCAGATGGAGATATTGATTTAATTAATTTAGTTATTTCCCATGAGTGCTTAGCATAATATAACCAATTAAGGATGATTCAAACTGAAATATCAAAAATAAATTTTAAAACTTTTCTTTTTAAAAATTCTTTTTAGTTGTAGATGGACACAATATCTTTATTTTTATTTGTTTATTTTTTATGTGGTGCTGAGGATTGAACCCAGGGCCTCACACATGCGAGGCAAGTACTCTACCACTGAGCTAAAACCCCAGCCCCTAAATTTTAAAACTTTAACAATGAATTATTTCCAGTTGTTGCCTATTTTTGCCTTGCTTCTATTTTGGTAAATTTCAGAAGCTTATCTGGTGATAAGTCACTGAATCCAGAGCATGACAAGAACTCTAAACGCTAGGACTGATAAATGTTTCCAGTATCATCCCAGTCACTCTTTGATCTTTTTTCCAAGGAAATTGACCTCAAAAGATCACTTTTTCTGGTGATTTTTTTTCATTATGTCAAAATTCTGAAAAACTTTCTTGATTTCTTACAAATAAAACAAAGTGCTTAATGATTTTCTAATCTTTCTAGTGGCCAAAATAACAGAGAATAGTAGGGAGCATTATGGAATTGGAAGACTGCATAAAAATTGAACACTTAACTCTTAGAAATTTAGAGAATTCTTGATTGACAATTGTCAAGATTGTCACTTTTAATGTTTTACTTTGCACCTGATACTTTTCCTTGTTTTGTTTATCTATAACATGAAAATGTGATGTACCTTAGAATGTCTTCTGGAAGTTTCAGAACCTCATGTTTCTTCCTTTTTCTTCTTTTTTCTCTTTCTCTACTTCTCTTCTCCCCTTCCTCTCATCCCTGCCTGTTTTTCTTCTCCTTCTCAGTCCACTTGCTCCTACTGTTTCTGATAGAGCATGATATAATTAAAAACTTATAAGCTTTGAATTCAGATGCAAGAGAATTTTGATACAAACTTCAAGGTGCATTTTCTTTTTTTTTGGAAATTTTCCAATATCTCTGTCCCTTATTATCCTTTTCTGCAAATGAATTTGATATTATTTTTCTATCCCTTTATAGAGGAAGACATTGTAACACAGAGATAGTGATAGATAGCAATGAATAAAATTGTTCATAACAAGAGGTCTTAATATTCTACCCTGAGAAGCATTAATGAGTGCCCTTAGCCTAAATTGGGTTTTGTTTATTTCATGGCTGTAAACTATAAAGATATCATTATTGTCCTCTAATATATGAAATGTAGTGATACTTTATTTATAAATTCTACATAAATAAGTTTAGAAAATGCATTTTTTTATTCAGAAGTCCAAGCAAGATAATTTCGATGATAAGGGAGACATTGGTAGTATCAAAGATTGTTAAGAACCATAGACAAATATTGTAAGCATTCCTGGCATTGAATGTCATGGTGTTTATTGTCGTATTTAATAGGCTACCTAAGGTAAAGGGATTTGAGGGGAAGTGCAATATGGAACAGGTTATGACAATCAGTAGAGGATACAAAATTTGACTTTGTTGGCAGATATTTCTTTTGTAACCAGTTTATTTTCAGCTCTGCACTCTCTCTTATGATAAGTTCTTGTGATTCCTCTTCTTGGAATTGCTTTAATCTGTTCTCTAATACTACTGCATGTTTCATCATTCTAACCTGCTCACCATTCCTAGACCACATTTTGCAATTTCTATTTTTTGAATTTTGAGCAAACTTGATTCCTTTGCTTGGGGTGTTTTCTACCACAATCTGTCCATTTCACAAGGTCCAATGGAGCTGATAAGTCCTTTGTGTGGCACATATGAGATCCTATATGCAGATGTGTTCTTCGTCCCAATAACACTTGCTTCAAACATCCATTATATCTTTTATCTAATAGTTGGTAATGTGATTTTGTAAGCTATCACGGAAAAATGAAATAATAACGGTGCTTTTTCACTCTGATAATAATAATGAAGTGGGACTTCTCATTGCTAAACTAGTATTTAATTATTAATAATTTATTTCCATTGTATTTTCAATGTGTATCAGTTCATGAAAAATAGAAATAAAAATGCAACTTTGTGTACATGGTTTGAGAATCACTGAGTTAGAGGGCATGAAAATGTACTTCTTAAAATTGACATGAAACAAACAAATCATGTGACCTAAATGTTTTTGTACAAGGAATACATATTGGATATAAAATTAGAACATGTCACATCCAGGCTCCTCTTGCACTCTATTCTAAAGATAGCATTCTGTTGACAGGCAAGGTAAAACTAATAACTCTCAATGATATGTGTTATAAATATAGAAAATAGGCAATAGCTTAAATGACTTAAACTTTTAGACCTATGAAAAGAGAATAAAACTGTTTTTTTAAAATTTTCCTTTAAATAAAATCAAGAAAGATGGGATAGAAAAAGAAATGCTAACCATTAGGGAAATAAAAATAAGTGGACATATTGTACAATTAAAAGAGAGTCTTTTTCTTATTAAATTGAGATTGAATGTAAAAAGTTAATAGTTAAAAACACCTGTTCACAAAGTACATAGACTTTGTTAACATTTCTGTATGAGGAAATAGAGTAATAACTATGACCAAGACAGATAAATAAAGGTGAGAGGTGTATGTCTATTTTGTTATTCATATTGCAGAAGGAGCTATTTATAAGTGGCTACTACAGATTACATGGGTTGAAAATTAAATATTTTTCTTTCTGTACAATATAGGAGCCTTCCTGGAAAGAAAGATTACACATTTTAAAATAAATTGTAATATAGCACATGGCAAACACAAATTTACCTCAAACCATACTGAAATGGCTATGGAAATAATTATTTGTCTATGAAGTTTAGGTGTGAAGATGAGAGTAAAACAAGTATTTCATTAAAGGATGCATTTAAAATCTTAAAAATCATACAAAACAATGTGTTATTCTGGGTGATGTGGAAAGAACATTCCAAAAAAGAATAATTAGCATATTACAGGCAAAGAGCAGGTAGGTAGCAAGTAAGACTCCTGGCCTAATGTTATTATGTGTATGAATTTTGTTGTAGAATGAAACAAACAGAATAAAATGGTATGGCATGGCTGATGATAGAGGATCTAGATGCCTTGTTAAGGCATTCAGACATTACATCACAAATTAGGGGAATGCTTTTTCAGAGCTCTGTTTCAGAAGATTAAATCTGACAACTATGTGGAAGATAGAACAAATAGTAAGAGTTTGAAGATGGTTCAGTAAAACTGAGAAGCAGATCTTTTGGAAGCCTGCTCATGAGTCCCATATTTGGGAGACAACATGATCTCATGGGATTTGCTTAGGCTTTGCAGATACTCAAACACCTCTTATACTTAAACAGCTCATGACATTAGGCAAAGTTTGTATTTTCATTCCCCTTATATTGATATATGATATCCTGTTGGAGGTATCCCAAATTACCACCTTCCATAAAGAATTTCCTCAAATTGTTATAACATACAGCCTTCAATACCTTAGGCTATAGTTAACAAATTGACACTTATAAATTTAATAATGAAACTAAATTCTCACATTCATTATATTTTTAGGGAATTAATATATAAAGAAAATTCAATAAAAATTTCACATGCTACTAAAAACACCAATGTAAATATATTTTCCCCCTGTATATGTGCATAATCTGAGTTTTTTCAAAGTAAGTACAATTTTTTTCAAAGTAAGTAAAAATCTATTAGTGCATCTTTAAGATGCACTTGAGCTTTTAAGATGTATACAGGCACATATTCTACTTCTGTCTTTACTACACATCAGCAATCTGTTATAATCAGTTCGGGCTGCTATTTCAAAATTATCATAGATTAAATGGCTTACAAAAACAGAAATTTATTTCTTAAGATATTGCCAGTTAGGAATCCAAGGTCAAGGAGCCAACAGAGTATCTGGTAAGGTATTCCTTGTGTAAAAATGAATGGCCTCCTTCTTCCTATGTGTTCATATAGCAAAATGGTCTAGCAAACTTTCAGGTCTCTTCTAAAAATGAACTAATTTCATTAATGAGGGCTTCATGAATCCTTGTGATTTTTATTATTGTATGCATATCATCAACTTTTGTGCTCCAAGTTACTTACAAACTTTATTTAACTTATTCCTCATTAAAATTAGCATTTAACAAAATGAGCATTAATCTAAAAATTATTGAGAAACGAACATTTCATTACCATATATATTAAATTATCCAAAGCCATAGAAAGGTCTGAAAGGGCAAGTATGTAGCAGGACGACACTGATAATTATAGCACATTATGACTTGAAGTTCTCACACCCCATATTTCTGGACACAAATTTGTACTCCCTAAAGGTTTAAGCTTATGTTATCAGAAGCCTATGAGTGATTAAATATTTTTTTGCTACAATTTGTTTAAAGAAACACCTAAGATCTGCATAGTACTAAATTATATATAATTGTGATTAATCTCAAATTTACCTTTATTTATGTAGTATCTTACTTTATGCCTTGAAAATTATGCTATGCACATAACCACATGACAAGAGCTCAAACGTTTGAATGAAAAGCTTCATTTGAATATGATATTACACCTGAAGCTCATTCAATTGATTATTATGAAGTAGCAAAAATATCTTGCACAGTCATAAACCTAGAATATTGATTTTCTTCCTTCCATTCTGTGGATATGGTGTTCCACATCCACAGATTTTTATGTCTGTATTTAATATACTGAAAAAAAAAATTGTATCTGAACTGAGTATTTATCAACTGTTTGTTTGTATCATTGTTCCCTCAACACCACAGTGTAGCAGCTACTTACATAACATTTAAATTGTATCCTGTGTTATAAATAATTTGGAGAAAATATAACACAAACTATAATAGAAGTAGGGATAAGGTGCAGATTGAGCCCAAATGATACTTTTCTACTGAAGTAATTTGAGAGCAACTAGAAATCTCTTCCAGTTTTAACAGTTTCAGCACATGGAAAGATTATCATGTGGTTGTATCTAACAGTAAAGGGCAGTCTCTTACAGTAGAAATTATCTCCTCTAAGTTCCTTAGGTCCTTGGCCTTTCAGCTTTAACAGAAAGCATAGTACAATAGAGACACTTCTGAAGAGTTCAGAAATGAATGCCAGGGTGAACTCATTTCCCACTTAAAGTTTCATATGTGCAAATCCCTCAGGTTGAACACCATTAGTATATAATATTTTATTAGTGGATTTTTAAACTGACAATCATCAAATAATCTTCAATTCATGTTGATCCTCTGGGATTTCACTGAGTAACCTGAGTGAACTGTGTGTCACCACATTAAGCCTATCAATGTGGAACCCACTTAGTTTCTACCAAAAGTTGGTTCTGTTTGTAAAAGATCTGTTTTGAATTGTGCACCACATCTAGATAACTTATTATATTTGAGAAATAATCATTCCTTCAAGGAATGTTCTACCTCTTCTTTCTTGTAAATTCATCATTGTAACATGTTTTTGTGAAAACAAAAGGAATTATTACCTGTCCTTTTTTCTTATTTCTTTTTGAGTTTTCCCATTATGCATTTTTAATGCCTTTAAAACAGACCCTTAATATTTTTTTCAAGTTTGGAAGTGTATAACTTTGCAGTTATTGGTTATTTGACTTGTTAAAAATTATAATCTAATGTAATTAGTAATTTCTTTTAGCAAAACATTTGATGAATTACTATCTGTCTAAATGAATCTTGTGTTTGTCAATACTGTCGTATACACCACTGAATATGGATTTATTATGTGTTCCTCAGAAGCTTCATTTAATAATATCCAGTTACAATCTGAACTTAATTTAATCAGGACTTTACCATAAAACCTGAAGAAATGATTCAGATTTTATATTACTGCCTTTCAGAAATCTCCCAGTAAAATTCTTAATAAAATGCCTTCATCTTAAAAGCTATTTTTAATGTAGAATTCCTTTAACTCTTGAGATAGTAAGAATGTAAACATCCAAAACAGTCACAGATCTGAATTGTTCATTGCTAAAATAAAATGCTTCATTTTAAAGTGGAAAGAAAAGTTGAATAGTTTTTTTGTGTGTGTGTGTGTGTGTGATTATAGAATATTTATTTATTTATTTATTTATTTATTTATTTATATTTTAATCAGCATTCTTGGCATTGTATAAACCTGATTTCTTTCTAAGAACTTTACTCCCACTTTACCCTCTCCTGCTGAACGGTGTAGTGTAGTGGATAAGAAGAAGGTTTGGAACCCAGCTATTTGCATTCAAATTCCAACTCTGTAGCTTAATTATGTGACTTTGATAAATTATTTAATCATGTTGAATCACAGTTTTCACATCCATAAAATGGAAATAATATATATCTTAAGCCATAAATTTGGTGTGTGAATTAAATTATTTAATAAAGGTAAAGGTCTTGAAATAGTACAGGACTTATTAAATATTCAATGATGTTAATCATTACTGTTAGCAATTTTATTAATGATTCCCCAATGTTATGTCTCTACATAGTAATTTTTAAAAATGTGACAAGAGTGAAATAAGCATTTTAAATATAACACAAAACTAGCTAGCAAATTTACTTCTGTAATTAAAAATTCTAATTTCTATTGAAGTGACAGAAAATAGCATTATATATATATATATATAAAATACATATATATATATATATATATATATATATATAAAATACATATATATATATATATATATATATAAAATACATATATATATATATATATATATATATATGAAGCATTGAAGTTGTCTAACTTATAGCATTCGAAAAAACTCAGTTTCTTTAAAATTCTATTGTTTTTCTACCAAGAAACCTGTGACTAGCGGAGCAGAAATAAAATCCCTTATCAGTATAATTGTTTTTGTCTTTGTTTTTGATGTATTTATTGATAACACTTTTACTTCTTTTGCATTTAAAATTATCTTGGGGGCTGAGGTTGTGGCTCAGTGGTAGAGCACTTGCCTAGCACGTTGAGATGCTTGGTTCGAATCTAAGCACCACATTTAAAAACAATAATAATAAATAAATAAATAAATAAATAAATAAATACAAAGGTATTGTGTCCAAATACAAGTATTTTTAAGTTTTTTGAACATTTTGTTGCATAATAATATAATTTGGAATTGCATATGATATTACCTATTCTACACAATGATAAAAAATCTACTTTCACATCATAATATTTTGTCACTTATATTTGCTTCCCACAAGAAAAGGAACCCACCATTTTTTAATGCAACACCACTGTGTTTTTTTTTAACAAAAATCAATGAAACATGACTATTTTATCATATTTTACTGAGTCAATATATTTTATTGGAATTCCTTATAGGATAAAAATAAAATAAAATTCCAAGACTTCTTAGCAGTCTTTCATGGCTTTATCTGCTAATTTTGAGATTAAACTTAGTCAAAGAAAAGCTTAAAGAATTTGTACATAGTTACATTTAAAAAATAGTTAAAATGTAAGTCAAACTTAATATAATTAAAATATTTCCCTGTGAATAATTTTAATAATTCATATTTTAATTTGTGACTTCCAGATACAAATGGTGTTTGATACTTTAACAATACATATGCTAACTTTATTATATTTATTGGTATTTTGTGTAAGATGTCAGAATTAAAAAACACAGAAAAATAGGAAACTTATAGCCAATATTTCTCAAAAAACTGAAATACTCTCACCCCTTTTTCTATTTTTAATATCCTCATGAAGTTGGCATAAATAGATAACAATCTCTCTTAACAGAGGAATTTAAAAATTATATATAATTATGTTTAAAATGTTTCTCACTGGAAATTTCTGTAATGATAAGACTTATTAATTTTTTTGCCACAAATTTGAGTTAAGCAAAAAATTGGAATGATTTTTCTTCTATTTTTAATGTAAGTGGTCCCATAGGTCATGGTCACATTTGCAGTTAAAGTCCTAGACTTAGATACTGGGAAAAGAATAATCTTGTGATGAATATCTATCATGATCAACAAATCAAATTTTATTATTTTGAGATTCTAATATATCTTGGTTTGTCTGTCAGTCAAGCATAACCTATATGATGCTGACATGTGCACCACTTCATACAAGGAATGGTGTGATGGGGTAATATTTAAATAATGCAACAATAGCTTAATCATTTTTTGACAGAGTGAGGGAATCATCAGAAACTGTAAATATAAAAACTCTGGTGATATAATTGTAAAATAATTGCTAAAATATTGCCTAAATTAACTTATGGATTATAGTACAAAACTAGTGAATTTGCTGATCTGGAAAAATGGGTAGGGATAAATTAACACTGCCAGTGGTTTGCTATTGTATGCCTTTAGCAATGGGTTCTAGAAGAAATGAGTTCACATAATAGCACAAGTGCTGTCAAACAGACAAACAAAAAGAGTTTGAGCCTACTGTCAAAAATATATATATATATATATATATATATATATATGCATATACAAGTATATATATATATATATATATGCATATATATATATATATATATATATATATATATATATATATATATATATCAGTCTGGACTAAAAAGAGGTGTGACTTTTTAAATACTCAAATCATTGTTGACTCCTAAACATGAAAGAGTAGGAAGAGAACTCTCAGGATCAGATAATTCAAAGACTCTGAAATTTGAGCTTGATTCCATGATCAGAAGGAAGTTTACAATACTTCCACAAGAATGTGGAGAATGTATTTTGAAAATATAAAGAATATTGTAACAAATATTTGATGATCAGAAGAGAGAACTCTGTAAATATTAATAGTCTTATTAAGGTGTTTTTTGATTGGTTGTCATGTAGGAGCATGTTAGGAGTAAACTTGCCTATCTCACTGAAGTAATTTTTTTTTCTGCTGTGAAATGCAGGTTGAAGACATACATTTATTAACACAGGGAAGCTTTAACAATTAAACTTATTCTACACCTTTCTAAAAGTGTCTGCCCTCAAAACAATGTAGATGATAACTGCTTTGTCAGATGCCACTGTGAAATAAATGCAGAAGGATATACTACTAACTAATCCTGGGAGTACATGTCTTATGTGTATGGAAAATAACCACTGGCTACTTTAAACCACTGAGTTTTGCAGCACAATCTGGACTATTCTAACAGGTACACAAAATTAAATTGAAATTAAAATTGCTTTCACGATTTGTCAGTTCATCATTAAAGATAGTTTAATCATCAGAACCATCCATAACAAAGAAAAAGGATTAAGAAAAGTTTTTCTGTGTCATTGTCAAATACTTCTGCTTAATTCTTTGTATACATGTCAATGTCAAACATCATTTAAAACTCTATGTCAGAATTACAACGTTATTGTTCATGTAGGGCAGTTACAAATTGATTATATAGATAATCTAACCATTGGATTTTTAACTCTTTAATGAATATTTAGTGAGTGCCTAATATATACTAAGATTTTAGCAAGTAAAGTGTGTGTGTGTGTGTGTGTGTGTGTATACTAGAGATTTAATCCACTTTAACACTGAGCTACATCCTCAGCCCTTTTTATTTTGAGATAAGAAGCTGTGGAGGGCTTCACTAAGTTGCTGATGCTGGCCTCAAACTTATGATCAGTTTACTTCAGCCTACAGAGTTGCTGGAATAAAAGGCATGTGCAACCATTTCTGGCCCTAGCAGGTAACATTCAGTGTAAAAAAAAAACAGCATAAGAGATCTGATTTTAGATATATGAAGTTGAATCAATAGAATTATGAAATTTCTTAGAAAATGAAGTTCAGCTATGATGATGATTCTGGCTTGAAAAATTTTGTGACTATTGATGTCATTAATAGAGTGGAAGCAGTTCTTGGCCAAACACATATTGCATTTAGTTCTGTTTAATTTGAGCTTAGTTGAGACATCCATGCAGACATGTTAAATATCCAACTGTAGAAATAAGTTTGCAGGTATAAAAACAACTTGGCATTAAGAGTATACATTTTGGAATATGATATTAAGGATATGGCATTAATAATATCCTCCTTCTACATAAATAACTTATTTTTACACAGGATAACAAAGGTGATATAATGAATGTGATAGAGCTTCATATATCAGTTAATCTTCAAGCATTTTTCAAAATTTCAAACACACTAAAAGCTAAATGTTCATTGTTCTTTAAGATGAAAAATACTCTGAATTTAAGTATTCAGAATGAATTCTTTTGTGAACATGCAATACGCACAGTTAAATTTGGAAAGTTACATGATCACTTTCAGTGGCTGACAATGTATAATAGCATTTATGAGAACACTGAGTCAATGAGGCAGAAATAATTGTAGCCTCTGTCTTTGTGGTTTCATGTCAAGCAGTCCATTAATAATATGAACTCTCCAAAGTTTATTTTCCTCTCTAATTATTTTTGCCGGGAGCTCCTTTCACATTGTCTGTACTTTAAAAATTGTAACATAAATCTTGGGGTAGGTAAGAAACACAAGACTATAACTTCAAAGTTTGAAGTGACCTTTTAAAATTTGGTTTCAAAATTTATTTTAAATCTGTATTTCTCAGTGTTGTAGGATATGAGTTTGCATATATATAAAAAAAATCTTAGCATTTTATAATATATAAATATTTAATAAATAAAAGTATATTTCAGCTTACACTCAGTAATGATTTCAAATAATCAATAATGTTTTACAACTAATGTTTAATGCTCTCTCAAGTGATATGCCCAATCTGGATGAACTATGGCCTTGTGCTGAGCTCTCTTTGTTTTAGCATCAAATTCATTAAGCAGTTCTTGTAATTTTCCAAAAAAATGAGCAGAGTGGTAGCAAACTTCCATGCTGCCTCTAGAAGTTTCCACCTAGATGATAATGTGTAACTTCCTGTCACATTTCACAGGACAATCAAGTCACATGACTATGCCTGAGTTCAACACAGTAAAGATAAAAAATACTGCATCTAGGAGGATGTCTAGATAGGGATAACAAATATTTCAATAATTATAAATCTGTAAAAGTAAGCTAGGGCTCTCTGGAAAAACATATTTATTCAAAAATTAATGTGCTAAAATTAATTCACTATAACCATATAAGACATCCTGATTCTTCATTCAAAATCTATTAACTTATTTGCTTAGTTTTTAATAATCTGGTTTCTAAGAAAGATGTGAGATCCATAGTAGATAAGTGCAGGAACAAGTTCAAGAAATAAGAACCAACAGCTTTGAGAGTAAGTACTCATCTTGGTAGAAGTGAATTGCTTCCAGATATGTATGTAAAAACATACAATGCCCTTCAAGTACTAAGGCTTAAAATGGAAATACTGTCTCTACTGTCCACATTCCACTAGTCAAAGTAAGTCAAAATGACAAGTCCAGCAACAGCAAGCATCTCTTCCTGAAGAAATGGGATGAGGATTAGAACAAATATTTACTAAAATTTATCAATTTGCAACAGTTCTTCAATTTCCCCCAAACCACTTAAATTACCTTTATCCACAAAGTAAAATAAGAAATATATTAGAGTGAGAAGAGTTTTCAGATTGGGTGAATTGAAAATATTTGATGTTTAAAGAAGTAGATATGTTCTACTTTTTAGAAAACTGATGTCTTTTCCCAAATGATGCTGTGTATGTTAGAATGGGGGTTACCTGAATCATTAGGGAAATTGATGACACATTTTATGATTTCACATATTTGTGTGTGTGTGTGTGTGTGTATAAAATTTGTACAGTGTCTTTTCTACCCTGCACTAAGTATTTTTTAGTTATATTTTCATAGCTCTGTATGTAATAATTTATATGTAATTTATCTTTCCATCTGTTCTTTCTGTGTTTTTGTAGACATTTTTTCTTCACTGTGTTTACTGTCAGTTTCTGGTTTACATATTATAATTACTCTTCCAAATGAATTTCTAATAGTTATTGTTTTTCATATTACTTAATTGTCATTCCTCTAAGCAGAATCAATAGCATTTTGGAGTTATCACTTAATTTTAGAAGTTTAAGAAAGTGGTCCAAACTTTTACAAAGAAGTGGTAGCACCATTGCCAGCTCTGAGCATTGTGGAATCTTAGCTCTTAAAAGTACCACTCTTACTGTTACCAGCAAAGTCTTTGATTAATTTGACCAATTTTGAGATAAAAATCAAGGAGAGACAAGCAATAGCAACCAAATGAGATTTTATTGGAGTTTATGCTTGAGCATAAGGGAAATAGTGCCCAGGTCAAGTGTTCCTGACTGGCTTTCCCAATGCACAAGGAGTAAAGATTAAAAAGCCAAAGAAGTGGGTTCATGCAGACTGACAGTCACTTGATGTGTATAATCTCAGGATTTTTGCACACATTTTGTCAGCTATTTGATCTGGCACCAGGGTTTTCACTTGAAGTGGAGATTTGCACACATGCATCAATTCATTCTGAACTAGACTCTTGACTCACAAAAGATGGTCAAGACACTCACTGCTGCCGCTCCAGAAATATTATATCTCAGTCATATCCTGGCAGGAGTTTCAGGACAGCATTGGGGAAGAATCAGGAGCTCCTGTATCTGGTCATTGGTGGAAAACATTTTTTTTTTTCTTTTCTTTTTTCTTCTTTTTTGAAAGCAGCTTTTATTCGGTGTTATTAGGTTGGAAACCTTGGTAGGAGGGTCAGGGGGCCCTTCCTTCTCTAAATACAAGACAATTTTTCTCTAAAACAGACTTTATTTTGAATGTGATAAAGCTTTTTCGTGTCCATGAAATGAAATATGAGATAAAGTAATAATGCACCAAATGTCAACTATAATCAGTTAAAATTTAAAAGTGAATTTTGGGGTCAACTAACAAGTACCATTTACCTTTCTATTTACTGTTTTATGTTTCAATTTCCTCTGATGAAAAATTAATATTAATAAAGAGAGTTTTGGGGTGGCCAATGCAGAAATACTTATTTTTCCCATTTGTGTAATTAGTTGTGATTTATGAAAATGAATAAATTACTGTGATGCTAATTTGTCCTTTTTAAGATGCTAAAATCTGGCTACAAAATAGAAGTTATTATGAATAAACTCCCTGATGAAGCCACTGGGACATCAATTTAACAATCAAAAGGTCTTATGTGCTCTGTTAATTATCATAGTCTCTTTGTGTTCTGAGTACAACTAAAGGACTGAAAGGGCAGATAAGCACAGTCTTGTGGCTAATTGAGTAGATGTCTGAATCAATTAGTGGTTAATTTTTTCTTAAGTTTTTGTCTAAAAGCGCTGTAGAAAGGGCAGATCTCAAAAACTCATTCAGATCAGAACTTTTCTGACATGAAATTTAAGAAAAAATTTGTTGTTAGTTTTAATACAATCCCATTCAACATGTAGGTTTCTTTCAGGAAAACATAATCTTAGCTTAAAGGAGTGCAGCTTTGAGGGGGGAAAAAAAAGTCCTATATAGAATTAAAAGGTGGTCATTCAAATTATTATGATATAAAAAAATAGCATAGTATTCCATTTAAGAAAGATATTGCTAATCTGATTAATGAATGTGAATTCGTATACTCTTTTCACATGAATTTACATAAATTCATTGTTTACTTTTACAAAAGCTAAAATTTCATTATGTGCTTTGCAGAATACTAACTGTTGGCACACAATTTACAGTCACAGCAGGTCATTGTCCTCAAAATCCTTATAGGTTGAACAAATATAAAATAAGTTACCCTCATAAGGTGCCAAAGGAACACACACTAAATCCTTATTGAGAGGTTGTTGCTCATCAAATGTTTTCAAAATCTGGGAGCCCTTGAAAAAACTGATGGACAAATATTTGTTACTCTAGGAATAGCACAGGTTTTAGGCTACCCTCTTAGAAGAAGTAACATAAAAGTGATGAGTGAATAAATAACTGAGATAAAACAATGGAGTCTATTAAAATAAGTCATGTTTTAAAAAAAATAAGTATTAGATGTCAATCATAAAAATTGCAATTAAATACAAAGTGCAAAACATATAAATGTATATTACATTCTCTATAAACTAGTTTTCTAATATTTTCTAAAATGTTTTAGAGAAGAGTAATGATATAAAATATCAAAAATTTTTATATTTACAGAATTTTTCACATAAATGAGAATTAATATCATTGCCTAAGGCTTAAATCTTACAATTTTCTTATAAATTTTCTCATAAATTAACCACATAATTAAATAAATAAAAATAATTCTCACAATTTGCTGAATCTTTGTAGTCTTATTAAGCCAAAGAATATGATAATTTTTATTTATTTATTCATTATTAGAATAAAATTAATAATATTAATAAGAATTGCCTGGTCAATTATTATATGCTTGACTATGCATTTTTCACTTAACTCTTCCATAATAGAGTTAAAGCTATCTTAATGTAGCACAAATAAGTAAAATACATGCTTGTATAATTATCATATATTTCATCAAGCTTCTATTCATATTCAGAGAAAAGATATATATTTTATTAAGTGATCAAATGAAAATAATCAGAGCTGGAGGATGTGAATTCCAATTTGAGAGTTTGATAAGAATAAAGCCAAAAAGTCAAAAACCACTATGATGGCTTCATCCATTTTATGGTAATATCATCTTTAAGAACTTTATAATTTAGATGAGTAAAATTTTCTTTTATTCATTTTTATACTTTAAAGAGGTAGTTTTAGTAAATTAAGACAAAAATTTGGTCAAACCATTATTCAGTTAAAGGATCCAAATACCATACCTTGAATGTATTTTAATGGACCTTTCAAATATTTAGCTGGAGATTTTAGTAACATAAACATGGGGCTTCTAAAGGTGATTTTTCACATGCTAAATCTGACAAACATTTCCTTCTATGCTACATAAATCAATTTCATGTTCTTATACTTCCTTGTGCATTATGTCATATTTTTAATTGCTAATTTCATGAATTTTGAAGACAGAAACTGGATGTTTAGGACAGAGAAAATTGCAAAATATGTTTTAGAGATAAATCTTTGACTAAACTCATAAAATAACATAATTATTGATATCCATAAATATAATTTTTAAAAGATATGTTATTATTTGTAATGTATCAAGATGGCAAATTAGCAGTAATTAAAAGCTAAACAAACTAAATATGCTTACTTTATAAAAAGATTATTCCCTATTCATATTAAAATATATTTCCTTCTTAAATGTATAGAAAAAAATTAACACTTTTTCTTATGTTTTCTCTTTTCCTTTTTCAGGTGACACAAAGAGCTACTATTCATGATGTTAAACAAAAGTTTCATAAAACATGTAAGTTGTACATATAATTTAGAATATGTATTATTTTCTTTCAAAATAGCTCTAATTTATGTATAAAAATAAGTTAAATATTGTGATAGCAAGAGTTATAGAAATCATATTTTCGCAGGGAACTAAGAGTTAATTCTTCTTCACTGTAAATATTTTCACGTTTAACACAAATTTGTGCTTTATTCTTCAGCAATATATTTTTGTTTATTAGTATTATTTTATTTATTTCACCCATTTTACTTTATCATAAATTATTTCTTTTCATCATTTAAATTTATTTTATCCTAAAAGAATAAAAGTCATTAATTGACGTAAAGTATTTATATAAGCAAATATTTTATTCCATTATTTATACTGGTCAAATTTTTTCCACATAGAAATTCTTAATAGAAACATGCATATTTTATTACTTAATTTTATTTTTGTATTTGTTATTCTTTAATTTGTGTATTAGAGGTATTTTTTAAATTAATTTTTAAAAAATAAATGACAGCAGAATGCCTTACAACTCTTTTTTAAATTTTTTTTAATTTTTTATTAGTTGCTCATGACAATACAATGATCTTGACATGTCATACATTTTATTCAAATGGGGTATGAATTCTAATTTTTCTAAGTGTACAGGTTGCAGGATCACATTGGTTATATGGCTATATATATATATATATATATATATATATATATAGCAATACTAGTGTCTATTGTCTTATTACACATATACAGCACAATTTTTCATATCTCTGGTTGTATATAAAATATGTTTACACCAATTCATGTCTTCATGCATGTACTTTGGATAATGATGTCCATCACATTCCACCATCCTTGCTAACCCTGTGCCCACTCCTTTTTATCCCCCCACCCTATCTAGAGTTATCTATTCCTCCCATGCTCCCCCTGCCTACCCTGTTATGAATCAGCCTTTTTATATCAGAGAAAATATTCAGCATTTGTTTTTTGGGGATTGGCTAACTCCACTTAGCATTATCTTCTCCAGTGCCATCCATTTACCTGTGAATGCCATTAATAACTATGATTACTTTCTGAACAGGGTTCATTACAATTTACTTAAAATATTTATATTTGGTATACTTTTTGTAGATTTTTGTTTTTATATCTTTTTAATGAAATTTATTGTAATCGTTAAACATTGTAAAAATGTCTGTAATTACTTGGAACCATGTTTTTTACTCACTTTATTTTTTGAGCACTTTTATTTTGTACAGAAAAAAATTAAATGGAAAATACAGACATTTTACAACTACTGATGACCCAATACATGCCTACTTTCTCCTGTTTTAAGTATCCCCCCCCCCAAAAAAAGTGGTGTATTTACTATCATTGATTATAATTTCAATCATAATGACAAAAATCACTGGGGTTAACTTATGGTGTTTATTTCATATTAGTTTTGCTAGAGAGCACTTAAAAAAATGGGACTTTCTTGAACAATGCTTCTTTTGTAAAAATAATCTTGAAGTTGACAATTAAATGTATTAAGCCATTTAATAATATTGAAGAGAAAAATGAGATTTCATTATTTTCTTTTAAGAAAAATATAGAATACGTACAGTACGGAATACTTTCTGTAAATATAGCATCATCTCAGGAATAACGACTACTTCAGAGAAGGTAGAAGATTGTCATTAGCCTTCAAAAAAAAGGCTCATATAACCAATGTAACAAAAAATTGTAAACATTTTGGGGAACAACTGTTTAGAATTTAGAATTGGAACAATATATGGGAAACATATATGGGAAGAAATAGAATTCTTTAAAAAAATTCTTACATAATTTTAAATTCTTGAGGAGGCAAGTACTGATAATTTAAAAAAAGAGACAAAAATTAAAAAGAAAGAAAATAGCACAGCATTGTAATGAGATTAAAACTAAATACCAATAGAATAGAAGAAAAATGGACAGAACCACATAAATACAGTCATCTGATACTTGACAAAGGTGCCAAAATCATATATTGGAGAAAAGATACCCTTGTTATCAAATGATGCTAGGAAAAGAAGATATCTATATGTTCTAGGAAAATGAAATATGAAAGATATCCCTATCTTTCACCCTCCACAGAAATCTATTCAAAGTGGATCAATGACCTACGAATTATGCCAGAAATCTTTGTCAGCTACTCCTCCAATGGGGGATTATTTTCCAGAATATATAGATAACTCAAAAATCTTAATGGCAAATGTCAGAACCGCCCTCAGACAGGGGTTGGGGAGAATCGCTAGACCAGCTAGTGTCTCCGGGCGGAGCCAGAGGGTCAGTGTCCACAACCCGGCCAGCCACCCAGCGGAGATTACACAGCAACTGCACTTTAATTGCAGAGTGGGAGGACTTACATAGTGAAAGAAAGAAGAGAAGGGGTGGGCAAAGGCAGGAGCCAATCAGAGATATGTGTGCCCCTGTTGCTGGGGAGTTATTCTTTGTGTTTGCGGAAGCCATATCTTG
The DNA here is from genome assembly GCF_047511675.1 of Marmota flaviventris. Lineage (NCBI taxonomy): Eukaryota > Metazoa > Chordata > Mammalia > Rodentia > Sciuridae > Marmota > Marmota flaviventris. The sequence continues at coordinate 49,926,216 of NC_092504.1, read as the reverse complement.
GGACCTTTCAGGCACGAATGTGTAAATCATTTCCTCATTTCAATTTGCCACATACACTGAAATTCCACAAGATCAGAATCACAAGACTGTTTTTTCATACAGTTGTAGCTCTGTGGTAAACATAGGCCCCAACAGGCAAAAACAAGTAACTCCATCAATAAATGGGCAAAAGAACTAAACATTTTTTTTTAAAGAAGAATTACCTATGGCCAACAAATATATATATATATATATATATATATATATATATATATATATATATATATATATATATATATTCACTACATGTAGCAATCATGGAAATGCAAATCAAAACTATACTGAGATTTCATCTCACTCAATTACAATGGCAATCATAAGGAACACAAATAATAAGAAATAGTGGAGTAAAGGTACACTGTGACATTGTTGATAGATAGGACTACAAATTAGTACCACTTTGAAAAGCAGTTTTAGAATTCCTTGACAAATGGGGTATGGAACTCTTCTTTTGACCCAGTCATCCCACTCCTTGGTTTTTACCCAAAATAAATAAAATCAGAGTATAGAGTGTTAGAGACACATTAATGTTCATGGGAGCACAATTCACAATAGTGAACTTATGAATTCAGCCCAGGTGCCTATCAACAGAAGAATGGATAAAAGAAAATGTGGTATATATACAGAATGGAATTTTACTTAGCAATAAAAAAGAATGAAATTATGGCATTTGCTGGTAAATGGATGTAACTGGAGAACATCATGTTAAGTGAAGTAAACCCAAGTCAGAAACTCAAGAGTTAAATGTTTTCTTCCATGTTTGGAAACCATAATAAAATATGGAAGCAAAATGAGACAATAGAAGGGAGATCCATGGAGTAGAAGAAGGGGGTAGGGGTGAAGATTGCAAAAAAAGGAGAAACTGAGGAATAACATTAACCAAATTATGCTATGTACATATATGAATTTACCACAGTGAATTTCACTCTTATGTATATTCTAAAGCACCAACTTAAAATCAATCAATAAATATAAGGAAGACCAATAGATTAGATGAAGGGGAATAGAGAAAGAAAGAAGAGAAGGAAAAGAGAAAGTCCTGGAGACTGAAATGGAACAAATTGTATTCCGTGCATGAAGGAGCATGTCAAAATAAACCCTACTATTATGCACAACTATAATTAACTAACAAAATATTTTTAAAATAAAATAAAAAGACATTAAAAAATAAATTGATCTTGGATTGTAGAAATGAGAAGACATTTGAAAATGATTTCTTTTTAAACTGAAAGATCAAAAGATATAACAAAATGATTGCACTGTAAAAATTATGACAAGGTAATAAGTATATTTATTGTCTAAAAATGACATCTAAGTTTAATCTACTTTTTATGGTTTAAGTATTAGGTGTCCCCCAAAAGCTCTTGTGAGACAATTTATGAAAGTTTACAGGAGAAATTTATGAAAGTTTATTAGATTATGAGAGTTTTAAGCTAATCAGTGCATTTATCCCCTAATAGGAATTAGCTGGATGGTTACTGTAGGCAGGCAGGGTCTGGCTGGAGGAAGAGTAATGGAGCTCTCTTACTCGGCTTTCTCATGGCCATGTCCTGAAATGCTTTACTTGAGCCAAGAGCAATGGAAACAGCTGTCTGCAGAATAAAACCTCTGAAACTGTGAACCTGGAATAAACTTTTCCTCCTATAAAATTGTTCTTCTTAGCTATTTTGGTCACAGGGTCAAAAAGGGGGACTAAAAACATTATGTGTATAAACAATCACCTTAAAAGAAAACTATGGCTTATTTTATGATGGTATACACACATTACAGTTATGTAAAACCTTAAATACTAGATTGAGAATTTTGGTGTTTATGTGATTGGGGCCCATTTCTATTAATTAGAAAAAAAAATGAAGCCAAGCAACATTTAGAAAATCTTAGAAATATCTGAATGCATAAACTTGCTAATTAAAAATTAGCAATAACATGGTTAGTTGCAATAGCTATAGTAAGACTTAAGGATTGGTTGACCATGATCATTTTCTTTTGCAGGCATAGTTTGAGACGTTAAGACGCTTATTTAAACTCTGACCTTTATACTTTTTAAAAAATTCTCTTAACTTTGACAGTTATACAAATTTATTTAAAGGCTATAAATACTCAGGCATGGTGGTACAGATCTGTAATTCCAGCTACTGAGAGGCTGAGGCAGGAGGGCCCCAAGTCCCAAAATTAGCATATGCAAATTAAGGAGATCCTATCTTAAAAATTAAAAAATGTTGAATATTTGGCTTAGTGGTAGAACACTACTGGGTTCAATCCCCCTATACCACAAAAAATAAATCATAAAATAAACTAGAAAAAGAGAAATAATTTTCAGCATTTTTTGCATTTATTATACTATCTTTCAAAATCTTACTGTTCTTTAGTTGTCATAAATGATAGAAACACAAAAGCATATTTTGCTGCACTACATTACAAAAAATATTTAAAAATCAATTCAGTTTTATATATTATACTTAATATGCTTGCCAAAACATAAAAGACATTTAAAAATACTGCTAACATTAGAATCTGGAATGATTTGGACAATGGTAACTTTTTAAAAATTATCTGTTCATTGTTTTAAGATCTTATATACTTAGTGTATTTTAAAACAAGATAACATTGAATTCTAAAACATATATAAAAAGAATAATCATACATATACAAAACCGCAATATCAAATTTTTACAAACTTACTCCTAGAGTTTTTAACACCTAATAGATATTTTTTCTTTTGGTTTTACTGATACTCTTCATTTTCAGGACTAATCTTATAAGTAAATGAATAAATAAACAACTTTTATCATAACCCTGTGCTTTCAAACACTGTGTTTCCTTTATTTTATCTCTAACCTTTGTTCCCTTAGTTTTTCCTAAGTGATAGTGATCTTGATATTTTGTCTCTCTACCACTTCTCCAACATAAGCTTTACATTTCTTTTATTTTAGAGTTTATTTGGCTGTTATTTTTTCTACCCCTTTACAATGATTATCTCAATGCTCTTCCAAGGTTAACAATTTTTAGTTCTTTGTTTTTGTAAGAATCACCATTTAGATGACTCTAAAGAAACAGAAATGAGGAAACCACACTTAATGTGTGCATTGATACGAAGGAAAGAGCAATGGCCTCCATGAAAGAGAAACAGCTGTGAAATTCATCATATGTTGTGCTTACACATGCAAACATGTAACTTCACCTATTTCTTTTGTTGTCCTCCCTCAATGCTTCAAAAAATGCATGAAGTTACCTCTACTAGGACTACTCTGTTAGTCTTTCTTTATCTCTACACATGTGCCCCTTAACACTTGTAATTATCACTACTCTCCTTGTATCTTCAAATATCTCTTAGAAATCTTTCTGATTTGGGGTAAAAATGGAAGTTCATAACCCACTTGAATCTAAGGTATGAAATATGATATGTCAAGAGCTTTGTAATGTTTTGAACAACCAATAAAAAAAATAAAACAGTGCAGAAGGTAAAAAAAAAAAAAAAAGAAAGAAAGAAATCTGGCAATCTTCACACAATGTCCCTGTATTTCATGCCCTATTAATTCTCACTTTCTCATAAAAGTTGCACAGAATAAACATTATTATAAAAATTGAGTGATCCTCCTGCCTCAGCCTCCTGAGTATCTGGCATCATAAGCATGGGGCACTGCACCAGGCTATTTATATATTTTGTATAATTAAAATAGTATCAAGAAGAGAAGATTTTGAAAAAGTAGAAAAGGTCACAGAATAAATAAGTCTTTTAAAGATTAAAACTGTGCTCATAAAAGACATTAAAAGAGTGTTCAATAAATTCTTGAATCTTAAAGCTATTGAAACTAACCATGCTATTGTTGTATTTTTCATTACCAATTATGACCCTGGATATTTCTATAAAGTATTATGTGAGTCCAGGTGACACTGTGACACAAAATGTGTAACTATATTTTAAAATTTCAATAAAGATTTTAAAAACTTCACATTTATTTTTTATTACATATTCTAGAACTGTCATATTATGGTTTCAGGTTATTCAAGTCAACTACTATCTTTTATTTTCTATTTTAAATGTAATTTATCTTAATGTACAATATGTCTTTATTTGATTATGTTTAAAATAAAAAAAATTAACCAATTTATAGATCCATTTGGCTTTTATTAGTAATGTATGATCACTTTAATGATTGTTTAGTGGGGATAAAAACAGTGTAATTTAAACCATGTTTTTGAAGTTAGGTGAAATATAAAAAGCAATGAGTATTTGAAGAATATTACAATTCAAACTTTCTGAACTGGCAAATCATATACCTTTTAATATTATTCTTTAAATTATGTGAATAATTATATTTTGAAAACATATTAAAATTTACACAGAACTAGCAAGATGAACCATGTGAGATTTTGATTCAAGTGAGTATATGTACCAAACAAATACTAGTTTTCTTTGTAGATAGTGGTAAATACTATGGAAAGTTTCTTGAGATTAAAATTGCAATATTCTTTTTATCAATTATTAAGTAATCTATGTTTTATAGTGTTTTCAGATAATGTTTCTTCTAAAATTATCAAAATCATTTAGGATAAATAAAGAGTAAATAAAGAAAGTCATTATAAATAAAACCACTATGTAGAAGAGTACTTTACATATATTCTGCTCCAAAATTTTGTGTGAACTTGGCATATATTTGTCAAAGTTAATGTAAAAAAATGTGTGTTTAAGATATCAGAAAGAAACTGTGAAGTGTTAGGAATAAAGCGAGCTTTTGTCTTTTGATGTTAGTCTTGTTACCATTTATTTTTCTGTCCTCAGATCTATAAATTATTAGCATCCTTGTGCTCCTCAAACATTATCACTCAGATATTTACACAACTCTCTCAATTTTTGTCATCTTCTGGGATTGGTAAAATGTGTTTTCTTAGGACAATTTACTTCCAAAAACAAAACTGTCCCTCAATACTTCAAAATCAACATTTCTTATTCAAGCAAGTTTCTCTTTGTTAATTTTCTTATTTTCCACAAATGATTAAAACATTATTGTTTCTTGGTTTTTTAGACAGTTGAATTGCCTTTAGAAAATTGTTTATTTAATTTAAATTTTCTCCTAGGCCGAGTACTCTTATTAATTTTTCCATGTTTGCTCATGCCTTTTTATACCAGTTAATGAGATTTCTTTATTTTTAAAAAAACACTTAGTTATCAAGACTTATGTACTTTCTTCCTATATGAGAATTGCCCTGAATATCCTAATTTATACTCTCATGTGTTTTTACATTTTAGAATGATTGTTAACATCAAATTTGAGCGTTGCCATCAAGTACTGTGCTTACAATACTGAGTGTTCTAGTTTAGCTATTTTGCATTAACATTTTAAATAAGAGAAAATTTTATTAAATTTTATAAAACTCTTACTCATTGCCATGAACCTCCTAATATATTTCCATGTAGGAAATTTCTAAAATATCATGACAACCCTATAATCACTTAAGTACAATAATAATTTTCATTTAATGAATAAAATTCTTTAAACAAATTTGTAAGGCTTGCTCAAGATCACATAGCTAATAAAAGTCAGAGCTGTGATTTACACAGAGACAATATGTCTCTGTACCTGTCCTAAAACCAACTTCTGTTACCACTTTTATATTTTCTATTTGTCACCAATTTTAGATGTCCAAACAATACTGGTTATTTTATTGGGGAAAAGCTATCATTAGTTCTCAAATTTAAACCGGGAACTAGAAAGTTCATTTTAGGAAATGTGTAATGAATAAGAATAATGTAAATCTAATCACAGTTCACAATGAGTTATTCGTTACTAAGTTAAGAGCACAGGGATGCTAGTAATTCGTAAAACCAGCTGTCAGTAGAAATAAGGAACAATGCAAATATGCCTCGAACTTGCTAATGTAATCTTTTCCTGTGAGACTAGTGGCATATGAGCTAATGTAAAAAGTCAATGGATGATGAGCAATTGCAATGTAATTTGTACACTGACTCTGTGTCAAAAAAATAAGTTTCTGAAAGAAAAAGCAAAATCATTTTTTCCATGAATTCTTTGTTATCTATTGGTTGACAACACCATAAAAGTTTCAACATTTATTATCTATTGGATTACTTGTCTCTGCAGTTCCTGTAAAGAACCATGGGAAGAAAAGCAAGGGAAAAACAATGAAATTAATTTTAACCACACAAAGGAATATATAATTTATTAAGGCAGTTGAGAAGCATATAAATCTTTGCCAAGGGCTAGGGGATATAAAAAAGATACTAAACTTTGAAAGTTTAAAGACTAGTAATTCAGGACAAAGATAACAGAACAGAAAGATTTATCACACATAGTATGGAATAATGGGTGTTCTCTAGTGTTCTTCCACACTGGGGGAGACTTTTACCCAAGAATCTCCTGATTTCTCACCAAAAATAAGTTAGAAAACTGGTTTATGCAACCAAAGAAAGAAGTGACAAAACAATTTGAATACTATTAAATCAAATTGTAGCTAATATTTTCTCTCATGGTTTATTCAGCAAGAGAAATGATTACCCTCATCGAAAATTTAGATGGAAAAAGGGGATAAGTTAGCAAGTAATTTATGTTTATTCTTTGCAACTGTTATGATTACATTTTGTGAAAACTATGGGGAAAATGATTATTCTAGGAACTTTCTAGGAACATAAAAGGTTCATTAATAACTTTTAGCTAGTTGGTAGTAATAACAACTCTTTTGATACTATATATAAATTTGAAGATTGCAATAAATTAACAAAAAAATTAGCATTGATGCTCTGGTCATCGAAGAAATCTAAACAAGTGTGCCTACTGAACACAAAGAAAACAAATTCCATTCTTCTTTTTTCTCTTCCCCAGCTGGTCACAGCAAAAGAAATCCATTAGGTAGTTGAATCCTCAGTGAACATGAAACTTTCTCAGAAAAAAAAGTTTTCAGGAATTGCATTTTATCAATTTAAAATTAAACAGAGATTCTATTCTTTATTTGGCATACTTCATAAGTTCTTTATATAATTTATATAGCATACTGTTAATTTTTCTTCAATTTTATAAAAGAGGAGTGTCATAATTTTGTCACTCAGTAGCTATAATTGACCAAATTTTATTTTATATTATTTTTATTGCAACTGGACCTTGCCTTATTGGATCTACTTTAAAATACTGATCATATTTATATTACTATAAAATTTTGTTGTATATTCATGTACATATTTTTATATTATATTGCAATATAAATTGGTACTCATTTAAATGGGAAGAATTCTAGTATCTGATTATTTTGTATTTGCTATATTTTTCCTTTTTTGCACAAACAATAATATTCTAGAATATATTACTAAAGGCTTTGTCAAAATTATGAAATTTTTATTTTATATTAGGATTATTAATGTTACTCTTTGTAGTCATATGGTCACAGGTTTTCTCTTGATTCTTGTAGGCATTTGTCAGAATATTTCAAAGTAACAATTCTTTTACATTAATTAAAAATGTGTAAATTTAAAACAAGAAATTCTGAGGAAAGTAGTTTCCTAACTTACAAATTTCAGGGAAACCAATGATTTATTTACTTCTATAGTTCTAAGTTGCACTAAAAAATATCTAAAATGTGTATCATCTACCAGTATAATATCAAGGTCTGTAAATTTGGTGAAAAATATCCTTGAGACAAGGCGACATTTCAAATCTATCCCACTTTACTAGATATTATATAATGTTAATAATGATATGTAACAATACATTACTCAGAAGGTAGTTTCTTGTGATACATCACTAATGTTTTGTATTTTGAAATTTGCATAGTGACATAGAAGCATAATAAAATAATCTTATCTATAAGCCTACTTGATTATTTCCACTAAAAGGTCCTTGCTGTTAGTACATCCCTTAAATTTCTTAAACCTATATTTTCTTTGTGGCTTCAATATAAACTACAATATAAACCCCTGGAACATGTTTGATTTCCAAGCTACATTTGGCATTTAAAATGGACTCTTCTCTCTGTGCCTACTTTAAAATACTGGCCAAATTTATATTGCTTACTGTCATTGAATGTTCATATAAGTGTTGAAAATTCTATTTACCTATTTGATATATGATTGTTTGCTAAATCATAAGAGAATAAACTATAAGGAAGGGACTGCCATTTGCCTGTCAAGGTTCATGTAATAAAACTGTCATAACTAATAATAATTCTTAAACTGCATGAAGGGCGATCCTGTCTATATATGGTTTGTTTCTCATTATGCTACAACATTAAAGCTGCATGCTGCTGTACAATGTCAGGTTTATTTTGATTCATCCTTCATAATATGCTGATGTTTCCCAAGCCTGCTATTACAGAATAATGTTTTATAATTCCCATACTCTAGATTGTTGAGTTAGCAATCTTTGAATTGGAGCAAGCATTTAACATTATAAATGCCCCCAAATATAAAAAGAAATATTGTATTTATAGCCAAGACATTTCTTTCTTATGTATTTTTGAATATTCAACAATATGATGACATTTTAAACTCAATGGGAAGAAGATCTCTGGGTAGTGATAAAAATGGTTCATCCTATTTCCAAAAGGAATGCTCTCAATAATAAGAATCTTGAAGCAGATGCAGTACTAAAAGCATTGTTAAAAAAGTTAAAGGCAGTGCCTCAAGCTTTAATAAATATGTTTGTTTTTATTTTTTATTTTATTTTTTGCTTTTGGCAGCTACAGTTTCTAAATTCAATTGCATTTTTAGTAGGTTTATAAGAATATTTTGTGTATTATGAACAGTATAAAAAAGAAAGTGAGACTAGAGGCATGGCTTGAAGCATGAAAAAGGCCCCTCTTTTCATTCCCTCCTGAGATTTTTCTGCTTAAGAAAATTTTCAGAAAGAAATGGAATGCATTGGTATGAATTTCAATATAATAAAATAAAGACAAGCACATAGATTCTTGAGAAATTTTATTGATAATACATTTTTATTTCAAGGAAAGGTAAATTATGTTGTTTCTTATTATATATTTTTTACTAAAATGGTTGGTTAAAAAAATTTATAATTATTTTCAGTTCCTAAAATAGGTCATATTTAAAGTAGTATAGATTCTAACATTTTAAATGTTATGAAAATACAGTCGATCTCACTTAAATTCAGATGTGCTAAACTGTAACAGTATTTGCTGTTATCCCAAAAGTTAACAGTATATCAATATCTGATTTTCATGAGTGGTTTTTAAATACCATTTGCATATACTGTCTTAGCAAAGTATCCTATTTAATACAATGTTGATTATTTTTGTGAGATATTAATAGTTTGCATTCCTACTATAATAAAATAATGTGTATACTAGATATAACAATGAATCCCACCATTATAATGAACCAACAAAAGTATGGGAAAAAAGAAAGACAAATTCTTAAAAAGAATAAAATATTACTCACCTACTATTAATATAGTGTTTATCATTCTCCAAGAATTTCTCACATTATTCTATGATAACACCTTCATTAGTCAGCTTTCGTCACTGTTACTCTTAATTTTCCTGAGGAATATATTATTCATCTTTATTGCTACATAATAAGGGATTTTTATTTAAAAACACAACTTCTCTGCTCATTTGTTGATTGGGTTATTTGGTTTTTTGGCTTTAAGTTTTTGAGTTCTCTGTATATTCTGGACATCAAAGCTCTATCTGAGATACTGATGGCAAAGATTTTCTCCCATTCTCTAGTCTCTCCTTTCACATTCTTGATTTCTTCCTTTGATGTGAAGAAGCTTTTTTAAGGCCATCCCATTATTTATCCTTGGTTTTACTTGCACTTTAGGAGTCTTGAGGAAGTCAGTCCCCAAGCTGACATAATGAAAAGTTTGAACTAAATCTTCTTCTAGTAGGTACAGGTTATCTGGTCTAATGCCTAAATCCTTGATACACTTTGAGTTGAGTTTTGTGTAGGGTGAGACATAGGGGTTCAATTTCATTTTCATTTTGAATACATGCTTTTTTGTTGTTTGTCGCGACCCCTTGCCCGCAAGGAAGACGCAACTCAGGAATATTCTTTCAGCAGTTTATTCAGGTCCTTGATATTTCTTCTTCTCCCTCTCGGATGCCCCTCCCAGCCTTAATAAAGCATCTCAAGCCCCAATGCAAAGCTGCCACGTGGAGCTTTCTCATAGGGTGATAAGGGATTACGTGCCAACTCTCCAAAAAAGGAGTTGTTTATCACAGGCCACAGTGGAAGCCGGCGCCATCTTCTAATGGTGGCCACGGTCTATAGGAACGGCTCACCACAGTTGTTCTTATAATTGTTTTGTTTGTTGGTTTTGGTGTACTGAATATTAACTCAGGAACACTTTATTATTGAACTACATTCTCATTCCTTTTATATTTTTTTAATTTTGTGACAGGGTCTTGCTAAGTTACATGAAATGGCCTCAAACTCTCAACCCTACAGTTTCAGCCTCCTGAGCCACTGGGATTACAGGAATACACCACCACATCTATATTTTCAAATACACACACACACACACACACACACACACACACACACACGTATGTATTTGTAAGCAAGAAATGTTGAAGTATTAACTTTTCTAGAATAAAAATTAATTTTTTTTTACAGTTTTAAATTCTTATTTCACAGAGTTTAATACAAACACATTGAAGATAGATTTCTTTTTTTAATAGCCTTCTTTCTCTTTACTGAAAATAGTGATTCATGAGTCATCTATATCTTTCCACACATTTTACTGGTTTCTAAGAAACTAAAGGAAAAAGTCTCATCAGCTAACTGGGAACAGTCACCCGTTTAAGGTACTGATCTCTACAGAGCTATAATAATGGGAAAGGAAATAAAAAGTTAAGTGACTATAATGATAGTATATTCTCAGAATTCTTTAAGTTCCATTTTTTTAGAAGAGATTTTCTCATAAAATTCCCTACAATTATAATTCCATTTTTGTTTTTATAATTCAATACACAGCTTTAGAAGACTTTCAGACTTACATTACTGTAAAAGCATGAGGAAGAGTGTCCAATTATGTCCTTAGAGTTTTAATTCCACAGACATCTTTAAAAGCATCAACATTCTCCATAACTGAACAGCTCATAAAAACAATGTCAGAAAAATAAAATAAAACACATCAATAATCCCTTTTTTCTTTCTTTCATTTTTTAAAGATTTTACTACATAATAATCTTCTTCCTAGAATTTTTGTCTCAAGGTGTAATTAGTAAGAATAAAAAAAAAATGGCCAATTTCTACAGAGGAAATTTCTCTAATCATTTAGGCCAATCATTTGTCAAACTGGAGGGGATTTGTTGTTGTTGATGATATTGTTGTTTTTTTTTTCTTTTTTAAGGTAATATGTTACCAGATTTCATTTACTTTCTTAAAGACAAATGTAATTTCCATTAAAAAAAATTTCAATACTTAAAATTAAAGACATAATGTTGACAGAAAATTTTTGGCATTAAGAATGCTTTTTAAAATTATATTTTTGTTAAATATATTTTATCTTTAAAATTGGTTAATATGGCAGACAGTTTAAATTAACTATAATAGAGTTTATTGAAATATGTGCTATCTTTGTACTTTGTTGAAATAGTTTTCTTTGGCTGTGTGATGTTTAGCTTCTTAAAACAACAGAAATTTCTTATTTGTCAGTTGTATTAGGCTTGGGTCTGAATGAGTGTCTCAGATTCTTTGCTCCAGTCTCCAAAGGCTAAAAGTAAGTTTCTGGCATTTTTATAAAGGTTCTAGAACAATCTGCTTTCAATGTCTCATTGAGTAGTTTGTCAGAAGCCATTCTGAACTATGACAGGCTTCCTATATTTCTTTCAGTGTTGCCTCACCATCTTCAAATCAATAGCCTTGCATCCAGTCTCTCATGCTTTCAATTTAACTTCTGTCACATCTCTTCTGACTCCAATCGGTGTCTCATGTAGACTGGACCCACAAAACAAATCCAGAATAATGTATGTTTTTATTACATTTTCAATATCCCTTTTAGCATGACATGTACCAAATTTTAAGTCTGATGATTATATAAAGTCAACATCTTTTAAGGGCCATTATTCTGCTTACTACATATCTTAAGTACTCTATGTCCTTTTAACATCCTAACATTCAGTTAATTACACTGTAATATTTCTACACGTCTATATCAACTTTTTGATAGGAACATAGTAAAATGACTATCCTTAGAATCATCTAGATTCCAATTGTGCATTTAATTTCAATTATAAAATGGAAACATACTTAGCATTGCTTTTGTCATTGCTATCTCAGAGTCAAATGTCACAATTTTGAAATGAGTCAAGTTAACTACATACACTGTTTTCCAAGAAACATTAATTTTACTATAGGAGAATATTTATGTCAAATAGAGATATTTTGGAAGACAGGGTGATTTATTTGGCTGAAGTTTATGTGAAAAGTTAACATCTGCTCAAGCTATATGTAAACAAAAATAATATTTCCTTGATTGAAAAATCACTGAAAATCTCTAAGTTCAAGCATCTTTATCTGAGATGGGCAACATTATGATCAAAGCTGCATGGCTCCCCCAAAATGTATATACTACTTATATTTGCCTACCTTAATTTATATCTCCATCTGTCCCTCCTGCAATAGACTTTGCATTCCATGATGCCTTTTTGCTGATGACTCAGGACTCTGCTTAAAAACAGCTTCTTTCACTAACTTCTCCAGTAGGGATAGTACCATCTTCCTTGATGTCTATATAACCTTTTCATTGATGCACTCATACCATATTTGAATTGCTTGTGTCTCTGTTGTTACACTGTGAGTTTCTTGAAGTGATGGAATATGTATTTCCTTTCATCATTCTTCATCTAGAAAAATGCCAGTTTTAAACACCAGTAATAATCATTCTATCAATATTTGGTTAATCATTGGTCTGAGACCAAGAACAAAATAGTTATGTCATAGCTTTTGGATAGGAACATAGCAGTATGACAATTCACTCTTTATCCTTAAAATCATCTAGAATCCAGCATGCATTTCATTTCAAATATAAAGTGAACGGTGCCTAGCACTGCTTTTGTCATTGGTAGTCCAAAGTCAAATCTCACAATTTTAGAATGAATTAAATAAGTATATGTACATAGTTTTCTAAGCATCTTTAATTTTATTATAGCTTAAGAACTATATGGTAATTTTACTTTAGCTTAAGAGTTTTAAAATCTGTGTTGGTTATCTAATCTTATATGAATTACCAGTTAAAATTTCTGTTAAAACTGATTTTTAAAATGACCAATTCACAGGAGATTTTACAAATATCCCAACAATACTTACTGCAATAGTTAGGGTTCCCAAGAGAAACAGAATGACAGTGTGAGTGAGTGTGTGTGTGTGTGTGTGTGTGTGTGTGTGAGAGAGAGAGAGAGAGAGAGAGAGAGATTAAAAGGAATTAGTTCACCGGATTGTGGAGTTTTGGAGAATCCAAATTGATGGAATAGGCCATAAGACTGGAAACTCAGGAAAGAATTGCAATTTGAATTCAAAGGCTGTCTGCTGGCAGAATTATCAGCTATAATCTTTGAATGACCAGATGAGTTCTACCCACTTTATAAAGTGCAATCTGATTTATTCAAAATTTACCCATTTGTGAGTTATTATCATCCAAAAAATATCTTCACAGAAATATCTGTAAAAGAGTTTGGACACATTAGCTATATAATTTGATCTCTTATTAAAAGGGATATAATTGCTTATTCTATCTACCTTATCCATAGTTGGCATCTATAGGAAGCTTTTTTGAAAATATTATAAGGCAAAATGAGACAGTAAGAGAATTCAAATGGAAAAAACTCTGCTCTTCTGTCATCATTCTTCATGGTGAGAAAACAAAGCTATTTGACTATATTTTCTTCAATAACTTGAAATTAAAGTTGTATTCTGATCCAGTTTGTCTTTCCTTAAGGTATAGTTTTCTGCAACATAGGTAATATCCGATAACTTAAAGCAAATCCTGTTTCTATGCAGAAGGTAGAACCTTAATCTCTTCTTGTATTAAAATTTTTTAAAAGATACTATGCATTCTTTAAACACTAATCATTAAGTAATGCTACATATTTCAAAATTTCTTATAATTAGTGCCTTAGTTATTTTAGAACTCACATCAGAAAAATAATTTTTAAGAATTAGCTTCTACTTAATTTTCTAAATAGTCCTTTTGCTTTCAACTATACTATAATTGTTTACATATAAATGTTATTATTTATCTCCATCCATCTTCAATAAAGGGGTTATCATAATAATAATAATAACTAAATAATAAAAACTAAATAATAATAACTAAAACATATAAGAGTAGAAATGCAAAGGAGACAATGGGATATAAAACGTGCCTTTAGATGATGTGGCCATGTACTATTTTCAGAAGAAATGGGAGATCCTTAATGTGTCTCAAAGATCTGGACAATGTTGCATTGTAGCTTTCTTGAATTGCTGACATAAAGTGGAGGATGAGGAGGCTTCTTTCTGATCTGGAATTTTTTGTGTGTCACCAGACAGTATTATCTAGTAAGGTGCATGGTCCCAAAGGCTCATTCTTGTGAGACACATGTTCTGCTTTAGAAAATTTTTTTCATCCCCCTTCTGCATAAGGGGACACACCCTAGGCAGAAACTGCAGGAGTTAGTACATTGTAGAGTTTAAAGATCAAAGAAATTTTCACCAGCATGGTGAACAACACAGTGGAGAGAAGAGAAATACTTCAGAAAGAATAGGGGCAAGGTCTCCAGTTTGGGAAGACTTCAGAGACTATATGTGAGATAAGTCTTTCATGTGCAGGAGACTGGGAGGAACTTGCAGACAGTACTTCAGCACTATGCACCTCATTATGTGAAAGCCACATAGAAACATCTAGTGCAGAGGGCCACAGGGATAACTTTTATGTTGGGGGAAAAGAACTTAAAATGCAGTGAAAATAAAAACAATCAGCTGAAACTGCACATTTTTCTTCAATGACAAGTCTATATATGAGAAAGTCATCGGGTGTAAAGCCCATGTGGGAAAAGTCTGTGCTACATTGCTAAGCTTAAAAAATCAGAAAATTCACACAAGATATGTAGGCTTTAGAAGGGCAGGAATGTACTGTCTTATTATTTAAGAAAAGGGCTCAAACTAGAGAAGATCTCTTGAGAGTGACTTTGAGAGGCACTCAGCTGGAATTTGAACTTGATCTGCACTGGCAGTTTTCCCAATCAGTGTCAGCTGTGTGAGAAAATTTCAGGAGCTGTGTTATACTTTATCATAGTCCCAGGGCCTTGTCAGAATTATGTTAATGCCAGGGCCTACGGAAAAAGTTATTTCACACCTACTAGCTCACAGGGTCCCTATATAGCACCTACATCATTTGTGATTTTTCCATAGAAATAGCACTACTAGGATATAGATACAGAGATATGAATGTAGAGGGACATTATCATGAAGGATTGGCTCATGTGATTTTTGAAGAAGTCCTATGATCTGCTGTCTTCCATCAACAATCTGGAGATGTATGAAAGCAAGAAGGATAGTTCTAATACAAACCCAGACTCAAGAACTGGTAGAGCCCCTCCCCCCAAAAAATGCTGTAATTCAGCTACAAATATAAATGTTCAAGAACTAGAAGTGTCAGGGTTTGAGTGCAGGAGAGATGTATGCCCTCCTCAAGTTGAGAGCAAATTTGCCTTTTCAAAGCTTTTTTGTTCTGTGTGGGCCCTAAGAAGATTGGATGATGCGTGAGTATGCTGTTGAAGGTCTGTTCTCCTCTCAGTCTACTGATTCATATGCTAGTCTATTCTGTGTGTCATTTCCAAAGACATACCCTGAAGTGATATTTAGGAGTGAACTGGGCAGTTCCTAACACATACACATCAAATTAACCATTACTGTAAACCTCAGCCCCTGCTTCCCCAAGAAGCTGGGGAGACAGATTTCGATGTTTGTTCTAGTGCCTGTTGGCATCATGAGGATTCTGAATTCATTGGTGGGCCTCACTCCTTCTCACTGGCTGTTAGGACACTGAAATGACTGAGGCCCCCTCAAGAGGACTTTAACTGGAATCTGTTTCTGACTTAGAACATCTTTGTCTTCTTTAAGGACTATCTCAGTCTTGGTGTGTAAAATAATAAATGCCACTATTTTAGGACAATAAAAACAAACGATGTGGAAAATAGAACTTCTTGGGTATTTTGAGATTGTAATTCCTATTTTCTTTTACCAGTTATTCTTTTTTTTTTTTTAATGGTGCTGGGAATCAAACCCAGGGCCTTTTGCATGCAAGGCAAGCACTTTACCAGCTGAGCTATATCCCCAGCCCACCAGTTACTTGTTATTGAACACCATGATTGTTCTTGTGCATTTGCTATGTAGTTTTATTCAAAACCTCAAATCCATAACTTTTTAACTAAGAGCCATGTTTTAAATTACACTTGAAACTGCATGCACCATTTCCAAAATTCACCACAAATGTTTGCAAATTAAATAGTAGACAATTATCAAGTCTTTCACCTCAGTCTAATTTCCAATCTGAATCAAATAAACTAAAGATACTTCCTTTTTCACATTATTTATATAAAATGCTCTACATTTGATTCTCTTCTGTTAGGACACAATTTCTCATACCACACTTACAATCTCAAATTTCAAATTCTTATATCAAAAATTGTTTAAAAAGTATATATATATATATATATATATATATATATATATATATCTCCAAAACTGTACTGTTGTAGGTATATAGAGATAGAGAAACTTATAGCAAAATGTAATACAGATTATATATAAATATATGTGTATATATACACATACATGGGATATATATATATATATATATATATATATATATATATACATACACATATATTGGTGATATTGTTGTTATAATGTTATACACCTGGATATTTCCCTATGATTTTGCTACATTTTTTCCATCCCAGTTGTTAATGGTAATTGGTTTACAATGCATTCACTCATACATTCCAGAAATACTTATGCATGGAGCATTGTATTTAGGGATAGAGTATGTCTTTTTATCCACTAGAATTAAGGGAGATGTATTTTCTTCCAAGATTTATGTTCCCAGTCTTTGGGAAAGATATTTTTCTGCAGCTGGGAAGGATAATTTTCTCTCCACAAACCATGACATTTTGTTTACTCCCTACTTTTTAAAATCTATGGCTGTTAAAGATAATTGATAATTCATAATTGATAGTAATATCCTGAAAGATTTATTTATCAAAAATCTTCTGGAACATTCTGTAAACAAAACATACTTTTGTGACCTGAAACAGCTATTAAATAATTTGTGACATGGAATTATTTTAATTATTTTTCATTTAACAACATTTAGCTAATTACCTGAATAAAATTTCTAAGCTTTTTTGTTCTGTGTGGGCCCTCAGTAAAATGCTGAATTTGCTTGGAAAGATTATGTTAAGTAAACTTTGTGTGTGTGTGTGTGTGTGTGTGTGTCCCTGAGCACATGTCCACACATACTTATATTGGTGGCAGTCCAAAACAAAAAACAAAACAACAACAAACAAACAAAACACTTAACAGATAATTTGATTTGGAGTTGGGTAAGAGATGGTTCTTTGATTTATTTCCTGTTGTACACCTGATTTGGACTGTTTATAGTGTTTGTTTTTATTTCCTATAACAGTAAGTAGCTTGCATATAATTGATAAATAGGATCACAGAATCAATATAATGTGAAATTTATAATTTTGATACCCATATTTGTTAGCATGGTATCATTTTTTTTACAAGAACTAACAGTAACTGAATACCAACTAAGCAACACAAACAGATGAAGATATAAACTAGTAAGAAACACTGTATTATGAGATACATTTCTTACCAGATTTCATTCCAACATTTCCTCTGGCTTGAAAATATTTTTTATCTATTTTACACTTGTTTGTTAATTTTAGCAGTGGAAAATATTTTTTACATATATTTCCTTTACCCATTCACACTTTTTTTTAAAGATAAAAAATTTATGTTTTTGAAGTATTATTTTATTTTGAACCTTTTAAATGGTGCTGGTATTTTTATTATGACTATTACTATTATTTTTATTGATCATAATTCAGAGTTGTAAAGATTTTATTTTCTCTTAATTCTATTTATTATCCCTATTATTTTCACAGTATGATTTTTCAAAAAGAAATTTCAAATTATATATATTATGTTTTAGTAGAAATGCAAACAAAAATATAAAAAATACAAATAATAAATTTTTACTGTTGTTGATATACTTTAATGAGCTCCTACTATGTTTTGATAATTTGAAGTTTATCTCATTTAATCTCACAGTATCTCAAATAGTGAGATAACTCTGCTATCCATCATATTTACTTTTACTTTGCTAAATAGATGACTGACTAAAGTAAGAATCACAAAAGTTATTTCCCTATGATATATATATATATATATATATATATATATATATATATATATATATATACATATATAAAACAACTGGAAAATCATTTTCTGAAGAGATAGGGAAATTATTTACTACAAATAATTAACCTCAAATTAAAGTAAAATTATGGTATGTATATGACTTTTTCCTGTTCTTTAAAAGAAGCCTGGATGTTTATTGAAATCTCATAAAATCACCCATTTCTATGTCAGACAATCTTCTAACTACCATATGCTGGTGATCAAAATCTTCAAGAGTGCCTGTTCTCATAGAGCTTGTACAATAGTGAGAAATGGACCTTAAACATCTTAATGATATATAAAATAATTTCAGAGCGAAAGATCAAAAACAACATGAGAGGAAATATAACTGCATGATAATCCTGGGATTTGCTATGTCTTGTAGTGTCAGGGAAATGCCTTCCATGTGGAAGTTGTTCATTAATTCAGAGATGGAACAGTTGAGCTTAACCAGAGTCAGGGTTGCCAATTAGTAAGACAGAAGGAAAGTAAGGCAAAGTAGAAAACCCTTTTTGTCAGGGTGTGATTTTAGGTAACAATTCTAGAATTTAACCTTGAATAGTGTGAAATTTTGAAGAACTGAAAAGTTTTTCATAGTGAAAATGATTTCTGGACATTCCTTGAATAATTGAAGAATATTTGAGACAAAAATATCAGCATAAGTAAACAGGAAGGAAGGATGGTAATAATGAGGAGAAAGATGTTCAAAATTTATATTTGGAGTGGTTGGACTTGTTAGACTCTGGGAAAGAATGGCAGATCAAAGACTGGATTTGAGTATCTAGATCTAAAGGACAGAAATTGAAAAAGATGCTGAAATCACAAACATTGTTATATAAGTAGTGGCAAAGAGGATGTTCTGAACTTAAGTCATCAACCATTTGATGTAAAAAGACCATAAGAGATAGCAACAAGAATGATATTAGACATCAAGTTCTAGTGATATGCATTCCACAGGGAGAATGAAAGCAAATATTTGGGGCAAGATTTGATAGGGAGAAGAGTCCTAAAACATGTTCTAATACACAATTGAGTGGGTTTTTCATGAGTAATAAAAACTGGTTGAAGGATAAACTTTTATATTACAGAAAAGAATATTGAGTGTAATTTGATATTTAGAAGTTTATAACCGATATTGGACCAGGAGTAGTTTAAAGTACATTGAAAAAGTATGAAAAGGCCTGGAGAAGTGGACAATCAGGTCTGATCAGTGCGGTTGTGCAAAATAAAATTAGGAAAAGTGCCATTGGGCTAATGCATGCTCTGGGAGACTTGAATAGCTGATGATGTCCAAAAGAAATGGCATATAGGCATAGCAATCAGTCTTGATATTTCCTTAGATGATAGTGAGTAATTAGATGAATAAAATGGCTATAAACTTTAGTGAAGATAAATGGTTCAGTTTCACTCTATGTTCTTCTTTTCCTCCCACACAATTCTTATTTAGTGCCTTGAATTGTTCTGAGATATGAATTTGTTTTATACCTCTTTTCATCACCTTGTAATTTCATAATTATGAGTATTTGTTTATGAAGCTTTAAAATTTTGCATTTTTTAGAGCCAATTTCTTTATACTTCCACAGAAATCCTGTTCTGCAATTGCTGATTATACAGTGTTATAGCACCTTGTCTTTCTTAGTTGAGTAGTTTGTAATAGTAAACTTTCTAGCAGATGCTTTTTCTTTCTAAGGTCAGCAAAATAATACATGTTTTATTGGTGCTGGTTTGCATTTAACTTTTTTAGTTTTTTTTTTTGAAGATGAGAGAGAAAACAGTTCCTTTTTTCAGAAACACAAACTCTATCACTAACATATTAATGTCCTACTGACTAAAAAAATGAAAAAAAAATTTCACAGTATTATTTTTAAATAATATGGAATAAGAGTTTTTTTAAAGTGATATCTATTTTAAGAGTTCTTCATTTCACTTTCCCAACAAATGTAGGAATATATGCTATGCTATCCTTTAAATACATATATTACACATATCTATGAGAGAAAACCAATGTCAACTATTTGTATCTTTTAGGAAATTCTTACCTTGCACAAAAACTTTCTTTCTTCACAAATAACCCTAATGCTATTCTTTTGAATAAGACTATCTTTATTTCATTTAACATTTTTTTTTCTTTTAAAAAATTATCTTGATTTTCTTGAAAATCTCTTCTTCTTTAGATACATCATATGAATACTTCCGAATCATCACATGAAAAGGCACATTTCAAGCCCAGTCATCATGTTTGACATTTTCTATTGATGTTTTCTTGCCTGCTATCTTTCCTTTAAAATGTTGAGTCAAAAAGTAGGTGTGAAATTGGAGCTCCTTTCATTAGATTTAAGTACAAGAAGGCTGTTACCATTTATTTTCTGGAAAATCACTTTATTTGTTTCACCTCATGGTCAACCCTTAATTTGCTCATCCTTTGGTCTAATTTCCTTACCTTGCAAGATGATTATGAATCAGGGTATCATTTGAAATGCCATTGACAGCTATCAGGCTCATATCTGGTTTTCAGTTACACATCCACTTATTTTGGGTCAATTTTTGAAGTTAGGTTAAATGAAGTTCATTTAATAACTAAAGAGATTTTTAAAAAATATCTCTTGTATAATTTTAAAAGTCTCCTATCTATGTTTATTTAAAATGTTATTAATGACATTTATTTTGGTAAGATAAAGGATTCATTAAAATTGAGATGCACCATGGTGGCTCCAGTATTTATCATCAGCACTTGCTCATAAACTGTTATCCTTTGTTCATTTTTATACAGTGAATGTCATTAAGACACTGACACAGATTCTAAGTCTTTGTGTACATACTTGTTTTTACTTTCTATTTTATTCCTGATATGATCCTAAAATATAAATATTTCTTTTGTGTAAATTTCTAATTATATATCCATCTACATATATTTTTTCACATTCTTTATCTTTTAAAAAACATACAATGATGTAGGTACTACATTTCCTTTTACAAATATTAATTGCCTATAAATGGCTTATTGGATATAACAACCTTACTAAAATAAATATATGTGAATTATAGCAAGACATTACTTATTTCATTACTTAGTTAATTTAATAACTAAAGATCAATTATCTTCCAATTATCATTAAAAGAACTCTAAAGTTACAATATGGTAGCAATTATACAAATCAAGTTCAATACCTACAATGATATAAGAATCTGCCATATCATTGGAAGTACTTGGTATAGTTATCATTTATCTGTGAGCCAGTTGTCCAACTTCAATGTAAACAGCACTACAAATAAACTTTTAAACTATTCAGTCATACTAGAACCCTTATGTAATATGTCTTTTATGTTTTATAAATTATCTTTTCTCCTTCACTTTCTTCAGTCTAATCCACCTCATCCCAACAAGAAACCCAAGTAGCCATTCGTATAGTTCATAGACAGTTTCAATTGTCTACAATGATAGTTTTGTTTGGTATTTCCACCATAAAAGTGTTATAGAATGCTATGGAAAATGATGCCTTAAACTGGATATTATTAAAATAGATGAAACTTGACAACTTGTATATACCCATTATAAGTATTCAATTAGTGTTGGTCAAATATAAATGAAATCTGAAAAGTTTACTTTTTGTTCAATACCCATAGTTTGCTAACAAACTCAATTAAAACTGTTATTTGTTGCATTAATTGGTATCATATTTTCTTTAACAGCATATTTGCACTGTAACAAATTTATTTTAAAATATTTTTGATCCAATGATACTAATATATATTACAAAACAACAAATATTAGCATTATATTAGTAAACCCAAACAGAAAACAAAACAAAGTGTATTTTTCTAAATATTTTCTAAACAATAAAATGACAAAGTTAAATATGCCTTACTATTTGTCATGTTATTCCAAAATTTTGTTTAGAAATAATTCTAAGTAGCATAAAATTTGTGGTTGTAATTTTTGCCATATGGGTTACTTTTCCATGACAACTTCCATGTATAAAATGTAAATTCAGGGAGAATTGATTTTTACAGTCTATTATCATCACTCTTGCTGACACTTAAATGGTATTGTTTTGAAAGTAAAGATTATAATTGTGGAACATTTCTTTGAAGAAATACTTCTTTTTAATTTATTATACAATGGAAAAATTTGTTTAACATTGGATCTCAAAGTCAAGTGAATTTTCAATAGAGATTTTAAAATAATGTTATAGAATTTATATTAAAAAATCAAATACTAATTGTGAATCAACTTTTCATAATGGCTGTGTATAAGAAAGTTGTTTTGATGATTCTGTACAGATTGCATTATTGTATTTATTCTTAATGTTGGAATAAAGATAACATATTAAAATGATATTTCTTTGGTGATCAATACAATCATGATATTAGAAGTTGTTAATACATATTCTGATAGAGAGTCCTACTCCTATAGAGAAAATAACCCATTTTCAAGTACTAAATTAGACAAATTTCAAATGAGACCAAAGGTCTCCAAGATTAAATAAATATGTTTAAGTTCTTTATTGAATAACAATTTACATTGTCAAGAGCCATCCATGGGCTGTGTGTGGTTTATATCGGCATCACAGCCTAGTGAATAGGAGAATCTGGTGTCTGGGAACTTCCACTGGAAATTTCCTCTGGCTAAGACCACCCAAACACATGTGACCCTATTCAAGTTCTTCCTGGTCCCACAGAGCATAGGGGAGGGGGTTACCTGCTGTAGCCACACAGCCTCTCAGAGATGGGTGTGACCTGCCAAGATGTCAATAAACCTGCTGACTGCAAGACACCATGAAGCAAGACTCCATCCCTGAAACCTTACTGCTGCCTTTGATGTACCCTTTAGATAAACCATGGGAGCTATTTTCTAGTTGTTCAGCTCCTGCTTCTATATGGGCTGGACCTGTCAGAAGCTCCAAGTTCCCTTTAAAACTATCTTTTCTGACTTTTTGTCTTTTGTTCCTCACTAATCATTCTAGACTTTAATTTTTGTACAGTGGGTTACATGTTCTGTGGCAGGAAGAAGGACCTGGATGGCTTCTGTTATTACATAAAGTGCATCAATCTTAGGCCACACATATTGGCACATGTCTGTAACCTAAGCACACCTATGGAACCAGTACCAAGATTAAAAAGTAGAAAATTGCCAACTGAAAGCTCTCCTCATAATTTTTTCTACTCACTCACCACCACTGCTGGTCAGCGCTCTGTCAAAGGTAGCTACTATTTTCATTTTTCACATAGTGTAACCATTTTATTCAATTTCCAAGATGCAATCTGTGCTTCAATGGAAGCTGTTAGATTTTTAATCTATGTTTGGTTTTCTTTCTTTATTTTTTTGATAATTACCTGTTAATTTTTGTTGAATAGGTCCCAAGTGGTGCCCTTCTCGAGTTGGACTACAGCTAGAATGTGGTAAGAAAGAATTTTCACTGATCCATTTATTTAATTTATAATCAGTTTTCTACCATCAGGGTCTCATATTTATTACTTAGTGTGTATATGGAAATATTACATCTTTTCACCAAGTGTTTCACTTTTATAGATGAGGAATATTAGTCTCGAAAAGATGTTTCTCACATATTCACCATTTCTGAGTATTAGAAACAGGATCTAAATTAAATTTTTTCTGTCTCCAAAGTGTTAACAGCTATACGCTCTCATTTTATTGTTCTTTGAAATATTCTTGGAGATAATGCTTAACTCCTTGAATATTTTTGTTTGTTTGTTTTTCTTTTTGGAATCAGAAAGTAGGATAAACGAAGTAATGAGAGGCAAAATTAGTGAACTAGGAGGAGAAATATTATATTCAGTGTTAAAATTTCTCAGAATTTTAAACTGTTTCTCTCAGGGGATATTTCAATAAATACATTTTAAAATGGGTCTTACTTAAGCATCATCATTATTGACTTTGAATCAACTTGTTTTTAAATTAGGAATTTTGAATTTTAATGAAAGCTGTGGTAATAATTAATTAATTTGCTTATTTATTTATTTATTTTGTGGGAGACAAAGTCCTTAATATTAAATCTACAAGAGACATTTGAGTAATTACAATTTTTAATATTTCCATTAAATAATATATTGAAGTTTTTCTAAGGCTTTTGCTGACACTCAGGTTCTCTACTCTCAGCTATTACTGGCATATAAAGACAAATGCAGATTTCCTTGTATGTCTCAAAGATGTTTTTTCTCACTGATATTTTTTTAAACATGACCTCTTTCTATGAGACCTATATATTAAACACACAGGAATCCATGACATTCTTAAAAGTGACACTCTTGATAATCTCTGAATCATTCTTGCTTAGATATTCAAGTAAAATTCTCACTTGCCTAGAGTTTAAGAAAACAACATCATCATCTGCTTTATATCTGCCTCCACAGATCCTAGTACAATACATGAAATGTTAACAGTTATACTGTTTTCTGATGTTGACTCTAATATACAGAATGTTCTCCAAGACAGCTGAAGATGTCAATGTGAAATGTAACTTGAATGTGAAGGATAGTATAAGGGAATTAGAATTGTTAATCCAACTTTTTGCTTTTTTCTTACATTTATTTACCTGATTGAGTGTACTGGGATTTGATCTGAGCATGGTATAAGTGTTTGATAAGTCCTTGGATAGGAACATGATAATGTATTTGATAAAAGAGTCACTTAATTAACTGAAAGATTATTGTTGAAAAATAAAACGTTTATTTAGGTAACTTTAGAATATTAACCTTGACTTTTATAGTTACCTATCTACAGATCTTCTTTTGTAAGGTGGAACTAATAAAATACATAAATCATTTTAAGTGTTCTATAAAGTTATCTTTATGAAGCATACATAATGACTGTTGCATGCTGAGTTCTTCACTAATCATTTTAATAAGTAATTATATTATAAAGGAAATACACAGTACTACTAAAACAAAACAGAGTCAGAAAAATTAAGTATGTTTATTCACAGAATACATTTATCAGAATTAATTGCTTTATGAGCAATAACCTCATATGAAATGAGAGACTTATACAAAATCTTCATAAAGGGACATCTCTGAAGTGTCAACAAGATTTAGCAGACTTTGATTATTTTTCAATTAATTTGTTCTTTTTAGTTATTCATGACAGGAAAATGTATTTTGACATATCATATATATATGGAGTATAACTTCCCATTCTTGTAGTTGTACATGATGTGGAGTTACACTGGTCATGTATTCATATATGAACACAGGGAAGTTATGTTATATATATATTCTATTGTCTCTCCTATTCTCATCCTCCTTCCCTTCCCACATTCCCCCTGACCAATTGGGTGAAACTGTGTTCCTCCCTCCCCCCACCGCAACAGCCTATTGTGAGTCTGTTCTTCTTTATGGCTTAGTAATATTCCTTTGTGTATATGTACCTCATTTTGTTTATCCATCCATCTCTTGAAGGACACCTAGGTCGGTTCCACAGCTTAGCTATTATGAATTGGCAAGCTTTGATTTTTATGGTTAAAATGGTAAACATTTATTTAGCTTACTGGTTCTGCTGAACCAGACTCTACTTAGCTGAAGTTAACTATATTAATTTTTGCAGCTGTGTTTAGCTGTTAATGACTGTTGTAGCATGGCTTCAATTATGTGGTCATGTGCTATATGATTGTCATCCTTTGGCAGGAAATTCTGTGCTTTTTCACATGGTGAAAACAGAAATATAAACAATAAGCAGATCCACTCAAAAATTCTTGAGACCCAGATTTGGAAGTGGTAAATGATCTCTTGCCTCACATTCTGTTAGTCAAAGCAAGTCATTAGCTTATATTTGAGGGTGGAGAAGTACATATCAACTGTCTATGAAGAAAATACAGAGTTATACTGGGAATAATATGAATGTGGAGTGCTGAGAGCCATAGCCAAGTAGGAATGATGCATAGCATTTTGGGTTGAAAGGTGACCCTGCTCAGGGATTAGGGTGGCTCCAGGATTAGGGCGGATCCTGCTGCCTCAGGTGCAGGCTCCTTTGGAGTTCCCGTTGAGTTCTTGTGGGGTTCTGATTGAATTTGTGCGCGGAGCCAGTAGAGGCAGTGTGTTCCCAGAAAGTGTGGGTAGAGTGTCAGTGTCGGTGAGAGTTCGGGAATAAAGAGTTGCTGTTTGAATCTACATGGCTTTTGTGGTAGCTCGGTTATTTTGTGCCTAGCCAGACTGGGGCAGTGGAGATGGTTAAAAATCATAGTTATTATAACAGTAAATCTGTCATGCAAACTGATAAGTAAAATATGTTGTTTTGCCACCTTAATGACATGCTTCATAATGAACTGGAAAGACTGGTTTAAATTTCTAATTATTAACATTATTGGATCCTACACTAGACAGTTGAAACATGGATAGAATTGGCTTTTATTCTCTTCTCATAACTATCTGCAACCAATACATAAAACATATCCACAAGCATAAACTACAAAAGCCCTGAGAAACCCCTAGGTTTAGGGGTATGCAATCCAGAGCCTGGCCCATTCCTGAAAAAGTATCCAAAGACAAACTTATACTTGAGTTAATGTGTGCAGGAAATATGAAGCCCTTACCTGACTGAATTATGATCTAGAAAGAGCTGCAGTATCTCCTGCTAGACATGTTCTCTTGATTCCGCATATTTCTCCCTCTTGGAATAGGAGCATAGTCATGGAAGGCCAAGGACAAGAGTCCTGATTCCTAAATCTAAGAGTGATGTGATTTATGATATATCTGGATTTTGTCAAGTTGTTTTTTCAAAATGTCAAGTTGATGGAACATTTTAAAAATAGAAGGTCAGTGCTCCCTTAAAATTGACAAGGATGATAGAGGAATAAAAACTAATCCTTCTCTTAGGAGTGCCAATAAAGGTGTTTTGGAAAGGTATTTTCAGTACACTTTCAAGTGATACAAAGCATCAGAATTTTTTCCCTATTAACATTTTCTCATTCCTATAATACAATTTCAAAGTATTATTGACCATATATAGTAATCAAATTATTTATCTTGATTCGTATTTTGTTAGATTTTTATGTTACAAATTACCACAAATTTAACAGTCCAGAGCTAATCCCCTTTATTGGACTGATTTTACATTATATCTGGACTCTCTGCTCAGCATAGGTTAAAGCTATAATCAAAGTGCTGGTGGAGATGAATTCTCATCTGAAGATCCTTCAGTAAAACACCCTTCCATCTTCATTCATATTGTTGGAAAAGTTTGTATGTTCTTTAAATTGTGCTTTTATTTGTTTGTTTGCTTTTTGCAATAATGTGACAGAGGCTTCTGTTTAATTACTGGATGTCAGGTGGTAAGTCTTTTATCTGTTCTGTGAGACCACCTATAGTCTTGACATGTGCCCATCTCTGCCTTCCAGCTAAGAGTAGCACAAATCTTTTAAACATTTAATCTCTGAATTCTTGGTTCTGATCTCTAAATATAGATTTTAAAATTCACATAATTAGATCAGGTCCACCTGGATAATTGCCTTTGCTAAAAGCCAAGTAACAGGATTTAGTAAAAAAGCAATGATTATCACAGTCACAATCCCAGGAATAAGAAAAAGGACAAGAATCTTATAGCTATGTATTAAAAACCTGCCTAACACCTATATCTTCTTAGCACAAATTTGAGCTACATTCACATTTTCAAGGTAATACCAATTTTATGTGTATATGCATGTGTGTATGTGTGTATACATTTAAAGCAGATTTTTGAAATGTAACTGTAAAATGGTTCTCATTAAAGTACCCAGAGTATTATTACTATTTCCATTTTAATTCTCGGGTTATTCAAGTTATGAATCAAGCCCAGGTGCCTGTCAATTGATGAATGGATAAAGAAAATGTGGTCCATAACATGGTGGAGTTTTACTCAACCATGAAGAAGAGTGAAATTGACAGTAAATGGATGGAACTGGAGAACGTCATGCTATGTGAAATAAGTAAGGGTGGAATGTGTAATTTCATATGTGGAAGCTAGAGCAAAACAAGGGGGGAAATAAGAGGAGGGAGAATCACATAAAAATAGATGAGAACACAGTGGAGTAGAAGAAGGGGATTGAGGGGGAGGGAGGAAGCGTGGAAAAGGGAAGAACAGTGGAATGAAACTGCCCAAACTATCCTATGTACATATATGAATATATCACAGTGAATTCCATTTCTATGTATGTTTATAATGCATTATTTTAAAAAAAACAACTATAAATAAATAGGAAAAAAAGACCAGTAGAGTAGAATGAAGGGAACAGGGGGAGGGAGGAGGAAACAGAAAGGAGAAGTACTAGGTACTGAATTAATATAACATGCTTGTGTCATTATATCAAAAGGAACCCCAATATATTTAGAACTATATTAATAAAAAATTTAATAAAATTGGAATACTATATTTTCAAGTAAAAACTCTATCATTTCAAAATAGATTGTTATTTTTGAGACTAATATTATTTTTCTCCATATGTCAAGTTGTCAGGGTTCAAAATTATCAATACAAATTTTATAACTCTCACAAATATAAAAATAGAAATGAACAAATAAAAATAAATAATTTTTCTGGCTACTAAAATTGGATGTATCATATCACCATCTTTAAGTGTAATACACAAGAACTATATATTTTAATTTATTTTAAATAACCCTGATTATGGATATAAATAAGCATTTGAAATTCTGAAAATCACCTCATGGTAAACTCAAATTAACATTTTTCTGATTCTTTCAAAAAAAGAAAATGGAATGACAACTTTTCATAAGAGGGATATTACAAATCAAGTTGCACTATAAAGCATGATATAGATAATAGCAATTATATCAGCATTATACCCACAAGATTTATCCATTTAGTACATGTGATTCCACTAATTTTTCTTCCCCCATAATATACATTGTTATGAATTAAAAATACATTCATCTCATCTCTTTAAGGAATATTTAAGCTTTTTTTCAATTTTTATTATTATAAACAATGCTAAAAAATTTACATACATATCTTTAGTACATGTATTTCAGACTTGTCTGGTGTTAATTTTTATGAATAGAGTGTTTACTCCTTCTGAGACATGGGTTCTATCCTATTTTGTGAGTGTCCTTCTCAGTAACTTTTAGGGTATCTTCCTCTCTTTGTGTCTGAAACCTGCAGAGCTGGAGTAAAAACAATAGAGTAAAAACAAAATAAAGAGTAAAAAATAGAGTAAAAATAGAGTAAAAAAAAAATAGAGTAAAAACAGTTCAGTCTGTTTTTACTCTATTATTTTCAAACTAAATTTTTTAAGTCTTTTTTTTTAAAGAGAGAGAAGAGACAGAGAGAGAGAATTTTTTAATATTTATTTTTCAGTTTTCAGTGGACACAACATCTTTATTTATTTATTTACTTATTTATTTTTAATGTGGTGCTGAGGATCGAACCCAGTGCCTCGAGCTTGCCAGGTGAGGGGGTTATTACCGCTTGAGCCACACCTCCAGCCCTCAAACTAAATTTTTAAACCATCCAGTCAAACTCTGTGGCTTTAAATGTTAATAACTTTCAAGTATCTTCTGAGATATCCATTGAGCTGGTTACTTGACAACTATTTCTTGAATAACAAATATCACAAATGTAACATATGCTTATAGAACTCTCAATTTGCACTCCCAAATCCTGCTCTGTTCTCAGTCTTCTTCGTGTAAGTTAATGAGATAATAATACACTGAAGTACTCAACCAAAAATATAAGAACTGTTTTATCTCACTGAATCCTCTCCTCTCAACCATTTCATCAGCAAGTTTAACATGATCTGTGATCAAAATATATCAGGAATTAATAATTCATCAATAATTCCATCAGTTACCACCTTAATCCAAATGAACATCATCTGTTGCTTGATCAGTTTTCAGTGTCTCTCTAATAATCTTCTTTGTTCCCCTTCTCATTTTCCACACAGATCCAGAGTGATCTTTAAAAAGATAAATCATGCCACTCTTTTCATGCTTTTTAGTGATCATCGGAATTCATCTACCCGCATCTAATTTTCCTTATAAAAAATCATTTAGAGAGTAGTTGAGATTTACGTTTATTAATGTCTAAAATTAAACTGTATAAAAAATCTTGTATCTTATTTGACTAGGTTCTAATACTAGATTTTTTAAAAGTTGCTATACATTTATTTTATAAAATGTATTGTTCATTATTTTCAGTTTGAAAGATTATTATGCATTTTACTTTCTATACAAATTTCTTTGCAGTCATTGGTTTCAAATTAAGAAAATATTTATCTTTATTTTCAAATTGTATTTAAATAGTATTTTCTTGTTCTTTTCATTTTAGGTGGACCTTTTTTGAGGGATGACATCACTATTCAAAGTGTTGCAGCTTCCTCTATTATAACACTGTATTTTACAGACCTAGGTCAGCAAGTCAGCTGGACCACAGTAAGTGTCAACTTGAAATGCAATATACATGTCCCATATTTTGCTCTAATTCACATATTGACAGATTATTTCTATCAAATAAATTGACAGTGAAACAAATATTGGGCTGGATGGATAGTATTTTTATTTCTACATTCTTAATATAATCAGTAGTCAAAGTTCTATTGAAAAATGCGAGCAACAGAAATTAATGGCCAGGTGCTGCAGCATACACCCATAATTCCAGTAGCTCAGTTGGGAGGATTCCAAGTTGGAGGCCTGTCATCGGAATTTATGGAGACCCCGTGTCAAAAGAGTACCCTTCGGCTCAATCCATTGGAAAAAGAAAAAAATAAGGAAGGAACAGAGGGAGAAAGGAATCCATGGTTTAATAAAGGAAATATGGGTTTACACACACACACACACACACACACACACACACACACAAACAATCCACTTTCTGACCTGGGGCATCAACTGTGCTTCCTCTCTGCTTTGTCAGGTGAAAGGTATCTCTTTACTTTTCCCTTCTAGGGAGCCTAAGGGCATCAAAGAATCTTTTGTTTTTTGACTATGGAAAGGGGAGGGATAGAATATTCAGTAAAAGGAGAGCAGAGGGAAGACTTTTAGGAAACTCTGAGAACGAAGAAGCAAGATTTCTTTCAGCTTTTGAAAGGTTCTTTTGGCTCTGTTTGGGGACAATAGGAGCTCTCAAAATGGCCACAATTGATTTCAATAGCATTAGAAGAATGAGGACTACAATAAAGAATATGAAGTGCTAAAAAAGTGAAAATACTCAATGGTCATTCACAATCATTGAGCTTCTCTCAAGTGATGGAATGAATTGAGGAAAAAGTTTCAGCAGCAAGAGAAAATACCATAAGATTTTTAGTAACAGAGGCAGGTGATGTTAATCTGACAATGGTGAACAAAGAATAGTGCATTCTACTTTTTTTTCAATTAATTTTTTTCACAAAGGGCATTCTTTTATGTGTACTCTTTAAATTTGGACCTTTTTGTTCCGAATTACATTTCATGTTCGCCATGTCACTATTTTTTATATTTTTCTTTCAAATTGGCTTTCCTTTTGATGGCATTAAAAATCAGCATTGTCATTCATAGTGCTTTGAGCTTTTCCTTTGAAGAACCAATTTTAAAAATTATTACAAATGTAGCTTAATTTACACATTATTATTTAATTCTCTAAAACAGAAATTCAAGTTTACATTTATTAATTAAAATATCACCACATCTGTCAATTTTCTAAAAATCTTTGCTTTTGAGGTGTATTTTCTTTCTATATTTATGTTTTTTTTCAGTTCTATTTTAAAGGTCTGATGTTATTGTTGTTAAATAGTTGTTACAGTTTACAAAATCTGTTAAGATTTTGAATGATAATTTGTTGTACTAAAAACTGAATTTAGAGTGTTTCAAATGTTTGAAAGTTATATTGTAATGTTTGGAAAAAGTAAAAAAAAACTATTCATGCATGCATTGTGTACACAAAGTTTTTAAAACTTAAATGGGACACCTCCATACCCATGTTTAAAGGGATTCTGGACAGGATGATTTAATCTACTGAATTTAAAATATTCGAGGATTCTTTTCCCACATTTATGATGAAAAGGGAATTCTGTTTACAGAAATTGTGTCAGGGTGAGCAGCATTAACCATGAGTTCATTAAAAATTTCCAGCTGCAACATTTGGATAAGCTCTGCATAGTAAAAGCACTAAAGTAGAATTCTATGACAACTGTACTAGAAAATTATATCTTATTTGAGGAGAAAGTAATCTAAATGACAAAGAGAACTCTGGAAATAGGCTAGATATTTTTAAATCAGTCCTCTGGTTCACAAATCATTTTTCACCAACTGAGCCAGTCCTATTAAATGCTAAAAATATACACATTACATTGCAATCACACCCACTTTATATCAACTAAATTATACAAAAAAAGCAATGGCTTACAACATACAACATTCAAATGCATTTATAAAACATTAAAATGTGCTCCTAAGCATTTTGTGGGGTTTTTTTGGAAATAATCTATTTAATTTAGCAAAGTAAAAATTTAGATTTTAATGTTTTGCACAAAGTAAGTGTGCTACATATTATTGAAAAACTTTCTACCTCAATAAAAGATTGAGGATAAAATCTTAATATGAATATATCATATTCATCATTACTAAGTACTATTAAATTAAGATCTTAGTTTTCAACATTTTTTACATTAATGTGTATGTCTACAGACAATTTATTCCCTGCCTAAATTCATGCCTCTACATCCAAGATCAACTTCAGAATTATTTTATCTCCTCTAAGGAACTCTATCATGTTACTCCTGTATGTTCACATACCCTTTTCTCTATCGTGGGGCAATCATCTCAATATTTGTGTCTTGTGAAGAATGATATAATAAACAGTTTTTTGGGGGAGTGACATTGATTTTTCCCTAAGTACTGTGCCTTTATGTTAGTTATTATATGTGTCAATACTTTTTTCTTTTTTATTGATGAATAGTATTTGGCTATACAATGGAAATGTAGTTTATTTGAATATTCACCTTCTGAAATCCAGTTGCATGATTTTCAGTAATCTGCTACTATAAATTATGCTGCTATGAACATCTGTGTACATTTCTCTATGCACATAATTTTTTAATTATCTGTGATAACAGTGAGTTTTGAGAGTTCTTTATATATTCTAAAAAAAGTCCTTTGTTTAATGTGTGATTTGCAAATAATTTCTCTTCATCTTTAACTTTTCTTTTTTATCTTCTAACAAGAATTTTCACTGTGCAAAAAGTTTTCAGTTTGAAAATGATTAACTTAAGGATACTGTCTTTATAGGTTTTCAGGTATCTGGAATTCTCAACCATGTGTTTGAACACATAAACAATAGGCTTTTTAACCCTCTCTCTCTGTTATTCTTGTCATGTGAATCTTCAATGCATTTATTTCAAATGTCTGCTATTTCCCTTAATTTGGGTCAAAATATCCCCAGTCATGGTATACCCACATACTTTTGACAAGTACAAAAATATTATGTGAAAAACTTTGAAAGCTAACTCAGTCTGAGGGTGATGTTATCTTCTTTCAAAGATAATTTATCATACTCTGGATGGACTTATTGCACTGTTGGGTCCAGGTCATCTTGATCTAATCAATGATTGAAATTATTTCAGGCTGAGCTATAGTACCTGTGAATACAGTACTTATTAGGTATCTTCATCCCTGAGAGATAATGGGCAACAGGTTTTTAAAATTAATATTATTATTTACATTCCTGGGCATGGTCAAAAGATCTGCTTATTCATTTTTCATGCTCTTATCAGGCTTCATATCCCAGGTTCAATTGGTTTTCTCCAGAGCACTTTTTCAAAGGTTTGAAATCCCAATTCTTCAAAGACTCAAGAGCTCTCTGGAACCTAAAAATACTATTAAAAATATTTTGATAAATTTTTCTCTCTGGGCTCATTAGAATGATTTGTTTAAATTACCTAGTACCTAAACTAAACTTCTCCATATAACAATCAAATATAACAATCAAACTAAAAATATGTTAAAACCAATTTTCATGTAATAATATGTTATCTTCAATAACATTCATTAATACAAAGTGATATTATTTTTGGAAAATGTTCTCATAATTTTATTTGTACTTCTCTTTTCTTGAGGATATGAAGATTAGAAACACTTTATTTTTGTTGTTAATTTCCTACAACCCTGAAACAGGCAATTTCTTTTGTTTCCAATTTCCATTTGGTAATTTTATGACAGTAAAGTAATTCCATCACCTTAACATTGTTAGTGCTAAAAAGATTTCCGTTTCAAGATAGGATCAAATGCAATAAACACTGTTTAAGTATGCAAGTTCCAAACAATCAACAATGCAGCCTCATGTTGTTGCTTTTATTTATTAAAAAATAAAGTTGCCATTTCCCCTTTGCATTTTAGAAATACACATATGCAGTTGATTTTCCATTTCTGTGGGGCACTCTATCCATGGACTGAAACAACCATGCTGTTATATGTAAAATATTTGTATCTGTACTGGACATAAACACATTTATTTTTTCTCAATATTTTCTAAACAATACAGCATACAACTGTTTGCATACTATTTACATCTTATTAGATATTTTAAATAATCTAGATATAATTTGGAGTATACTAGAAAATGCAAATGGTAATTTGCAAATATTATGTCATTTTACAGACATGGGCAACCATGGCTTGTGGTATCTGCACTGGTCCCAGAATCCATCACCACAGATAGTGAGGGATGATTACATAACAAGTTGAAGATTTTACAGAATTCCAACAACTCTCAATTACATCATTTGCCTAGCAGAAGTAATGAATTTTTCATTAAAAGCAATATGTTACTTTAATCCAGAAACATTGTAAAAAGTATAAATGAGTACAGGTTGATAATGGAAATAAGTCAAAATTTAAATATAGATTATACCTTCAAAATAAGTAGAAAATGTCATTACTTATTTTGATATAGAATCTCAGATTATGGTTTATATTGGAGATTTTTTGTAAGTTCTTATAATTCACTTGACCTGTGTACATATGCGTTTCTGTTTGCTTATGCCTGATTTTAATATATTTTTAATTTTTTACTTCTTAGTGGAAGAGCAATTCTATTTTGATAAGCTATTATATTAACATTTTAATATCTGGTCCTTATACTGAAACATTTTTTGATTACTTTCTCAGCTTAGTAAAACATCTTTCATCTTTTCTTATATTTAGACTCAAATGAATTTTTTCAAAAAATGCATTATCCAAAAGTTAGTTATTATCATCCTCTAGTGATTTAAATATGTACACTTCATATTTATGTACCATTTTAACTTCCATGTTTCAGCCTTAACAATATATGTGATAAAGTATTGAGCCTTCTAAAATATATTCATGTACACTAGCATGCTTTTCAGATTTCTTTTTATGAGACATAGTGATAAGAATATAATTTAATTTCCTCTGGTCCAAAGAAACTTCATATCTATGATAGGCTTTTATTAACTTAATAAATAGTGACTTTTTATTCAGATTAACTATTGTTCACATCATTGTTCTTTTTTGATCTATGTCTAGAGAATTTGCTCAAATGTTATTTTTTTGGATTATTTGATGCCGGGATACATTTTTTAAACTTTTTTTGTTGTTGTACAAACATGTTCACCTTCCTCATTATTACAATGTGTTGACTAGACCCTATCAACAGACATTCAATAGTGAACATTCTCCTTATATTTGAAAAATCTGGCATGTCATAAGTCATAAATCAAGATAGTCTCTCAAACAAAGTTGCTTTTACAATGAATTGACCAGATATTGTATTATGTTTACCTTCAGAAGTCTTTCTTGGGTTATGAGATATATATTGCTAAAAGTAGAATTATAACCAGAGATCTGCATGTAAAAAGGCCATATTTATTATGTATTATTATTATAAAAACTATGTAATATACTTACATTTAAGTATACATTTATATAAAATCACACACATACATATACATAATAAATTCAAATTTCAGTAAAGTGGTGAACATAATTCTAACAAATGTCTTAGTTGCATATTTTAACAAAGCGTGCAGATTCAGTTTTTTTTTTTTCCTTTAGAAAATGGTGAAAACAAAGCAGTTAATGGCAGTCAAATTTAATATTGTAATATCTGTTTGGTTCCTATTATCCTTGAATACTCAGAAGTAACGTAATTACATTTCCTTTTCTTTCTGAATATTTCAAAGTGACTTTAAACTAGTTTTAGCATTAAAACAAAATCAAATAATGAGCAGTTATCAGATTTGTAAAATTATCAGAAAACCAGTCAACCAACTATTCTTTTCTCAGTCACACTGTCTTGTTTCTGATGATTTTTTTTCAAATTTTATTAGTGTTTTGTTAGTTAAAAATTCTGCAGAACATAATTCCTCTCAGCCCTAGCACTTTGAAGTCAATCCTTTTTGCCACACAACTACACTCATTAGAATTAAGGTAAAAAAAAAAAGAACTGAATTATTTCAGTCTGAATCAGAGTCAAATCAACTGAGTTAAGATAATACATGGAAAATGACAGGGACAGTTCTTGTGGAAGAGAGAGTATACATTGGGTTGAGGAAGTGAAAAAAATACATTAAAGTTGTTTAGTGAAATAAAATCTCCTTTGTTCCAATTTTTAAAAATCAGTTTATTAGTTTCAGTATTTTCTATTTTCGTATTAATGCAATTTCACTACTGTATACTGTTACAGTTGTCCATTTTATTTTTATTATTTATTGCATTGTAGTTATACATAATAGTGGAGTTCATTTTGACCTCATCATATATGGTATATAATTTGCTCCCTTTCAGTCCCCAGTATTTCCTCTTTCCTTCCCCCTGTTCCCTTCCTCTATGCTTCTGGTCTATCTTTTATTTATTTATTTGAACTGGGGGCTTTATAGATATACATTAAGGCAAATTTACTATGGTAAATTCACACACACACACACCATAATTTGGTCAGTTGCATCCCCCAGTTCCTCCTTTCTGCATCCATTCTGCCTCCCTCTCTACTACCTTCCTCTACACCATGATCTCCTTTTATCTTCTTTATTTGACTTTCTTATTATTTTCCTTAGCTTCCACATATGAGAAAAAAAAAAATTGAACCCTCAGCTTTGGGGTCTGTTTTTTTCAACTTAGCATAATGTTCTCTAGTTCCACCCATTTACCATCAATTGTCATAATTCCATAATTCTTTACGGCTTAGTAAACTCCATTTTGTAGAGATACTGCATTTTCTTTATCCATTCGTCTGTTGATGAGCAATTTGGCTGGTTCTACAACATGATTATTGTGAATTGCACTGTTATAAACACTGATTTGCTTGTATTGCTTTATACTCTGAATTTTGTTCTCTTGGATAAATACCAAGGAGTGGTATAGCTGGGTCATATGGTGATTCCATTCCTGCCTTTTGAGGAATTGCCATACTGTTTTCCATTGGAGATTTTCATTTGCAGTCCCTCCAAAAAAGTGTATAAATATATCTTTTTCTTCACATACTTTCTGATATTTTTTATTACTCATATTCTTGATGATTGGCATTCTAAATGGCATGAGATGAAATCTCAATGTAGTTTTGATTTGCATTTCCCTGATTCCTAGGGATATTAAATGTTTTTGATATACTTGTTGGTCATTTATGCTTCTTCTTTGAGTAAAGTCTGTTTAGTTCTTTTGCCCACTTATTGATCCAGTTAGTTATTTGTTTATTTTGGTGTTAAGCTTTTTGAGTTTTTTACATATCTGGATATTAATTCCCCATCAGAAAAGTTACTGGTAAATATTTTCTCTCATTCTCTAGGTTCTTTCTTCAGGCAGGCCCTTATTTCACTTGCTATGCAGAAGGTTTTTGTTTTGTTTTGTTTTAATTTGATGCCATCAAGTTTGGTGATTCTTAGTTTTGTGTCTTGACCTTTAGGGGCCTTGTTAAGGAAGTTGGCGCCTGTACCAATAGTGAGCCTATACTTTCATCTGATGGTTTCAGTATTTCTGATCTAATTTCTATGTCTGTAGTTTCTATGTTTTTCTATGCAGTTCTATGTGTTTCTGATCTCATTTCTATGTCTAAGTTCTATACATGTAGTCTACTTTGAGTTGACTTTTGTGCAGGAAGGAAGATGGAGATCTAATTTCATTATTCTACATATGGATGTTAAGTTTTCCAGCATCATTTGTTAGGAAAGCCATCTAGATTATTAGAACATTTATTTGTTCCAAATAAATTTTAGCACTGTTTTTTTCCAGTTCTGTAAATAATATCAGTTGTATTTCAGTGGAGATTGAATTTAATTATTTATGAGACTTTTGTTAATATGAACATTTTGATGATGTTGACTTTGTCTATGCTAGAACATATGAAGTCTTTCCATCTTCTAATGTCTTCTTCTATTTCTTTCTTCAGTATTTTATAGTTTTCATTGTAAGAGGGCTTTTACCTCCTTAGTTAGATGATTCCTCCTCCTCCTCCTCCTCCTCCTCTTTCTCCTCCTCCTCCTCCTCCTTTTTCATTTTTTTGAGGTTATTATGAATGAGATAATATTCTTAATTTTTTCTCAGCAGATTAATTATTATACTCCAGGATAATGATAGTTTCTCTCCTCCTGCTCCTCCTCCTCTTCCTCCTCCTCCTTCTTCTTTTATATTGCTTTTGTGCCCTGCTACTTTGCTGAACCTGCTTATCATCCCTAGAAATCTTTTAGTGAATTTTTTTTGGGTCTTCAGATATAGGATCAAGTCATCAGCAAAAATAATTTAACAGTTCTTTTTCTATTTGTATACCTTTAATTTCCTTCTCTTGCAAGATTTCACTGGTTAGACTTTCAAGAGCTATATTAATAAAATTGGTAAGAGTGGACATTTTTTCCCATTCCTGATTTTAGAGGAAATGCTTTGAGTTTTTTCTATTAGTATTATGTTGGTTTTAGACTTTATAATGTTGATGTAAGTTCCTTCTATTCCTGAATTTTCCAGCATTTTAAACATGAAACTGTGCTGGATTTTGTCAAAAGCTTTTTCTGCAACTATGGAGATAATCATGTGATTCTCTTCC
This sequence comes from Marmota flaviventris, assembly GCF_047511675.1. Classification (NCBI taxonomy): domain Eukaryota; kingdom Metazoa; phylum Chordata; class Mammalia; order Rodentia; family Sciuridae; genus Marmota; species Marmota flaviventris. The sequence continues at coordinate 49,886,782 of NC_092504.1, read as the reverse complement.
TTAATTTTTTAAAATGAATTACATGTATTGATTTGCATATGTAGAACCATATTTATATGGGATGAAACCCACTTGATCATGGTGCACTATCTTCTTAATGTTTTATTGAATGTGATTTGCTAATATTTTATTAAAGACTTTTACATCTATGTTCATCAGGAATATTGTTCTGTAGCTTTCTCTCCTTGACTGTGTATTTGGTTTTTGTATCCAGATGATACTAGCGTCTTAGGATGAATTTGTGAGTTTTTTATTCCGTCTTTCCCTCTCTTTGTATTTCATGGAATAATTTAAGAAAGATTGATATTAGTTATCTTTAAAGATCTGTTAGAACTTTTCAAAGAATCCATCTGGTCCTGAGATTTTCTTTGTTGGAAAGCTTTTAATTTCGGTTTCACTCTCATTGCTTGACATTGGTCTGTTTAGGCTATCTATATCCTTTTGGTTTAATTTGGATAGGTCATTTGTATCTAGAAAGTTAATAACTTCTAGAGTTTCTAATTTATTGGAGTATCAATTTTCAAAATAGATTCTAATGATTATCTGGATTTCAGAAGTATATGTGGTCATATCTCCTCTTTCATCTCTAATTTTGCTCTTTTGAGTCTTTGCTCTCTTTTGACTCATTTGGCTAAGAGTTTATCAATCTTTATCATTTCAAAGAGTCAAATATTTGTCACATTAATAATTTGTATTACCTTTAATTTTTAATTTTACTAATTTTGGCTCTGATTTTATTTCCTATCTTCTACTTATTTTGAATGTTTTTTTTTTACTTTTCTATAACATTTTATTATTTATTTGGGATATTTCTTGTTTTGTTTTTTAATGTACAATGCTATAAATTTTCCTGTTAAAATTGCTTTCATAATATCCAAGAGAGTTTTAGTTGTTTTAATTCCATTTTCATTTGTTTTTAAAATTGTTTGATTTCTCGCCTGATTTCTTCCATAACCTATTCCTTACTTAAAATTCTATTAGTTAATCTCCAGAAGTTACAAATAGTTTCTGTTCTTTATTTTGTTGATTTCTAATTTTATTCCAATATGATCTGATAGAATTTAATCTCTCTCCCTCCCTCCCCACCTCCTCTCTTTCTTTGCTAAGATTTGCTTTATGTCCTAAAATACAGCCTATTATAAAAAAAGTTTCCAGGTTCCATGTCCAACTGAGAAGAAAATAAATAAATTTTATTGTTCATACATGAAATATGCTATAGATATGTTAGGTTCTTTATCTTAACAGTATATATATATATATATATATATATATTTAATATAATAATATAATATATATATATTATATATATATATATATATATATATATATATATATATATATATATATATATATATATATATATATATATTAATTCTGAAGAACTTTTAGTTTATGTCTGGAAATTCAGGAACTCACAGCTGTGGATTCTTCTAGAGATTCTGGGGCACAGGCACTATTTCCATGGTTGTTATGGTTTTCTTGCCAGATGGTGCTTGTTAGTTAGACTAGAGATCCAAATCTGCATGTTTGGAAGGGTGGTACATCTCTGACTGTTTTTGTTGGGTGTGGAATCACAGGGTGCAGGGCTGAGCACTGTTGCTGATTGGAATGCTGGCAACCTGCTCCACACAGCTGGAATTTCTTTATGGCAGCATAAAGCTTGGTGATTGCAAATGTGTGGCACCTGAATGCAGCCTCCCTGTGAGCAGTCTGTGGCAAAAACCTCTCTTGTTCTGACTAATGTGGGTGACTGGAGTACTTTTCCTCAACTGGAGTGTAGGCTGTTATTGGGCCAGGCTTTGTGTGAGCTCCAGTAGCTGTCTGGTTATTGTGAATTCTTGAGCACCTGCTCCCCTCTCCGGGGGCTTCTTTAGAGCAATGTTATCTAAGTACATGGTGGCTGTCTTCAACTGAGGGGCCTGTGAGAGCAGGCTTCCTGCTGACAGACTGTTGCACAGAAGTATTACCCTGATTACTGCACATCATTGTTTTTTACCTGTTACTCTGAATAGGGTAGGATGTCAGTTTGCCTGTCTTCATCTGAAGCAGAGGCTGTGGTGAGCTCAGATTGGAGTTAGCACTCCCTGGCAGTGACTTATTTGTTCTTATGTCAGCTCTATCCCACTCCCCTTGTGGAGGGCAGGGGGGAGAAGGTTTATGAATCTCTACAAGTTTCTTCTAGATGGATCACTGAGACAATCCACTTCAGAGGTGCTCCCTATGGTTTTATTTGTTGTTATCTGTAAATGGGGAGAAGATGTGTTTGTTCAATCTCTTCTAAAGAGGCTGGTTAGTTGTGGACTCTACAAACTGCTTGCCTTGCCTGAAACAGATTTCTGACCACAATTTGGGATAAACTGTGTGATCTCCTTCACTGTTCTTGCTGCTTCTGGCCCATTTTAATTTGATTCACATTTCTTTTCAACTATTGTTAAGTCAGGATTATGGGCTTTTCCTCTTCTTCTTTCTCTCTGTTACCCCTCCCCCAACTGTACCCTGGTCAGAGTTTTAGGGTCAGGAAATGTCCTGATTCTCTACTCCAGTAACCAAATTCCAAGTCTCCCCATCTCCCAAGTTGTCCAATACTGAGTTTGGGGGGCATTCTGTCACCCACCTTTCTGGTCAATTGTTCTTTTACTGCTTTTTTTCTGGGATTTGTATAAGAGTCAGCATTTGCTGCCTAGATCCACACTGCCATCATCTGAGTCTCAATGTTTGTTTTTATTTTAAATTAACTATTTGCATATAATGAGTTCTCCTTAACTCTTGCATGGTTCTTCTAAGGAAGATTTATTTATGCTAGCATCTTATATAATTATTTTAAAATAGCATGTATTCACCTAGCCATTTTACCAGTTCAGGCAGTAGATGAATACTAATGAAGGTAAGTAAACCTTGAAAAACTTATAAAATTATTGTAAATATAAATTACCTTCTTCTTTCCAGGTATTTTTGGCTGAATACACAGGACCTCTGCTAATATACCTCCTGTTTTATTTGAGGATCTCATATGTATATGACAGGAAAGAGAGCACTAGAAGTATACGCCACCCAGTGGTACAGTAAGTGATTCATATAGCTCTTACAGTTTGGGGAGGAGATACTTCTCAAATTACAGAGGGTTTAGGGCTGTATAATCCCATTATAAATTGAAAATTTCATTTCTAAATTCATGTAGTATGCCTAATTTATGGAACATTATAGCTTAACAACATAGTAAATCATAGACTTATCAGCTGTTCACTTTTATGATTGTGTGGCAATCAGTGATGTATAACATTCTGTTGCTGCCCAGAGCACCAGAGTCTTGTACCACATCTCCCTTGCTAGGAACAACAACAACAAAAAAAAATGTAAGTTTGAAATAAAATTTGTACTGAATATGTATGGATTTCATAAAAAATTAAAACATCACTGGGCGAGATGCAACACGCCTGTAATCCCATGGGCTCAGGAGGCTGAGGCAGGAGGATCAAGGTTTCAAAGCCTGCCTCAATAAAAGCAAGTTGCTAAGCAACTCAGTAAGACATTGTCTCTAAATAAAATACAAAATAGATCTGGGGATGTGGCTCAGTGATCCAGTGCCCCTGAGTTCAATCCCCAGTATCCTCTCACTCCCCCCAAAAAAGAAAGTTAAAACATATTTACACAAAATTTATTGTTATATTTTGAGAAAAATTGAAATTTTAAATAATACAGTTATACTAATGAAAGTAATAGATTTTTAGGGATGACAAAATTTTTTAGTGCATGGTAGCAACATAAAGAAATCTAGGATAGCAGAGATAGAACCAAGTAAGGAGACATTGGATCTCACTGATGATGGTCTTGCCTAGGAATATTAACTTCTTTTTTTTTTTTTCCTTAAATAAAGAGAATGTCTAATTCATTTAGAAAACGACTGAGGCTGAGAGATTAGAAAGAAAATGTAATGGCTACCACTAATTTTTTTAGAGCAAATATGTAACATGTAATAGATACATAGCACAGTATAAATAAAGAACATTTTTAAGCAGCATTCTCAAAAGAATTAACTGACAATGGTTACTACTCTTAAATGCAAACACAAAAACTTTAATAATATTTCTGTAGATTTACAATAAGTTTGGGAATGGACAAAGAAAAAACTGGTGCTAGATAGGAAGCCCAACATAATCAAATAGAATAAAAATATTTCAAAATGAAATTAGACTTATTTAGTTATCAACTATGCACAGTGGCGCAAATATCTCAACGGGAAAGCTCTAGCTGTATATGCTACGTATGGTCTCCTCTTTCCTATGCCCTTGTGTTATAATAATATAAAACAAACTGGGGACCTATTTCATGGCTATCATGTCTTGAACCAAAATTTCTTATTTAGGGTTCTGGTATGTTGCCAGATTTAATCTAAATTTTAGGCTTTGTTTGTTTTGGTTACTGGGGATTGAACTTTAGGGGCACTAAGCTACATCCCCAACCCTATTTTGCATTTTTTTAGAGACAGGGTCTCACTGAATTTCTTAGCATTGCTGAGGCTGGCTTTGAACTCATGATCCTCCTGCTTTAGCCTCCCAAGCCACTGGGAGTATAAGCATGTGCCACCGCACCGGGCTAATTTTATGCTTTCTTTTAAAAAGTGGGAAGTTGTATTACTTAAACATTTTTATAAATATTCTGAAACATAACCCAGAAATGAAGAGAGATATAATTTCCCTTACCAATCCTTAGAATTTTACAAATCAACCTTCTATATCATGACATTTGCTTTTTTTGTCTGTTTTGCTGCCTAAGAAGGTTTATACTCCAGATACCCACATTGTTTTTCACCTTTTAAATAATTTTTGTGTTAATTATTAAAATACACATCACATAGAACATGTACTCTAACATTAGAGTTATATTATATATTATATTTTTATGAATTAATAAATGATAGACTTCTGGTTGACTTAACCCAGATACTATTGACCCACAGCCTGCATGGGGAGAGAAGAAGTAACACTTGGAGGTGTGGGCCTGCTGGAAATAAAAGTCTGAAAAAGTAGTCGTAAGAAATAATACTAGGGGCTGGGGACACAGCTCAGTTGGTAGAGTGCTTGCCTTGCATGCACAAGGCCCTGGGTTCAATCCCCAGCACCACATAAATAAATAAACAAACAAATAAATATAAAAATAAAAATAGTGAGTGCTGTTTATTTAAAAAACAAAAGAAAGAAAGAATAGGAAAGATGCAAGAAAATATATTTAAAGCAAGGGCTTAAGTTGTGGAAGAGACCTGATGGGTCTGATCCTAACAAAGGGAGAAAGCCCTCAAATGCCACCAAAGGTAATTATTGGGAAGAAGGGCTCTTTAAGATAAATAGGAGGTGATAAGCTGTGGGAAATTGGCCCTGTTAGGACCCTTATCACTTGCACAGTAATTCTTCCTCCAGGCAGCTGGTGCCTCAAGGCACACTGGTATCTCTTTTACCTAAGGCTAGCAGGCATCTAAATTTAAAGCTACAATCTAAATTCCTTGCCATGTAGGGGAATTGACTCAATTAACAGCAGCTGCCTGTAAATGGGCCTGTCTTTCTATACCTTGTCATGGAAAGATTCCCAGATGCAGCAGTCAAGATGTCCAAGGCTATGAAGTTCAAAGTAATAATTTATTTGCCACTCCTGACACTATTGTCTATTTTTGTTTGTTTGTTTGTTTTCCTTAAACTCACTACCAGATAAAGCAGAAATCATTTTTGTTGTTGTTGTTTGTAGTGCTGGGAATTGAACCCAGGACTTCCCACAAGCTACATAAGTGCTCTATCACTGAGTTACACCTCAATTAGTGAATCACACTCATTAATTAATTTTTTGTTCAAATAAATTTTCAACTTGATAAATCATCTCAATATCTTACTTTGCAAAGAGTAAATGGCATGCTAATTTTTATGTTCAAACTTTATTGGTAAAGTTACATCATCTTTGATCCATACTGATTTTCTTAATAGCAAAGCTTTGAGACTTGACCTTTTTTTCTTCAAACAAAATATGTACTAATTTTAATGGAATTCTTCTTAGTATTTCTAAAAACGATATACTTCTGTAAGTCACATTTAATATTTACTTTTAAAATAATAGCTATGTTAAAATGACAAGAGGCAGAAACTTAGAATACAACAAAAACAAATATATGAAAAGACCAAATATTACAACATCCTATATGGGTAAGAAGCAAAGAAAAATAAATGATGCATTATGACTCTATAGAAAATGAAAATGTAACTTTCTCAATTCTAAAGGAGAATCAGACCATTAAAATTATTCTGTATATTATTAAGTGTCAAATGCATCTATTTGAAGCACATTATTTATAAATCTTAAAAATCTACTTTTTAAAAATTTATAAATTGCTTCAATCTCGAGGCATTTTGGTATGAAGGCATTTGCAATTATGATATTTAGATTATTTGTGGGGCAAGTGTGAGCATAACAGTTTAGGATTTATATTGTAAACGATATGTTTTATCAGAAGTATAGAATCTTACAACTGTTATTTCATTAACTTTAGAAGAATTCTAGAATAAAATATAAAAGTAAACATTTGTGTTTTGTTACCAGAATTAATATTTTCTAATATGTGGATAGTGTAATAAACTAACAAACATGTAAAATAATTAACTCAAAGCAAGAAAGAATTTTGGAAGAGAATTTAATGTTTATGTTTATGTGTGTTTTTCTTTTTCCAGTTTAGCTTGCCTCTTCCATTGTATACATTATATCCGATATCTTTTGGAAACTTTATTTGTTCACAAAGTTTCTGCAGGACACACACCTTTGAAAAATTTGATACAGGTGGGAATTAATGTTATTTGTATTTTAATTATTATTGAGAAAATGAGTATATTGATCATTAGCAAAGCTTTAAGGTATGAATCATCTTTTCCTCAAGACTAGATTTTTCTGATTGTGTCAACATTTATTAAAACATATGGTTCTGAAATGTCTTTCCTTGAGCAATTCTATTTGAGCTACCCTCAGCCAATAAAGTTCAGAGAGATTTGCCAGGACCTTATCTTACAAGACCAACTAGATACTCCAAGGAACATTTTTCATTTTGGGAAGAGTGAGCACTGAATTTGGATTCTTTAAGTGCCTCCTGAAAAAGATAAATATTACATATGAATTCTCCTAAAATACACACTGGTGTGTGATTAATATGACAATAACTTTATCTTATTTATGAAAGTGATAGTGTAATGCTAAGATTTTTGCTTTTCCCAGAAAAGGTGAATGTAACCGTTATCGACTACCAAAAAGCTATCAAACATGGGAAATTTTTTGAAAGATTGAGTTAAAAACTTATAATGGACACTATTGGTCACTTTGATTTGTCATTTCAAATTCAAATTTAATTTGATTTTCACTTTGAAATTTATTTAAAAGATGTTCTCACATACACACACACAAATGCCCTGATTTTTGGCAAATATCAGCTTTCTAAAACGTCTCCAAAACAGCCATCTAATTTTGTTCTTGCTGCTGTTGTTGTAACACAGTAGTAAACCCTAGAGCGCTAAGAAAAGATACATCATGAAGAGAAGAAATTATTTATTTATTTATTTATTTTTGACAAAAGGCAATCAAATTTATTCTATTGGTGGACAATCTGTATGTTTTAATTCAGTACTCATAAATCTGGCCTATATTACAGAGGTTCTAATCAATCAAGATATATATTTGCTAATGATTAAATAATTCATTCTTTTTCCATTTATTGTTAGAACTTTTTATGCAGCAATTAGTTTTTATTTCATTCATATTTTTAATATACAAAACCATTCTTGAGAAATCTTTCTAAAACATAAAAATTACTTTTTACCTATATTGTAAATATTCATTAATGTTAATAATAATGGTACAATGGAATATACATCCTCAGTGATACCGAGTTTTATAATGCTGCCTTAGCAATTGAAGAAATTTATTTTTCTAGCTTAGAAAATTTATACAATTTTTTATACAAAAATAAATTCTCAGTGTATGAAATGAATATATGAGCTAGCTTTAGAGGATTTGACAAGTATAGTTTCCATAACATCTGTTTTACTTTGTCTATTTGTAGGGTTGTGCCTTTTACTGGGGATTCACTTCTTGGATTGCCTACTACATTAATCATCCACAGTATACACCACCATGTATGTAGAATTTCTTCTCATGTAACCATACACTAAATTGCTAACCTCAAAATTCTAGCTTAGACAACTTATACAATTTTTTATACAAAAAAATTATTGAAAATATTTGTTAAACTGTAAATTTGCTATTTCTTTTGTAGTTGAACATTATTATGTAAGTGTAAATTTAAGTAGGACTCAAATTCAGTGAAGCATCTGTTACATTACAATACAGATTTCAAGTGGAAAGTAAGTACCTTGTATAGACAGTCTGCACCTTACAGGTTTGAAATATGTATCTATTCCAATGCCATATATCGTAGTTTAAATTTCAGTTACCACAGCGTGTTATTGCAATTGTACAAAATGCAAATTTTGCAACTAATGCTTAAATATACATAACTTTAGTCTATTCCTAGATATACATAAGTGACCGGTCATATCTGGCATTAATTGGTAACTGCACATCTGTTATAATCATATATGTAGAAGCTCTTTTTGATACCATTTATCAAGTTTACAAATTTTCATTCATTGGCATGTGAACATGTGATTAGTATTTGTTTCCTGATCAGACTAAGTTCTATTAAGGTAAGATTTGGTTTGGCTTTTCCTATAATTTATCACAAGCATACAGTAAGTGCAGTGTCTGTTATATGAATTCCTAATGGAAATTGCTGAGTGAGTGAAGTTATGTCAAGTTGTATCAACTTGATACAAGAATAATGGTAAATAGAAATTAGTATAATACAACTATTACAATTTAGATAAAGAAGAATGTTTCATTATAAGAATAAACATATATGATATTAAGGTAAACAATAGGTATAAATTTTATAATAAAAACATAATACAGCTGGACATGGTGGTGCAGGTCTATAATCCCAGTGATTTGGGAGGCTGTGGCAGGAGGGTCTCAGGTTCCAGACTAACCTCAGATCCTTAGATCCTCAGTAACTTAGTAAGGTCTTAAGGTCTTATTTCAAAATAAAATATGAGAATGGCTGGGAATTGGCTCAGTAGTTAATCATCCCTGGGTTTAATCCCTTGTACCAAAAAACAATATATATATATATATATATATATATATATATATATATATATATATATACACATATATATACACACACACACACACATATATATATATATATACATATGTATATATATATTTATATATAAGTACATTTTATATATAAATATGTATATATTTATATAAACCAGCTAACATAGTGCCTGTTATAAAACAGTCCTATACATTTGACTGATTAAAATAATGAGTATTTAAAAACAATGATGCAAAATACTGATTATTATTAACATTTTATGTTTATTGTTAGACATTAAATAAAAGCATTATGTGGTATTATTATGTGTTGTTAGGCCATTATAGTTTTGCTTTTAAAATGAGAAATGATAAATGAGAGAGATAAAATATTTTTTAAAGAGCTAAATGACACCAATTAATTTTAGAGATTTTTTTAAATGTCCTTATAGCACTAGAAAAGAGGTATTTTATTTTCAACAAAACAATTACACTTTAGTATCACCCTAAAATGTAGATAATATAGCTCACCATACTGCTGGTTAGGGAATAGTCATGACCATGAAGCCATTAAACATTTTGTGAATTACATCTGTAGTGTGACAATACAGAGTGTTTGCATAACAAATTCTTTTCCTACTTTCTAGCATTTGGAAATAGGCAAGTCACAGTATCTGCTATCAATTTTCTGGTATGTATCAAATATTTACTTGCTACTCATGCTCTAATTTTGGTATTATTAAGAACATAAAATACTTTGCTTTGGAAGATTTGTCATACAGAAAATAAAATCTATTTTTGTATTAATATATTATAAATAATGCTATAAAATGAAATAAATTAAATAAATTCCTATAATCAAATCATTAGCTCTCTAAATCTTTTAATCAAAATGTTGTAGTCACTTATAAAGAATAAAATTATTGTAACCATTGAAAAAATATAGTCAGTGATTCTTCCTATTATAAAGTCACCAATTTATAAAATTTTAAGAGCAAAAACTTTTACAAGTATACCAAATAAACATCCCCAAAACAACTTTGGCCAAATTGTCAATGTAGCTAGTTCAGTATGAAGAAAAATTCTGTCCTCAATTTTTTATCTTTCTTTTTTTAAAAATTATTTTATGTGGTTTTGGGGAATGAACTCAGGGCCTGCATCTTCCCAAATTCTTTCAGTCCTGTTCTTCAGACCTTTCTATGGAACCAAACATGTATATTGATTGAATTATGTAAAAATTTATATCAATTTGAATATTAGTAAGTCAAACATAATATTACTTCATTTGTTAAATTACTATAAAGCAGGAAATGGTGCTGTTACTTGCATATTTATTTAAATATTATTTTTTTAGTAAATTTGAACAATGTTGCTTTATGTTTCTGTATGTTCGTTATCTATGAAGTTTGTTATCTGTTACATGGGACTATATGTTTTGTTTTATTATCTAAGAAAATTTTATTATCTAACACAGTTTAAGCTTTAAATAATGTAAATCAAGAGCAATGATAGTAAATGCCTGAAATTTTAGTTATTAAGTCATTTTGTTAACATATAATATGGTAAATGAAGACTTCCAGTTTAAGAATGAATATAACTAAAATGTGTAAATCATACTGAGTAGCATACCAGTGTTTCATATTAAAGTTCTTCTGAAATTAACCAGTAAATAATGGAATCATATACTGAGTTTTAGAGCACAACAGAATTTTCTAATTCTACTCAGCCCTAACCTAAGAAGAAATTATACCAACAACATTTATGCAGGCCGCTTATTATTCTGACTTCTATTACATTTCCCAGAGTTTTAAAGCTGGATCTTAAGATTAAAATTACTGCTAGTCCTAATTACTTAAAATCCATTAGGAAGTCATTCATTTTTGTAGCTAACACACAACAAGGGAAGTGCAGAGGGGAAGAGTAGAAGTTCAATAAATTTGACAAAGGGGAATGAAGGGAAGGGGGGATGGGAATATGAAAGACTGTAAAATGAGTTGGACATAACTTTCTATATTCATATATGAATATGACCAGTGAAACTCCATGTCATGTACAACCACAAGAATGGGGTCCTAATTAGAATAAGTTATACTTCATGTACGTATAATATGTCAAAATATACCCTACTGTCATGTATATCTAAAAAGAACTAATACAAATATATTGAAAAAGAAAAAAAATCCATTATGAAATTTCTAAGTTGACAATAAATTAATCATTTCTAGGGTTTAGATATAGTTGTTTTATTTTTCCAACCTTAGAAAATATATAAATAAGTGTTTCATCATGACATTGAAAGATGAAAAATATAGCTTATTGATTTACCACATTTCACTCACTTTATATTGTGTTTCTAATTTTAGTATGTAACTGGTATGTTTGGGGAAGGGCACCCAATGATAAATTATGTATCAATACATGAATACTCTGGCTTTGTATATGAAATTTTATGGCCTGGACTTTGAGTAGAATATTGATGATTTCAATGTTTACTTTTGTTGTGATGAACAGGAAGAAGAAAATGGGTTGAGGATTAAAATGGCCAAAATATTGATAATCTCAAAGCAAACATATTCATCAGATGAAAAAAAAATAATTTTCAAAGATATTTTGTTTCTTAATAAATATTTTATCATAATCTCATTTTGCATTGTAAGTGATGAAAAATAAGTATGACATGATATCTATATTGACATGTGCCCATATAAAAAAGGTATACATGTAACATTCATATAACAAATCATTAATTTACAATTAATTGTTTTGTGAAGTTGAAAATGAGACAAATTTAGAGAAGATCAATATAGGATAATAATTTACTAGTGATTACATAGGTAACTAAAATTATCACAAACTTTATTGAACAAATAATATATGTCAGGTACTTGAATTAATCATCATAAAGTCCCTAGATTTAAGAATTGATATTTGCAGCTGGCTGGGGATAGAGATCAGTGTTGAGTAATTGCCTAGCATGTGTGAGGTGCAGGATTCAAATCCCAGCACTGTGAAAAAAGAAAGAAAAAAGAAATAATATTTGCATTTAAGAGACAAGAAAAAATTTAAAATTTCTAATTCACTTACTAAGTCTCTCACAACTACTAAATGAAAGATGTGGTGTGAAAATATAGACTCATGTAGCTAAAATCCTATATTTACCCACAGTCACAGGTAAAAACAAAACAAAATAAATAAAACACAAGCAAACAAACAAACCAAAATGAAGCAAAATTTATTAAGTGAAAACTCAAAATTCAGCTTTTTATTCCTAATGATGACTTAAAAATCAGAGCCTCTCTTATTTTGTGGAATTATCTTTGTGTGAAATTAATAATTATATTGTTTTGGGTATCTTCAAATATTGTTTTAGTGTATTCGATCTGTTTTTAATGTTATCTCCTGTAAGAACAGTTCTATCTAAGATGATTATTTCAAATAACAGTTTTACAAAGGAGAAATGGATTTGGGTTTTCTCTTTCAATCTACTTCTTTTCTAAAATTTAAAATATGTTGAAATCTATGCCATCTGTTTTGTGTGAATTACCTAGACATTGCAGTCTGTTAAAATATTATTATATGTGAAGAAATGCATACAAAAATGTTTGAAAAGAAAATAAGAAATCAGATATGTTTTAAGAGACTAATAAGTATTAAAGGAACTAACTTTAAAGGATGCTTGGATTTGGGGATTTGTTACTTTTAAAAGGATAGTGGCTTTAAATAATAATGGTTTTGAATAATAATCTATTATCAATAAGAACGTATTTCTTTGTTGAACTCATACCTTATCGTACCAGATAAGGTAAATATGGTAAACAAAGGAAGTATCTCACCTTCAAAAGATAGATATTGCAAATTTTCAATATTATTAGTCCCAGGAGACTGTGGTAAGTCTTTGATCTTCTCAGAGGATTATAGTGACCTATAGCAGAACATTAGTGGAAGAGCCAAGATCAAGAGGACCAATGACATACGAGTAACAAGAGTCCTTGTGGGGCAGTACTACTTACAATAGTCATTTTAAGAGCTGAAACCAATGGGATTCACACTTCCTCACTGACTCTGAGAAGATTGTTACTGCATTAATGAACTGAGAATACTGTAAGAAGTCTGTCTTCAGCAATGTGTGCTATGTGTTCATGGTAAGAAAATATATGTAGAGTAACAAGCTTTAAGCAAATAATAAACACTCATTGATTAATAAGGTGATTTGAACCTGGTTATCAAAAAAGATAAAGTATATTTTCGGAATTTCTCATTGTGTCTAGTTGTTTTATATTCAATATAGTCAAATAGTTGCTTACATTGTTTTAAAATTTTCTTATTACAAGTAAAAATGTTTGTCTTGCATCTTTGGAATTAATATATTACATGGATTTTATTTTGTCTAGAATAAAAAATAGGCATTGGTTTATCTCTTTATCACACTGAATAATTTATATGTTGTAGGTTTGTGAAGCTGGGAATCACTTCATCAATGTAATGTTGGCTCATCCCAATCATACAGGTTCGTTTCTTTTGTGTTTTATCTTCCCTAGAGTGAATTTTGTTGATAATTATTTTAAAAAGCTTTATTTCAAGTTTTTTTTAAGGAGAATATTAACTGTTGGGAATAACTTAAGAATAATGTACCACATATTTTGTTTGTTTGTTTGTTTTATATATGTTTTCCAAACTAAATGACATTCATCCTAATGATAATTCCCTTAAAATGCAGCTTGCAGGTTTTCACCTACATCCTTCATTGACACAAACCAAACAATCACACTAAATATGTGATAAAAATTCTCTTGATTAAGAAGTAAATTAGTACAAAATCAGTTGATGAATATTCAAATTCCCGAACACACAATCTTGATCTGATTTGCCAATATTTATATAATCCTTGATAGTTCAAATGACTTTTTAATTTTTTTTCCTAATGAGATTGAACTTTAAAAAAAAAAAAGCCAAAACTCAATCACAGTAAAATAGGCAGTACCTGGGAGAATATTTTAAATTTAATAGCTACACATATTTAAAAAGTTTATAGTGTGTGCTTATTTAAAGATGGCTTTGTTAAATCAGTCCTCTCATTTAGATTTAATAATATACAACAATTTCTATATAGTACATACATTTATTGTAAATTTCAATTAGAAATTGTCAACATTTGGACTTCAGTTTATTGATCCAGCTAAAAATATAAAGGCAGAATTATGTTTTCAAGCATGTTTTAAGATATACCTGAATTTTTTCACACTTTCTTGATAGGCTGATGAAGTATGTTAAATGCTTTCTCAAATAATTGCTGAATGCAATAAAATATACAATATTACAAAGTAAATTTATTATCATAGAATGTTTGAAAAAGCTGTGCTGTAAGAATATATTTTATTACATTACATAAAATTATGATTACTACTCAACTTTTTGAATTTGTTGATCATCAATAATGTGTGTGGGTATCTAAAAATGCTATGCCATGATTTATCGTGGTGAGAAAATTTCACATAGTGCAAATGCTCATATGGTTTATTGTCTTCATTTGTATTGAAGTATAGCTTACCTTTCATAAAGAGGTTAAATGTTATTTTTATCTGTTTTAAAATGATAGTATATACTGACTCTCTTTAAAGGCATGTGAATCTCCAATAAAAATTTTCTGAGAGTCTAATATTTTTTGGTGTAGAGAAAAACACAATACAATTTAATAAAAATGCTAAACTTGTTAATGTTATTTATATCACAAATTTTAGTCATAATTTTGGCTTACTAACAATTTGTCAAGCTTCTTAATTTATTTGGAGTATGATGTGATTACTTCAAAATGAAAATTTTAAGACAGCCTGCAATGTTAAAATTATTCATGCAAGAAAGCCATTGTATTATAATATTTACTCCACAATTTATCTAGCTTTGCATGTTTCTTTTGAGAAATCATATCCCATCCTAATTTTCTTTTCTTGATTGAGTTGGTCTTTTTTTGACTTAAGGCTTCGGTGACTTTTTTTTTTTATCAGAACAGTCTATTAATTTTTAAGGTTATGTGACAGAGTTGGTAATTCCAGATCAGTTTTCCCAGGACTTAAGGTAATCTTCTACTTGGCTGATTCATATTTTATTTTAGTTATAGAAAATTGTGTTGAAGTATGGTTTTAAAGTTAGTTTTGTTATAGTGTGAAATGTAAGGGAAGTTATACATCATATGCCTCCAGCATCTTCATCACTTTCTATTTTAATCTTTTGTTGTTGTGGGATTAACTTTTTTTAATCTACATTTAGTAGATAATCACCTGTAGGCAAATTGAAAAATGTTCCATATTATTGAGGTTGATTTTCTTTTTTTACAGTTTTTTTCTTGAGTTCAATTAATTTATTTTTTACCTTCCTGTTTTTTCAATATCTACTTAAGTTTTGGAGGTTTCTTTTGTTGTTTTTTTTGTTTTTGTTTTTGTTTTTTTGGTGATTATGTTCCCTGATGTTCACAAATGCTAGTGGTGTGTGTGTGTGTGTGTGTGTGTGTGTGTGTGTGTGTGTGTTTGTGCTGAATGTGTTTTCTTCTTCACTAAGGTGGGTGGTTACTTTGTTCATTCTTCTATGTGCATTTTAATACTGTGTTTGTTTAATCTTAGCACTACTATATACTATCCTAAATACTAGTCATAACACTACTATATACTATCCTAAATACTAAGTAGAGTGCTTAGAAATTATTAACCTGCCTTTATTCAATTTTATATTTTTTTTTCCTTTATCACGTACCCTCAAAATCCAGTCACACATGTATTCTTCTATGGTGTGTTGGTTCACACTGGCTAGGTCCTGCAGTTCCTTTGGAACATAATCTCTTTTTCCCTTAGCCAATCCAGAAAAACCTTAGGTAGCTAATACAATAATTCAATGATAGTTACTGCAAAGGTTAGGAGGAGATATGGGGAGGAACCTAAAGAAGATTTTTTATAGCATATTTTCTTCTTTATTGACTCTCAGTAAAGGGGTGTTAATTAGGGTGTAATTGGGACAAGTGAGTCATTTCTGTAGACTCATGAAGTTCATGAAAATCTAGATCTTGTAAGGTTTTTGGATAACCTTCAAATGTAATTGTCTAATTCTTGGAGCTTGACCACTTTTATAATTAAGTACTGAGTCTGGGTCTGGTATTCAGCTTTCTGTGGCCTCTCATTGCAAAAGATAAGATGTCTTTCCATGTTACCAAGGAAGAATTCTAATATTCAAATTTCACTTTTAATTGCCAATTATAAGTTTAAGTTTTAGCAATTGTTTTGTCAAGTATGTTGCCAGAAACTACCACTTCATTCCACTCTTTGAATTATACTGGATAAAACATTCCTCTCCATCAATATAACATATCAATATTCTATTAATAAAAGGTTTCACACCTGCACTGGTATCTTATTTCAGAAGCTGTTTTGCATTGTTGAGCAGTGAAGTACTCATTGCAGGCTCTTTATTAGGTTATTCTAATCTAAATGTCCATTCTAGCATCTGCTTTTAGAGCTACTCTTGGTGACAACCAAGAGATGCCAATGCAAAGGTGAAGGTTAGTGTTCAGAATTGTGTAGGTGATTTCGTAAACAACAACATAGAAATCATGTTTATGTAAAAAATTGATAACAATGCATTCTCAGGAAGTATCTACAATGAGCATTTGGGGCATTCTAATGCAAGAATGAATAAATAACATTGTTCTAAATTGATTCATCTTTTACTGTATTGATCAAATATTTGATGAAGACTAAACCAAGAAGAGAGGATGACCTTGACTTAGATTGCTGTCTTCAGCCAAAAAATCCAAGAAATGCTAAGACATGAAGGTGTTCTTCCTGGAGCACTTCCTGGATCAATAGAATAAACTCTTTCCTCTGGAAGAAAAATCTGGGTTGTGGAGAAATTTAATGTGAAGAGCCTTCTGACTTTCACCAGGCATGTTAGTGCACCTAGTAATCCTACTTTGAGGTTGAGGCAGCAGGATCACAAGTTAAAGGTTATCAGGGCAACTTAGAAAAAAGAAAAGGAATCTTATGATTTTCATTTTATAGAAACTCTATTATAACAAGTGTAGGTTAGAAACTTCATGGAGAATGTGTGTATAAAACTAGTGATCTTTAAACTTACATACTATTACAATTAATACCAACTATATACACTAGAAACAACATTTTCTGTATATATATATATATATATATATATATATATATATATGTTTTTCTGTGTCATAAAACATATCCATTAATCTACAATTTACATTTAGAAGAAATGTGAACTTGTGTTCTCTTGATCATGCCCCCACTTCCAGGGGCTGAAAACCCATAAGTTAGAGGCCTTTATCCAAATTATCTTTTGTGCATATGGTACCACTGAAATTCAATGACTATAACCGGGGTAAGTTCCTCAATTATCTCTCTTTTGATTACTATAGGCACATTACACAAGGTGTTTACATAAATCTTATGAGATAATCTCTGGTATTAAATGGCATTTGTGTTTGCCCTTATCTTGAAATGAGCAGTGCATGAAATCTGCACAGTGCTTAATATATTTTTTACTTTGATATTTCAACCATAGTTACAATTTTGAAAATAACATACTGACATTTCATTATGACTTTAGAGTTACAACCAAAAGAGATTAGTTGATTTGTTATCTGATTAAATCTTGTTATGGAGAATAAAACAGTAAATTTATAATTCATATTTAATTTTACAAATGTCACAGCTCAAAGTTCAACTTCATATCATTATGAATTTCATTTCTAAAATGTTTCTTGAAAAAATTTGAAGGAAAAAATAACAAAAATCAAGTGACAATATGCTAAATATAATGAGAGCTGTAAATAAGATTCTTAATTTCTGAGAAGAAATAATTTATATGGTATTTATGAATATTAACTATACTGATTTTCAACTTAATCTTCTTATGAGAGATTTTCACACTCCTTTGATATAAATGGCATTCTTATAACTTTTCCTTCGGGTTTTTGCCAGTTTAATACAAAGGGAGTTTTGAGGTATTTGATAATCTCAACCAAACACATATACTTTGACACTAAAGGAGAATGTGAAGAAGCATGCAATTGTCAAAGCACATTTTATAATTTTAGCATGTAACACTGCTGCAGCTATTATAATATACAAAATAAATTTAAATATTTTTTATTTAAAATATTGAGGACTTTATTATCCTATGTATTGTGCAATGTTACAGCAATATAGTTATAGATATGGTCAAAAATGATAGCTATTTTATCTGAGTCAGAAAAGGTCATAACATTTGAAATTGGGTCTCTTCTGAGCAATTTATAAAATAGGTTGTTGTAAATATACAATGTAATTTCATGTGGTATGTAGTTATTCTCAGGAATTTAGTATTATACAAGAATATAATCAAATTTACAATATGTGACATCATTGACATTTTACTCTACTTTCTAAAAGGAAATAATGCCTGTTTTCCACGTCCAAATTATAACCCCTTCACATGGATGTTTTTGCTGGTTTCTTGTCCTAACTATACCTATGAGGTATGTTGTTCATAAATGTAAATTATATAACTTTATATGATAATGTGCAAATTATGTGTTCATATATATATATATAATACATTATCATATATAATGATCTATTATGAAATGTATATTTGTTTTATCTCTAGATATGGGTTCAGAGATATAGATTTCAATTCAAGTTATAGATTTAAAAAGTATATTTCAACCACTATTTTCACTCTAAGGAAAAGAATATCTGTGCATAAATGTATCTGCATTTAAGTAGTTTGAACACTTTATATAAAATGTCTTTAGAGATTTTGAGAATTTTAATATTTATCCAAGTTTTTAAGACAATATTCTCTATTTTATTATGGATAGGGTACAATTTTGGGAATTTTGGACTTTCATATGTAAAAATTGAAATATTAGTTTTAGAAATTTAGTTTATGTCTATTTTTCTAATAATTTAATATTTTAAATTACCTGTTTAAGTGCACAAGTGAACAAATTATTATATTAACTGTATGCATGTGTTAATTTATGTTTTAATTTAACAGATTGGGTCATGGATTAGTTTCACAGTCATGACACAAACATTGCCAGGTAAGACTTTTATTGACAATTACTCAAAGTGAATTGACAGGTTTATTGACAATTACTCAAAGTGCATGAATATTTAAAAAAGAGTGGTTTCTGAGATTAAGATACTGTTGTACTAATTTGGTGTGTTTGCAAATGGATTTTAATACTTTATTTTTATTTTTTAGCAGTATTAAAAATACTGAAACATCATTTATCTCTATATGATTACTGCTGTAACCAAGCTAGGAAATGTAATTTAAGTATATAAAGCAATGAGATTTGGTTAAAAATAGTGGTAATATGCACTTCATTTGAAACTTTCTTTTGTACACTTACACAATCCCTTGTATGTCTTATTTATGGAAGTTTTCATGAGAATCTAAGAAGGGACAACTGGGGAGCATGAATGTGAAATTTCAAATATAGTGCATCTTAGTGCATGGTAGAAAGTTGATTGCAGTGCTTTCTTTATATATTAGAAGAAATATAGGTAATATCCATTTCATCTATTTGTTCCATTGTACAATTTTGAACCATAATTAATGTGGTTTATCATATTATGTATGTGTTTATATACGTAAAGTCATATTACATGCATATGGAAAAGTATTACTGAAAAAAATTTCAGATCAACAATTTATATTTGGAATTATTTTATGGCAGTAAGATATTTAAAATGTGGATTAATTTTGAACCTTGCTATGTATTTTTATCTTTATTCATAAATGCAATAAATATTGATTGAATATACATTATGCTAGTCAATGAATGTAAGGATATTGATAAGAAACTGCAATATTTCAGAAATGTTTTAAAAGTTGTGTCTGATACTGGTTCTTTGTTCAAAATAAGTTATTGTATTCATCATAGAAATAAGAAAGGATGATTTTTTTTTCTTCTAGTTGGGATATTTACACTTCTGATGAGTATCCAGATGTCTTTGTGGGCACAAAAGAAACATAAGATTTATGTGAAGAAATTCAACGCATATATGCACAGGAAATCAGCAATAATTCCATTCATATTATAAGAATGTAGATCCTTATCTTGTATAAAGAAAGGCAATATATAAATTCACTAAATAAGACTTTGTGAAAGATAGTTGACTGTTAAGCTCTAGCAATTCATGAATGGCATTTTTACAAAATAAAAATATAAAATTTTAAAATTCACCAAAATTAAAATAATAAACTTGAGGTTAAAAAATAAGAATAATAAATGTAATTAAAGAAGAATGACACTGAATATGTTTTCAAGAGATTGATCTTTGAATAAATTTTTAAATTTATTCATTATGTCACAACATTCTTTCATAAGACAATTTAAATATTTGAATTCTAAAATAAATGTTTTTGAAAGTCATAGCCTTTACATCCCTGGAATTTCATACATTATTTTGAGAGCAATTTAATTTTTTCCTTTGTTGTTTATTTTGTGACTCTGTGAAATGTCTTATGTTATTAATTTCTTGTGAAAATTGTACTCATATGGAAAGTGAATTTTACATAAATAATCACATATTTTATTTATTCCTAATCTATACATTGTATATTATCATTCTGAAAACATGACAATGAAAATATTTTCAAAACATTATTTGTTAAATCATTTAAACATGCATTTTGATAAGTTTATGTATAAATTATTTTATATCTATATGTAATTTATTTTATATAGATAAATTATAGGATATTTTCAGATATATACATATATGTAATTCAAATGGATTATATGGCTTAAATTACATTAGTAATTCATGGGCATTTAGAATGGAAACATGTTTTATTTTTACATATTTTAAATGCCTGTAACCTCTCAGGTCTGTCTGCAGGTTTGTGTGTGTGTGTGTGTGTGTGTGATTGTGCATATAATTATGCACATATGTTTGTCAGAGAAGACTGATGTTATAAAAACCAAAGTGTATACTTGTTAAAATATTTGAAAGAAATTCTCAGTTCCTTCATTTTAAAATTGGGATTCTTTAGATTGGTAAGTTTCGAAAGCCTTTCTAATTCTCAGATTTTATAATTGTGTAACAAAATGTCCTAATTAAAGCTCTTAGATCATATACATGTATGAAAAAACATCTTAGGAAATGTAGACTTATATGCGCCAAGTAATTGTTTATTGTATGTGGCCAATTATTTAAGAAATAGAAGTTTCACCCCTTTAAGAGCTTTAGCTTCATTCCTAAATGTTTACTGTTAAAATATCTCAGGTTACAATCACCACTAACTCTCTAATACCTTTACAGCAAAATAGCATTACATCTATATAACGGTCTTAAAAGTAATGGTTAGTGTATTAAACCACATTTGTCTCATATAGGTATGTAATTAACTACCTATCATAAATATCCTTCCTGGAAACATTAAGGGAAGTTGGTGTTTTTATGCCTGAATCTTGAGTGAACCTAGGCAAAATGTGCACATTTGTTTGCAAGTAGGAAATCTTTATTGTTGCAAAGAGGAAGGAATTCATATCCAACTGACCTTTCTCTTTGTATTGTGTATATATGCTCTTATCTCGGTTGTTCATTCATATTTGTTTCTTCTCAATTATTGTTGTAGACGTGCCTTAGTTAACAGATACCCCAATTATGAAGTTTTTCAAAATTTATTAATTATTTTTACTTCTTGGGTTTCTGTATATTTTTCTCTACATTATTCTCTGTATTTTTCTCTATTGTCAAACACATCACTAAGAGAGCTTGATAAAATTATACCATCTTTTTTTTTATGATGGTAGACAAGCATATAAAATCCTGCACCAGCCACATATACACCTTCAGTTTAAAACTTTTCTTTTTCATAGAATTTCATAGAGTTGCTGTACCTCAGGACATATATACTGCCCACACACATAAATGAATGTACATAGGCAGACTATAATTTCTTTGAGTTGTGTAATTTCTTACATATTTCCTCTTTCTCTAGCTTTCTCTAGCCAAGACTTTCATCCCCATTGTATTTACCTCAATTGTTTCCTAATTCTGGGCTTTGATACATGTTCATAATCATGCTTTGAAAAGTAGGATGGGGAGCAGAAACAGATCTCTTATGATTTCCTCTGTATTTAAACTCTTTAAATGAATGTGTATGGCTTTTTCTCTTAAATGTAAAATAAAAACTAGAATGAAACTCCAATAATATGTATTCATTACATAATAGTTTGTATTGTTATTTAAGAACTTTGCCATTCCTTTTGATACAAAGCAAATCTCTATGATAACATCATACATTAACCCAGATGTTCTTTTGACACAGATAACTTAATTTCAGCTTATGGGATCTTTTGTAGAAAAAATTTTCATTACTGCATAGATTTTAGGTGTCCTTACTGTTTTTAGATCTCTGTAGGTTTGATGGCAAGGGGGAATGTAATTGCTGGAGATAGTTCAGAAAATTGGGCATTTAAGTATAAAGTTAAAGTGAAAATTAATATATGCCATATTTCGTTTAAAGTGTATGTAATAATTTGACCATATCCATTAAAAAACAAGGATAGGGCCTGGGAATGTGGCTCAAGTGGTAGCACACTTGCCTGGCATGTGCAGGGTGCTGGGTTCAATCCTCAACACCACATAAAAATAAAAAAATAAAGATGTTGTGTCACCAAAAACTAAAAAATAAATATTAAAAAAAAATCTCTCTCTCTCTCTCTTTCTCTCTCACTCTCTCTTTAAAAAAAAAAAACAAGGATGATTTAAGGGTGAAAACTATATACACATACATTAGATAAATTAACTGTAACATTACTAACATAGTTATTGAAGTAATATCCTCCCCTACATGTATTTCATTGCACCTTCTTTTCACAAAATGCCTACCCTCTACTCTTATAAAACAGTACTTACATTCTCAGACCCTAAAGTTTCTATAGGTGTGTTTTCAATACTTGTGATTTTTATGTTAAGGTAAGATTCTAATGATATTAACAACTAATACATTCTATGATTTTAATAGATAAATACATGAAGGTGTATTTCTAATTTAATAAATATGTATATACTTGGTATCTTCATAAAAGTGGTAAGTGGTGGCCAAAAATTTTTGACATTTGGGAAAGGGACAAGTCTATTGCTATCATCAACCATGTCAATTGGAGAACAGTACAGGGATTCTGACACTCCCTATCCAATTTTTCATACTCCATTTTTGGATAGATCTGTTTATGGAATTCAGTGTTAGATGTGAACAATCAATCAATCAATAAGAATAGAAAAGGGACCAAAACAGCCTCAACTTTTTAGATAACTTGCTCATTGAAGAGACAAAAAATAAACCAAAATTGAAATTCTGCATATATCCTTGCTTGATTATTGAATATTTAAACCTTAAATATTCTTTAAAATATGCATATGCACACAAAAAAGATAAAGTTGATAACTGCAGCCATGCAATTCTCCCACACTCCTGGGATCCATTTGACTCACATTCCTCACAAGTACATGTTTGCTCTTCTCAAAGCATCCTACATTTCTTTTGACACTTAGAAGTATGCCTGTCCCTTTCATTAATGTCTTAGAGTTTCATGGATTTTTTGTTGTTTTGTTCCAATTTTACTATTGGATGATCAAACATTCTTAAAATTTGTCAATAATTGTGACTAAAGGAATATTATTGTTTTGAAACCAATTTGTTATCTATGTGTCACTCAGAAACACCCACACTTGGGGGCTGGAATTGTGGCTCAGCAGTATTGTGCTTGCCTAGCAGGGGCGAGGCCCGGGTTCCTTCCTCAGCACCACATAAAAATAAAGGTTTTGTGTTGTGTCTATTTACACCTAAAAAATAAATATTAAAAGAAAACAAACAAACACCTGCACACTGTCCCTTCCATGCAGGAGCCTATGAGACTTGAATTACAATCAAACCAACAATTTACAGTTTGAAAATTGTTATGCCAAGGTTGTTTCATTATTTAAAAACAGGAAATAAATTCATACAAGCACACCACAGTTTTAATATAAAAATATCATTATCAATAAAAATAAAATAATCTTCAGGAGAATTAAAGGAAGATAATTAAAATGCATATAATTAAAGCAATATTATATTTTCTCCATATTTCATCATTTTGTACCTTGAGTTACAGGGGATGATGTAAAGTAATGGATGGATATTGCCCCAATCTGCCAGTCCTTATTTAAAAATCACTGAGATTGACAAATGTCTGAGTTATGTGAGATGGAAGTGGTGGTATGTAGGGACTCTATATACAAACTTCCCCAATCCTCTAAGTTATTTTTTTTAAAAAGATTAAAATATATAATTAAACCTTTTTTCTTTATAGTTTCTTTTTTCTTTATAGTTTATGATCTTGGACAGACTCATGATCTTGATATTAGTTGTTATAAGCAACTCTAAATTGATACGTATGATACATATGCCCTATTAAGATACATATGCCTTATTAATTTTCTTCTATGTAATATGCCACTGGTAGTATGTGACCCAGAGTGCTATTTTATAGAATAATTTTGTCAATTGCTAATTCTTTTTTTTTACTATGCATTATTTGAATAGATTTCCAAGACTCTTGGTAGTATTTTAACATATATCAGCTATATGTGGAGTGCAGCTTTGAATTATTCTTATATAGCTGGATATTTCCTGTATGTACTACCAAACTTATGTATTTTAACTAGAAAATGTTGTTTTGAAATTTCTTAGGGAACGATAATACCATTAGCTTAAAAGAATTGTTGTGAATCTGATTCACATTATCAGTCTTCTGACCATTTCTCTATCTAGGATTATAAGTTGTTAGAGTGAATTTGTTCTCCATTTCTATTAATTTTACAGGACATAACCCTTGGAAAAATAAAATAAAACAAAAACTCTAAAAATTAAAAAGATCACGACTACCTCTAAATTTTTCTTTGAAAGAAATGTATAGATACGTACATTCATGTTCAATACCTTCACAAATTGTGTTCCATTCATTTACTTGGTGTTTAGTAACTTTTTTCCACATGTTCAAAGATGATTCAAGATGAACCTTCTCAAAGAAAGACTGGACCAGTTTGGTACCCCATCAATGTAGGACTCTCTAGATCCACTTAGATAAAATACCTACTCCAAGCAAAAACTGAAAATTATATCAATTAGAAGGGGAAAATAAAATTCAGACTTCAGTTTCTATATTAAAATTGTTTAAAACAATGATTATTATGACTTTTCCAGGTGATAGTTTTTCACATTGCTTTTGAAGTTTTCCCAGGTGACAGTTTTGCACATTGCTTTTGGAGTGTGTTAAGAAGTGTAACCAATAAATTAATAATTTAATGCTTAAAAATAAGTTAACCTATGAAATTTAATACATTTTAGTACATTTTCTGGTTAATACAGTTTTGATTTCATATATTATTAAAAACAACAGGAAAGTTCATTTGATCTAATCATTACTCTGTTAACTACTTTTTTTAATATTTATTTTTTAGTTGTAGTTGGACACAATACCTTTACTTATTTATTTTTATGTGGTGCTGAAAATTGAACACAGGGCCTCACATGTGTTTTTTTGTGCTCTACTGCTAACCCATAACCCCAGCCCCTCTGATAACTACTTTTGGAATAATACTTTATTCCAAAACAAGTTGCAAAAAAAAGTGTTTTACAAGTACCACATCTTCATCTCTTACATGTTTTTACAAATATTACCTGGAGAGAGAAATATCAAAACATAAACAAAGGAATTGGCTGCCAATCCAATCCATATTGTTACACTATGCTGCATTTCTATTTTTCCCCTGAACTGTTTTCTACCATGAACTGCTACATTTAAAGTGTATTTTGTATTTTTTAAATTTCTTTGTTTAAATTTGATTAAAAATAGACGTGTAAGGGATTTTGTTTTTTATCAAACTTTTCTGAAAAAATTATTCTCTGAGTCATACAAGCACACACAACACACACACACACGAATCAACTCTAAGTAGCATCACTTCTTACACAAGATATATAAAATGAAAATATTCTCAGTTTTAAATGTGTATGTTCAATCTTATCTCTCTAGAAAATGCTATGCATAACACCTAAGCAAATGAAATCATAAAATTCATAATCATGTTTGTATGTTGACCTTTAGCCTTCTTCCAGTAATTGAACACATTTTCAAGATATTTAGGTTCAAATTTAAGTAGTTAGCTTTCAGCACATGTTAACTTTTAGCAATTATTGGTCAACTATAACATTTATGCTCACAAATTTAAGAAAAAAAATGATCTGTGAGTCAACAATGAGGATTTCTTCTATTTTTATTTGTATTGAACAAAAAAGGAGAAGAAAACCCTGCAGTTGCTCCTGGATTTTAGAGGTGATTATAGCAAATGTTGCGCTATAAGCACAATTAAAGGCATTTACCCAGTTTTTGCATAATGATAATAATTAAGAAAAATTTATTTTAAAGGCTGCTTAAAAGTTAATTTTCACCCAGGTGCAAACTGACGCCTATAATTTGCCTTCCTTCAAAGGAGTTCTGGTTGTGGCAATGTACAAAATCATCTCCACAGACAGAATCCGGGCTAAAACAGAATTTTGGGTTTTTAATTCTAGTTGGTAATGGTGCTTAAATGTGTGATAGAAAAAAAAATGAATGGACAGTCATCACAAACTTATTTTCTTAAGAATAGGGAAGACATTTTCATATTATTTGTTTGAGTAATTAAATTTTATAAGCCTACTGTCAGAAACGTTATTTACATCACATTCACAACAGCCTCAAAGCATAATTCCCTTGTATCCCCTCCTTCTACCAGCTTAAAAATCAGTGTGATTTCTTTGATCAACTCTAACCCATAATTTATTCTTCCTCTTTCAATGATCTTAATGCTACCCCTTATCCAGATGAAGCTCTTCATACTTCCTCATAGAATATCCAAGTAGAAGATGTTATGCTTTAATAATCTAAAACTAAATCAAATGAGAACAAAATACTATATGTAAATCCAATAACAATTTTCTAATTCAAGTAATTTTATTTTAAACTGAAGTTAATAACATTAAAAAGTAATTCATTTTGGAAATATATGTGATTTATTTAAAACTGACACTGGCTTAAAAAGTAATTTATTTTGGAAATATATGTAATTTATTTAAAACTGACACTGGCTAAGTTCGCATATGTTTTCACACATGAGTATTTTTTTACCTATAAAATGAAATATTTACAACCCATAATATTTGTTTCCTATATACTATTTCAGAAAGCTAATGTAGATTCAAATAATTTTCAATTCTCTTTGAAATGTATAAAATTACATTTATAATCCATTTTTGAATTACATGAACAGCATTTATTTTATATAACATAATTTTTATAAATTTATTGGAAATAATTATTAACGTTTTGTATGTAAAACCAAGTCCAAACTCTATGAAAATAAATGGGATTCCTTCTTTAATGGAGTTTTCTTTTCAAAGTAGAAAATCAGAATATAAGAATAAGTGAGTGATAACTAACTTTATACTGGAAATGCTAAAAATAAAGTAGATATGAATTATGACAAAATAGAGAGCAAAGTATGAGGTATGATGAATCACATGGTGTGATCTTACATTTCCTCTAAAGGGCATGAACTTTCAGCTAACACTTACAGAGTATTCAGGGAGGAGTATTTTGCAGGTAGAATATTTTAGATTTTAGACCAAAATAGAGAGAAAGAGAGAGGGGCAGGGAGTGGGGCTGTGGGGGGAAGAAAAGAGGTAGAAGGGGAGTCAGGGTACTGGAGGGCAGAGGAAGGGAAAGGATATCAAGGAAAGGGAAATGGGAAGGCCAGAAGGCAGAAAGAAGGAAAAGATAAAAGCAAACTCTAGCTTGAGGCACTGACACAAGAAACTTTGGATTCCTTGAGAAACTGCAAGCCACTTAGTGTGATTGGAATGTACTGAATAAAAAGAGAAGAGTCTGCACATTCTGAAGCTGGAAAGAGCATGAAGCAAGATGTCATGCATGGCCCTTAGAGGAGTCTTACTTTGACATGCAAGTTTAGAATAATCCATTCTGTTGTAGGAAAGAAGAAAATATGAATTTGAAAAAACATAAGAAATGACATCTAGCAAATTTACAAAAGATTGAAAAATAATTTCTATTTTATTCTGAATGAAAGAAAAAATGTATGATAGACAATAAAAAACATTATGTGATCATATATATTTTTAACATCCCTTATTCTGTTTCTTATGTGGAAAAATTAAGATAATGGGAAAAAAAGACAACATAGATAACATTTAGAAGAATGCAGTAATATCCAGAGAAAGAATTATTTATTTGTTATGCAATTCTCTGGGTTTGGCTTTTACTTTAAAAAGAAAACAAAACTTATAACATAGGCTCCCCAACACTGGGTCATTTAAATTGAGGGGGGTATGAGAGTGAAATCAATGTACCCCTGATTTCCAATCTGACAGAAGCATTTTCATTAGCTCAGTACACAAGAAAGCATTTCAGTGTCAATAATTCCATGCCCCTGCAAGAGTCAGCAACTGTTGTTGTTCCTGCCCATTGTCACATGTGTATTTACCAAAAGTACCCCAGAACTACACTCCCCATTAGCAATGTAGGATTTTTTTTTCAAAATCTGTAAGTCTGCCCAAATACATCTTTTTGGAAAGACTGGATGGGTGCAAAAGTGAAATATTCCAACCACAAACTGTCTCTTCAGCAGTGGTGGTGTGTCCCAAATACTACCAATGTCATATGTAGACCAGTCCAAATAATGCAATCATCAAAGACACATTGTGACAATCAGATTATCTTTTTGAGATTTCTGGGCCTTCTGAGGCAAGAAAGTGTCATTAGGGGTTCAGAATGAAAAATAAAGTCAGCAACCTTGATCAAATTGTAATTACTAATTGTAAGAACAAATAATTTCTAATAATTGCCCCACCAAGAAAAAAAAAGATTTGCTGTATTTTAAAAGGGTATGTATGTTCAAATTTATATGTATATACATGGTAATGATGCTTAGGCAGACATTAAATGTGGACGAGAAGGAGAATATGTCTAACAAATCAACTCACACTATTACTAAGTCATAAGATACACTATGTAGCTTTTAGAATAAATATCCTGTGAATTTTTATTAGCAAAATAAGACTTTTATCAAAGTTCAAGCAAGTATAAAAATAGACAAACACTTTATCTGAGTGTGCAGGTATTTTATAACTTTTAATAATAATAGTTTTGAAAAACTACTAAAGAAGACAAAATCAAATTTACATATTAAAGTCATAATGTAAGGCAGGATTAACACAGAAGATGCAATCATAATATTTGCAATAACTTGTGACTTGAAATATTAAGAATATTTTTTCTTCCTAATATTCTGTTTTTTAGATTTTATATTAAAAATGGTAATATATTCCACTTTGAGATTTGAAAAAAAATATGTTGTATTGAACTCAACAAAGTCTTTATTCACATTTTCCTGTGTTTACTGTCTAGTGTTATTCTAAACATGACTTTTCATATCCCCTATGTTCCATAGTGACACATAATATGTGTTGGAATTTTCATATGATTTTATGTGGCTAAATTTCTGTATGTATTTTTCACACACAGTGTGAACTCTCTTTAAGGTGATCTTCTTTTTGAAAATTATGTTGAAATTCAATTCATATATAAAATATATATGTATAATTCTTCATTATTCTATGTATAAATGAATTTTTTTCAAACCAAGTACTTCAGATTATTTCATAAACAGAATATCACCAGCATCCCAGAAACTATCCCCCCTCATTTATTCTTTTTTTAAATTAGTGGCATCCCCAAACACAAATAAAATGTGAAAATGCCAAAATATAATTTTAGTGTTCCACTAAATTTAACCAAATCCAATGCTGCCAGAGTGACTGTCTTCCAGCCATGATACACAGAGTTATCCCCACTAGCAACAAGTGAGAAGAGATATAACAGGTGATGCTCTTAATCTCTCTGAATTCAAGGTCTGTAATAAGTTGCATTCTAGCTGAGAACCAAAAAGACAATGCAGAGTCTCACTTATATCAAATACAGAATTACAGCACCTCCTGTTTGCTTGGCATCCCTTTTCCTCCTCCAACAGTTACATTCTTACTTCCCTTACCTATTCAGTCTTGATTATATTAAGTGACTTCTACTTAATTGCATTCATCTAATTACCATCTCCTCATTTAATAGAATCATCCAGAGGCTTCAAATTTCATAAGAAACATTAAGTCATTGCTTGAAGGTTTAGTTTAGCCATCATCTCAAAACATACATGTGTACCATACTCATTCAATTTAATCACATTTTCTCATTTCTTTCACTTCCAAGAAAAATCTAAAATAACTATAATTCTCTGTATTTATAATGTTTCAAAACGTTTTTATTTACTTTTACTTATTATTTTTAGTTATATGCAATATCAGGATACACCCTGACACAGTTACAAAAGTGTGGAACACAACCCATTCCTTCAGTCTCCAGCAGTTCCCTCCACATCCCTCCCCATATCTCTTCTCTTCACTCTACTGATCCCTATTCAATCCATTTACAGTTTACTTCTTACATTTTTGTAGTAAGTATTCTGTGGATGCATCTGATGCAGGAACTCACCATGACACATCAATTCATTATGTGCATACAAAATTTTGCTCAGAGCCATTCCACTGTTTGAAAATTTTGCTGTCCCTTCTTCCTCCTCCTTAATTCCCTTTGTCTACTGATCTTTCCTCTATTTTGATTAAATTCTCTCTCCATTTTTCTTTCTTTCTCTCTCCTTTTTATCTGCCCCTTCCATTTTGGATTAACTTCCACATATCAGAGAAAACATTCAACATTTTTTTGGGGGGGACCAGCTTATTTTACTTAGCAAGCTACTCTCAAGTTCCATCCATTTACTGGCAAATACTATAAAGCCATTCTTCTTTATGGCCAAGTGTATATTTGCCACATTTTCTATTTATCTGTTGAAGAGCCCTAGGTTGGTTCCTAGCTTTGCTATTGTGCATTGTGCTGCTATTAACATTGATGTGGCTGTAGTATCATCACTGTAGTATGCTGATTTTAACTCCTTTGGATATATCTTGAGGTGTGGGTCACATGATGGTTTCATTCCTAGTTTTTTGAGGCATCTCCATACTGCTTTACAGAGTAGTTGCACTAATATGCAGTTCCACCAACAATATGAGTATATTTTTCTCTCTACATCCTTACGTTTCCCTAATTGTTAGAGATGCTGAACATTTTTTCATGTATGGGTTGACCATTTGCATTTTATTTTTTGTTGTTTCAAAATTTTTCCCTGTTTAGTTCTTTGGCCAATGTATTGATTAGGTTATTTGTATTTTTGGTGTTAAGTGTTTGAGTTCTTTGTACATTTTGGATTGTAATATCCTCTTTGAGGAGTAGTTTTCAAATTGAACTCTCATATTTACTAAATTTATTATATTTGATAAGACTTTAAAATTTTTAGGACTTAATAAAATGAAGACAAAATGATTAAATCACAATAATATGTCTGGCCTGGTGCTGAATCCATAAAATATAAATCATAACTTTTATAGTTTTATTATTATTTCAGGCATATATCATTAACCTCACAAAAGTATTTGTCTTAGGCACTAATTTGTCCACCTTTTAGAAAAAGAAGTACATAATTTTTATCTATGTATGATTAAACCCTACTACAACGTATAAGACTATTAATAAATAAATGCTTGGAAACTAATGAGATTTTCTCTTTATATACTCTCACATGAGGGTTTTAATACCCTCCTTTTTCTGAAAATACTAGAGGCAAGTAATTTTTGCAAAAAACATCACAATACCAAATAACTCTACTTATTTATACATATGAAATCTTTAATTCTATGAGAAAAGAAAACAGAGGGGGAGGCTTGAAAAGAAAGTGACATAAGAACTAAATAAGGACAAAGCTAAGTATAAGTATATTCCTGATGCATAGGAAAGGAATAATGATACCAATTCTACTGGGATAATGTAATGAATAAAAGTGTAAATAGTAGTTTGCAATATGCTTACTTCGCACGACTGTATTATATAATATTTCAAGTCATTAAAGATTATCATAATGACTGAATTATAGTCTTCAAAAGATAACCAGTTACACCTTTATTGATATTTTTAATTAGCAACATTATAAACTTGAGGCATTTTTGAATTGTTTTATTCTTTATCACATCTTAAACATTTTGTGGAAATAGTAAGGCAATTAAATAAAGGCATAAATAAATATGCAAATAAACAATGGTAAATATAAAAGCTTTGTTGTTGTTTTTCTGGGAATTGAATATAGGATCTTGTGCAAGCTAAGCAAGTGTTCTATCGCTGAACCATATCTCCAGCACACTATGCAAGAATATTTTTGAACATTATTCTCTTGCTACTTTAGGGATTTAAGGGCAGAATTCGAGAGTTGGCTTTGTTTTCTTCCGTACACATGTCAGATAAAATTAACATAAAGGGAGAAACAAAATATCAACAGATTAACTTTGGCAAAGGCATATTTAAATCTAGTTCAAATTAGAACGAAATAGAAAATGGGAGTCAATGATTAACAACAAATATGAAATGAAAATAATAGCTGATTTATTCTCTTTCAATATCTCCAAATGTAGCTTGGTCTGCTTGTATACGGCTGACTTTTCAACAAATAGTCGTGGGCCAGACATAATGACTCATGACTCTTATCCCAGAAACTCAGGAGACTGAGAAGAAGAATTGTGACTTCAAGGCCAACTTGGACAATTTAGTGAGACCCTGTCTCAAACTGGAAAAAAAAGACCCATGGTAATATACTCCAATAAGTTTACATTATATGTGACTACCTTTTACACCTCCTCAGGGTGTGTTTATGTTACAATGCTCCTTTTACACCTTCTCAAGGTGTGTTTATGTTACAATGCTCCTGTAAATACTATATGAATAATTATTTGAAAATGCAGATATAAATTAAATGTAAAATTTAATATATACTAAATTAGTATTTTACATAGTATTATTTACTAGATTTAGATTTTAACATAAATCTCATCAAATTTAGATTTTAAGCACTATAGGTATACTTATTTGGAAATTATAAAGCAGTAAACTCCTTCCAAATACTCTGAAGTTAATTACACTGAATATAAAAAAATGAAAAAGAAAGATTATATTTTAAATATTTTTCTATCTATATTTGTTAGTCATGCAAAATAATATCAAAAGCTCTTTTTAAAAACTTCATGAGGAAAAATATATGTGTGTATAAATTTTGCATTTGGAAAAATTTTCACAACTACATGATGTACAAGTAGCATCGATATGTATATTATGTGTACCCAGTAAAAATGACTTTCAACATTGGAGCACTGTACTGTTATAATTTCTCTTTTAATTCCATGAATGAAAAGTTGTTTACGTATGTAAAAGCCATTTTCACAGTACTATTCAGAATGTTACATATTATCTTGCCAAAATCATGTTAAATGATTTTGCTAGAAAATAATTTTGCTAGAAATTGAAAACTCAGTGTATAAAGTCATCCCATGACAGCAGCAAATCTTAATTACAGCCTAATTTCTAATTCCTGGACACTTTAGGTTCTTACATCTACTGGAACATTTCCACATTTTTCCCTAATTTATTTTTTATTGGTCCAGAAAATCTTCAGTTTACTAATTCCCTTGTGTACATTTAGCATTTGAATAAACATAATCTCCATTAATGTTGCAGTTTCACTACTATCCAAAAAAAAATGTTTCATGAAAAAAAAAACAATAACCAGAAAACAATATAAACCAAAATGAAAATACGTGAAAGCAAATTATCTTTTAATTTATTTACAGTTTTACATATTTTGTTTTAAATAACAGTTTCCTCCTGATTTCCCACATCTCTATTCATAATAAAGGCATTCCATTACAGGTAATAGGCACATAAATGTCTTTAAATGTTAAGACTCATTGTAATTACCTGTCACTATTTGTTAAGCATATGCAACTCAATTAACATGTGGATTTAAGATACATTAAATATAAATGGAAACAATGCTTTGCCTTCTGGTAAGACTGCCTCAGGAGTAAAGAAACAGTAAAAAACAAGGCCAAATTTTAATACTTAAAATGTCCTGTGAAGGTTTTTCTCTAATTCAGCTTTTACTGGCCTTCATTGAAATTAACTGGTGTGTGTGTGTATGTGTGTACGCATTTCTTCCAAAGTACAAAAACATACAGCTACAAAATCAACTTTAAAGTTGATTTCTCTATAAAGTTTTCCCTGATTGATGTTTTATTTTTTTATTCTCATATGACAGGTTATGGTCGTCATTTCTTCTAGGCTCCCAAATATACGTAGTATATTATATTCAAGTATATTTTGTTATACTAGTTCATATACCATCTCTCATGCTATATGTACTTCTTGCCTGTATGTTTTACTACATAGAAGTATTCTAGATATTTATTGAAGGCAGGGATAGAGCCTTAATCACTTTATATCTGGAGTGATGCTAAATGATTATGGAACATTACAAAGTTTCAGTCTATAGAGACACCACCACTGTAAGAATGTACTTGTAGGGATTATTATTATTATTATTATTTCAATCGGGAATGTTAAAGCTAGAGTTGCTAATATGAAATCATTGTCTATCCACCATTGTATAATTCATGTAAATTATTTTTCTTGCAACTAAAACATAAGGAAAAGTCCAATTTTAAAAGACTGAACTGGACTGTCATTTAGTAGGTGTTAACAGAAGTGATCACTTCCATCCACTTTAACTCAGTTCACGTAAGGGTACTAAATTTATGCAGCTGAAACAGACTACTGGGAAATGCTGAGCAAAGCAAGCCGTTTTATGGCTTGAAGGCTATAAAAATACATCATCTGAGAAAATATCTTAAAATTTTGACAATCTTGGAGTACATATAATGGATGATCACACTGCTTCTATACGATTATTTGTGATTAATGCATTAAAACATGATGACAAGAAGTCTGACCCTGTGAAGCACTGAGAACATTATTTCTTAAAAAACTTGGAAAATAAAGATACAATTCTATTTCTCCAACTGTTTCATCACAGACAAGTAATTAAATAATTGGAAATAAAGAAAAGCAGACGATGTAGACTGTCATTTGTGGGATTATTTAATGAATTGAACAAACAGGCCGGAAGTTTTCTCAAAATACTAATAAATGTTTTCAGTATTAAGCTGAAAACAATAGACAACATAAAATCAAAATTAAATATCAATAGAATTGCCAATACCACATTTATATTCAGAATTAAGTAATGTGACAATGGAGATGATAATGAAATCTATTGATGTTTTAGTCTATCAGTGATTAAAATAACATCCTAATCTAGAAGTTTATTTGCACTGTTTATTTTCCAATTTTTTTTGCTGCTTGCATTTCCTGAAAGCATTAGTTGATTTCATTGCTCAAAAAATGATGATGGTTTCATTGGCAAAATAAATATACATTATAAAACATGCATTGTATACTCCCTTTAATTCAATGAACCAAAACAATTTTCCAAATCACAGAAAATCAATTTTAAAATTCAAAATAAAGATAAATTAAAACATATCAATTTTATTAATTATCAAAAATATGTAATTTATAAACAGCACTATTTAATAAAATTTAATTAAAAACATGATGAAAGACATGAACATAAATATCCAAGGAATCAAAGAACTCCAGGTTTGAAGACCTCAAAAAAACTGCACATAAGGACATATTATAATCAACTCTTGGAAGACAAAGACAAAATAATGATTTTGAAAACAATAAGAAAGAAATGAATTATCAGATACAGGGGACCACAGCAAATCTATCATTGGAAATACTGAGCAAACTGTCCAGTATATGCAAAATGATAGTAGTAAAAATATAGACCTTCCAATCAAGAGTTTTTCATACAAAAAAAGTGTCCATCGAAAGTGAGAAAGATATTGAAATTTTTCCAAACAAAAACAAAGAGAAATGTGGTATCATAAGAACTCCTTTGCAAGAATATACTAGCCATGAAGGTGAAAATGAAGAAACTAGACACAACCCTGAAGTGTGAGAAGAGATAAAGATCTCAATAATTCTATCTACAGGAACAATTACAAAATGCCCAATTATTGTAACCATGGTTTACAACACTATTTTTGTTTCTTAAGTGATTTAAGAAATGCATAAATATTTTAAATTAAATTATTTATCTGAAAGTTATAATTATTGAAATTGCACTTAGAACTCTACATTTTGTTTTCTGTATAATTTAAGAGAATGATTCACAAAAATATTTATAATTTTGGACATATAATATATAGGCCTGTAACTTTGTGAAATAAATAATTGAAAGGAGTATCGATGATGTTATGAATGAGCAGAATTTTTTAAAAAGAAAATAATTACAGAATATAGAAAACTGAACATGAGAATATAAAGAAGACAGGATATAATCAAATAATAAGTTTCATTTCAATATATCCACCAAATCCAAAGTAATGTGTTAGTCAACTTTATGTGTCTATGACCAAAACACCTGAGAAGAACAATATCTAGCAGGCACCCCTAGGTTTAATGGCCAGTACTAATAAATAAACGGCAAAGTTCAAGAATAACATTTATACAAACATAATATACATGAAAATGATCAATAATCATGTTAAAAGATGTTTAACATTACTAATCATTAGATAAATGCAAATCAATATTTCAATGACATACTATCACACATAAATTTAGATGAATACCATAAAAAATGTTTGTGAAGATATGCAGAAATTGGATTACTTGGGCATTGTTGGTGGGAATGTAAAACTGTATAGCAGGTATAAAACATAAAAAAAATTACAAATAGAATTTTTATATAATCCGGAAGCTTCACTTGTAAGTACATACCCAAACAAATAGAAAGGAGGAGCTCAATGAGATGTTTGTATGAACATATTCATGCATAGCACGTTTGACATCAGATAAAAAGTGGAATGAATGCAGTCATCTATAACAGGTGAATGGACAGGGAAAATGTGGAATATATACACACAGCAAAATATTACTAAACCTTGAAAGGAAGTTCAGATACATGCTATAACATTAATGAACCATGAGTACGGTATCCAAGGTGAACTATGCCAATCACATAAATGCATATACAATAACATAAAAACATACGATTTCATTTATATAAGTTATTTAAAGTTACCCAAATCCTAGAAGCAGTAGAATGGTGCTTGACAAGGGATAAGGGTAGGGGAATGTACAGTCAGTGTTTAATGGAGTTTCAGTTTCATGAGATGAAAAGAGCAAGGGTAATAAATGGTGGTGATGGTTACATAATGATATGAATGTACTAATATCAGTGAACTGTATAATTCAAAATGGTTTACATTTTGAATTTTTGTTATTTGTATTTTACCACAATGAAAAAGTTGAAAAGTTGACAATACCAAATCTGAGTAAAGATGAGAAGAAAATGACACAATTATTAGTCCTGTGAGTGTATAAGTCTGTTTTCTTCTATTATAACAATATACCTGTAATTCAAGTTTTACAGTCTCCTGCATGGAAGATGTTTTGAGTTTTGGAGAACAACTTAGTTTTAAAACAATAATATTCTTTTACAAAGGAAAAAGTTTCATTTAACTCACAGTTTTGAAAGCTGTAATTCCAAGATTACACTTCATCATTATGGCCGACTAGTTAGAGCCTCATTGTGGCATGATAGCATCAAAATTGCATAAATAAGAGATCACATGATGGTACAGGAAACCAGAGAGTAGAAAGAGACCAATCTTGTCTTTTTATAATAACAAATTCTCACAGGAACTAATAACTCCAGGATATCAACATTAACCTCTTCTGAGAGAAGAGCCCTCAATCACCTAATTACATCCACAAGGACCCATCCCATAAAGTTTCTAACACCTCTTAATTCTGCCAAAATGTGGACTAAGTTTCAATACGAGTCCTCAGAAGACATGCTCAAATCATACCCAAACCATAGCTTTTAAATATATAATTAAATTCAAATTTATCAGAAGATAAGTAAACAATGTTTTAAGGAATATGTAAGTATTAAATATTTTGTTTAGAAATTACTAAAATATGAAGAACGGAAGAAAAACATTATGAATATTTTCATTTTAAACCTAATTATAACACTAAACGTCAGAAACAATGTAAATATTAAACAAGTTGAAGTTTCAAAAGTTAAAGTGTATCAACCAAATTAAGCATTTGATACATATGTACAGTTTTTTTGAAAATTGTATAACAATAGGCAATTTATTGTTTTAACTTTTCAGGTCAAAAACTAATTTTCTTTAATAGGTAAATCTATGAATTTTGACAAATACACAAACTCAAGTAACATAGTCTACCACAACTAAGATGCAGGACAATTCCATAATGGTATTTTGATATTCAACCACTCCACAGATCCTTGAATCTTAGAAACCAGTAGTTTTTCACTGTCATTATGTTAATCATGAGGATGGCAGGATGTCACATGAATGGTATCATATAATAGGTACACTTTTGAATACTTTTATTCATCACAATAAACTTGAAATTCATTCACATCAGTGTGTGTATCAAGAAATATTCCTCATTTTTAAGTAGTATTCCAATGTACTAGAACTCAGTATTCATTCAGTAAAGAATATTTCATGTTTCCAGTTTTGATATACAGATAAAGTCTTTGTATGTATGTATGTACGTACATATTTGCACAGTGGAGTGTGTGTGTGTGTGTCTGAACATAAATTTATAAATGATCATATTTTTGTATAAATACCTGAAAATGTGATAGATGTTTCATGTGGTTAACTATATGATTAAATCACATAAAAATTCTAAGATGATTTCTAAATTGGTAGTATTATTTTACATAGTCTGTAGGATGGATTTTTTATTTTAAAAAAATAATTAGAAACATGATTTTAAAAAATATAAATCAATTTAGAATTCAATACTTATAGCTTGCATTTATTTATTTATTGCAAAGCTAATCCACAATATTCATAGGTCTTATGAAAGGCTAGTAAAAGACAAAAATACTTTGAAGCTATTTCAGTAAGGTGGTCTAAACGATCTAAAGGCATTGGTAACTAATCATAAACAATGGCAAAGAGGGGAAACCATGTGCTATTTCTCTATTATACTAGTAATTATTTTCCCCAGGTGTATTATGTTATATTCATATTTGCTAGTATTAATTGTGCTCATGTATTTTAAGCATCTTTTAATGGAGGTAGGCATCTCTTATCAGTTTACTTGAACTTACTTTAATAATGCTGAATATTGTAGCCACTTGTTTTCCAATATAAATAATTAACTTTGCCATTTCAATAAAAAATGAGTGAGTCAATTCTTGTGGTAATAATAATATAAGCAAAAGAAACATAAACCTCCATATATAAAACACTCTATATATTTCAATATTGAACACACAATCAAGTATTTCATTATAATTATTTTTCACCAAAGTATCTTGGCATGAAAGTGCTTGCATATTTATTTCATTTCAGAAGATTCATTTCTCTGATGTTACACTACTAAAGTTTATTTTCTGTCTTGGTTTATGGAATGAAAGAATGGAACATCCTTCCAATTATAATATTTGATAAGTATTGTAGTCAGGTCAATCCAATAAGCCTAGAGGAAAAGACTGGCCATCTGCCTCCGTAAAATTAAATACTGCACCTAAATGTGTTCATTGTACAACATCACTGATTCAAGTACACAGGCCAAGATTCTGCTCAAATACTTATCTTGTGGCTGATGAATAAAATTGACTTTAGATGTTCAATTTTCTGAGAGGGAATCACCAATTCTTATTACATCTTATTCTATTCATTATCTTGATCATTTCAGTATTATTTTTATGATTCATTTTCTATTCTTATCTTGAAATAGAAATTATATAATTTTGAAGTGGAAAGTGATTTTAAAATGATAAAACTAAAGGGACAAAAAAAATAAATGTCTTCTTTTATTCACTTTTCTGAAACTGCATTGTTTTATTTTTGAATTGAATCTTATGTAAGGATGACTAGAAATATACACTGTTAGTTCTCTTCTAAATTAGCTCACATCTATTTTGTAGTTGAATGTGTTCCAATGGTTTGATTTTTGTTTTAAATTTACTTTGAGTGAGAGAGCTATTCAAACAACAAAATCAATCAAGCAACCAGCAAAAACTTACTTGAGCATTTACAGTCCCGGATCACAAATCTTATAGTTTGGATCTGTAATGTTCCATAAGGCCCATTTGTTGAAGGTTGGATGCTTTGGGAAAGTGGTGGAAACTTTAGAAGGAAGAACTTATTTATAAGAAGTAGGTCACAGATGTGTCTTTTGAGAGTTATTTTGTGCCCAGTCCTTTCTTTTCTCTCTCTGTATTCCCAGGCCCACCATGAGATAAGCAGCTTGGGTCCACCACTACTTTCTGCTTCACCAAAAGCCTAGTAAAAATGAATCCAACCAACCATGAGCTGCAACTTCTGAAATCATGAGCCGAAATAACTCTTTCCTTCCTCAAAGTTGATTTCTGTCAGGTATTTTTGTCATAGCAATGAGAATCTAAATAAAATATCGAGTAACATTTGTTTCACTGACACACACTCTTGGGAAACTTCATTAAATCACAATCTTGTCCTACACAATGGAGTCACATCATTAGTAGAAGCATAATAAAGACCTCTTGTTGACAATACTTAAATATATCACACAATGTTATTTATTAACTAATTTTGAAAAATATATGCTTTTATTATTTCTTTAATTTTTTTTTCAAAATATATCTGCATGCGAAATAAATATTGATTAACACTAAAGGAATTTTAACATAGAAATAATCTTTAGAACCGTTTCAAAATAGAATTTAAAGCATTTGCA
Organism: Marmota flaviventris; assembly: GCF_047511675.1. Classification (NCBI taxonomy): domain Eukaryota; kingdom Metazoa; phylum Chordata; class Mammalia; order Rodentia; family Sciuridae; genus Marmota; species Marmota flaviventris. Next base: position 49,845,654 of record NC_092504.1, on the reverse strand, counting down.
TTGTGATTTTCTTAATATTTTAGGTAATTGTTATAGTTTAGATATAGGTGTACCACAAAAACTCCCATGTGAAAAAACGCAAGAAAGTTAAGAGGTGAAATTATTTAAAGTTATGAGAGTCTTAACCCAAGCAGTGTATTCATCATTTGAATGGATTAGCTGGGTGTTAACTCAAGGGAACTGAAGGAAGTGGGTCTTTGGAGGCATGACTTTGGGCATATATTTTGTCCCTGTGGAGCAGAGTGTCTCTTTATGCTCCCTGGTGCCATGTCCAAAACTGCTTTCCTTCTCCACACCTTTCCTCCAAGATGTTGTGCCTTCCTTCTGGCTTATACCAGCAAAACTGGCCATCTATAAACTGACACCATCATTTTTTGGTCCTGGGGACTGAACCCAGGGGCACTTGATCACTAAGACACATCCCCAGCCCTTTCTAAAAATTTTATTTAGAGACAGGATCTCACTGAATTGCTTAGGGCTTCATCTAGTTTCTGAGGCTGGCTTTGAACTCCCCAACTTCCTCTCTCAGTCTTAGAGGCCACTGGGATTACAGGCATGCACCATCACACCCAGTGGACTGAAACCTTTGAAAATATAAGTTCCCAATAAAATTTTCTGCTTTTAAAATTGTTTTTGTTAAAAATATGACTAAAACAATAAGAAAAATTAAAAGTTATATTTTAATTCTAATACCATAGGAATCATTCTTTTGCTTATGATCATTTTGGCTCTTGATTTCATTTTTAATCTATTAATATCTATATGCACTTTTCAAAGAAAAATAAAATCATACCCTCAACTGTACCCACATTTTAAGGGATTTGAGAGTGCTAAAATCTATTCATATATCTCAGTAGGCTTAGCTTCAAAATTCCTGCCTTAATTAAATTTAAAGTAGAAAATATCATGCCTTAGGAAGTCTGACATTCATTTTAAATATCTAAAAATTATTCACTATATTCAGACAATCAGCAGCTATAGCTGATATTCTTTAAAGTTGTTAATGTTGCTACTTCTTGAGGAAGTAAGAAAAAAATCCTCTTAACCAGTCCTTGTTCAAAGGCAAAACATAGCAAAATGAATATTCAATAATATCTTAACTCTTGCATTGTAAGAATGGATTTTTAACTGAAAATGTAATTCTCTTTGGGGGGAGGTATATTATATTATACAAAACTCACATTAGAAGTATTTTCACATGATTTTTTTTTTTTTCGATTTGAGTGACATGTGTAATGTGTGGACTTAAGCCAATTAAGGATACACTTTAAGCAGTTTTGATATGGCATAAGAAAGGAACAGCTGGTTGTCAGCAGTGTTTACTGTGACTTTAACATACAACAACAGCTACAGAATTCAGAGTCTTAATGAAAGAGAGGCTTTAAATCTGCCTGTGGATAGTACTACAAATGTTTTGGGAATATCTCAGTAATTTGTTCTCTTCTAAGGAAAACAAAATTCATCTGAGATTCCATTGCCTGAAAGAAGTCCATATAATGCAAATATTAACAAACTCTTCAGGCTCTTTGATCACTGGCTTTCTTTGTTCTATTTTTCAATTCTTAAGTGCTACATTATTAGATTGGAGCAAAGGGAATAAATTCTTACATTTGTTTGACAGAAAGACTACTGGCTCCATCAATCTGTATTTCTTCTGTCCTGCTTCCCTTGAAATTTTACATAGTAGTATCCCATGCATTTACTCGGTTTTCATAATCAATATGGGAGGATATAGAACACAATGAGCTGATACACAAGAGATTGTGTGAGCATAACTCAAAGTATTTATTTGTCAATAGAAATGTGGTATTAGAACTAAATTGGAAATGGTCTGGGAACTTCAAAGCTGAAGAGTAGAATAATCTAAGTCATCCAGTATCAGAAGGAAGATGCCTGTGTGATAGCAATTTAAACATAATGAATGACTAGAGAAGGAAAGATGCTGGGAGCCATTAGCCAAGTAGGTATGACAATTTCCTTGCCAGCGTACCCCATGTTGCTGACATTTTGCAGTGACATTGAATGTAGGTGACCTTGCTCAAGGACCAGGGCGGATTAGGGTGCTCCCGGTTTAAGATAATCGGGTTTAGGGCGTTCCAAGTTTAGGTTCCAGGTTTAAGGTTTAAGATTATTCCTGCTGGGAATAGGGCGTATCCTGCTGCCTGAGTTCCCCTTGAGTTCTCATGGGATTCTGACAGTATTTTTTGGGAGACAGAAGCCCAGTGGAAGTGGATTTGGGCAGAGAACGTGGATTTCCCCAGAACGTGATTGTAGACGGCTGGTGTGAGTTCGGGAATAAAGAGTTGCTGTTTGAATCTACAAGCTGTGTGGTGGCTCGTGATTGTGTGCCCAGCCAGACTGCGGCATTTGGTGGCCCGTGCGGGGAACTTCTGAAGCTTGGAGGTAAGTGAAATTGCTCGTCCCTGAGGAAGAGCAAAAGAATGGGTGACTATTTCAAAAAAAAAAAAAACAGTGCGTTCTTGTTTTGATTTATCTTGTTTTTGTTTCAAGCTGCCTATCCCTAGAAATTTCTCAGGAAAACTGGAAAAAATGGTTGACTAAAGGTTTGAAGTTTGTTGGCCCTGAGGAAGAGAAAATTGATACAACGATTTTTATACCGTTTTTGTTTCATTCAGTTTCAGTTTTGTTTTGTGTTATCTTATTGGGTTGCGTTATCTTTATAGTAGATTAGATATTAGTAAAAAACAAACCGAAAAGATGTTAAGTAAATTGTTAGAGGTTCAGACCATGGAGAAAGACATTTTAGATCAAGCAAAAGAAAAGGTCTCTCCAGCTAGTCAGACAGAGGAAGAAAATTTAAAGGAAAAGGGGTTGTTAGGAAAAAGGCCACAACAGGAGGCTGTTACTAACTCCGTTTTATCACAAGAGGGCGTAATTCAACCAACAGCCCCACCGATGGAGACAGCTGAGTGGCCCTCAAACCCCGTAGTTGATAAATGGGATCCTGAGACAGGAACTCAAAGATTAGCATGCCCTGTACTTGAACAGGCAGGAGGGCAGCGAATTCACCGTGCTTTAGATTTTAAAACAGTGAAGCAGTTAAAGGAGGATGTAACAACCTATGGTCCCCAAGCTCCCTTCACGGTAAGCATGGTCGAGTCCATTACTAACTTGAACATGACGCCAGCAGATTGGGCTAGCATGTGTAAATCTGTACTAAATGGAGGACAATATTTGTTATGGAAGGTTGCCAATGAGGAATTTTGCGTGGAGACAGCTAGGCGAAATGCAGCAGCCGGTTACCCTCAAAGAAATCTAGATATGTTGTTAGGAAAAGGACCTTATGAGGGTCAACGGCAACAAATTGAATATGATCCTGCTATATATGCACAAATTGCTGCAGACGCAGTTAGGGCATGGAAGACTTTACAAGGACATGGAGATTTACAAGGTCAGCTATCTAAGGTAATACAGAGAGCTAATGAACCTTACGCTGACTTTGTAGATAGGCTAATTCAAACGGCTGCCAAAATTTTTGGGGATACAGAACAAGCAATGCCATTAATAAAACAACTGGCCTATGACCAAGCAAATCGTTGCTGCAGAGAGGTTATTAGACCATGGAGACATGAAGATTTAAACACATATATTAAATTATGTAGAGATATTAATGAACAAGGGCAAGTCTTGGCAGCTGCAGTACAACAGGCTTTAGATGCCAGGCCAAAAACATGCTATGATTGTGAACAAACAGGACATTTTAAAAGGAATTGCCCCATAGGATGAGGGTTTAACAAAAGTAGGTATCAAAGGAATAGAATACCAGGTATTTGCCCACGATGCCGTAGAGGGAGATATTGGGCTAATGAATGCCGTTCTCAAACCACCATAGAGGGTACTCCCTTATCAAAAAATGGACAAAGACCAGGTATTTATCCACGATATCGTGGAGAAAGGCATCAGGCTCCATTGCCAAAAAACGGACTGGGGGGCCCAATGCTCCGGGGCCCACAACCACAAATATACGGGGCAGTGGAGGATCCCAGCAACACCATCAGGGTAGTGCCCAGGACACATTGTCCATTAAATCCCTCATCAGACAAACCCGAGGGAGCGCAGGGTTGGACATCTGAGCCTCTGCCAGAGCAGTATTAACTCCAGAGATGGGAGTTCAAATCATTCCCACAGGAGTAAAAGGACCTCTTCCCCAAGGAACAGTAGGCTTATTATTGGGACGTAGTTCATCTACATTAAAAGGACTTATGATAAGTCCTGGGGTAATTGATCCCGATTATGTAGGTGAAATAAAAATTATAGCTAGTTCTCCAAGAGGTATATCAGTAATTTCACCTGGAGATAGAATAGCACAGTTGTTAATAATACCCAGCCTACATAATAAATTTCCTAGTCATAGTGTAGAAAGAGGTTCCAGGGGATTAGGCTCCACAGGTGTAGTTTGGGCTATGTTGTCTTTAAATTCTCGCCCAATGCTAAAACTAAATATTCAAGGTCATGAGTTTAATGGGCTACTGGACACAGGAGCTGACCTTAGCATCATATCTCGTCAAGAATGGCCAAAACATTGGCCTTTACAACAAGCCACTCAAACACTTCGAGGCCTAGGAGTGGCGACTAATCCCCATAGAAGTTCTATGATATTAGATTGGAAGGATCCTGTAGGATGTGAAGGAACTATACAGCCATATGTATTGGACCATCTTCCTATAAATTTATGGGGACGAGATGTCCTAGATCAATTAGGTTTGACGTTAACAAATAACATCAATCCTAATGCGCCCACTACTAGGGCTAGACAAGGCTTTAGGAAAGAAAAAAGATTAGGAAAACAAGGGCAAGGTATAGCAGCACCAATACAAATAGATGAAGGGACAGACAGACATGGGTTGGATTTTCAGAGAGGGCCACTGAGACAATCAAAATTACTTGGAAATCAGAAAGACCAGTGTGGGTTCCTCAGTGGCCCCTGACTAAAGAAAAGACACAAGTAGCCCATGATCTGGTCAAACAACAATTAGCGGAAGGACATATACAACCTTCCATATCTCCCCATAATACTCCCATTTTTGTCATCAAAAAGAAATCTGGTAAATGGAGATTATTGCAAGATTTAAGAGCCATTAATAATGAGATGGTTATTATGGGACCTGCTCAATCAGGGATTCCTCAATTGTCTGCTTTGCCAAAAACCTGGCATGTTTTAGCTATAGATATTAAAGATTGTTTTTTTTTCAATTCCAATTCATCCCGAGGATAGTCCACGTTTTGCATTTACTATCCCTGCATTAAATCATGAAGGTCCTGATCAGAGATATGAATGGAAAGTACTCCCTCAAGGGATGGCTAACAGTCCAACTATGTGTCAAATATATGTTAACAAAGCAATCCAGCCACTTAGAAATCAAAATCCTGAACTACAAATATTTCACTATATGGATGATGTATTATTGGCACATAAAGATAAAAACATATTGCTGGAATGTTATGCCACACTTACAAACTTATTAAAAAATTATAATCTAGAGATAGCAATAGATAAAGTACAATTAAATTTTCCAATTAATTATTTAGGAGTTCTATTATCCTCAACCATGGTCCGTCCACCAAAAATTCAAATACGAGTAGATCAACTCAAATCACTTAACGACTTTCAAAAGTTATTGGGAGACATAAATTGGATAAGGCCTTATCTAGGTATACCAACAGGAGAGTTGGGACCTTTATTTGATATTCTAAAAGGTCCATCAGATCCAAATTCACCCCGCATGTTAACTCCTAAAGCAAGAAAGGCATTAAAAATCATTGAAACATATATGGAAAATATACATTTGGATAGAATTGATATAAGTTTGCCTTTATTATTTATTGTACTACCAACAAAAAATATTCCTACAGGAGTATTTTGGCAAGAAGGTCCATTATTGTGGATACATTTATCTTATTCTCCTAACACTATTCTTACTAGGTATCCTGAGGCTGTAGGACAATTAATACTCAAAGGAATAAAAGCAGCGAAGGGAGTGTTTGGAATTTCTCCCAATAAAATTATTACTCCATATACTATGGATCAAATTGATGAGTTAGCTAATGAGTTAAATACTTGGACAATAATCATGTGTAAATCTAATGTTACATTTGATAATCATTTACCATCAAATCCTTTGTTGTCTTTTTGGTCTAAGCATCCTGTAGTTTTTCCTAAAATGACAAGAAAAACACCTATCATGAATGCTCCAAATATATTCACTGATGGGTCAAATAATGGTACAGCAGCAGTAGTTACCCCAGATCGAACTTTTACATTTTTAGTACCCAAACAATCAGCTCAAAAGGTAGAGCTTAATCCGGTTTTACAAGCTATTTTGATGTTTAACGATTCTGTATTTAATTTATTTTCTGATAGTCAGTATGTAGTTAATGCTATAGTATCTCTTGAAGATGCTGGTAGGATTTCCCCTTCTTCTACTGTTTTCTCTTTGTTTTCCACTATACAAAGTCTAATCTGGGACAGAAAAGATCCATTCTTTATAGGACATATTAGGGCACATACAGGATTGCCTGGAGCCCTTAGTTTAGGCAATGATTTAGCAGATAAAACTACACATGACATACATATTTTCTCTACATTTGAAGAAGCTACATATTTTCATAAAAGGTTTCATGTTAATGCTAATACTTTACAAAAGCGTTTTAAAATAACTAAGGAACAAGCCAGACATATAATAAAACAATGTCAAAATTGTGTGACATTTTTACCACAAGTTAATCTTGGAGTCAATCCTAGAGGACTGATACCTAACCATATTTGGCAGATGGACGTCACACACTTGCCAGAATTTGGAAAAATAAAATATTTACACGTTACAGTTGATACTTCTTCTGGATTTTTGATGGGCTCCCTTCATGCCGGAGAAAAAACTAAAGATGTTATAGCTCATTGCTTATAAAATTTTGCCACTGTGGGCGTTCCTAAACAGTTAAAAACCGATAATGGTCCTGGCTATACCTCTACCTCTTTTAAACAATTTTGCTCATCATTTGGTATTACTCATATATCAAGAATCCCATACAATCCACAGGGACAAGGCATAGTTGAAAGAGCTCATCAAACTATTAAAATGTACTTATTAAAGCAAAAAGAGGGAATTGGAAGGGGGTATATATCCCCCAAAGATAAACTTAAAATAACGCTTTTTACTCTAAACTTTTTAAATTTGGATTCATCAGGACTTAGTGCTGCGGAAAGACACATGTATCCAAAAAATGTACATAAGCCTAAAGTACTTTGGAAAGATATTCTAACAGGACAATGGAAAGGTCCTGACCCAGTGATTGTCTGGAGTCGGGGGTCTGTTTGTGTTTTTCCACAGGGAGAACAGCAGCCGATTTGGATTCCAGAGAGATTAACTAAAACAATTTCTACAGATCGAAAAGAAGATGATTTGACTCAAATCCATAACAGCTGATATCCAGAACTCCAGCTTGGCCATTCTTACATCTGCGACAGTGATTAACCAGGATGCTTTTTTCAATATCTATTTTATCATTGCATTTTCCCACATCATAAAGTTCTATTTTATTTTTTGAGCTCATACAAACCTAGGTTAATGTTTTTCTGATCAGTTTTATTTTTTAACTGTGAAGTTTTTAAACATTGCAATGGAGATTTCACCTAGGTAAAGCTACAAGGCCTTTACTATTTTCTTATGTGTTGTACGTTTGTGTGCACTCTTGTGTTTTGTGTTGTATGTCTGTATGTGCGTATGTCCATATTTCTTATATGAGGAGCGCTCATGAAAAAATGGATCCGAATTATTATTATTTTTTTTATTCACGTGATTTAAATGGTTTAATTTAAATTAGGTAAACAGCTGTTAAGGATTGTTTTTAAAGGTGGTTAACAGATCTGTTTGTTTACTAATTTGAATTAGGTAAAGAACTGTTAAGGATTGTTTTTAAAGTAGGTCAACAGATCTGTTTGTTTACTTTCACCTTTCCTTTTCATTATATTTAATAATTCTTTTCAGGATAATGTCTCTTTAGCATCATTGCCAGAATTCCTATCTTCATCCCAGTGCCGGTGAAGACAAAGATAAAACCAAACTACAGCTTCTATGATAGCTATCACAGTAAGCTGTATAAACTGATGCATCAATGAATATAACTCAACAAGTAATGCTCAATCAAGGAGTCAACTTACTTTGGGAGGAAACGGATTTTGGGAGGAAATGGACATATTGATAGATTCCTCCGCTTTGAACTGCTTGCAAAACTTGCCTGAACTATGTAACTATCGTTTGGTGCAGCGAATTGTGGTAATGCTGGCGTATCTTTGCTGATGGTGTCACTAGTGATGCAATTTTTATTTCCTTGCCAGCGCACCCCATGTTAATTGTGGTAGTGCTGGCATATCTTTGCTGATGGTGTCACCAGTGATGCAATTTTTCCCGAGGAGCCGTCAATTGGCTTGGTGTTGTGGCATTTCTGTATCCTCCTCCCTTCTGCTAGTGATGGTCTAAAATTTGGGGGCCAATGGCTATATGCTGGACTGGTAGTAAGTGACGGGTATGATCCAATTGCAGTGGTATCAACCTAAGACAGGAGGCTGACGCCTAAAGGTCAGTTTTCCGATGACGTGTAAGAACCATATGTTGAATTGGACAACCTACCAGACACGGTCCTTAAGCCACATTAACCTCACTCCCCCACTGGCACCAAGGCCAAATTTGGGGGCCAACAGAGGTGAGGCAAAGAACCTCACCCCCCCACTGGTGCATAGACCTATCCACAAGTATGGCTGTATGCTGGACCGGTAGTCAGTGATGGGTATGATTCAATTGCAGTGGTATCAACCTAAGACAGGAGGCTGACGCCTAAAGGTCAGTTTTCCGATGACGGGTAAGAACCATATGTTGAATTGGACAACCTACCAGGCACGGTCCTTAAGCCACATTGCTTGTTGTTTAATTAATCAGAAGGGGGGAGATGCTGGGAGCCATTAGCCAAGTAGGTATGACAATTTCCTTGCCAGCGTACCCCATGTTGCTGACATTTTGCAGTGACATTGAATGTAAGTGACCTTGCTCAAGGACCAGGGCGGATTAGGGTGTTCCCGGTTTAAGATAATAGGGTTTAGGGCATTCCCAGTTTAGGTTCCAGGTTTAAGGTTTAAGATTATTCCTGCTGGGAATAGGGCGTATCCTGCTGCCTGAGTTCCCCTTGAGTTCTCACGGGATTCAGACAGTATTTTTTGGGAGACAGAAGCCCAGTGGAAGTGGATTTGGGCAGAGAACGTGGATTTCCCCAGAACGTGATTGTAGACGGCTGGCGTGAGTTCGGGAATAAAGAGTTGCTGTTTGAATCTACAAGCTGTGTGGTGGCTCATGATTTGTGCCCAGCGAGACTGCGGCATTTGTGCCCAGCCAGACTGTGGCAGAAAGAGTAATATTTCTTATTCATGGCAGTTTCATATGTTGAAATTGAGTAGATTCTAAATCAGAAGAATTTTGATTCTTTTCTTTTTCATTATTTCAATATGACTCTCAGACCATCTTTCAGAAAACTACCAATTTTGGACTAAATTTTTTAAATAAAATTTTAATGAAATGCAGTCAGAATTTTTCTTTAATATATTATTTAGTTTCACAATGCCTCTGCAGATTTGAGCAGCTATGTCAGAAATTATAATGTCTGTTACTTAAATGTTATAGAAATATGTACTGTTTGACACTTTACAAAAAAAATTGTCACCCTCCTACTCTACGTATATGAGAAACATTGAAGGTTAAATTTATGCCATTTATTTTGTAGATAATTTATTTTTAAGATTTCTTATCCAATGATGTGTAAGTTAGTGAGTTAAAAAACAAGTTTTTACTTAGTATAAATAGTTTAATATAATGTAATAAATTCATGTTTGTTTTAACCACTGTTTAGTTATGGCAGTAAAAGTATTAAAAATTTGGGAATATAAGGCTTACTATTGAAATTAGGACTTATACAAATGTGGGAAGAATTGTTCAAGTGAAAGAAAAATGAGAACAGGAAGATAAAGTACAATCGCTGTCAACAATCGCTTGGATAGTTGAAATGGTTGAGCACATTTGAGCTTTAAATAAAATCCTAGATGCTATGCATATCTAAAAGTGAAACAGGAGAATTGGTAGACAGATCTGTGAATGTTGTTGTTTTGAGGAAACTACAATGAAGGGTTTAGCTGTTGACTTGGATCCACTGTTCATTGACAGAGCCAGAACTTTGAAGATCATTAGAATTCTGGAGTATATTGGACAGTATATTTTATATCTTGTCCTCAATTGTGTGGTTTCTGACATCTCTGAAAGTAAAGACCTGTGTTCGCCAGCTTTTTGTCACTGTGACCAAAATAGATAATAAGAATAGAGGAAAGATTTATTTTAGCTCATGTTTTCAGAGTATTTAGTCCATAGTTAATTGACTCCAAGGCAGAAACATCATGTAATTGCAGCAACTTGGGAGGCTGAGACAGGAGTATCATGAGTTCAAAGCCAGCCTCAACAGCTTAGTGAGGTTCTAAGCAACTCAGTGAAATCCTGTCTCTATATAAAATATAAAAGAAGAGCTGGGGATGTGGCTCAGTGGTTAAGCATCCCCTGGGCTCAATCAATCCCCAGTACGAAACAAACAAAATGAAACATCACAATGAAAGGGCATAAGGGAAGATAATTATTCAGTTTATGGCAGCCAGAAAGCAGAGAGGGAGAGGAAGGAACTAGAGAGAAAATAGATCCTTCCAGGCTATGCCCCAGTGATCTGCTTCCTCCGCCCAGGTCCCACCTCACAAGTGTCCCTTCAACTATCATTAAGCTACTGACAAGATTACAGCTATCATGAAGCAAATAAACATTATACCTCTTATTCAGAAAAGACTCAACCACATTGTTCGAAGAGCATATATTATTGGTTGAATTTAGAAAATGAAATCTGCCAAGATTGTTTTTTTCATTCTTTGGTTATTTTTGTAATTTATTGTTGTTTTAGATATGTAGTATCCCCCAAAACTTATGTCTGACACAATGTAAGAAGGTTTAAAGGTGAATGATTGGATTATGGGAGCTTTACCCAATCAGTCAATTAATCCCCTGCTAGGGTTTAGCTGAGTGATAACTGCAGGCAGGAAGGGTGTGTCTGGAGAGTTGGGTCATTGGGAGCCTGCCTTTTAGGTGTGTATTTTATATGTGGATATTGAAGTCTTTCTCTTTGCTTCTTGGTGATCATATCCTGACCTGCTTTCCTCCACCATACCCTTCTACTATGATGTTCTGCTTTGCATAGAGGCCCAAAGAATACAGCCAGCTGTCTATGAACTAAGACCTCTGAAAATGTAAGCCAAGTAATTTCCTCCTAAAATTGTTCTTATCAGGTCTATTAGTCACATTAGCAATGAAAACAAACAAACAAACAACAACAACAACAAAGGTGACTAAAACACTTCTTAACAAATGTAAATGTACATTTTAGGTCTAAATTTTATTTATTTATTTATTTTTGCATGAGGGATTGAACTCAAGGGTGCTTAACTACTAAACAACATCCCCAATCCTTTTATTATTATTCTTGTATCTTGAGACAGGTCTCACTAGGTTGCTGAGGTTGGATTTGAACCTGCTGGGATTACAGGCATGCACCATCACACCCAGCCAGTCTAATTTCCTGATACCATCACTCAGGACTATAAATTTTCTCAAAATTTTTGTAAAATTAGATTTTCTTTGAAATGTGAGACATTTTCAGATAAAAGGAATCAAAGTTAAAAAAAATTCTCCTCATGGAACAGCTTATACTATTTTAAAATTTGCCTTTTTCTTTGACTCATGCATTATTTTCAACTATGTTTATGAACTTTCAAATGCAGTTTCAAGTTTTCATTAATAATATCTAAATTTGTTGCAATCAGAATATGAGGTTTAATTATATCAATTATTTGAATTTGTACAATATCCTTTAAGATTGATGTTTTATTATATTTTGTGATGCTGAGGATTGAACCCAGGGCCTTGCACATGCTAGGCAAGCATTCTGCCAATTAAGCTATATCCCCAGGCCCTAATATTTCTACTTTATATATCCAAAACTATTGTCTATGTGCCTGGGAAATATGAATGAATAGAATAAACAAAATCCTGTTTCTAATCAATTTCCTATTTTAAAATAAGGAATACTCTAATAAATATTTTCACATTAATGGGCATGTTTGAGAGGTGCTTTGGGAAATGTCTTTCTGTGTTATAAATTCTCACTTGATATTAACTGTTCATTATAACATTTTTCAGTATAATAATAATATTTATCATTTATCTGATTGCCAGTTAGATTAAGCAGGCTTTCATATTGTTTTTAGCTTATTTATTTATTTTTTCAGTGAACTTTCAAATCCTTTATGTATTTCATTGTTCTCTCCTACTTTTATGTCACTTGACTACTACTGAAAGTATTTCAATTATTGATCCCTTGTTATTTTTACACATTGTAATTATTTTCCTAATCAGGCATATGTTCATTAATTCTATTCATTATGTCCTTCATAAACAGAAATCATTAACTTTAAGTAAAAACTTTATTAATTAAATCCACTAAATTAAATTTATTATTTTAAAAATCCAAATGGTTATACAAATTATTTAGGAAGATATTTTGTACATTTGTTTCAAAAATATTCAACAACATTTTATTTTATTGATTTTCACATTTAAGATACTACCCTTAATCATATAGATATCCTCTTATTTATACCATTTTTAGTAGGGACTTAGTGTTTTTATTGTTACCTTTTTTTTGTTTTGAGCTGTTACTTTCAGTGTCATATAGTAATAAATATATTCTACCATGAGTAGTAGTAAAATTTTTATAATATATTTATCTCTCATGCTTATTTATGTATTAGGCTAGGGCAAGGATTTGTTCATATCATTAGTCATTTCAAATACTCTAAATTTGATTTTATTAAATGTGTTTGCTTTTTTCTCTTTAATTTTTTTTCTGCCTTATTTCTTAAAATTGCCTTCTTATTTTGGATTTCCTGAAATACTCTTTTTCCAATTTTCAGAATTGATTATTGAGCTCATTAATTTACAGACTAATTTGATTTATGTTAAATGTGCATGAAATCAGTTTACATAAGTATTGATTATGCCCCATGAAGTAATTTGCAAGTAAACTATTAAAGTATAAGTTATCTACA